>NC_139764.1:9145287-9818034 GCF_965231275.1 Zosterops lateralis
AACAGACATCCAAGGCCATTAGGTCATGGAATATGACTTCTTCTGAAATGGAGGCCAATGAATTTCACCTACATACCTCTACAAACATGTTTGCAGGGAAAAGATTGTTCACAAGTGGGAGTTTCTATAGGAAAAACTATAAGCATGGGAGGACAGGCAGGACACCAGGCAACCTTGAACTGCTACATCTGACGCCAACAAGAGTGCTCAGAAAACTGTGTCCTTCCCACCCTATCTCACTTGTACTCTCCTCCTGAACAAAGCAACCAGTACTCACTTCTCCAAGCTATACCTAGGCAGAGCCCTCTGGCACCTTCCAAAAAACAGAAACTCCTCAGACCTGGTACCTGGTGTTGCTGGATGAGCACTGGAACACATTTTCTGGTTTTGCATGGAGGTGGGGGAGATTTTGCTACAATGGAAAGATGACAAGAACAGGGGAAGAAGACTGTAATAAGGCTGACACATCCCTTTGATAAATTTATTTAAAATCTCTGCTTCTCCCCTCTCCTAAACAAGGATTGGAAATGCTAATTTTTCTCATGGAAAGTCACACTAAGATATTTACTTAAAATAAGAGAAAGTAGAATGAGAGAAAGAAATAGGAGATCCTGAATATATTTTGGATGTTCTAGCATATTTGGATTTAAATAGTTTTCTCTCTTATTTACAATTAAACTTCTTGTGCCTTTTCTCTTCAGCCTCCCAAGCAAACAACATAGGAATCACCACAGCTCTAGTGCTGCTGCTTAGGAAGGAGATGTCAATTGAAGAGCTGGTTTTCTTTTATTAACTTCCCATTTTAAAGGGAATTTCTTTTCCAAGGCTTTGGAAGTGCTAGGAAGGCATTAGGGACAGTGACATCAGAGGCAGAGTATCTGAGCATAAGCACACAAATGGTGGAAATATCCTGCATATCCTTTCTATGTATTTCTGTATCTTCCCACTTTAGTACCTTCCCATTTCTGTACCCTTCCATAGCTTCCTTGTTTCTGGTGAGAGAAGCCTCTCTCAGCTCTCCTCCTTCACCACTCTGTTTCGCATCTCTCTTTCCCTTGTCTGAAGCTCTCTTTGGAGACCATCAGCTTTGTGGCTCCTTTCTGAGATGCTTTGACTTTGACCATTGGTAGCACTGCCTGGGAATCTAAAGGGGAGCTGGGGGTGGAGTTGGAAAGAGGGACTGATCTGCACAGCTGTGCAGTCCATCCAGAAGATACTAGCTCATCACTGAAGCCTTTCAGTGAAAATCACTGCAGAGTATCAAAGTGTAAACTCCTGCCAAGCATCAAAGAAATTTATTGGGCAAAGCAACACACGTGAGCTTTTTTACTTTTTTATGCTTGAATAGTGATGCTTCTAAAGGGCTAAATAAATGTTCAAGTATAATCATGGTTCATGCACGTGTTGACAGAAAAGAAGATATCACAGAACTCAAAACAAACCAGCAGAACAATAAAACCAACAAAACCCACAGTTCTGCCTCCCCCCCTCCACAAGGTTAAAATCTCTTCAAATCAAGAGAGACCGCATGGGCAGACAACTATGGGAGGCTTTACATTGATGTTTTCTTTCTTTGAAAAGGCTTTAAATGCTTTTCTCATGTTTTTACAAAAGCTTTTACATTTTCCAGGGGTTCCCTTTCTGTCTGAATGCCACTGCTAGCAAAGGAAAGGAAATTCTTCATGTCCTTTTGTTGGAGTCACGTCAAGGGCTTCATGAGAAAATTCCACGTGCATGGAGCCCTGCATGAGCTCCTATAGATGGCAGGGAGGGAAAATCAATCCCAGCCAAGGAAACAGAACAGATGTTTCATTCATGGCCGTACCAACAAAGTGATATTAATCAATAATGAGATCCATTCTTTACCCCCCACAGCTGATTGCCTGGCTTGGTTGGGCAGAATCCAAGGGGATTCTGCCACTTGTGCAAGTGGGCGTGAAAGTGGTCCCAAAGTGGCAGCCATGCAAGCCTGTGCTCATGGAAGACATCCAGCCTTAACCTGGACATCCACAACTAGTTAGACTGGTGATTATTACATTTAACATCACAGCTGGTTCAAAGGGAGCTTAGCATTAACCAGTACTGGCTGCTTTGATGTCCACCCCCAACATGCTTTTTTAATGATTATCAAGTTTTTAGGGGCCATGGCCTGCAGAAGACATTCCCCATTCATGGACCCATCCAAAACTCCTCTTACATCTGAGCTGCAGTTGGTGAAAGCAGAGAGAGATGAGTGGAAAAAAAAAAAAAAAAAGTCAGTAGTTGGGAAATGGAAGGAAGGGAAGGATTAAATGAAAAGCTCTGCCAGGATGTAGCCATGGGGAGCTAATTCACCATTAGCAGATCAACTTCAGCGAGGACTAAGTTTAAAGGGTCAAAGCCTAGCAGACAGCTGGCACTCAGCTGGTGATGCTGCTGTGGGGTGTGCTGCTCCAGCGCTGGTCATAAACAACACCAGGATATGTTCTGGATTTTTTTATTATTATTATTGTTTTTTGAAGTGACTTGTACAGGAAATTTTTCCTCATCACATGTGAAAGCTGTTCCAATTCCCTGAAGTAAGAGACTTGGCAAGTCAATTACAGGGAAAGTAGAATTGCTGAAGCATATGAACGAATTTTAACAACATGCAAGTGTAACTTTTATTGCCAACAGTAGATGCACATTGGAATTTGAGGGGGGGAAGAAACCGTGATGAAGTGGCAAAATGCAGTTGTTTTTCTTTATCTCCAGAGAATGCTGTGGTTTCATTTGCAAATGAATCATTTTGTTGTGATTTATTAACTTTGTAAATGGATCTGATTTATTGTCCCAAGGGATTTGAGAGGTTTTTTTTTTAGTAAAGCAAGTTATCGAGCTGGCTTGCAACCAGAGACAACATAATTGCACCAAAATGTTTGAAGAAGCTCAAGTTAGGGTGTCACCTGCCAGAACATTTTGGCAACAAAACAGAATAAAATCCAAGAATACAAGAACATGAACAAAAAATCAAACAACCCCCAAACCAAGATATAGATAGATAGATAGATAGATAGATAGATAATGTAAAAAAACCCAAGAAAATAAAAGAGAAAAACAGGATTTAGACAAAACAAACACAGACCCACCAGTTGTTAAAAGAGTCTTTAAAGGAATACCCTCCCTTGGTATCCCTTGGAGCACTCTGTTCCAGGGCACTATATTATCAACTTTGACAGAGCAATTAAATTGGTTAATAATCAAACCTGGATCTCATTTATACGTCACATGAACATTGTAAAACAGAACGTATGGAAGGCGGGTTGTACAGTAAGATGTGGTTTATTTCATGTCACAAGTTTGCTGGTAATTAGACAGTTCATATCACAGGAAAAAATGTTAACACCTACCAAAGAGACTCTATACAGCCAGTAGATTTTCCAGCTTCAGTAGTTTTCCCATCCTCTCAGTCTTTATTTTTTTTTTTTTCTTACCTTTCCATCCCACTGAGAACATGGAAGTTGTTCCAAACCCACACCTCAAGGCTTAGTGGAAAGATGCTCCAATTAACTCAGGAACTCCTGCATCTGGCTTCAGAATAAAGCTTTCGAAACAATGCAATTTGGTTACTTATAGCTATGTACAGAATCTATCATTTTGGCAACAGTTCAAAACTAGAGGTGGGCCTGCCCCAGACATAAACAACTTTTCTCAGGAATTTCCAGCATTTTGCTTCCCTTCTTACACTTGTGGCAAATGAACTGAGTACAGAGGGTTTCAGCATCACTGCTGTAAGAAAGATGCAAAGTTTTGCTATACATTCTCTGCCTCAGAAGTACTCCCTGCAGATGAATCCCATGCAGCCAAACATAAACTCTACAAACCATTTCTCATTATCAGAAATATTTTTGTAATGAAAAACTTTCATTCCCAGCTCAGAGGAATGGACCAATGCTCAGTTTTCTGCCACAGAATTGATTTGGGTGGTGTGGTCACATCTCCTGGCAGGAGAGGTCTCAAAGTTAATTTTGGCAGCAAGTGGAACACCTCCCACTTAGAAAGTTAGTGTTCCTGCAGCAGGTTGGAAAGAGTTCACAATAGGCTTTGATGCCTTTGCTCAGCCACATTTCCTCTTCCAGGATTTGTTGGGAAGAGGGGGAGGGAGAAAAGAGAATGGGTTCCAAACCCTTTACTATCTCTTCTGAGCTTGTTGTCTTTTGTAAGCCACAAAGAACAGATTTTCTTTTGTAAATCCTTAGTAATTAAATGAGTACTTCACTGGCTATATTCCTCAATG
Organism: Zosterops lateralis; assembly: GCF_965231275.1. NCBI lineage: Eukaryota > Metazoa > Chordata > Aves > Passeriformes > Zosteropidae > Zosterops > Zosterops lateralis. Next base: position 9,149,543 of record NC_139764.1, read on the forward strand.
GTCTTGTTTCCTAGGTTTTGCCTTTGACAGTCATATTTTGCAAAGGCTGCTGAGATGACTGGGCATCTCACCCTACTTAGTGCTAAACCAATTGATGCCCGTGCACACTGCATGAAGGAGGAAAAGTTTCATTAATGGCACTTCATTAAAGAACTGTGCTGGGAAGCCCTAAATGTGACCGAACCAACCAAAATCCAGAGCGAGCTGTCTATTAGGAAAGCAACAAAGACAGTTTCGGAAACTGAACTCTGGCTCCACTGCAGCGGATTAGGAAGAGTGATGGGATTAGTGTTTAATGACCTGGGGCAAGAGACAAAGGGAATTTCGACAAAGAGGCTTAGATATGGAAGAATTAACACTCTCTATCCCAGCCATGCCTCTGATGACTTCCAGCATTCTTTCCTGGCTCTGCTGAAGCCTGGGGAGGAAAAAAAAAAAAAAAAAAAAAAAAAAAAAAAAAAAAAAAGACTAGTAGGGCTTTAATGCCTCCTTATCCTTTTCTTATCACAGTTCTTTCTCTTTTTAAAGAAAGAAAAGGTCTTTTAATTTTTCTTAATCAATGCAATAAGCAAAGTTGCTAAGGGCTCGTGCCTCAGCACACTACAGATAATCTCATCCCTAGCCACACATTCATGAGTGATACTTGTGGATGTTACAGACCTCTCTCTTTCTATATATATTTTATACACCCCCATATTTATATATGTAGACATAAATATACTTATGCAGATAAAGCACATAGTTTTAAAAATTATTTAGCACAGAATTTGCCTGCAGTTGCATGGACTTGAGAAATACTCCTCGATTTGAGATTGTCTTGCATAATGGGGAGCAAGGTGAAACAGGCAGGCATTTGCTCACAGAGTTAACCATAGGCTTTCCCAAAAAGACATGATTCAGGGCAGAACATGCATCAATGATTAGCAGAGTCCAGGAGCCTGACTTTGCATACAGAAGGTGCAACCCCATTGAAGGAACTTTTGATTAATCTCAGCATAGGAGGCAGAGAATGCAGACTAAGCAGGAAGTGTTTAGCAGGGAAAATCTCTTGGAGCTAAAACAATTAATTAAAAAATCTCAGTGACGAAGCTGATACCCCTCAACTACCACACCGTGACATTAACATATTTGAGCCCTGAGCAGCACTTCAGCCTCTGACCCTTTGGGCATTAATGTCAATGAGACACTGCTTAAATAAATACACTGCAAGCACCAAACACCCATGAGGAATGAGCTTAAGGGGACCTCTCCTGAGAAGTAATGTGCTGCTGCTTTGCTCCAGGAGCCTTCCCAGCCCGTTGAGCCAGGGCAAGCACCTGCACTTATCTGAATCAGTTCCCTTTATAGCTGCTGGTCTGTGTTTCACAGAGGGAGAACCATCCCACAACTGTGCAAAATTTTCCTGCACCGTAAACCAACTCAACATGTAGTCGGCGTTCTTTTTAAATTTAATTTTTTTTTCCTAAACCAACCCAAAGTGCTCACAGAAAAAAGCTAGGTATTCATTTCACATGTTAGCCAATATGAAATGCTCCCAGAGCAGCTTTAGACTCCAAGGTATTATTTAACCAGTGTGGTTTAGTAGGACAATGGCAGCCCCCTGCCGTAATCCATTCAGGGGCAATACCATCAGTCAGTGTGAAATTAAATACATTACAGGGTAAGAGCTTAATGCGTTTTATAGGCAGTTGTTCATCCACATCAAACTTTAGCTTTTAAAATCCTAACATTTGATCCCACAACAGGAACCATGGCTCGAGAATGAGATTGGCACATTTGCACTGCCAGCAGGGCAGGAAAAGCAGAGCATAGTATTTAGTGGGAAATGCAATTGCCTGAGAGGGGAAAATGCTGGGATGGAGAGAGCTCTGCAGAGCCACATAGCTTGTAGTGCATGCACAGGACTGGAAAGAAAAAATACAAACCCAGCTCTGCCTGGCTATGGGTCACTAGAATCAGTATTTCCTACCACTGTGCAAATGGTTTTCACTTATACAATAACAACAACAACTACAAGAGGGTTGTTTTTTTCAATTTGTCCATACAGATTCTAGTTCTGAAAACAAACCCAGATATGGAAAGATAGTAAATACAAACCCAGGGCTGGACGTCTATGGGTTATTAGAAACAGTGTTTCCTACCATGGTGCATGTTGGTTTCACTATCTATATTATAAAAATAATAGCAGGTTTTGCTTTTACTTCACGTATATGAGTTTTAGTTCTATAAACTGTTATAACTACAAACCTTAGGTCCCCACGGATTTTGGTGGGATTGCTTACTTATGCAGGGGGTATTCCCCCATTGGAACCCACAGACTCATGACTTTTTTTTGGATGAGTGCTCTTCCTTGACCCGGCTGCCAGGTCTTGCATGGAAGTTGTGCCCATCCATGCTCTAAACCCCAGATGCTCTGGCTTTCCCTTTCCACAGAAACATCCTAACCTGAGAAAACAGTTTGCAGAAGAGAGGTACAGAAAACACCAAACAGAGGGGGCCTGTTATATTCTGCTCTTGGTTACACTTGCTTAATGCAGGAGTAAATTCCATTTGTTTCAGCCGAGTTACTCCGGATATAAATAGGGGTAAGTGAGATCAGAACTAGGTCCTTAGAGAGCTCTCTGCCTTCTGTGATGTTGCCTCTTAAAATGAAGCACTGATAAGACCCAGTGGTAAAAAAATTATTATTTAAAATATCTTCAGAGCTATCTGTTGCCCCAAAATGGCTTTTAACTGTTGAGAGAACATCAAACATTTAAAAACCCATAATCTGCTCCCAGCACCCGCACACTGTGCCAGGAATATTCGTCAGCCTTATGTTTTTGGATCATGTGTCACAGCAGATTATCTGACACTCCATGAACACTGCCTGCTCCCTCCAGTTGAGGCCACAAAACTCATTCTCAGGAACGTCACTGGATGCTACAAGCACCACAAAGTGGACTCTGCCTTCACAAAAAAGTGGTTTATTGTATCTCCCCAGCCTGTGAGCAAAACTACCCCTTAAATCCCAGTAACGCCTTCCCCCTTTGAGCAGAAAGACCCAAGAGCAACTTTGTGGGTTTTCTTTAGTGATGAACATTTGGATAACTCTTTAAAATGTTCCAGGGCTCCAGATGCTGTTGATCCAGTGGTGTGAGCTGAAAGTCATAAGCTCCACACCTAAAGAAAGGATTTATCACCTAGGGTGAGTGGGTGGGGAACTCCTTAGGCTCCGAGGGGGTCAGTGAACTTACAGGCAAGAGCTGAAGCTGACTCTGAAGACAATGGGGGAAGGGAAAAAGAACAAGGATTCAGGGATATCAAAGGAAGAATTGGATTTACTTGCAGACCCACGTTGTCTAGTTAAATGTTGACAAGAAAGAGAAGTCTGGGATCCTCCTTTTGCGGAATATTTCATCTAGTCAGAAATGTTTTAATTCACAAGAAAAACATCCTGTTTATTTTTAGTATCCCCTCCTGATGCCAAGATTAGTCTTTTAAAATATACTTCTTTGGTCTCTATCTTTCCTTTCAACTGTGCATGATGTGCTTTCCTGGGAATCACGTGGAAGAGCCAAGAAGAGGAAAACCTCTCCGCCACATCCTGCCCCTTCTCTTGCATGATTCCTCCTCTCTTTCCTGCCCTTTACTCTCCCACCTAAGGCTCAGTCCATTCCCAACCTTAAAGCTCTGGAGGCATGGGAAATCCTGTATATCCTATATATTCTTCCTGAAGACACCCTGCTTCTCTGATGCCCAAGAGCAACTTCCACACTCACTCTGCACTCCTTGTCAACGCAGCTTAGATACAAATGTTTCTAATTTTCTTCATTACTCCTCATCTCCTTTCCTGAACTGGGAAATTTCCAGATGAAACGTGCCCTGAAATGCCTCCAGTTGCCCCTGCTTTCATTCTGTCCCAGGTGCACCTTCTCAAAGATGATGCCACACAGCACAGTGACCCGTAGAAAGCTCCTGGGAAGGCAGCAGTGCACCAACTGGGACATGGAAACAGCACCACTGCGAGAGCACCCAAACCTCCTAAAATCCTGTGAATCACTCACCCTGCTGCCAAGGAGAGCCAAAGGGAATGGCTGCTCCTTGAATGGCTTGTAGCCAACAAAATCCAGTTGTATTTTTTGGGTCTTCTGCTAAGCTGCAGAGCAGGGTGACTCAGAGACTTCATCTGGGCCCCTCCAGCAGCTCTTGGGCAAACCCAGCTCCAGCTGACACACAGATCTGATAAGAGCCTAGGAGCCAACCCTACTTTGCCTCATGGCAGGGAGGGAGCAACTTCCTGACCCTCTATGTTTAATTTCCAGGATGTGGGACTAAACTCCTAAATTTTCTTCCCTTAAAGTACATTTTTCAAGCACCCAGAAGTCCAGGTTTGGTGTGGATCCCATGGAATCCCAACAGGTTGGATCAGCACCATCCACTAGTCATTAGGAGAACCAGAGGCTCAGAGGCACTAGTCGTCAAGACTCTGGACGTGCAGCTTGTTTGCAATTTTTTTAGTGAAATGCAATCATTAATTATTTAAAAGAAAAATCAGAAAGAACAACTAATATATTCTAAGGCAAGCACTTTTTTTTTTCTCTGCAAGCAGGAAAAAAAAAAGCTCCCCCAAACTTATTTGATAATAAAACCTTCAAACTTGGAACGTACTTATTGGGGAAAAAAAATGCCACCAAAACTTAATTGTCAGTTTTATCTCCAGCTCTACCACACTTTTGTCTCTAGTATCTGAAATGCCTGATCGTCCAGCAGGATTTCTAATGCAAGAGAAACCTGAAAGTGCCAGTCAAAGCCAGGTCTTTTTCCAGCTGCAGGTTCCAACACTGAGAAATTCCTGGGAGGAGGGAAACGGCCTCAGGCTCTCACACCAATTCTCCCACCTCCCACCCCAAATTGCCATCCCACTCTTAACCTTGCCCCCTCAGCATTTCTGGGTGGGTCCTGAAAACATACACATATTTCTTTGCCACTCCTTGTCTCAGCTGAAACCTGCAGCTGTCTCACCCCAGCCATGACCTCACCCTAATGCACAGGTGCACCTCGGGGCTTTTTGGGAAAAACCTACATTTCTCACAAAACAGGTGTCTGTGCCTGCAGAAGGGTGAGTGGAAAAGTACAATGGAGTGATCTGGGTTTTCCAGACGTGACACCATTGTTTGTTCTCCGCAGTTTTGCTTGTTCATATCCTGGCAGCATCTTTTCAATGAATAGGACTGTTCAGAGCTTTTCAGTAACTGCTTTCAAGTTATCAGAAACAAGTCCTCTCCAATCCCAAGCCACCCTCATGCCTGGTAAATTTCACTTCTTTTGGGTTTGGATGGAAACCTCAAAGCATAGTCCAGAGAGTCAGAAATGAGAAGACAAATAAAACAAACCCATAGTTTTTATCACTATGCTGTGACTCCTGATTTTAGACCCTGATGCACAATATACCTTACACACACTTGACTGTGTCAGCAGCACAAGGTTTCTGCCTGACTTGGTATACAAGGGACCAGACTCATGTCTATTAAGTAAAGAAATAACAAAATTATTCTGGCTTTCCAGTGGTGAAACTGAGAAGGTGATGCAGCCCTGAATTAAACCTGGCAAAAATCCACAAAGCTTGGTTTTCTCAGACACAGAGAACAGAAGTGGTGACATGACCCCACCTCTATGTGCTTTGCCTCCATAAAAAAAGCGCGCCAAAACCCACCAATCCCTCCCCAAAATAACCCTAACAAACCAAAACAAAACAACAAATAAACCAAAAAGAAACAAAACAAAAAATTTCCAACCCCCAAAAACCCCAAAAATCCTAAAACAAAGCAACAAAAGAGAGAAAAATCCTTTGTGGTTTCTCCATCAACAAGTAGTAGTAGAAAGCTGACCTGTTTTCGAGATGTTTCTAGCCAAATTTTTGGTATCTTCTTAAACCTGGAAATCTCAACTATGGGGCTTAACTATTAGCTCTCCAGAAAAAAACTCACATCTTTGAAATTTCTTCTGTCATTCACTTCTTTCTAGTCAAAGAATTACCTGATTGCACCAAACTGAAACAAAGCTTATAACCTGTCTCCATGACTGTCCTGTCTGGGTATGTTCTTTACATGAGGCTGCTCCCAAGAAAAGCATAATATACCAGTGGGCCAATACATTGGACTGGTAAAATAAATGGATAATAAATTTAAATTTATTAATTTTAAATTAAAGGATTTAAAACATAAAGGATATAAAATTAAAGGGATTTCTGTCTATAAGAACCATAAGAATACATAATTCTGTAAAAATAAAAACTGAAATGCTACCCCACTACCCCTGCAAACACGGGAGTTCCAACATGTAAATATCTTCAGCTTTCCTACAGTCCCCAGAGGAAGAATATTGCTCTCTGGGGCAGACTGAAAGATGCAAGGCCAAATAAATGATGCTAGAACTTAAAAAAAAAAAAAGAGAGAGCACTCTCTGTCCTTTATGGAGCCCTTTAGAAAGCTTCAGCTACATTTAAACATCCCCTCTCCATCCCCTCCATGTTTCCCCCACTTATTTCAGCTAATAGATGCTCAATGTCCCAGCAGCTGGCTGAAATGCCAAGCAAGGTTCCCTTTTCCCAGAAATGCTTATCTGCAGAGAGCAAAGCAGCATCTTGTCAGTCACATTTGGTGATGCCTCGAGGTGCTCTCTTAAGCAAGAAATCACCAAATCACCAGAGGCATTACCCTGTTACTGCACTTGTCTTTCCCCACCATAAAATGTTTGTTGGCAAGAGTGACCACCTACACTCGTGTGGAAGGCAGGCTCATACACCACAAGGGAGGGTTTTTTTCCCCACCTTCCTTCTTCTTTATGAATTGCTGTCTCTGATCCATTTTTTCATGCGTTTCCCCATGCAAGTGCACAAGGACAAATATTCATTGTAATATTTATGAAGGCGGCCCGATAGTTACTATGGTTTCAAAGAAAACAGGAAAAATGGGTACAAAACTGGATGAGCCTCACGTCAGGCAGCCATAGGTGCAGCACATGTTATAAATTCTGCTCAAACTGACTCACTCCTTTCGATGAGGTAAGTGTTGATGTTAGACAATTTGGTGGGGAGCATTTATTTCTGCATTTATTAAAACGTCAGTAACAGCAGGAGTAACACCTCCTAAAAGGCTTGCAGGTGCTTGTCTTCAAAAATGCAACATTTGAAGAGGATGGATGAAAAGGCACAAACTGCATCTTAAATGATTCACCAGTGGCTGGAAGAGAATAGATATATTTGGGTGTTCAATTAATGCTTGTGATGCATAATTGATATTGCTCAAATCCAGGGGACTGCCCAAACTGATATATTTCAGGATGTCCAAAATGCTCTGTAGAATCAAAGCAGATATGAAGGATTTGTGTGGATCTCAATCTGTTGCCAAAACCAAAACATTTAATTTATTCAAGGGACATGCTTTCTACATAGCCAGATGCAGGTGAACACTACCTCTGAAATGTAAAGTACTCAACTGAGAAGGAAAGGGATGAAAAATATATCAGTAAAAATGCATTCAATATGTAAAAATCACTCTGCAGAGGTCAGGGAGGTCTAGTGGCTACAGACAAAGCCTTGAACTCAGACTGGTACCACAGCAAGATTTTTTTTCATTTTGTCTCTCTGGAAACCTTTCAGGACCCTACATGGATCTCCCTCTGCTCAATTCTCCAAAGAAATTGGTAAGGCCAGAATAAGACCTTGGCTTGTTCACATAAGAAGGAAATATAAACTGAGGTCAAGGAAACCACAACATCTGGAACGTGAGAAAAGGATTTACTGTTAAGGGCTTAATGAACTCCGAAAATAAAGTTCTCGACTTTGCTAATTTGTTTGGGCTTCGACGAGGGATAAAACATAAAGCTGGAAGAAGGTTTTACAGCTCTCCCAAAGAAATAAGAACTACATCTGTGCTAAAATTAGCAAAACCCAATGACAGTAGGGAGTGTGTCACTATTATTTAGCTGATGGTAGGAAACAAGGCTACATTGTAACTGCTGGCTGTTTATGTGCAAATTATTGTGGGAAAAGAGGAACTAGGGACTCTTAGGCTTTGCAGAGGAGGGAAAGAATATTCCTGAGCTGGTGGGGCTGGGTGGGGATAGGTAGGTTCTTGCAGGTAAAAAGGATCTGCCTAATGCCAATCACTCAGTATTGGATGGATGGAAGGATGCATCGGCCCTCTCATTTTAGTTTGAATTAGGAATGTGTACGACTACAGCACTTTGATTCAAACCTGTGAGTTGTTTTCGTGGTGTGTGCAGAGCAGATATCCATTGAGATGAAACGAAAGCTGGAAGATGTACATTTAATGCATTCCAGGCACTGCACCAGGCACTCAGCCCATGGGAACCAGATGAGAGCTAATCCCAGGGAAACCCTTCCACAGTGTGTGCACAGGAAAGGTGGCAGAATCTTAGCAATTGGCTCTACACATTCAGAGATTTTTCTCTATACATTCATAGTGGTTTTGCTGTCCTGTGTCCTAAACAGTAGCAAAGTGTAGCCATTTGAGAATCCACCTCGTCTGTTTCTTGGGCTATTTCCATGGAGCATCTCATACCTTCAGGCATCAGTCCTTTCCTCCATTCCTTCAAAGAACAGCATTTAGTCCCCTGAGGCCAGGGACAAGAAGCTGGGTAAGGACATAGGTACAGATTGTTCCCAGGGAACTTTTACTGCAGTGATGTGTCCAACAAGCAAAAAGTAAAAAACCCTTTTGAGATTTTATAGCTCACTCCCACCAAGCAGCAAATGCAACCATCAACACAAAGAGCAAAATCTTCTCTTGCAAAAATGCCATAAGTTTGATCCCAAGTCTCCCCACTGTGCCAATGAGATCCAATTCTAGTGTATGGTCCCCAGGATCAGGATCTTATTAGGATACATGCTTCCCTGCTTGTAGCAAGGGGCCATCTTCTGCCAAATAATTGCAACTGTAATAACTATAGTGGTCTGGATGGAGAAGTCAGTGGAAGGAGAGCATATGGGACAGAAACTGAGTGATTTCCCTGACACAATACTTTGACATGATTTTGGTGGTATTTATGATGATTTTACCCATCAACCTTCAATATAGCCAGGCTGCAAACTGGCTGCAAAAAGGGGAGTTGATATATAGCACAATGTAGTTCTCATTCTGCTCCTACCTGGGAGATCCTGGTTTTTCTGTAAGTAGCAAGTGCCTTTAGGCTTGGGCTACTTTTGGTTGAGCAGTGGAAGATGATCCTCAGCAAGGAAACAGCAGCTGTTTTTCCTGGTATGGACCTTGAAGGATTTTCACCAAAATCATGGTTTTGCAAACCAGAGTGAGCAGCAAAGGGAGAATAACAGTGTTTGGAGCAGCACCCTTCAGACCCCTTCTGCCCTGCACATAGACCTTTCAGCACCACCGATGTCAGCTCATGTACTGCTGGCTCAGCCATTAAGAGCTATACATTTGTATAGACACATTTCTGCCCATGTTTGTGTGTACATATGCTCAGCTCATGGCTCTGCTCTCCCTCTGGAAAATCTCAGCAGGAATTGCCATCATGAGGCAGCACCAGTGGACACTGATTTCCTCACTCTCTCAGTTTGCTTCTGCCCCTCAAGTGCAACACACTAAGCAATGATCACCTACAAAAATGATTTTTCAGTCCTTTTCTGCATGAGAAAACCAAAAATTTCTCTGTACCTCCACCATGTTTTGAGCTTCCTCACTGCATGGAAAATGCATAACAAAATAAAAGCAATAAATTAGAATATAAATATTATAGGTTTGTGTTTGTGGTGCTCACTGGAGGTAGTGGTGGAGTGCAGGTGTCCTCACTATAACTTCACCACCACAGATAGCAGTAAATGCCATTTTTTTCCTGCCCAAAAGGTACAGTCTCACAAGGACCCTTATTTCCTCTTTTCCCAACCACAAACCCAGACTACACAGCCTCCTCTCTACAAGGATTTCTATGGACCAATATTTCTATTACCAATATTAGTAATTTATGGCTTGGGGCACACCCAAGGGGGATGAGCATTATTTCTACCTTCTCAAGGACAAAACACCTCAGAAATCCCATGTGGCCAGGGCAGACACCAAAACCTATATAAGGGATGAGAAATGAACTTGAACCTCCAGGCAGACAAATTGGTCAAGGTTATCATGCCCATATGAGAGCTGATGGGGACAGCTGGTAGGTGGCATGTGGGATGGGGACAGTATGGGGACAAGGCAGCCTCAACTATGAGGAGCATCAAAAGCAATTTTGACTCAGACCAGGCCAAGAACTTTCCTATGACAGTGGGCACAGAGACAGGCTTCTCTCCTTTCTGCAAGTATTAATTGTAAAATAATGATTTCCTCAAGAAAGAACATTAATTCTTCAAGTTAACAGGACACCCACATCTGTTTGCACTAAATATTTCAGAGTGACTTTAGGGGAGAAGGAAAATCCCCATCACCCAAAATTTACATGAGTTCAAACACAACTATTTGCAAACATACACTCAAAATATTGTGTAGAGAAGACTGATTGAAGAGCTGATGAAAACATCACATTTGTGATACCAAGAAGATTACTCAGAGCACTGCATCTCGAAGTGATTCCCTTTTGCTCCAGCACTGATGAGGCATTGGGCTGAACAGAAGCAGGTTCTCCACCCTCCCCTCTTCTCCCCACTTAGAAAAAAAAAGGTAAAAATTGACCATTAGCTGGGGATTAGCTCATACATTAAATAATGTTGTAAAATACTTTTATGGTGCTACTTCTAGTGGTTTTAAAAATTACTATTCAGGACATCGAAAGCTCAGGGTAAAAGATATATATGCACTCTTTTTTGTGTAACAGGAGTGTAATCTTTAAACTGAAGATTACAATTGATTGTAAAAAGGCAGAGCATTGACCTTTACAGTGAAACTGTTCTTCCCTACCAAATTCAAAATATCTTAAGTACAACCAACTCATAATAACTGCCTAATCCTTATTATTTTGCTTTTAGAATATTTTTTCAGGCTTGGGTTACTAAAATTTCAAATAGAATGGAGCCTGCTGTCATGGCTTTTTATCCAAATGACTCGTAGTCTCTTGTAAACAGTTCTGTGATCTGATTTCCATTGGGACACGAGTTGTAAAAGGCCAGGGATTTGCGATGGATTTACACGTATACTGTTTCAGTTAAGTTACCAAGGTCGACTTAACAGCCCTTTTCCTCAGAGTCTTAAATACATTTGCCACCCAGCCTTTCAGACCATGCACAAGGAAAAGGGTGATGCCATTACAAAGGGTGCTTGAACTTCACTGGAAACTCCAATTTATGTCCTTTTAATCAGCAGCGGAATGTATTTATTTGCTTATTTATTTATGTTTAGAACGAGCTTTGTGAAGCAGCCAGAAAACCAATTCTTGCACATGGGCCTGACACAGGTTTCTTGGAGTTTTGGAAAGGTGATTCGGGCTTTGGAATACAACAGAGGCCAACACTTGGAACTCAGTTGTATCGCAGGTATTAGCCCAGCCCTCTGAAGTCTAAGTCAGGAACAAAATATCAGATTACTGCTAACAGAACATTTTTAAAAGGAAAGGTCCTCCAGACTAAATACCAAACAAACAAACATTGGTCCCCTTTGATGGCTCACCACTTCTCAGTAAAGTTCAAATAGACTGACTTGTGATTGCGCAGAAACGTACTGATAACAAAGGTAAATGAAATTTGTGGTTATTCCTGAGGGCTGAATGACTGCTCTGATTGTCTCATTCACTTGGCAAACAATTTCTTTTCTATATGTTACTGTAGCCACAGACATAATTTCTCCAGCACTGTAGAAAGAATCAGATTAAAATATGATACAGAAGCAGCACTTACCTTGGGCTGATTAATATGTTTAAGCTGTTTCCATGCCACCATGCTTAAAAGCATAAAGATATGCCTTTCTACACCAGTCTATATATATTGATACCTCCTGTGTGCCAGGAAAACCTCTTTGATTAGTCACACTAAACCATTCCTTAAGTGGTATGAATTTCTCAGACCTGCACTTTCAATAATCAAGTAATAAATTCTGGGACTAATCACGAGTTGTGCTGTCTCTCCTAGGTGATGTGCAAGGAGAATTCATCAGGAGTTCCTTTAACCAGAGAAAAACTAAAACACCTTAAGTAATTAAAGCTGCATCCCACAATTTGGATCAAAATTAATTTCAGAGGTCAAACACAGACCATATGCTACACACCACTCCACACTTGTCTCTGTGTTTTGTAAAGGAATTTTGTTGGAGCACAAACTGCTGTGTCCTAGTGGGTTCAGTCTGTGGGAAAAAGAGCCGGTTCAGCAGGTAAAACCTAAATACTAATGAAATAAAGATAGCTGGGTTGGTTTTTTTTTCATCTTTCACAGACTGACAGCAACAGCCTGAGGAGGGACATACATGGTGATCTTCTACAATCCAGAAGATTTTCTCAACCCATGTGCCAGCTCTTGGAGCTGTAACAATCAGCTTTGAGTAAGGGGGAAGGTCATCTGAGCCAGGCTTCTGAACTTGAATGTACAAATATACAAAACCCTAGGACCTACACAGCACTCTTAGCACTCTGCTGCCCTAAATGACAACATTCTTTAAAACTGTGCATGAAATTTAATCTAATTCTTTTGTACTCATGTTACCATTTGCTTGGCTAAAACATGGTGTTTTTGAGCCAAAACACAAAGTTAATCTATCATAATGCTCCTCCAGGTGAGATTTATTATAAATCACTTTCTAAAACCCGCGTGCTCTATGTGCATGTGCATACCATATTCATCTTATTATTATCCAGTTGAAAAATTCCCAGTGTGTGCAACGCCTCAGATATAATAGCAGGCATGCCAACAGAATATGACACTTATGCTAATCTGCACCCCGCTGTGGAAAAACATACACAAGGATTCCATTACCACATTCATTAGGCTGCAGTGCACTTCATCTTGAATAGGGATTATGAACTATAATAGAGTGAAAACAGTTGATTGAACCCACTTAGCCAAATCCATGGCTTTAACCAAATATTTTGGCATCAGGGAGAGGAGGAGTTGAACCTTCTCCTGGTGGGATGTGTTGCCTTTGCCTTGCCTCTCCCTGGCACTTTTTGAGAAGTTTTGAGAAGGTCAAGGTCACAATGAAACTTTGCTTTTGGACAGAGTTTTAAATATTCAAAGTGCTGCCTGAGAACTAGTCGAGAGCGACGTGACATGGATGCTGTTGGGACAGATGGGGACTTTCCAGACACACGCACTATTTCTTGTTCTGCACAGGTTCTTCAGACCACATCAGCAAATTCTCTATGCAGTTGTTATACATCTTTTTGGCACCAATGGAGATTTCCAAGCTGACCATAGGTGCAGCAAAACCTCCCAGTGATGACATTGAACTGCTTGAATGGTAATCACATTCAGATGAAAAAAAGATGTTTTCCAATTTTCAGGCTTTCCAAGTATACCTTGAGTGTACACTCAATTTTTTGGTTCTACACAATACAGTTGCTATCTGACAGCCTGCTTTCCTTGGCAAAAAAATGCAACTCAAACTACTTAAAATATTGTCAAAAATAATGAAGACTGGAATACAAGTTGCCACCTGAGAAATATTTTGGAATTTAGTTGTGCTCAGAAAAGAAGGAAAAAAGAAAAAAAGAATGAAGCCTTGCCTGTGTACAAGACTCAAAAGATGATAATAAAAACCTTCTGTGCCTAGTATTTAGTAATTTCTGTGTCTCTCCTGTTTATATACATCCTTTTAAATGTAGCAAGTAAACAGGAAGTTCCTGTTAGGAGCAGCCCAAGAGGACTGAAAGGAGAATTGCTGAAATTGTCCACAGGAGTTCTGACGTGCTCCTTTCTTTCAGCTAAAAAGCCAAGGGAAAGAAAAAGATTAGGAAAACATGGGAAGTGCCATGTTTTCCTACTCTTGGTAGGAAAGCTACTTTGGTTGCCATCAAGCAACCAAATATATTCAATATGTCTAAAATTTGTTTTCCTTCCATCTGTCTGACCCGCATTGCACGGTGCTTACTGGGGGCGCACTTGCTGAGCTCAGTTATCCCCTGTAAGTGGTTCCCACTGCTCTCCCAGCTCTTTTTCCACCCAAGTTTTGGCAAAGATGAATCCAGCAGCAGTCAACACCAGTGTGGAGAGGGGACATCCTCCCACTGGCTTCCAGCCACACAAGGTGAACCCAAGCTGGCAAGGATGACTCCTGAGCCCTTCCCTCCTAAAAACACAGTGCTGTGGAACTGGGGGATGAGCAGCACTTGCAGGTGCTCCTTTCTGCACATTCTTCTGACTGAGAGTGGTGAAGAAACTGAGGAAAAATGTAGATAAAATTATGAGAATTAAAAGAGGAAAAAAAAAAAAGATGGATGAAGTTGATGGGAAGGTTAGGAAAAGAGTGGGATTTTGTGGCAGAATTTGTGTAAACAGAAAGGTGATAGAAATCAGATGGGACTTGGCAGAGAAAAAGATGAAAAAGACCAGTTTGCTGATGCTGTGGGACTAAATACTGAATTGCCTTGGAGTTTGGGAAAAAAGAATTTCTGGTAAAAAGCAACAGCTTATAAAATGGCAAAACATCCAGAGTCATGTTAATCAATGTGCTTGGGAGACAAGGTAACTAATCATCACACAGGCATTGGGTACAGGCAGGGGTTCAGGGATAAAATCATCTGTCATGGACAAGGCTTTCTGATGTTATTGCATTTGTGTTTTTTTTAATAATATCTGATGTATGGGATTTCTGGAGAGTTAACAATACCCTCAGTGGAAATGATACCAGAACCCAGCCAGCCTCATAAACCCCCTGTTGGATTCTGCATTTGGCAGCAATCCCTCCAGGTGAAATCTTTTTTGCTGGCATTACCCAGTTTTCAAAGTCTTGCCCAAAAATAAAGAACTGGGTTTCTGCATACACACAGGTATTTATCTCAGGAAGATGCTGAGTTCTATCTGAAAGGGTGATTTCAGCAGAAACTAGGATTGGTGTTTTATGGCACCAGATCTTTGGACTACAGGCTCAGTGTTAGTAGGAAAGTTTTATTGCTAACTTCAGAAGAACAACTCTCTGGCTTGGATAAAATATCCAGGAAAAGAAGCAGCACTCTATAAACCCCTGAAGGAAATGTGACACTCAGGAACAGCATGAGAAACCCTGAAATTTTACTAAATGTAAACCACTTAATTTACAGAGAGAAGGAACACACTCTTGGGATGATATTTTTCCATTTTTTTTCTTTGGTTGAGGTCCAGCTTTGGTTTTTCAAGTTTGAAAGGTAAGTGGGAGCATCAAACAGGTTGAACGAGGCCCTGTTTTCCTGCTACGGGAACATGGCCCTTTGCACTGAGATTGTAATACAATCCATCCTCTCTGGGACTGCAAATGCTACAGTGCAAAACTGTGTTTGAAAACCTCTTTTATCATTCATCGTCTCCAGACTGAAATCATTTTTGACAACCTCTGCAGAAAACAAGCAGCTTTCTGGCTACTGGCGAGCCGATTAAAGGGAGGAAACACATGTTCACTGTCAGACAGAGCCCCTGGAGAAAGCATTGACAACCTTTTAACCTCCTTTCCCAGTGAAAGTGCCCAAATGTTTCTCTGGAACAAAACCCCAGCATTGTTTTAAGCATCTTTTTCATTTAATGCACTATATTTTTCAAGATACGTTAAGAGTCAGAGGAATTCCATTTTAGTGTGGAGGTTTCACAATCAGTTCAATTCCTATGCAAGTGGTCACATAAACTATTATTAAGAGGGAATTTCTTTTAACAAGCATTTTTCTTCTCTTTCTTATTTTTTTTCTTCTCTTCTTTTTCTTATATATTTTTTTTCTCCTTCACTGTCTGACCACAGTTTAAATACCAACACATTGAAAAGTTCACTAACCTCTACAGTGATTTCTCAAGACAAGCCAAAAAGCCACAGGAGTGAAATTTTCTGAGCCGTAGGAAGGCTGACTAGCAGACGTTATTAGCACTTTGAGTATTCAAATCTGGCCATGGAAACTTTTGTGAGTTACAAGATGCTGGAGCAGGAAGCACCACACGTTACTGATATATTTGTTATCAAGGGAACTACTTTCCACTGTGATTAATCATCAGCAACGGGGGAAAATAAATTTTCTTTTGAGAAGTAAAACAAGAAGGTTTTTTTTTTAATGGAAAGCGTGTTCAGAGCAACTGGTCTGGCTTTCTTTGTAGTTATAAAAGTCCACTCAGAGGTTGTTTAACATTTAACCTTGCTATTTTTACCTTAATATCAGCAGCTGGAATAGTTCTGTCTGTTTTGATAAAACGAGGCTTTTTTTTCCATGTTGCCTATTTGCTTTTACAGCTGAAAGGAACTGTTCCAGCTGAAGTAGGTAACCATAAAACTGCAGCAGGCCGAGCCGCCTGGGAGAAGAATAGATTATTTGATTAAATGTTCCTGCAAGTAACTGCACAAGGTACTGTCCAATAACACACAATATCTGCTAATGAAAGATAAAAACGCCTTGAGCTCTGCAGGTACGGAATCCCGTGGGGAATTTGCTTTTCCTTCTCCAAAGGTTCTAGCCATGCTCAAAGCTCTGCCAGCATTTAACTTGCCTCAGTTTTCACATAGATTATGACTTGGCTAATGATAGTTGTAGTGGGGAAAAATATTCTGGAAGTTTGAGCTTGGCTTCCCCAATGTTTCTTCAAAAGGACTAACTCCATTTTATGCCTTTTTTTTTTTCCTTCATTTTTTTTTTCTTCAAAAATACCCTTGTTTCCAGTAACAAGGGTTCAAAACACCATCAGCAGTTTTTAGATGACAGCTTCATCTGCTTTTTCAGGCATGGCACAAACTAGTTAGGGTTTTTTTGGGTTTTTTTGCATTATTCTTCATCACAGTGAAGTATTTCAAGCTGACATGCTGGGACACGTGGCACAGAAGATGTCCCTCCTGATGTCATTTCTGCTGGGTCCCCAGCTGCCTGAACCTACTTTGGGTAATGGGAGGAAGATGAGAATCAAGCTCCTGCAGCAGCGTTTTGCACAAGACTGGAAATCAGTGGGGCTTGTGCCCCTGAGTCATTGAAAGGCCTTTGGAAAAAGGCCACCCAAGGAAGGACTTGATCACCTTGAATCAGACAGGTGGTCAAACAATCTCCACTTTCTCCCGACCCACTCCTGCAGACATTCCCCTCTAATGCATCTCATGCAGTCACAGGAAGATATCTCATTCACATTTTAAGCAACACAACAGCTTTAAAGGGAAAATTTTCTCTCAGAACTAAGTTATAAAAGCAAAAGAAGCAGTTCCTCAATGTTTCTCCTTTCCAGGAGATGCCCATTTCACAGTTTCAACTTCCCTCTCATATCCAAGAGATTCACGGCAGGACATGACCGTTTAAAAAGTCACATTTTTCACCTTCTTCTCCAGTCCAAAAGGGGGCCCTCCCCTCTTTTGAACTAGAGACCAAGAAAATCAGCTCCCATCCAGCAACTTGTGACATCTTTCAGAACAGAAGCCAGGAGTATTTGCAGAAGTAAATCTGAACAAATACAGTAAAAAAAAAAAAAAATGCAGCACAACAATAAACAGCAATAGCCCTTAGCATTTTTTAGCTGAAGATCATGACATGCTTCCTTAACAAGGTAAATACTGTTATGCCAATTTCATAAGTGGGAAAGCAGGGATCTGACAGCTGAAGGATAGCCTGAAGACAGCCAGTTGGTTGCAGGGCTGGAAATGGATCCCAGACCCTCCTCGTCTCCATCCCACGTCCCACACCTCCCACAGCACACACAGCTTGCACGCAAATGCAATTTGAGTTTGGGGGAAACACAACTTTGTCCTGGATGAACTGTTTATCACAGGCTATGGAATGCCACGGATGAAGTTACCCTTGCAGTAAACTCTGCTAATTGCCTTCAGCCAAAATCACATGCTCAGCTACAGATACATGCAGAAAAACAGAGTTTACTCACTGCTAATTTAGGCATGTGTAGCTGACTCTTTTTCTGTGTGGAAAACTCTAAGCAGGTGAGTTTTTATTTTCCCACTCTGCTTCTATTATAGGAAACTATTTTCTAGTAAACAACCTTCTGTCTTAATTTGAAAGCACAAAAATGCACCTCTCCTACTAGCAGTTTGTTTGAGCAGTTATTTATTCCAGGAGCACCTACATTTCCAATTTACATTTGTCTCATTTCAGCTTCCTGATACAGGTTTTGTTTTGCATCACTTATCCACCAAATTAAACAATTTTGTATTGCTTGGTACTTTCTTCCCCTGAAAGTTTCTTCACATCAAGCCCCCTTTCAATTTTCTTTGTACAGCAATGAGTAGAGGAGGTCTCTCATCTCTGTCACCTTCAGGGGTTTCCTACAGCTATTTTCTGCTCTCTCACACCTGAACATCCTCAAAAAATGGAAACCCAAACTGCACATCCTGGCAGGAGTCTCAGCAATGCAAAGCATCAGTAAATGCAGCTCCTCTCTTTCACTTCCATTTATAAATCTAAGGATGGTAGCAGCAACTGCTGCTACTCCATCATATTGGGGCTTTGCTTGAACATTGTAACCTCTAAATGTTTTCTGGAATCTAAAACCTCCCCAAGGCAGCTCCGTTCTTTTGGCATGAAAATACATTTGCAAACATGTTTTAATTGGTGTGGGCTAGTGAGAGACTGAGCCCGCTCTAAATGATTTCTCTTCCTCATTATTTACTGGTGTAAATACAGAAATAATTCACTGTTATTACCTCATTATTATTTACCAACATAAGTTTATAAATAATTCAGTGATATTCATATTATTATTATGCATAATACCATGAATTACAGGAATAAAATAAAAAATCACAGTGGTTACCATTAAAAAGTCAACATTAATCAACTTTTGTCTCGAAGTTCTGCAAGAGAGTGTAGTCTGCTCTGCCCTCAGAATAGGAAATAAGTGTGGGACCTCAGATACCACAGTATGGTAACAGTTGGCAGATGGTTCTTCTAAAATGGTAACCACTGCAATTAGAAGTGTAATTGGAAAACACATTTTGTCATGGTTGTTTAGTAAAAGGCAAAGCCACAGTTATTTAGCACTCACCTAAACTATCAATTGCAATACCTTCAAAAAAATCTGTCCAGAGAGATTGCTCAAAGCACCACCAAATATTCCCAAAAACCTCTCTAGAGCTGATTGAAAAGGTTCTGTCAAAAGCTTCTGTTTGGACGGTAAATGAGTCTTGGGGAGGGAATAGACCAAATTTAGGATTTTTCTTTTTTTCTTTTTTTTAAATGTTAGATTTTTTAAAATAAATACCACCAGTTTAAAAAGCAGAGCTACATACACACACACACAAACAAAAAGAGAGGAAGAGGGCCTGCTGTTCTTTATGCTAATTTTGTAAACATTAATTATTTTGCAAATAACTGTCATGTCAGGTCCCAAAGCCTTAGGCTGCTGTTTCAGTACCAGGATTCTCAGACATCAAAGGTAAAACATCACATTTCTTCCCTGTCCAGTGTTTGACTAAATTCTCTTGTCCCACAAGACTGCTTTAAATTCAAGTCTGATGCCTTGGCCCTGGGAGGGGACACTAAACATCAGTGACTAATTCTTCTCTTTTCAATCCCATGTCTAGATTTTAAAAGAAGCATTTCCACCAGTTGTTAATGTCAGACAACTTTGTCTCTCCTGAAGCTATTCTGGAGCATCTTCCAAACTCCAACTACATTGAAAGTAACTTGCATTTGACATTCAGGCCACTCCTGCCAAAATTGTCTGACTCCAAGTCCATCCCTGTGGGTCATATTGCCATCACACCAGAAACACACACACTTATATAAACTCTTTACTGGATACTTGGGCAGAAGAGAAGGAAGAAAATGTCTCAGTTTCACAGAGACATTAATAGTTGATGGTGCCAAGCAATGGGACAAGAGCAATGGGCAGAAACTGATGGACAGGAAGTTCCACCTGAACCTGAGGAAGGATTTTTTACTGTGCAGTGACTGAGCACTGGAACAGATCACTCAGACATGTGGAGTCTCCACCACTGGAGATATCCCAGAAGCACCTGGACACCCTCTTTTGCCATGTGCTCTGGGATGACCCTGCCTGAGCAGGGAGATTGATTCAGACATCCCATTGTGGTCCCTTCCTGCTACAGCCAGGATTAAATCCTTGGGAGACGCGGTTTTCGTGTTTGGACTCAGATGTTTGTTAATTCTTATCTATAGTACAGTCTCACAAGCTGTGAGTTCTAGCTAACAAGGTGAAAAATGGCTCCATCTCTGTCTCTTTCCAAGGTTTTTTAAGCCCAAATTGACCAATTAACAAAGGACATCTATTTTTTTTTTTTTTTTTAACTTTTAACCAAATAACCAAATACCTGTGGTCTGCAATGCAGATTTTTTTCACCCAGTTACCACCTTCCAAATTAATAGATCCTATCTGGCATATATGAAGTCAGATTACTGAAAGTTATGGTTCCCCAAATATTCCTCAAATCCTTCTAACTCATTTGCCTGTTACTTTATAGTTAGAACATTGACTGGAGAGTTTTAGCCAGCAGTGCCACATGATGACTTTGATTAAAAAGGGAATGGTAGTTAAAATTTTCAGCAGAAAATTAGATAGGTGTGCTCAATCTGCAGATTTAAGCTCTTGTTAAGGGGACAGAAGTGAATGAAAAAAAAAAATCAATATTCCTGATTTCTTTAAGAAAAACAAAATTATCTAATCAGATGTTGTCAATGCATAAAGGGAATGTTTTCAAGAGTGAAGACAATTAGTAAATTAGGAAATAGTTGAAAAAGCAGATTCACAAGATGTAGAAATGTCTAAAATGCCTTTTTTTTTTAAACTAAACTCTAGTATAAAAAGAAAAACAAGAAAAAACCACACATCTTGCATCAAATCAATGGACTATTCTACAAGACAAAAAAAAAAAAGGAGGCAATATCCCCTTCTTTAACTATTCTTCAGCCACAGTTCATCCCTGCTTTCCTCACCATGGAGTGATGACCATACCAACTCCCTTATAATTCTCAAATTCGACACAAAATTGCTGTTGCTATGCCAGCCTAACCCCAGTCTGAGAGGACCAACCCAGAGAACAAGGGTGATGAAGAACTCTTCCATTCCACAAAGACTTCCTAAACTGCCAAGAGATTACAAAACATTCCATCAATATTCCACACACATCCAGCCAAGTGACATATTTTGCCTCTGAATCTAAAAGTGCTGCAGCAAAAAGAAAAAAAAAAATCATTCAATGCTTTCATCACTTGAAAATTTTTGCATGGTGATGCAATGGATGTTGAAAACAGTAATGCTCACTTCCTTTGATGCACTTCATCAGAGAGAAGATGCCACATTTCCAGGTGACACCTTGTTATTTATCAGATGCATCAACACTGTTTCCAGAAGAAAACCTATTTAGAGTCAGAGCTTTCAGGTAGGAACGGCACAGCTCGAGGCTGGAATGACTGAACACCTTGAGGGCTTGATTGAAAACACAAGCAGTGGCATTTTTTTTAGCTGGGCTGTGATAAAACCCTTTACAAATGGCACAGATATACAGCAACTTTTTTTGTCTGTGTTTCACTCAGTGTAACTCTCACATTAATTTCCTTAAATGCTGAACTCAGTGTCAAGAAAGAAAAAGACACCCCACTGAGCTGGTCACTCTGTGAGTTTCGTGGCCTTTGTGGAGCTCTCAAGCCACCTTTCAATTTTTCTTTGCATATAAATGAATATACAGGAGTTGTCCAATACCTAAAAGTGCTTAATTACCTTAATTACTTCGGGATTGTTTCTCACAGCCCATACATAGAGCTTACTTGTTCCTCCCTAACTTAAAACTTGAAGAACAAGATACAGAGTGTGGATTTTTCCTCTGGCTCTTACCAAGTCTTGAAACCAGTCATTTATCCCACACCCCAGTCAAACATAAAACATGGATTTTAGAAAAAAAAAATTAAATTTTATGCAAATATCCATCGTAAAGAAACCAAGCACCAGTTGAAGTCTGCCTGATGAAACTGTATTTAGTCTTGATGAAAGTACAAGTGCAAGCAGTTGTTTTATTGTTTCAGCCTTGTATCAATCTATTTAGGAAAACTAGAAGGAAATGAGAAAATTGAACAAGAACTATCTTAAAGACCAGAAAAATGTTTTAGGGATTTGGAAAAAAATTTGTCAATACCTTCCTGCACTTACACAGATCCATGCTTCCTGGATTTAACTATCTCCTCTCTCTCAGGTGTTTATACAATACATGTACCCTGATGGTGTCTAATTCACAAACAAGCAAGGCCTTGGATTCTGCTCCCCAGTCTGACTGGGCTGCAAAACCCCACCTGGCAAAGCCTGTCCATGAGATTTTCAGGTTTATTCTGTGGGCACTAGAAATTCAGAGAGTTGGGAGAAAGCCCCAGAAATTAAAAGAACAGATTTTTTGGGGGGGTTCACCTCTCTGCAAAAAAGAGACCAAACCCAACACTCAACTATGTTGTGAAGCCCAAGAGCACATTCCTCCAAGTCTTGCCCCAAATCCAGCACGTGTGGTAGCTCATGAGTCATTAAAATGGAAAAGCTCCCTTTTGGCTTCAAGGGCAACTGGATCTGATTACACGTGCTGCCGTGCCGTGCCTCGGCACAATGGGATGAGTGAAATACACACTGCCAGCCCCAGCTCTGAATTTGCTTTCTCATGGCATGAGCCTTACCTGAGACAGAGTACTTTATGTGTTAATAACATATTTGTTACAGCTATCCTGTGCAGTGCTTAATTAAAGTGATATTTTGTTTCAGTTGAATGATCTCTGACTGTTTTATTGTCATTTGACATTAAATTGCAATTTGCCATGCCACATACGTTTCTGCACACGTTGTCAATATGATTATAAAGGCAATGTTATTGACCAAGAACATAATACCTACTGAGTGTCTTGAGAAAATACTCAGATTTTTAAAGTTCTATACATTCTCTCTCTCTTTTTTTTTTCTTTTTTTTTTCTTTTCTTTTTCTTTTTTGGTTGTTAAACCTGAATTACTTTGGTTTCTTTAAAGCGCTTTGCTGCTGAATAACTCTGAGTGCTAACAGAATTTAATACTCAGTTGTCATGCATGTCTCAGCTCTCACCACAGTCCACTGTGTTCAAACTCAGGTCAGCTTTTCCCATGCATTTATAGGTGTGCATGTGCATATATATATATATTTGTATGTTTATATATATTTAAAAAAAAGAAAATATGTATATCCACATATCTGTGTCAGCTCAGGTCACCATAAGCACACAGGTGATGCCTTGGGAAGGCTGACCTGGAACAGAGACTGGACAGAGACAGAGAATAAAGTAGGGATTTATTGAAAGGCCTCCAGGGTCCACCTTGGGCAGGACAGGGCCTGACCAGGGCTACACCCAGGGTGGACCCAAAATGGTCACAAAATGGCTGAATGGTCATGAGATTTTACATTTTTATAAGTTTTGTTTCATTTGCATATTGGGGTTGAATTGTCCAGTTCCAGTTTCAGGTTGTGAGGTCCCATCCTTCTTGTTCCTCCCTTCAGCCACCCTTGTTTGTGCTTTTGGGGCTGAAAGTTGTTCTTGGTCTTCAGCAGGAAAAGGATTTGTTTTGTCTCCCTGCTCTGTGAAGAAAGCTGACTGAAATACACGAAAGCTGAAACTTAAGGCATCACAGGACACCAGATGTGACACTGCCCCCTCCACACCTTCTCTGTCCTTTCCACAAGAGCCAGCCAGGGGACAGCCTGGGACAAGGGGCACCCAGCAGCATCAGCCCTCACTCTCCTCTCAGGTCTCAGGAGCTGGATTTGGGCTCCCTCCTCCAGGCTATATGAATCATTCCTGCCACATGAACTTGTGACCCTGGCTCTGTAACAGCTCTGTGCTCTAGCAGGACCATACGGCAGATAATGCACAGCCACTTTGGTCTGCAGGAGACCTGACATTTGCAAAGCTGCACTGAATTAAGGCCAGGCAGCACAAACTGCAGCAGAGTTCAGTGTGAGCTGGGAATAAAATGCTTGGGTACTGTTTCCTAAATTTGGAGGGGAAAGAGCTAAATCCATGCCCTCTCCTGTTTCACTCTGATTGAAGAGGTAAATAAAATAAAATGGGCTTACATGAGAATGTTGTCTGTTTTACTGCCGTGTTATTTCTGTTTTACCAGCAGGCTGAAAAACTTATTGTACATCTTTTTTTCTATTTTTTCCCTATTTCTTGCCTTGACTTTGGATAACTGGAATTGAGCTAGCATGTCTCCTCCAACGAGAATTTCAGCATACTATGTTCCCTTTAGGTTAAGTTCAATTTCAACTCTGTATTCCAAGTTTATCGATCTTAAATACAGTATCACATAAGAAGTATTCCTGTAACAGCCTGAAAAAAATAACCAACCAAAAATTACTAAGTTGGATGTAGCAGGTTACTGTTTCCCAATTGCAAATCCAACCATGATGGCCAATAAGAACATCCCAATGATGTACAGGAAAACAAAAGCTTGGTCTGGTCTATCAGTTACAGTAAGGTCATCATTAGTTACTCTTTTAATGGCTCATTTAATTAAATACAGAGTTCTTGTCTTGCAATTATGTGTATCAAGTGGAATAAATACCCAAGTTCAATTAGGGATGTATTTTTTTACTGGACTGGGTTTAATAAAGTTGCTGTGTTGCCACAAACGACTAATAATGAATATACTTTTCTGACAACGACAAAATAAGTATTCTCACAGAAGTGTCTGGTATGTGTAATTCGATGAGTTCACTTAAACAGTTCGACTCTGGATCAAAAAAGGAAATTATATTCACTCGAATAGTTCAACTGCGGATCAAAAAAGTAAATTATATAAGTGGATACTGCAAGGCAGAAACATGTGGACACAGCTGTAGTGTCATGTGTCACAGCTCTGCTCCGTGCCAGCTGGCATCGGCACAAAGACAGGCCAAGCCAAACAATTCCTGTTATTCATAACAGCAAATGTGCATTCAAAACACACAGTGAAGGCTTTATAAAATAACTTGGTATTCAAACGGATCCACACTGCGGAATTGTTTTTTAATCACACATTGCTCTGTGCCAGGCCAACACGCCAAATTGTCCTAGTGGTCCAGAAGTTCTTGTCTTTACCCAAAACAGTGCAAATGCAGGTCTTGGCCAGCACATCTATGGGATATTTGTGCTCAGGGTTCGTAGCCCTCCTTGTGCTCTCAGTAAATAGATGTGCACCCTCAGCGCATTAAACATTCAGGCTTTCAATTGACAAGGGTGCACAACATGCACATTTGTGCCTATGTTATAATCAGAACTTCCCCAGCATAGGAAATCACACCATTAAGAAGTCTAGCTAGTGAGAAAGCAAGCAGTTAGGGTAGTTTCACAGACAAACTCCTTCTAGACTGCATTTTATATTTAGAACCTAAATATGAAATGCAAGAGGTATTTGCAGTGCTCCTCTAAAAGGGATCTCTTCCAAGTATGCAAATGGGCTCAGCGTATCTAACTTCAATGGGGACTTCATGAAATATGCCCCTAGTGATGGAAGGGTAAAAAAAAGGAAAAAAAAGGAAGGGGGAGCTCAATTCAACTCTTTTCATTGCTATTGAGACAACTCTTACTTGAGAAAACATCTCCCCCAGTCATCAGCCTCTTTCTCCTTCCCAGTGATCCAAACCAATTTCATTATTGTAGGATCCAGCCTTATTTTAGTACACCTGAAGTTTCATCATACCAAGAAAATGAATGTTGATCATGGAACATTATGCCTGAAGTCATGCAAAAATGGGAATTTTCAATAAAATTGGGTTCAGTTTCTCAGAAGGTGTGTGTCAACATCACCACTCTAAAGCCCATGGCAACCTGCTAACATACACCAGGTAACAATCTGTGAAGAAGCTGAGAGTTTAAATATAGCCAAACTTGAAATAATATTGTGTTCCCTTCCAAATTCCTCCTTCTTTAAGAAAAAATAATAGACCTCAGCCCTGGAGAGTGAGTTTCTTCTTGGTTTCTTCTACAACACCAACCAAGTGCTTTATCTCAGCAGTGCCAGAAGAGAGGGGAGGGGGCCAGGAGCAGACATTGTCTCAAAGGGAACAAGGGAAGCTGCATTCCAAGGAAAGGGAATATTTGGATCTCTGACCACAACACTATACAGCCTTCCACTGATTACAGCTCACTGCTGGCTGCAGGAGCTTTGTATGTGCTCAAGGCCATCTCCCTAAGCCAGAATAGTTTAGCCAGAAGAGGAAGAACAAACTTTCCTCATAAACAAAACTCATTTAAAAGGCTCCTCAGTAACACTCTCCCTTTTTTCACCTTCCCCACCCACTGGCTCCCTGTTGTAGATAAATGGGTGTAGCTTCTGCTTCAGGGAGGTCTCCAGGACTACTCCACTCTCCACCTTCCTAGGGATCTGGCCCTTTGGTTTTGGTTTTTGTTGGTTTTTTGTTTGTTTGTTTGTTTGTTTTCAAAACCAGGCTTTTCTTCACTCCAAGTACAAGAGACCTCTTTTCCCAGGAGACATAAGCAAAGAGTTGCACATTAAGGAGATGAGGAAGCATGACATAGCTTCCATCACCTTGTTTACAGTAGCCACTCTTTAATGTCCAGTGCCTAAGATTTGCCAAGCACATTTTATTTCCCCCCCCTTTGGAAAACAGAACAAAAAGTGAAGAAAAGTGAAGAAAATGACACCAACACATTCATTTTCTGTGCATCTTTTACAGTCTGTGTTCCTGAAGAGTAACCTTTTTCACATCTTCTGGGTGTAATTGGTATTCGGGTTAATAGATACCAGACATCTCCTATCAGGCAACACGGTTTAAATAGGCACATCATTAACATGGATTACTTGGGCCATGTCTCCTATTGAATTAGTGGTCTGCAGGCCAGCTCCAGGGAAGGGGTCTGGGGGGCCTGTGTGCTGGGTATTGAAACATCTAAACTTTGGCCCCAACCTCAAAAGAAAGTGTGAAACACCTTGGAAAAAATCCCAGCTCTTAGGCTATAATCAACGTTAAAAGCAAAGCTCCTGCAGACATCCAGAGGACTATTCCACCCCAAACTACATCGGCAACATCAAGCAGGAGGCTTAAAAAGGACTTTGGGACTCCCCTTTAACCCTTTGCCAGCTAATGCTGCTGCCAGCAGCAGGCAAGAGAGGTAGGCATCCGTCCCTTTGGAAGTTCCCACTATCCTTTTAATTATGCAAATCTTTTCAGGGTGCTTTCAAAAAAATGGATCTGAAATGTCTGGTGAGAGATTAAACCAGACAGACAGAGTGGGTACATCTACTAGATGTCTGCAGATGTTCCCAAAGTCCATAGTGGTGAGTGGCGCAATCCTGTGTGGCTGAGCAGGCAGAGCTGGCTGACTGGTTCTCCTTTTTGCAGAAGGAGGGAAAGGACAAGGTACCAGAAAGGAGAGAAAACAAAATAATCCTCCCTTAATCAGGGTTAAAGACTTTAAAAATTAATAAATCAAGGAAGGGTATTCATCTGGGTTTTTTCTTTAAATATAGGATTTCTTTGCCTAATATTACTCAGCTTTACATACACTCAGAAATAAAGTTAACTGAGTTCCATGTAAAGCACCAGTGTTTGGGGTGTTTTCCAGCCCACATCTAATTGCTCACAGATGTTACCTGTCCTATCCCACTGATGCTGTTGAACCTTCTGGCTTGTGCTTAAAGTCAGTGATGAGCAAGTTTAAAAGCAGAATATAGAGCAGGGAATATGTAGTTGTTATCAGCTGATCTGTCAGATCCACAAAAGCTGGGACCAATGTCCCATGTAAGGGAAGCAGAAATAGACATTTCAAGCATATTATTTCAAGTCAAGCCCTGGCTAAAACTCCTGCTGAGACTGTTTATGACAGCAAAATCCTGTCCAAAATGTGCTAATATAAAATCCTACTTTTTTTATTGGGTCATGATGTGGATAGCAAAATTAGACTGACTGCACTGATAGCAATACCTATTTAATGGAGTGTGGGGGGAGGGCACGTATAAAAGGCAATACAATCTTGAAAATGCCCTGTGTTTCCTTTTATCCTTCATATTCTATTGTAATAGCAGCTTTACTGAGCTGCAGAAAAAAAAATAATCTCTGGAATAAAGACATATTGTTACAGCCTCTGAACTGGCAAACAAATGCTTGTACAATGTATTTGATGTGATGTGAAGTGTTTGCAGGGATGCAGCCACAACCCTGAGATGGATCCATGCTGTTACAAGACTTGCTCAGCATCACAGCTTGTGGAGCAGGCTGCACCAAGCTCAAGTCTACTGCCCTTGGTCACCAAAACCATCTTTGGATCTCACTCATTCCATGGGCTGTGCAACACTGAGAAAGGAGAGAAAAGAGCAGCAGAAATTCTGTTTCCTTCCTTCCACTGCTAAAGTGCACAGAAGGGAAGGGGACATTTCTCCCCCTCTTTACCTAAATGAACAAGATGGCAATTTAAGTGGAGGTTACTGGTCTCCGAGAAAGTGGAAAGTGTAGATTTAAACTCAGACTAGCACCAGTCATGACATCAGCTTTTTGCCTCCTTTATGGAGAGAGGATTTTATTTGATAAAAAAAATAATTAAAAAAATAATAATAATTAAAAAAAAAAAAAAAAATAAAAAAAACAACCTTGGAAGTTTCTGATGATTTCCTGGAGCTTATTTTCTAAGTAGTCTATTCTTATAATATCCTATTTTTATATTCCTTGATATCCTATCTTATAATATCCCTTGCTAAAACAGGCTCATCTCCAAAGGTGTGAGTTACACAGTTGAGGTGGAGCAGGAACCTCAAGTGGCTGCAGAGGTATGAAGTACCTGAATTTGGCTGTCCTTTTGTACCAAAAGATTCAGCTTTCCAAGTGTGCAGGTTGGACTTAGACCCTGTAGCCTTACGAATTTAAGGAGTTGAGATAGGAAAGGCCTTAAGAAAGATAATTGCTTTTAATTGGTGTTCCTGAGGCTCTTGAAGTGTCCTGGATCAGTGGAAGTGCCGTGCAGCCAGCACAGAGCATTTCTGAGTGCCACAGATGATGTGGCAAGCACAGGGACCCAGCTGTGATGACCACAAAAGAAGGCAAAGCAACAAAAGTACCAATTACCAATCGTTTCTTTCCTTTAGTTTTGGGATATTTGTCCTTCATATTACTTGCCTGGCTTTGAAGAAGCCACCTGGGGCTGCAGCCACCAAGAACAGCTGCAGGAGTGATAGAGGAGGACAGGGACTTCAGCAGTCCCCTGCCCTACTAAGCAGCCTGATAGCTCCAACTTACTGGCATCTTATTAACTCCAATCCCCAATCCTTTTTTGCAGCATCTTTTTTCTCCCTGTCTAGTTCCCATAATCCCAGGGAACAGTCAAAAGAACATGAACAAAACATGATAAAACCCTCAATTAGTAAATTAACTTCAAGCTTGTAGCCATAGTCTTGATATATTCAATCATTTCTTCCATTAGTCTTGCCACTTTTGGTTGAAAACTAGAGGTTGTCTACCAGTCTGTACTTGTATACAGTCACACAAATTTTTCTATAATTGTCTGCTAAGAAGTAACACAAGATAAATCTCGACTATATTGCAATCAAGCTTTATCTTGTTGCAGTTTATTCTGTTTTCTGTAGTGGTAAAATTTTCTCTCCTCTTGTCAAAAGCCTTCCAGGAGGAGGCTGAGCTTTTTCTTATGACTGAAAATGTGTTTTATTAAGACTAAAAAGAAACAATTGACCAGAAATTTCTGCAGCAGCTAATATTTAGGGTGTCCAAGACTATATAAATGTGTTGATTTTAAAGAGGACAGATGCCTTGGCATTTTAGCAAAGATTTTGCCTGAAGCTGAGTCCCTCAAATCGTTAGTCAGCATCCAGCAGCAAGAACAGGATTTTGCTTTGCAAAGATGGACTCATAAAAGCACCTAATTGAGTCGAGGTGGTCAAGACATCAGCGAGAACCTCTGAGTAAGTAACAAAAGATTTCTGCACGTTTGTTTTGGAGGCAGGATCACAAAAGCTCTCAAAAGCCCCTCATTGCCAGGTTTGACCAAAAGCCAGCCCAACAGCTTCTGCATGTGCAGCCACCATGAAGTCCCTGCACATTGTCCGTGTTTGCTCACTCCCCATCAACATGAGCAGGGGGGGAATCCCAAATCCCATCCCTCAGGCTCCTTCCCCAGGAGTAACTTGAGGTCTGACAGCCAGTGAGGTCACCCCCAGTCTGGCCAAAGCCTGTATGCCATTACAATGAAGTAATAATGTATTTATAACACACCTAACCACTGATGGCTTCTATTCCTGTGGAGGCTCTTTTTTCTCTTTTTTTTTTTTTTTTTTTTTTTTTTCCCCTTCTCCCCCTTGCATTTGCACAGATGTTTTTTTGAGAGCTGGTCTCCAGAAAGAGCCTTGCAGAAAACAAGCTCTGTCTGTTGATTCTGGCTGGCTTTTATAACGATAGTTGTTAGCACGCAGGATTTATGTTTCAAATATCATTTTAATTTCTTGGGCCGTGTTTTTAACCACAAAATGTTAATTCAATGGTGCACTATAAATGCTGCAGCTCCTTTATAAAAATGTAGGACAAGCTGTTTCTAAGGAGGGATTCTGAGAGTCTGATTCATAGAAATACGACTCACATACATTTTCCATGGAATTTTCTCTGAAATATGTGTGGAATACATTCTACAATAAATTATGTACTTTTGTGATTCATTAAATCCTCTCCCTGCTCACAAGTAGTAAGCTCTTCATTATACTCAGAAAGAGTGCAATCAGCCCAAACCAGCAACATTCTTATCATATGTGGTGGATGCTTTGTTTTTGATCTTTAAAAAAAAAAATTGTAAAGGCATTTAAAGACAGCACATAAATTAAGCTGGCATTCAGCTTTAATTTACACTAAAGCAAATTAAGAATATCTACACCCCTAATTATTTCCATGTTCAATGGAAGGAGTTAGGGCTCAGGATGACTCTCTCAAAAATCACAGGGATTATTAGGAATGGTTGACTACTGAAAAAGACATTTCTAGGAATAATTCCTCTCACGTTGTTTTTCTTTTTATGACTTTGTCCTGGCAATGGTAACAATCCTTTTGTGCTTCCTGCCAGTGTGCAGGTAGCTGTGATGTGGTTTCACTGGCATGCACCTTCCTGAACAGAGAGATTGGAGGTGTCACCTGTGACATTATTCATGTGCCATTTCAGCTCACACAGTGCACATCTAAAGCACTTCCTGGACAGGATTAGGAGGCAGAAAAAAAAATATATATAATGTGTAGCTTACGTGGCTGATGACATTTAAACAATTTTAGCCAACTAGCTTGGCTAGCAAAAAGCCAGATATCAATCTGCTCACAACCACTTCCACGGGATAAATGACCTGCTTTGCCCTTCCTAGGATTCCAGGTATGTTGAAAATAGATATTTCTGCCCTCAGACATCAGCTTTCCCTTATTCTTTCTCACTTTGAGAACAAAACCATTTTTCTTGAATATCACCAGTATCACCAAAGCTTAGTTAAACCATCCCACCTCTTGCTGGGAGTTACATCTATGAAATATTCCTTTTCTGCCTTTCTACACCCCACTGCCATTTGTCTCCAAGAACATCACAGGGGGCAGCCCTACTGTGGAGGCTCCTGGTAGTGCTGCCCGTGGGCACTGGCCAGGGGAAACTCAGGACCTGGAACTCCACCATGTGCTTTGGGTACTGTCTGCAGCAGCAAGACAAAAGGGAAAGAGGGAGGAGTGGACAAGTGGGGCTTCTATTTTGAAGGCAAGAACCAGACTGGAAGCACCCCACAATCACACACTTTGTACAGAGAGCCAAGACCTATTCTCCCTGCACAAAGGAAAAAATAAGAAAATATAATTTCACCATTCTTTTTAAATGTCATGTCCCAGCATATCAAACTCACTTCATCTTCAGATCATCCCACCATGCTCCGTTAGCTACCAGAAGACGCGAGCCAGTGTTACCACCACAACAAACTCCCAGTACAACCATATAATTTCAATTCTTCACACATTTTCTTCCCGTGCACACAATGCCTTTGGTAGCTCAGTAAAAGTCTCCTCTCTCCAGCCCACTGCCACGGGCTACCAGGCTGAAACAAAGCTCAGTTTCAAAGCTGAAGCATAATGACCAAGCGGGAGGGAAAGAATAAAAGGAATAACCGGCGGTAGCTGCGCCTGTGTCTCCAGAGGTTCTCCTGGCTCAGGATTTGACCCAGGGTGGGCCATCAGCTCTGCTGCCCGCCTTCCCCATCCCTCTTGGATGCATGGCATTGAAATGCCACCTCTTGAAGAGCCTCATGGTGAAGCCAGGCAGGCTGCCAACCCGAAAAACGTCAACTCGTGAAAACCTCAAGGCCCCCGCAGCGGAGTTTTCTTTTGTCCCATTTTCCCTTTGCTGATACAGGTTGGGAAAAAGGCCCGGCTGAATGAAATATATTCAGGGCAGGAATCATCTTTTGTTGTTGTTCCAGGCTGTGCCCAGTGTATTGGGGTCGTGATGCCCATGAGAGGAACGTTTGCAGCAAAATATGTGGGAGTCATAAAAATAGCAAACAGCACCAGATATGAGACCTCTTGCCTCTGACAGGGCAAGGAGGAATAGCAGCATCCCTGCCAAATAATCTCTGTTGGGTAAAAAAAGAAGCAGGTAGTTCTCCCTGGATGGCATGGAGAAATAATGTCTAGATGAAGAAGGGCTTCAGTAGCCAGACTGTAAATGTATTTATAAATAGTGCTCTAACAGAATGAAAAATGCACAAGGAGAAAGAGGGCAGCAAGAGGAAGAGAGAAGGAACATTTTTCCTCCTCTTATTTTTTCCCTTCTGGAGTGAATTTCAATCCAAGAGATCTTTCAGCCAGTTCCCCTTTCCCTGGTGAGTCTGGGCCTGACTTTTCACTCTCCACACCTTGCCTAGTCATTTGCAATCATATGAAGCCAAGCCAGAGATAAATAAAAATGCTCTCAAATTTGGCAGCATTTTACACCTCTGTGGCTAATGCAAAACAGAGCTGCAAAGTTGGCCTTTTTTTTTTTTTTCTTGTGAGAAAAACACGCATATCTCACCAGTGTAACCATCTGTTGTGTATCTCACTTGGAAAAAAAGATGATGGCTAATAAGGAATGTCACTGCTCTGAAAGGGGGAAAAAATGGTCTCAGAGAACATCAGGTTGAAGACAAGAGTCTCCAGCCAGTGTGGCAGAGGATCTGCACACATCTGCAGGATTTTTCTCTTCTC
Organism: Zosterops lateralis; assembly: GCF_965231275.1. Lineage (NCBI taxonomy): Eukaryota > Metazoa > Chordata > Aves > Passeriformes > Zosteropidae > Zosterops > Zosterops lateralis. Next base: position 9,182,797 of record NC_139764.1, read on the forward strand.
CCACTCTCCTGATCAGTAGCTCTGGGCAGTCATAGCAACAGGGCAATGACCATGTGGGCTTCCCAAAGGAGCTGCTTTCACTGTCCCAAAACAACCCTTAAATTCACTCTCCTTAAAGAACCCTTAAATTCCAACCTAAAAAAAAATTAAAAATACCAAACTTAGAGAAAAACAGGGTTTTGTCATTTGTGTAGTGCCTACTGACACCATGCAGGAGCTGTATGAGAAGATGTAGCTTCCAACTCCACCATATAAAAAGAATTGGTGTTTTAAAAATTAAAAGAGTAAGAAAAAAATAGAATAAAAGAGCCCTTTGTAAAAGCACCTGAAAATATTACGGGCCATGAACCTTCATTTCTGATTTCACCTTGGAGCAGTGGGTCCAAACAAGGCCACTCTTCCTCTCTTTTTTACTGTCTCCTTTCATTTCAACCCCCCCCTCGATTCTGCATAATAAAATGAATTATAAAAATGAAATGTAGCAAAGCTAAATTTTTTTTTTACAACACTAAATCGAAAAGACTGGTTTGAGTTTCTACATTTCCTGAGTACTTACAGGCACCTGCAGAAGAGCATAAGGACTGGCAGAACATGGAACACACTATCCTGAAGTAAGTGCATCACAATAAAACATATTTTGATAATGCAACTCTCACAAGAAATTACGACAAAGGGCTTTAAATGCATAAGTAAGTAGAATTTTGAGGATAAAGTTTTAAGAGAATAAGATTCTCATCAGTATACTCCTGAACAATGAAAATTTGGAGGGGAAAAGAAAGGAAAAATTCTCTATCAACCTGACCTAGATTTAAGTGTTTGTTTCTTGCAAAACCAAACACACATAAATTTATTTAGCTTGAAAATGCCATTAGACCTGAAAAAAAAAAAAAAACATTTTGCTGCAGACACTTGTAAGAAAAATCAAACAACCTAGAGGGTTGGATTTTTCACACCACTGCTGCTGCTTTATTCCATAGTTCAATGAGTAGAGCGATGATGCTTAACCTTTCTATAATCCAAGGTCCAAGTAACATTTCATATGAAACCAAGTAAAGACAGATTTTCTCCCCATGAATTCCTTTTTTATTTGCTACTTCTTTGCAGATTTGCACAAATGGATTTAAAAGCACAATTACAACAGTTTCATGGAGCATAGCATGTTCCCTACAGTCTCCAACCCCCAAATGGGACATCTCCACAGAAAGGATCAATGTTGGCTTCTCTCTTTAACTGAAACAGCCTGGGGATTTGAGCTATTCACCCAGGACCAAACCACACATTCAAACCCTGCCATTACTCTGCTAGAACACAGTTTTGATCCCAATGTCTCCCACATTCTTGGAAAAAAAAAATCTAAACTCATCCAGCTTTAGGCAGTGCTGCCATAAATTTCTGTTGCTGGGGTTGTCCCATTTTCACCCATAATTAAGAATTCATGGAGTAAGGAAGAGACGTGTTTATGGAGGAGGTCATTGATGTGTATTCAGCTCCCTTCAACAAGTCTGAGACAAGTGCTGTAAGATGCAGTCAAACTTTCATTTTCCCCTTTTTATTTAAAATAATCTACTCTAAATTTTGTTTCTTTTCTGGCAAGTTTGGAATGAAATTCTTAAGTCTTTTCAGAGAAACAGAAATGTAACTGATTAGCCCTCAATGCTTGAAAGCAGTTCAGTTAAGTCTGTTTGGTAATACAGAAAAACAACTTGACCATTAGGTGAGGCAGCCCAAGATATTCTCTGTACTTATTCAAATTGAAGGAATGCTAAGGAAAAAAAAAAAAAAAAAAAAAAAAAGGTGGAAGAGGTAAATTTTGGATGAATACAAGATAGAGATGCAAGAAGAAGTGGGGAGCTCTGCAATAAGAGAGATTGATTTGGATGGAGAAACCAGGGAACATCCAGCAAAACCACTCAGGATGAGAGAAACTGATGAACCAGCCAATGTTTCCAAAGGGAAACCAATGTTTCCTTTGGTTCAATGCAGAAAGTCTGGAGCAAAACTGAGATTTTTTTTCCTCCTATTCTTTACCTTGCTCCATATAAAGCAACAAAGGCTCCCAAAGGTTTATGAGAAGGGGAAAGGCTTTCCCAAGATGTGGGTTGGGAAATGGGGCAGGGGCCAGGTGTGGGAGCAACTGCACCATCTCTGAAAACTCTGCATTTATTGAGCCCCCTCTGAGACTCACAGGGAGCTCCTTGAGCTCTTCCCCAGCAATGCATCTTCATGTCACCCTCTGGCTGCCAGCCACCTTGGAGGTTTCTGTGATGACAGGAGAAGCCAGGGTTCCACAGGGTTTGGGGGAACGGGGCCGTGGCCCCATCAGCTCAGCCATTAATCCACTCCCTGGGCAGAAGTGACAAGGGCTGAGTCTGACATAAAAATCCCATTTGCTGGATGAAACACTAAGTGTACTTCATCATGTCCGTGGGACACCTCAGCAGAGGTGCTTTTCCCTCTCCTAGGTTCTGCCTGAAGTCTGGAAATTCCCTTAAATACACACGCAGACAAAATATCCATGGGGAAATTGTGCTAGGTAGGAGATTAAATTTTGGGTAAGCTGGCTAGTAACTCAGCAATACCACAGCTGGCTAGTAACTCAGAGCAATACCACAGCCTATAAAGGGCCAGAGATCCTTTCCAGGGACACAAGCTTCATAAAATCTACCACACAACTAAAAAGGGTGGAAATTTTGTTAAAAAAAAAATACAGATGAGGAAGTCACAGATTCCACTACAGGATGAGAACAAGCATGAGTCAGGAATGTTCAGTGCATTGGGCAGTCAAATGATAGATTGCCATGGAATATCAGCCCAAAGCCTCTTGCCAAACAGATTTAAGAAAAAAAAAAAAAAAAAAAAAAAAAAAAAAAAAAAAAGGAAAATTGAAGTGCATAAGGAGAAAAAAAGGAAAGGAAGCAGCTATTCTGCAAGATGTTATGAGAAATCATTTCAGTTTCACCAAGTGTTTTAATCTCCTGACACAAACAGGGAATTGAGCAGTTCTGTGCTGATCTTGTGGTTGTAGGAAATGTCCAACATCCCTAAAAGGAGAATTTTCTCATGTGATGCTTAGCTGGGCTTTGGTGAACATGAATTCACTGGGAAAAGGATGTTGTACTGTCAAAGGATTTCACAGTCTAGACCTTACAGGGCAATTAACTGAGCAGTTCTGCTTCCAGTGCTTCCCAGTTCTGTAATTCTTCTTTTCTCTACCTGATATTTTTTTTCCTCAAGTACTGAAGATTCAAGAGCAACCAAAAAAAAATGTAGATGAGTAAAAAGGTATTTCCCATGGAATCATTACATCACAATTGCATATCATCCCTTGTATTGACTAGAGGGGTGAAGACTGATGCACTGTGCATAAAAAGTGAGTAGAAGGGTTTTGTGCAACACTATACACCTCACAGAATAAGACCAAAATGCAAACATGAGAGGATCCTCCATGTTATATATCTCTATTTGCTCCTTTTCCAACTTTACACTCAATAGCCATCAGTACAGAAATTCTCCAGGCTTCATTTCAGAAAGTTCTTTAGGAAAAGCACAGATCATACATCCTATGAATTGTATAGAATTAAATTTTAACTATTTGGCTTAATTAATTTATTCAACTGGTCCTGATGCATATACACACAGAAGTGACTGCAAGCAATTGAGACAAAAAAATGAGCCCAACAGTGACACAAAATACCCTTACAATCAGGGCAGCAGGTTTTAATAAACACAAAATGTAAAAAATGTCTTCTCTTATCAGAAAACAATTACCTCCTTTAAAGGAAGTCATAAAATGAAAAAATCACAGAAGTAATTAACCTAGAGTGAATATCTTTTCAAAGTGGTTTCCACAGAACAAATCCCATTTAGGACAAGAGGACATGGGCCAGGAGAAGTTTAGGTTGGACACTGTGAGGAATTCCTTCACAGGAAGGGTGGTTTGACATTGGAATGGGCTGCCCAGGGAAGTGGTGGAGCCATTGTCCCTGGAGGTGTTTAAGGAAAGACTGGATGTCTTTCCTCAAAGGTATTTCCCAGCCTGATTGATTCTGTGATTATTATTATTATTATTATTATTTTCCAGATATCTTTGCCTGCTGCTACCTGTGCTATGCCAATAATTGCCAAAAAAAAAAAAAAAAAAAAAAAGGGCAGGAGAATTGTAAAATTCACAAAAAAATCACATTCAAATTCATCTTTACTCTTATCTGTTTGTTTGCTTTGTGATTTTTGAGGAGGGTTGTGACCAAGCACAGAAGATGATCACTCCTGGGTATTCCTTTGTCATAGAAGCATACATTTAAAAATGTCACCTAAGACATACTGCTGGTTTTATTTTGTTTCCAAACAATCCAACCTTGTTTTGAGGTGTGGAAATACATCCTATGTACAACCTCAGACCGGGGGAAAGCTCCTGAAGCAAATGGCCTAGTACTTCTGCAGTCTGAACAACAAAGTACTTTGGATCCAGGAGCTGCCACACTGCACAAGAGCAGAGCTAGGTGACAGAAGCTACACCAGGAACTCAGAGATGTCAGACATTTGACTACTTGGGATTAACTCAAAGCCCACTGAGAAACCACACACATTGTGTATGAGTAGGGGAAATCAGTTAAAGCTATACTTTAAACTTATACTTTATACTTTAAAGCTATATCTCTGCCTCATGTCATGCTTCTCATTGAGAGCATGGTCTGAATCCCACAGACATTCCTCACTAGTGGCTGGTCTGCAATGGGATTGCAGAGTCCAACCCCATCTTGAACCATAGCAGGTGCCTAGATATGGCTCCTTTCTCATCATATATGGAAAATCATCATTATGCTACTTGTAACAGACACCTAGTGAAAACACAATGTACCCAAGCTAGGGAATGGTAGAGCCTGCTTGCAGATATTACTATGATTCCTTAACTTTCACAGGATATGTTTTCATGATGGCATACAGTCGGTGAATTAGTTCAGATTTAGATATAATTCTTACCACATTAGTAACAGCATCAGCAGTACCCTATAAAAGGAATTTGAGGCACAAGATTGCAAAGGACTGGCTACAATAGTAAATATTTAAAGTGTTGATTCTTCACCTGGAAGAAATCTGCAGGGTTTCCTGAAAATGTACCAATTTCCTTGCATAGGATCAACCCCCTGGGTTCCAAAGGAAAAATTTTTTGAAGACTGATATCAAGCTAGGAAAATACTATCTGAAAAAATCATAGCCTTTGTGTTAGCTTTTAGAGTTTAGCCTTATTACATAGAGCTCCCTAACAGTATTCTGCAGCTTAAAGCAACTCAACAGTATTTAAACACTGACCTTATTAGGGGTGAAAGAGATAACAATCTGTAGTTCAACACTTGCTGAATGTATTTTCTATATCTATAGGTTTTTCATAATTACTATTACTTCTACTTCTAGTAGTCATAAGTAACATTTATTAATTAATGGGGTATTTGCTGAAGTTCTTTTCCTTTCTTCTCTCCTTTTACTGAAAAAAGGCACAGAGGGACAAGCAGAGAAGAGCTGAAGACAATACGTATTCCATTTGAAATCCGTGATTAAAAAGCTTAAAAATTCAAATCAACGTAAAAAACTGTTTTATTTTAATACTGTGGAAGGTTTCAGTGAACTCCATTATTTTCACTCACTATTTGCTTGAATAATTTAGGCAAGAAAGCTAAATTATACATAAAGTGTACAGTTAGAAGAAAAAGTTCACGCACAGCCTCGGGCTATAGCCATCCCCTAATGATGTCTGTAGTCAGTGGAAAAGAACTCGTTAGACTGAGAGTAATTTCTCAGGGTTTAAATTTTTTTCTTAAAGCAATAATGTTCTTATAAAAATCTGACAAACACACTCAACCAAAAACCACAAAAGAGAGGCCGTCCCTAAAACCACAGCCTTATAACTTTTCATTTAATTTCACTGGAAATCTGGCTTTTCACATACTATTTATTCTTGTCGGCTGTCCTCAATGATCTGATTAAACGAGGGGAAAAGCACGTCTTGATATCCTCCAGCTCCTACTTTGTTCAATCAGAGACCCAAAGTTTGCAGGGAGTTAAAATAAATGCTATACAGCTCTCTGAACAAAACTGAAAGCTGCTGTGAAAGAAGGTTGCTTTTACACTCAGCATACAGTCAATTTTTGCTAGTGGTTGCAACTTGCCCCTCTATTGTATTCAAGGAGCAACTCACACAATTAAACATTTACGGCTCAATTCACTAAAGCTTTCCATGCCCTTTAAACTTGGCTGGGGAAATGTGCCTGCCCAAGTGGACCAGGTTACCAATAAATTGCTTCACCTCTGATCTCACATCTCCTCAAGATCAGATGCTGTGGAGAGCAGAGCTCCCGAGAGCAGAGAGCTGGGTTTGAGCTGTGCATGAGCAGGAGTAAGAACAAGAAGCCATTGTATGGAAATTAGCTAATAGTGGGTTTGTTGATCAGGCTTATCTTTTGATCAAAGTAGCTCAACTAGATCAGAGAGAGACAAGGAATTTTTATTTAAATTACTCCTTAGAATCCTTTGTATAAAATGGATAACTTTCTATAATATTAATGGCTTTACATCACTTTATACTTGTATTATTCTGTCACATTAGTTTAACATTACTACCATGTACAGTGGTTTAGCATTAATGTGATCAGAGGACAAATTACACGTGCACTTCCATATTGTTATATTGAAATCAAGGCCTTCTATGACACTAATACGAAGAAAACTTCAATAAAATATAGACGGCCTAATATAAAGTCATTTTTATATCCTGTTGAGGCAAGGACACGTCTTATTTCTTCTCAAAATGACTTGCAGCGTGGCACCCAAGCAAGGTGAGAGGAATAGTGCTGTATCAAGACAGGAATCAGTGGAGCCCTCCCCAATCCATGAAGGGATCTCATTCCATGGAGACCCACCCTGCCTCCTGGGTTCCCTGGGTGACACAGGCCAGCAGGGTGTAGCCCAGTGCCCTTGGAGTGGATGAAAAACTGCTTCCCAAATTTCAGGGATACTGCAGGCCACTGAATACTGACTGAGACTCCATGACTCTCCAGCAACCCTGGAGCAGACACCCCAGGGAAGATTCCCCATGACCCACTTCTTTCCTCTGTGGCCTGTGGGGCAGCTCAGAAGCAGCAAGCTTTGGAATAACCTTGGAAGGAATTTTGGTCCCTCTGGGGGACATCCCTTCCAGCAGATTGAGGGCAGAACAGCCAGAGCACCCTGAATCCAAGAAGAACCAATGCAGCTGCCTCCCCTTCTGCTTTCCATGACACGTGGAAACATGGCTGGAGGAAAAGGAGCCAAGGAGAGCTTGGGGAAAGATCAGAGTACAGAGTATTTGGCTACCAGAGATGGGTAGAAAATAGGAACTAGTGCTTGCAGACACAGCTGGGACTGAGTTAGAAAGAACAAAGGCTTTGTAGGCAGCTGTGAGATGCCCCCAACCTCTCCTGCACAAAAGCTGGATGCAATGAAGGGCAGTGCCCACCAAATCCACATGGGCATTTAGGATGTCTCATCTTACAAGTACAAAACTTCACTGCTCAAAGCAATTTGCTGGGCTTATTGTACTCTACCATTTTGGAGGATGAGGATATTACAAATAGAGCAGATGAGTTCATGAAAAATAATTTAAAAACCCAAAGCAAACAAACAAACAAAAAAAAAAAAAAGCCACGAAGAAAACAGTACTGATGAATTAAAAGTCCTAATTAGGTGACTTCCACCAAGCATAGAGCTATGTCCTGCTCCTGGATCATTCAATGGCAGAGTTCTTGCTAAACACACCTTGACAAAAAGTCATGTAAATCCATGCTGGAAAAAACAGGAAATGCCCCAGAAGCACCCAGGCAGAGCATACACCTGACAAAGTGCCTCTGTGTGAGGACAGGCAGTTCTGAACCTCTGGACCCACCATCTGGCACATGAGCATCCTTCTCCCCACAGAAACAGCTGAATTAGGTAAGAGTTGACTTCAGCTTCCTCACATAACCAAGAAAAGCACCAGTCATCCCTCCTTCCTCCTCAATCCCACAACGCTATCCCAACCCTAAGAGCTCATTGCTGTATTTTTCCCTCTTTGGTAAAACAGAAAAGAAACCCTTATTTATAGACCTTGCTGCTCTACACATTTCCTACACCTGCTATATTCCATCATATCTTAAAAACACCACCATGATCTTTTCACAGTTTCTCCAGCAGGGATGTTTATAGAACTAATAGCAATGGAACTGAATCTCCAAGTCTTAAGTGAGAAAATAGTTTTTGACGTGGAAACCAGCAACTGACAGGTAATGGCTCTACAGAAAGCAATAGGAAAACCACACTTAACAGAATGGAGTTTTTTAATTTTTTTTTTAATTATAGCAGCCCCCTCATCCCAAAATCCAGTTTATCCATGTCAAACTGCTTCACCATTGTTATTAAAAAGTCCCTCTTCCTGCTCTCCAAGGTGCACTCATTAGTTCTACAAGCTGAATGGTTACCTACCTTCACACTGCATTCTCTACCTCCCCAAGAGTTCTCTTCCTGGCTCTTTTCCACACATCATCATCAGGATATCCCAGAAGAACATATGTGCTCAGGAGCTCTGAGCTTTGCACATATTTCAGTCACTGAAGCTTTTCAGGCAATGGCGGTGTGGGGAAAAAAGTTCTCTTTTGAAGCACAAGGCCATGATTACAGTTGCTGGTTTGTTCATATAACCATAGACCATTCAAAATCCCATCTGCCACACCAGGGGAGCTCATAGCAAGACAAAAAGAGTTACAAGGAGGAATCCAACTTTGGATTCACCAAAGAATGCAGATAGAGACTGGTCAGGCTTGAATTCCTAATCATGCCCTTCATGACCATTTGCTGTTATCCAGGAAAGCTCCCTTCCACTTTCTTCCTAACTGGTCCCCAGAGTAAAACACTTCATCCAGAAGTACAAACACTTGATTATCAAGGTGGACTTTTCACAGAATCATAGAAAGGCTTGAGTTAAAAGTGACCTTAGACCTGATCCTGTTTGAAACCCCTTCCATAGGCAGGGACACTTTCTGCTAGACCAGGTTTCTCAGACCCTCACCCAGCCTGCCCTTGAACAATTCCAAGGACAGGGCATCCACAGCTTCTCTGGGCAATCTGAGGGCCTCACTACCCTGACAGGGAAGAATTCCTTCCCGTTATTATCTCACTCACTAAGCAGGAAATGTTGATTGAGTTGCGTGGATCAAAATATTAATCCCTGAAAGCAGGAAAATGCTTCTGAGACACATGGAAGTATTTCTGCACCACCAAGAAGCCGCACTGTAGCTTCTGCCTTCACATCCTTCACACTTTTCCAGTACTGACCAGAAGAGAATGTAAATGCAAGAATGCAAAATGCTCAACCCCTTCATCTGGGTGGGAAAATCAGGGGAATGGGAAGAGCTTTTGATACTCCAGCTGTGAAGCAGCAGGGAACATGAGCCAGACTGAAAGCCTGTAGATGACTATCTCCACTTTCTCAGCTGAAACTGTGGTGGCACAATGAGCCAGGACTGAATGACCACAGCTTGTCAGGGCTAAATATGAAATTATCTTCAAGATAGATGTTGGGTTTTTTTCCTGTCAATAGCGTTTATTCCAAGTACCACTTTAAGCACAGGCACTGGAAAGGAATTTTATTGAAAAATTAAATGTGAATTTATTATGTTTTTTAACCCCCAAGATTCCATCTTGGTATGTAAAACTGTGACCAGATTTTCTGAGTAAGGGGAACTCTTGCTGTTCAGGGTGTTTTTGAAATCTGGCTGCTGCCATCTTACAGAGTATTCTGACTTGGAAGGGACCCACAAGGATCACCAAGTCCACCTTTTAAGTGAATAGTCAATACAGGGATCAAACCCACAGCCATGGTGTAATTAGCACCATACTCTAACCCTGAATTTACCTCAGTGTTAAGAACCTCTACAGTTTTCTCCCAAATTATGGCTGCTGAACAGTGAAAAGAAAAAGAAAAAAAGTCCTCTGAAATTTGTTTAAAACATGCTCCTAATTATATAAGTCATTAGATTGCTCTTCTGTTATAAAATTAACAGCCCATCTTGAGAGGAGAAGGGGGAGAAAAAAAAATGGCATTCATCTTTATTTAGATGCTGATGCAAATGAGAGGCAAACTGCTGAGCACGTTCAGGCTGGGGCTCAGTCAGTGAGCACCAGACCACAACACCATCGATTATGCAGCCATCAGGGACAAACATGCTCAGCTGGCACAGCCACAGCCTTTCTGAGGGCTGATTCCTGGGAAAGATCTCTCTCAGAAAACTTGACATCTCCTTTCGAACATCTTTCATGAGGAACAACACGTTGCCTTTCCCTCCCAACCCTTGGGAAGTTCATGATCTTCATCCCACTACGTTTTGAGGCTGAGTGGCTTCAGCTGCACCAAGCACTGTTTGAGGGACAGAGAGGGGGGACAACGGGATGACAGGCTGGGAAGTCTCTCAGAACCCCCCCGAGGGCTGCACTGGGATCTGGCAGATTTAACAGGGGCTTCGTGCTCCCCCTGTGTGCTGTCCCAGCAGGTGATGGAGTGTCCCATAATCCTCAAGCTGACAAGGCTGGGCTTTCCTAAGCTTTTCATAGTAAATCAGGTTTCCCAATCCTTTAGTCATCCTTGTGGAGTCCCTTGATGCTCACTACTCTGTCCCTGTGAAGCCCATACACCAGAACTGTTGAAACCCTGGCAATTACTCACCCCAAACCAAGCAGCTCTGGCATTTATTTGCTTACTCAGACACCCCTTCCATCAGCCCTTATGACTTTTAGACCCTCACACACCAGGACCTCCTTAGTTCAGACAAGCACACCCATCCAATAACCAGCACAGGAAAACTTCTGCAAGGCTGCTGCTGCAGGATGGATCCCACAAGCAGCCCTAAAACACTGCAGGAAACCACCTCAAATCTCAATTTTTCACTTAAAATCAATGCAGCTTCCTGATCTGTTATTTTTTTAAAAAAAATCCAGTTATTCCTGAAGGAAGTTTTCTCTAGTCTCATACTTCAGATGGTTAGGCCCTTTTTTTTTCTCATCTCCAGCATAAAGGTATTCATGGCAAACCTACAGCCATTTGTTCTCATTTACAGCCATTTGTCCCTGTTCTGATGCAGCAGTTGCAGGGCAGCATTTGCCTGCCACAAAGGACACTGAGGACACTGGGATTCTCACCATTGACTCTGGAATGGGTCATTGCAGCACGAGTGGGGGAGGAGAGAAGGGATAATCTTTCTGCAGAGTACAGAAATATGAAAATAATCATATTCAAGGAGCTACTTTATTCTGATTTGTTTATACATTATCCGAGCATTTTATTTTATTATGTGTTTTAATAATGCAAGGGCTTAAAAGCTGAAAATGAGCATATTCCACAAGCTCAGTATATTTCAGTTTGTACATCATCAATTGTTTTTCCTTGTGATTATGCAGTTTTACTTTATCATCCCTTTGATAACAATTCCTGCATAAAACCTGACTTTATATTTCATTTTTCTCGTCTGTTATCTTAGCAAAATACATCCAAAACACCCTTTGTATTGCTGTACTAATATAACAGATCAGGAGAAGCTGTGGCATAAGAAATCAAAACCATAATAATGTCTTTGGGTTTTGCATTTTAAATACTGCATTCATTGTTGCACTGAGGTTTGAGATCCCTTTTCAGACATTACTGAGATTACCTTTGGTAATGCCTATTTCATTGTACTTTGATATAAAATAATGTATGTCATAAATCATCTAAGTGACTGTCATTAGAGTGAAAAGCACCTACTTATGATATGTAACAATTTGCTTTTCTAATTTGAAGAGGATTGAGGTATTTTAATTATATAAGGTCTAAAGCCCTTTGTGAATGAAATTACAATTCAATGTAAAATCACTTTCTGCACAGAGCTGTAAGTTAGGAAATGATAACAGCTATACTCATCAATTTGTAGTTTTTGCCTGGACTAAATACAGGAACAAATAGAAAAACTCTTAACGGGAAAAGATTCACCATTTCAGTAACTAAAAACCTGAGGAAACCCTTCATATTTTTAACTTTAAAAAAGAATATTTTATTATAGTAGGCAAAAATCATCTTTACAGATTATAAGCAGAATTTTTTTTCAATATAAATAAGACACTGAAACTCTGAGACATATGAACTTCATGGAAGCTTGGGCAGGGCTGAGCAGAGAGGTTTATTTAAAAATTATTGGTATGCTTCACATTTTCAAGACTGCTTCCATTTGGGAGTGAAATGGGGGTTCAGAGCCTTTTCTGTGCAGAACAATTTAAAGTTTCTGGAGCACTTCACTTTGAAGGTGATCAGGGCTCTGAACGTGTACGTTGTAGAGGGATTTAAAATTACGAGAGCTTTTCAGATTGTTTAAAACATTGATTTTTTTATAAAATTGATTTTTCAACGTTTTATTTCTTCAGTGGCTGGGTAATTACAGTAGACCAGAAACTGAGGTGCTTCTGTCTGAAACCCAGGCTCACATTCAGCCTCTCTCCCTCCTCATTCTCTCTCTTTTTTCCCCCCCTCCCATCTCCCTTAATAAGTTTTCTGGTTTCCCTGGCTGCTGGGACAGACACATCACGCTTTGTCCTTGCTCATAAATCTCTCTCTGACCAAGCAACCAGGAAGTTATTAGAGGTGAGGAGAAGGTCAGGTTGAAAATGCAGTTTGAACAGACCTGTTCTGGTAAAATAGCACTATACCCACCTCAAGAGTAACGCCAAACACAACAGGGATGGGGCTTTTAACCAATGTTCCAGCCACAGGCACCCTCCTATACATCTCACAGAGGAGGTTACAGGGACTCCAAAGGATTAAGGAGTAAAACCATTAAGCTGGGATTTAGTTACATGCACAGTTTTCCCCAAAATTCTTTTTCCTCTTGCTAAACATGAACAGCAATAGAGAAAACCCCGTGGACTCATTCAGAAGATTCAGGTGTACAGCATTTAAAAACCTCCCCAAAGATTTTGGTTCAATCAGACACAGGGATGATGCACATAAAGTTTGCATCCTTTCCCATATTTATGAATTATGATTTTGGAAGGGTTGGGAGGGCACGGAGTCATTGTTGGTTTGGAATTTTTTGTTTGTTTGTCTTTAAATACAAATACAAGCACCAATCCTGAAGGCTAAATAGGTCTTCTTGCACAGACTATATTTAGGATGTCATGGATGTATTGGGGCAAAACAGCCATATATCAATTATTTCTTAATTCATGTAAAGCAGCAAAGATCAACATGGACCACTAGAACCAGGAGGTTTCACTCTGCTGAAGATTCCCCTATACAGATCACTTTAATTATGGCTGTTGGACTGCCAATGATGAGTAACTAATCAAGACATTTCTAAGGAATCTATATGTATATAAGGTGCGTGATGTATTCATATATATATATATATATATATATATATATATATATATATCAGAAGATTGCAATTTGCCTCAGTGTTATCGTTCTTGGAAAATAAGAGCCCAAAACATTTTACTGATCCTCCAGAAAGTTCATCTCAACATAGAAGCTTTAATTGTAGGGAATAATAATAAGTAACTTCTTAGGGAAAAACCTCATGAATATATTTTTAAATAAAAACAAACACATGCACTTATATAAGTTGACTATTAATTTCTCCTAGTTCAGAAGATGCCCCATTTGCCCGTTTTTGAAATAAAACTATATTGCCAAGGTTTGAACCAGAGTTTTATGCATTTTTGTAAAAAGGCTGTATCAAAGCAAAATGAACATATTACTGAATTTTTGTCAGCTTGAAATAACACCTGCCACACACAAGGTCTTTAGCCTTTCATGCACATCATAACTTCAGTCTAAATTTAAAGGAACAGGGAAAGCAATAGAGCAAAGCTACCCAGATGTTGTACGGTCTGTGCAATTGTAAATTTAAAAGTACCAGCTTTCCATCCAGATTTTAACGCAGCAGAAACAATATGAAAATTCCAAGCCACGCCGGATTATTGAAATGTCTGGCCATTTTGAAATGAATTTTGGAACAGATGTACAGAGGTAGGCAATAAAGCTGTGATAATAAGGAACATTTCTACATCATCTCACAAAACTACTAATCTATAATGAGGACCAAAACTATTCATGGGAGAGGATGGTTTTCATTATTTTCTTTTTTGGGTTCAGTTTGAGTATTCAGATTCCTTTACTCGCCCGCTAGATTTTGGTATTTTTGTAAAGCATTTGGTAACTATTTGACTTTATCACTTCTAATCTACTACACAGGCAAGTGTCTAAGTAACTTCATTTCTTCTTCCTCTTCTTTGCTGAAGGCAAGCAGCATAGAAGAAGAGCAACTTAACTAATTTATTGTCCTTTATCTTATCACAATTAACTTTTAAATCTGTGCTTTTCAACAGTGGTTACTGACTTTGAACATCTCCTTTGGATACACAAACTCAGACATCACAAGAAGCTCTGATTTTAAGACAACACAGAATAAGCACAGCACAGAGCAAATGACCAGCAAAAAAAATCTGGGTACCCCAAAACCTAACCTCTACCCCAAGGACAGCTGTTCTGAGTTTTTTCCTGTTAACACAGAGTAACATTTGAAAGAAAGAAATTATTATACTCTTGGGTGGATCAGGTAGTCTCTAGACATCATGTAGACAAGTAAAATAAATCCTTCATAAGACTAAGCAGAAAAGATTGAGAGAGCAGGCAAGCTTTAAGCTCCCAACTGTTTCCACAGGTCAGCTAAAAGCAAAGGTGACGCCTCCTTTTAAGCTTTCAGGTGGTCTGCAGAAGGGCTTATGTGCCTGAAACCTTGTCTAATACTACTAATAGATAGCCAACTAAATTACTTTGTCTACTAAAAGATATCATCACTTCCAACAAACCTTGTCATGCTGACATAAAGCAGATTAGTCAGGCAAATTGGGTGCTGTGCCAGATTAAGCTGCATACCAAAGGCTTGAGTTTACACATATTACTCACTGCATTTTTCAGACTATCTGTTCAGTTCATCCTGTTCTGAAAAACACACACACACATATTAATCTGGGTCAGTCATAATTTTAAAGTTTCGAGATTTAAGCCTTTTTTTTTTCCCCCTGCAGGGATGTGAAATTTCCGTCTGTATCTGAACATCCCCCAAGTTGTGCAAAGCCATCTCATTTTTCCAACAGCAGCACAAAGAAGGAGCAAAAGACTGAGGGAGGAGGGAAGAACATCCAGTTCCAAGAAAAGAGCAATGATATCTTTATTTAGGCGAGTTATCCCCTGGAGTTTGGCCAGCTCCCTGAAGCATTAACCTGAACGTAGGTGACTGACAGCGCTGGCCTGACAGTCAACAGATACCCAGCTCCTAAATCTTTGCCAAAACCTGGCAACCAGGCAGCTAGGAGCAGCTACTGGGCTGATTCCAGGAAAGCCACTGGCTTCTGAGTTGCCATTTCCCACTCTCCTTTCCCTTTTTCTTGGAAGTTTTCTGTCCCCCAAACCTGCTTTAACGATTATGAAACAGGACAGAAACACAACCCAAGATAATTTTGCTTTGGTATGCACCTGCCCATTCACTCCAACCCCACCCAACAACTGCAGTATTTTAGATGTTTTCCAGCTTTGTTTTAGCTTCAGGTGTATGTACAACACTCCCTGTGCCTCGCACAGGTCACCGGAGGATGAGAGAATGTCACAGAACGAGTTTGCTGTTTTCTTAACCTGAAGAAAGGCCTTACTAAGCTCACTCTTTCACACCCACATATGTCTCTGAGATAGCACATATTTCTCCCTGAACAAGCTCCTATGATTAAAAGCATGGTGGGGGAAGGGGAGGAAAAAAAAAAGCTGAGTAGACATCTTTATCAGATCTCCGGAGTTTAAATTATCTGGGGGAAGCGAGAATGGGGAAAAAAAAGGAGAGCAACAAAGAGGAGGGACTCAAGAATGTCAGGAGCAGTGCTGATATCCCACATTGGCTGCAGCTCCAGCTTCCCATGATGGCACTTCCCAAAGAGCACAACTGGCCTCTGTGTCCCAAGCCAAGGATCCTGGCCAGAGTCACACCAAGGGCTGAGGTGACAAGTGTCAGATACATCACAAAGGTGCAGGGAGGCAGCAATGTGGCACTTCTTGACGTGACACCTCATGGATCGAGCCTGATGCAAGACTGGTTCCCATCCATTTGGCCACATCTCCCCAGCTCTGGTGTGAAATCATCATTTTCCAGTTAGTCACACTAGTGGTTCCAGCTCCATGTTCCAGCAGAGCGAGGAGAGGTTTAATTTAAAAACAAAATGGTTAAAGGCCTAAGTGATGACACTTGTTATGTAGAAGAGAACAACTTGGAAATTTAAAAACAGCCTTGTAATTAGGGATTTGAGTGAGATATCACAAAGTTCAGGCTTGGATCCATGCTCTGCCTTGGTTTTCTCTGTATTATTTTTGGACAGTCTCTTAGTTCTGTGTGATTCAGTTCCCCATCTGTACAGTAAATGCTTCTTTCCCTTTTTTGTAGCTTGAATTACATGCGTTTAACTGTAGTGAAATCCAGATTTCATCTGGGACTTTGAAGAACTGAATAAAGGAAATTACTATGATTATTTAGACACAGAGGTGCATGCACACATAATGAACCATTCAAACGACTGCTCCAAACTCACTCACTATTCCAAAGTGCAGAAAAATTGTCTCCTCCTCATAACTGCTGTCCCAAGCAGTAAGCTGCCTGTCCATTCTGAAGGCATAAAAGCCAAGGAAATTCTTGAGTATGTAAAGAAAACAGTATTTCCGAAGATTATTAAAATTGGGGAAATTTATAAGTTTTCAAATGCTTTAATGTGATAAAGGAATATAATTTGACATTTGTTTTATAACTGTGACCTCTCTCCCAGTCTTCTCTTTCAAAACACTGCAATGCATTTTCCAGATATGTGCTGATGGAGAGGATTCCATCTTCAGGATTCTATCTTCACATCACAGGGGAAAAAGCTGATTTTGGGGTCCTCCATCCTACCTGCCTACCCTACCCTTGTAGTTTTATGCAGAGATAACAGCTGTAGAAGGGACGTGATAAGAGAACAAGGAGCTTGGCATATTACTCTAGATGTGTTTAATACAGAAAAAAAATCATAATTTCATTCGTATAATTTCATTTCCTATATTTAACAGTGAAAATATTGCCAAAATCTAGTCCAGGATCCTCTTTGGAATGTTGCAGTGTGATTGGGAATAAAGCTTCATCAAAAACAGCCATGCATTTGAAAAGCAGGTATCGCTGTGTACACAACTGAGCTATTCTCAGAAGGTCCTGATCCTGACCTAGCTACTCATAGAGAGTCTAGAAATAATTCAACTAATTAGCTGCAAAATTTAAAATCATAGTATAAATATCCAGTTGAGTAACTGCTGGCCCTGGATACTACTCCAGTAGTACTGTACTGATTGCTCTCAAACCTCCACACCAAAAAAGACCCCAAGGGATCCTCAGTCACCCCACAAGACAGGATTATTAATATTAATTTCACTGCTCTTTTCTTAGCTGTTTCTACTGAGCACCAATAACAGAAACTACATGGCCCCACCAGGCAATCTGCTCTAACCCAATGCTACCATTATTTCTGGGGAAATTTTCCTAGCATCTAATCTGGAACTCTCCTGCTGTGATTTTGGCCCCAACACAAACTTGTAAAAGAGGTAACAACCTGAATTTTTTTAAAAAGTCTTTAATGTACTTAGAGAGTATTTATGTCTAACTTCAGTGTCCCTTAGAAGACAAGAAAACTGTAGTTTTTCCAATTTCTCCTCTTGAGCCATTTTTCCCAGACCAATAAATATTCCCAGTGTTTATTCAAAATCTTTCCAACTTTGAAGAATAGTAGCAAACCTAGTTGACACCTTATCAGTGCCAAGTGACATAACAGTGTCTTGAGAGGTAAATGCCTACTGAGTTCCAATTACAAGGTCTGCCTTTCTCTGGAATACTGTGATGTGCCTGGTTTTAGGGTTAAATTTGCATTCAGCCTGTGACCTAACTATAATTCACCAAAACTTTTTCTAAAGTGTTGTCACCTGCACATTATCCATCCCATGCTCATGCAACTACTTGTGAGCTTAGTTCCCACTTGAATTTTATACTTTCTTTGTTGGCTTTTTTTTTTACCAGTTCCTCAATTTCTAGATGCCTTTCTAAATTCCTAATCCTGTCCCCTAGTACATTTGCAGGCCCTTTATAACTCAATGTTGTCTGCAAATTTAATAAGCATATTCTGTACTGCACTGTGCAAGTCATTAATGAGAACACTGAACAGAGCTGGAAGCAGCACAGATAGCTGTGGAATATTACACGTCACATTCTTCCAATTGAATAGGGGGATGCTGATAACAATACTTGGGATACAATTAACTCAGAGGAGCCTCATCTGGTTTAATCTCTTTTCCTTTCTCCATTCAAGTACATGTATTCCATCTACCCCTTTCCAGTCCATTTTCAGGGCATTCCAGAAAACAAACAAACAAACAAACAAACAAACAAAAAAACCACCAGCCAAAAAAGACCAACCAAAACCCAAAAAACCCTAATGGTTCAGGAATGGAATCAAAAGCTACAATTTATCAGACCCTACACAAGCAGGCAAGGTCCATTCTGTCTAGATACTTCTTACTCCCCTGGTCTAGGTTGAGATCTAACATCCTCACTGATGCTATATCACATTTATTTATTAATTTAATTATTCTGATTTGGACTGCATGTTCAGAGAATCTAAATTTGCACCCAGTACTTAAGCCTGGCAATTTAAGAAGGACTCAAAGACCTTCCACCTCATGGCTTCTCTTGAAATTAGAGCCTTGATTGCTCGAGGAAAAGGTCAGATGTACCTGAAATACAAGTCCCAGCTCCAGTAATAACTTTGAAAGTGAATTGCACAGGCTGAATGGGTGGCAAGGTTAGATTTGATTACACAAATTGTTTGCTCCCCATCCCAATGGGCTCAAAACTTGGGATGCTGCAGAAGTACTGTGTCCATCCCAGAATGTGATGGCATTAGTTACTAGGGGAGCTAAGTACTTCTGCCTCTTTGAGGACAGCCAAGAAAAGTAATCCAAATTAATTTTAAAGAAGGATTAGTTAAATCAGCTAATTAGCTAATTATATCTCAGCAAGAAAATTCTTACTGAGACCTAGGGTGGACTAAATACATTTTCAAAGCCAAGCCAACTTCAGGCAGCTTTTATTTTGCACAAGGGTGTCTACACAGCTCAAACTCTGCAAATTCACACCTAATCCAAACAAACTTCCTGAGTGTCCCTCTTGGGGGAAAACTAACACGGAAAGGAGCGAGCATGGATTTTGAGGAAAAAAATAAAACACCACTTTTTAAAAAATTAATAGCTTGATGATTCAGACTTGGACTGAAATCTATTTCCTATGTGTTACTTAATCAGACAGTTTCATTTGAGCAAGCAAAGAGCCAAAAATAGAGTTGTGCAAAAGGCGCTCTGAGGAACAGGGAGCTCCATCCCTGTTCCCAGGCATCCCTGGCTTCCCAAGCCTTTGAATGGCTGGGGACTAGTTGATGAGGTCTACAAGTTTTCAGCAGGATGTGGTGCTAGCAGTAAAGCCTGCCTAAAATACAGGTTTGCATCAAAATCACGTAGCAAAAAAAGGAGAGAAAGGATGTAAACAAACTGGTTTAATGGCATTTTCACAGCAGAGCAGAGAGAAAGTTGTTGGTCTTGAACATGTTTGCCATGAGAAAAGCAGAGGACAACTAATTTCTGATTCTTCCCCATCCCCAAAGTGTTTTTTGTGTAACTGGTAAAGCAGCACTTTCCACTGACCTTTTGGAAGTAGTTAAGAGGAAGATATTTTTGAATTTCTACCTAAAAAGAGACTCATAAAAACAGGCAAAGATGGGCCAGCCTTACCCACTAGGCTAGACAGCTGCTCTCTTGCAACCAAAAAAGGAGATTTTAAGGAGATGTTTTTATGGCCTCCAGTGCAATGCAAGAGCTTATACCAAATTCTCTGGCATCTAGTTGCACATCAAGGAAAAGATCATTTACAAGTGACACTGGAAAGTTGCCATTTCATATGGGACACGTAGAGAGGAG
Organism: Zosterops lateralis; assembly: GCF_965231275.1. Lineage (NCBI taxonomy): Eukaryota > Metazoa > Chordata > Aves > Passeriformes > Zosteropidae > Zosterops > Zosterops lateralis. The sequence continues at coordinate 9,202,910 of NC_139764.1, forward strand.
TGGAAAGTCTGCATTTCCCTCCAGATCGTTCACACCATTTTCTCAGGCAAAACCCAGTTTTAGGGGAGAGCACTCAAACAACCTCTGAACAGACTTAGAAAACTTCCTGCATGATCACAGGTTCTAGCACCTTCCCTGGGCACAAGATCAACCTTATGGCATAAGTTTTCCCGCTGGCCTGGTGGTGTGGCCTGGCCTTGTCGCACAAAACACATGGTTCTTCCCAGAACCAGGGAACATCATCACCAGAGCACAGCTCATTTTTAGGGGAAACAATGAAATCATGTGCTCTGGAGAAATTGTGAGGGCTTCAGATCTCTTTGATCCATCTGTACCTCCACAGAGACTGTAGCACCAGATGCAAGGATAAATGACAGACTCCTTTAGTGTCTCCTCAATCTTACACCACTAAACCAGATCAGCACTTAGTCTGGGGTTAAGGCTCTGCTCAGGGAGTTTCAGGAGAAGCAGACAGCTCCAGACAGCTCGTTTGAACACATTGTGACTTCAAGCACATCTAAAGGGGCCCCAACTCAGCCAGAACTGAACCTGCTGCTTAAACAGCCAGTAACACATCAGCAGCTCCAAAGACACTCTCATTAGCTCTATCACTAGATGTTATCAGAACAGAAAATGGGGTAATTGACTTTCAAAATAGCTAAAAATCAGTGGGCCAAACAGGGAATAAAGAGAGGCTTTGTCAATTAACCATCCCATCCTAACCAAATAGGTTCTTTGCTGCAAGGCTGCTCTCAACCTTCCCCACGTTCCTGAGCTGCAACAAACTCTCAGGCCTAGAAACCACCTCCTGATCTTGCTAAGAGATCTAAACAGCCATAAAATGCTAGTCTATCTAAACATCCATAAAAATATGTTGCAAAGTCTAGAGTACCTCTTGTGTTGGTTGCAAACTTTAGTGGAGTTTGAGGATTTTCAGATATTGTTTTAGGCATTTTGCAGAATCAAGTACTGCCTGAACCTGTATTAAAAGGAGATCTCGATCAGACAGGAAAGCTGTTGAGTGGACAGGTATTGGTAAAGCTGATTTCAATAAAGAAATCACTCCAGTGCCTTGAAATGACTGAACCTGTACAATGAGTAATTTGGAGATCTGACTTCATTGCTATATATGAGCCCTCAAAGCAAAAATTATCTGTCAAACCCAGAAAACATTTTTTTTTCAGTTCAGTAATTCCTTAAATGAATGAATGTCTTCTATATAGGTGTTATTCTTTTCTCAGGCACTTAGAAATACTTTTTTTTTTCCTTCTTGGAAAGACAGTGGAGAAAAATGGGAAGTATTACACACACATACATAAGGAGATGGTTAAGGAGCAGACGGAACTACTGGCTCTTTTCTCCATCATCTGGGTATTTACCTTTTGCTCAAACCAGTGAGACATTGGTAATTGCATCTTTGTGACAAGGACAGGTTCCTGCTGTAGAATTTGTATATCAGCAAGGAGTGATTATCTTGTGACACAGTTTTATTACATAGTCCTCCCACTGACTAATTTTTCTTGGTGTTACTGAAGCACTTGAGTGGGTTTTTTTCTTTCTTTCTTCCTTGTGCCTCAGAGCAGCAGAATGACTGTGTGAATAACTTGAAAATGAAGTGTCCTATTTATCCAAATGAGTCCTCTGGTGCCTTCTTGCACCTAGGTTGTGTTATTCTATTTAGCTTGATTAATAAAAACACAAACAAGTGAGAATTTTTTCCTCTGCCAGCAATTAAAGGATGCAGTTGCAAATAAAACACACCTTCACTTGGAGACCCTTTCGTGCAAAAAACTCCTCGGAAGCAAATGCATTTCCAGAGCTCAGGGGTAAATTCCTTCCCACAGAGGAGTTTCCCCAAACCTTTCACCTTGGCAATCACAACCAAAATGATAAATGGATGCAGACAAAGTTCTTGCTTTACCTGAGGGTAAGTCCCAAACAATTCTCTTCGTGAAGCTGAAGGAAACACATGGCTGTGCTTTCCTAGGATATGAGACCTCTTCCACAGAGGAGATGGTGCAATTCCCACCTGGTATAGCAAGCAACTCAACATTGAGCCCCTGGTGATGGATTTCACACAAAAAGAAAATTATATTCACTCTCAGCTTCAATGGCCAGGCTGACTAAAGTCTGACATTGCCGTCAATCTAATTTGAGGTGGCGGAGACAGGAATGACAAGATCAAATCCCAAAATGAACGTTTCCTGAAGGTCAGTCTGTCAGAAACCAGGAAAAATCCACCTGGAATGGTGATGGCTTGGTGCTCAGCTGGGAGCCCACCAACTCAAATAACAGGCTCAGCCACATACTAAAGCAGACCACCACAGTCCTTGTCATCACCACAATACTGAGCTCATCCCAGGGCTCTTTTGACAGGGATATTTGGGTCACTGAGCACTATCAGGCACAGTGGAGCCCTCAGTGCCATCCAAGTGACAAAACTCAGGGGGTCACAGAGGAATGCAGTGCCACACTGCTCCTGCCTTGAGTCTCCTCCAGCACACACCTGCAACACTGCCCAGCTTCCAGCCAGGCCTTCCCTTCTGGATGGGAGGGAAACCCTCCAAAACACTGCAGTGGCAATAATGGCACACAGGAGAACCCTTTGTGCAGGTTTCAGTGACAGAGGCAAAGCCCCTTGTCCGATTAAGGCACAGGAAGGTGCTTTATTCATCAGTGACACTGATGGCTGTTAAAAGCATTAGAGATTTTCCCCAGATGTCACCACCCCTGCATAGGTAGAAGCTCTAGTTCTGGAATTAAATGCAGCTGCTCAGTATGATTTAGGTCACCAACATGGGCTTCAGGTCCTTCCCAGCCCAACTCTGCTCTCCTCCCAGCCCTTGCAGGCATTAAGCTCTGAGAATGACAAAGGTGGTAGCTCTGAGGTTAGTAATACACTCTCAAGAAAACAGGAGAGCCCCAAATTCCTTTGACAACCACTTTACAAATTGAAGGGAAAGAGAAACCAATCAAAACCTAAAAAAAGATCAGGCAAGCTTTCACCAAATCTGAAATCTGCTTGTCTGTCTGAGCCTACCCATACAGTGTTGCCATCCATCCAACTTGACAGATACAACACGAAGCAACAGTGCATCTGAATGTGACAAAACCCAGCTGAAAATACAGAAGGCTAACAGAGGAAATGCACAAAGACACAGCAGGCACAGCCTATCACTGCCCCTGAACCTGTCAGAGCACCTACAGTTATTCTCTCCTCAACAACGTCCATTTATCCAGGACTAAACATGAGATTTCTAAGCTGGATTTGCGAATTCCTGCAGAGGCTTTGATTTAGCCCCTGACATGCTGCAGGGGAGGCATAACCAGGAGTCAAGAGTTACATGCCATGCTGGCTTAATCTCCTCTGCAAAATGCTGCAAATAGGAGATCCCCATATAAAAAAAGAAAAATACATGAAAAAAGGAAAGAGCAGCAGCAAAAGCACCTTCTTATGTTGGGGGGAGACTTGTGTAAGACACTTTCTGCCGCACAGCTAATTACCTTGGGTCCTCTTATCAAACAAATGGGCTGGGATGATGAGCCAATAACAGGAGGAAGGATCTAATTGGGGGAGACCAGGGGGTAACACAGATCGTCTTGTTAAACTAAATTTGTTAATCTAGTGTATATGAGAAAAGGGCAAATGGGAGGGAGAATTCGTCCTTGTTAAACATTTACCAAATGTTGGGTTATTTGAGCCCTGGGGAGAAGTAAATGTATTCACTACTTAAAGGCTGCAGCATTTGGTCTTCTCAGTTGGAATTTATCCCTGATCTGAAAGGAACATTTTTTCCCCCCACTTGGAAAGGTTAGCAGTCTTTGTCTGTGCGAGTGATTTAATATAATGGACCATGATTATTGTTGGATTATTATAATGGCACATTGGCACAGTTATAGTTAAAGTTTTGGCAGAGTTTGTCTCATAAACTGCTATTTTACAACTCGGCTGTAAAAGTTTACTTCAGTCTGAAACTTGAGATACAAGATCTCAGTCCAGGAGGAGTCTTTTTTACTTTTTTTTAAAGTCAAATTAAAGGGGAAAAAATGCTTAAAATTCTCTTGGCCAATGTTTAAGTTATGCAAGTATTAAATACAAATTGAAATCTACTGGCTGAAGACACTTGACAGCATTTGCTTGCTCCTGAATGCCTTTGAGTTAAATCAAAAATAGTTTCAAGCACTTTTATGTAGAAACATGGTTTTCTCACTTTCAGTATTTTGAAGAAAAATGTGGACTAGTAAAACAGCTGGGATATTAAACAGAAAAATGGAGAGTGTGCCACAAGCACTTTTTTCAACAGAATTACTGGCATGTATTTGTGATTAAGAAAAATAATTGATTTTTATTTTGCATATGTAAATACAAAATCATTAGTTTTAAACCCAAAGTTTGTGAAAGTTTTCTGAATGTAAAGGTAAATGAGGAAAAATTCATCTTGTTTTAAGAGCCCCTGTGGCCTCTGTAGAGTAAGACTACAGGACAAGCTAAGTCCAAGACTGTATCATCTGCACAAAGCATCCAAATTTCTCAGTTCTTAAAGGCACAGTAGCCAAGTGACCACATCAGTTCTCGTATCTGCTTCCCAAAAGAACTCTAAAGGAATTCAAACTCCAGACTATGAAAACACTGCTTCCTGGTACTGTTAACTCTACCACTTATATCCACCTGGTGCCAGAGACATTGCAGTTGGCAAACATACAATCAATCCCAGGGAAAAAAAAGCTTGCAGGAAATATAGGGCAGTAAGTAATTTCTGGACTCGAGCTGCAGAAACTGTAAAGAATAGAATCATTCAAGATAAAGCTAAACACAATAAGCTGGGGAAGAGCCAACATAGCTTTTTTTTTTTTTTTTTTTTTTTTTAGCAGAATGTCACAGCTTGGATTTGGGGATGTGAAGAAGGAACAAAGATACATCCAATACCAGCCCTGGCCAGCTCCAGGTGCCTTTAGCCAGCACAGTTATGGCCTGAAGCAATACCACCAGAAAGTTACTGTTTTGGCACCAATGCAAGTTTCCAAACTCATAACATTTCTGCTCAATATTTTGAGGTTAATCTCTGTGTTTTCTTTGAAGCCTCTCTTTCCCTATTGAGACATTTATATGCAGGGGGTTGATGCAAACAGCCAGAATTATGAATCTTTGGGCACTTTTGAGGAGAGATGTGGGAGTTTATCCCTCCCTGCCATATGGTAGGTCTCGGAAAATGCTGGTGACTCACCAGTGAAGACTTATCCATCCAGCTTTCTACATAGCAAACAAAAACTCTTTCCACAAAAAAACTTCCTCACAGACAAGTTTTATCACCTGATCCCTGTGGTTTGTGCTCTTGCTGTACAGAGCACAAAAAATAAAAACTTGGAAGTTATTTTTCCCCTGTTTGCGTGTGGCCCATCAGCACACATGGAGACTAGTCTAAGAAATCTCAAGGTCAAAAAACTCAAAATTAAAGCTAATCTTCTATCTGCTTAATCAGAGTTAACATTTTTCACGAGGTGAAAGGCATTAAAGGCAGTCTATAGCTTTCATTATTGAGTCAAATTAATTTTTTACTTTCAAATCCCACTTGTAGCACAGTTTGTAACATTCCAAGTCATATTTATCTTTTGCATATTAAAATACGATGCCTTTCTATAAATAGCTACAGGTTTCTTGGCAGCGTTGGTGTGACAGAGGATTAATTAAACTGAAAAGCAGGGAGTGTGGGGACCAGATTTATATAATGAAAACAATATATCTGCTAACACCAGAGAAGTGCTGACACTGTAATAATGCTGATATTAATATTTGGTGCAGAACATTGTAGAGCACATTAGTACAGTGGTTAAATCTGGTGGGCTGAGAAATGATCAGAAATTACCAGAAGAAAATAAGGCTGTTACTTTGCTACTAATATTACAAGTCTCACTCCCATTCAGAAAGATTCACTGGCATCTTGGATTTTAATACCCAGAGCCTGAAAAGAAGTCCACTGAATTCCCATGTGAGCTCCACAGCAGCTGTGAGAAAATTTGGAAGTTTGATGGATTTTGTCCCTAGATAACATCACAGCAGTCTGCAGGCAAATGGGGACTAGAGAAATCAATAAGAATAAAAAAAAAAAAAAAAAAAAAAAAAAAAAAAAAAAAAAAGAATTAAAATCTATCCCCTCCTCCAGTCTACCAGCTAGTTGATACAACCAACTTGTTATATGGTTTTATGTTAACATAGCCTTATTTACTTCAAAAACAATGAGAGAATGAACATCCAAACACCACATCAAAACAACTCATTTGACCTTATGGACATTTTCCAACATTTCATAGAAAGTCACAAGCAAAAAAAATTAGCTTTGAAGTTTATACAAAACAGGGAAGAAAAAAACCCCAGAAAATACACAAAGAAACTAATAAAAAAAATAAATCCTTCTAAATACAAGATGCCCCAGGGCATTTAAATATTCAAGAATATTAAAACACATTCAAACTTTGCTTCACTACTCTTGGAAAACAAAAGGCACCACCTAGTAATTTCCACTCAATTCCTTCTGCATTCCAACTTCCACCCCATCCCAGGATCCCCATCCCCATTACACACGATGAAAACAAGTACTAAAACTAAGTTATTTATTAAAACTATAGAAGAAAATGTCAGAGTCAAGATATATCTGCACATCGGCAGTCCAAATAAATTAGGGTCATTTTCATCAGTAGATGACAATTTTTACATTTATTACAATATTTTCCCCATAACTATTCTGTCTGGTGACATTTTTGCATGTATATTAAATATATGTGACAGTATATAATGTATAGCTAGATATTTGACCATTGCTAAACGCTGCAGTATTTTGAATACATTTGCAGACTGTCAAATATTTTAAGACTTTCAAGTGATGCATTTTAAAACACAGTAAAATGAAGATAATTTACAGAGGAAGAGGCAGATTCTGCTCTTGGCTACTAATAAGAAAACTCAGCCTCCTGGCAGGTCTGAGAGTACCAGACCACATCTTTATTATCTTTAAAGGTATAAGGCATGTCAGGAAATAACAGAGGTGGGGAGATGCCTTTAGGACCAGGCTGTCTATATAAATCTGTAGGAAGCTATTGATAAAGTTAAACCAGGTGTCACCAGCTGAGAACCTGGTCAAATAACTTAAATTCTAGCTCCTGAAGACGAGGTGCTGACACAGGGAAAGGAACATGATCAAAGGCAGGGATGTTTCAATTTGGGGGGCAGACTTTTATCCTGGCTCTTGTCATTTTTATTTAGCGCATTTAGCCTGGAATGAGCACAGATGAAGTTTATAGTGAGAGAATAACAGAAGTCTCACCTATTTCAACCCAGCTCTGGTCTCTGTTCTACTCCCCAGCCAGCTCTCACCCCTTCAAACCTGTGTTCACAACCCAGTCTCTTCTCCTGACCTCACCCCTCATCTTTCTGGCCACAGTCCAAGCCCTCGGCCCTTTGCCAAGTCCTCACTGATTCTTTCTTCCTCTTCTCCCACCTTCCTAGTCCTCCACCTTTCCAAACCTTCCCCCGCCACTCCTCACATCTGCATTCAGATCTGGGAAGCCCTCAAGGCTTCTCTGGCAAAAACAAAACAAAACAAAACAAAACAAAACAAACAAACAAAAAAAACACAAACAAACAAACAAAAAAAGAACCCACAGAGGTGTAGGCTTCCTAACACAAGGCTTTGCCATCCTCTAAAAACCCCGAGGAAAATGGGAATGTGCAGCCTGCAGTGCTCCCCGGCTCTCTTTGGGCAGAGACTGCTGAAATCCAACTCCTGGCTGCTGAATATGCATGAACCAAGATCGTTAAAAGCTTGACAGCTTTGCCAAATTTGTGTGGATTCTGACAAAAACTGCAAAAAAAGGCAGATCCTTGAAACAAAAGTCAGTTTGTTGCCAGCTTTCGTCCCTCTGCTCCAAAACATGGGTGTGCCATACAATTTTAAAGAAAATATCACCAGAATTGGGTGTTTGTCTCGTTTTTTTCCCCTTCATCCACTAAAGCAATACACTGTTCCAGCCTTCTCCCTGCACTGCTCCACCCTAACAACCCTCTTCTTTTGGGATTGCTTCAGCTGAGATGGAGTGGTCTAAAGCAGATAGCTGGACTGGAAAGCACGTCACACAAATGATTAAACTTGGCAAACACACATAAACCCAGGGTCTCCTAAAGGTTCATTCATTGTCAAATGCTCTCCCAGTTCTGGTTTCCCAAAATTTAGATCACACAGAGATCTAAGATCTCCACCTTCTTTCACAGTTAAATCCACAGCAAGGTGTCTTCAGCACCCTTCAGGGAGCTGCAGGTTTCTGCTGACGTGCCAAGGTGTTTGGCTTTTTGTAGGAAAAAGACTTTTCACTAAAAATCTGTTCCAGGAAAAAAAAAAAAAAAAAGAAAAAAAAAGGATGAACCAAAGTATAGAAGATGTGCATCGAGTATTTGTTAATGGCTTGTTTTAAAAATTTGTGAGGTGCTTTAAATTCAGGGTGGGTTCCAGACACACTGAATAAAAAAAGCAGTATTTCCTCTCTGCCACAACTGGGATATAAGTAACAACTGACAAGCCTGGGGAAGGAAACAGATGTAGAAACTTTTATAGGCAATTCCTTGGATTCACTAGGAACACTGGTTCAGCCTTAAAAGAGAAAGAGCTCAACATAAACAGCCTTTTACGTGCATCTAAAACTGACAAGAGCCAAGAGCCAAGCCAGCCTCCAAGCTATTGGAGATACCATCCTGGTCCTCACTTTCTCCAGGGGAAAACTAGCCAGGCAGCACCTGTCCAAGGGCTGTGCTGCATCCCAAAAGGCAGCACAACACTGTCTGTGCTCCTCATCTATTTATTATAAGCCCCGGAAGCTCCAGCTTCTGTCAGTTGTAGCAACTAGTGGATTTGACAAAAGTTAATTCTTCTGCTTCTTGCAGCAGACGGGGAAGGCAGGAGCTGATGATCCACCACCACCTTTTCCCCATTCTCCATGCAATGCAAGATGCAGTATTGCAGCAGAAAAATCACTCAAATCCATCTGGCTCTCATTTCACTAATAAATTTATCTAGTGAAGATCTAAGAAAGCCCCCAGTACAGATTTCTACTTCTGAACTGACAGACTTCAAACTATTCAGGGTAAAGTTTCCTCTCAGCCAAAACCATAATAGGCTGCATGGTTCAGGAGGAGAGGAACGTGGCATTATCAAAAATGATAATGCAAAACCATGGAAAACCATGCAAACCATTTCCTTCAGAGTATCTTGCAGAAAGCTCTGCCTGCAGGTATTGTACATGGCCGTGCATGAAGCTTTACATCCATTAATGACAACACAAAAAAGAAATGGAATCCACTGAAACACTCAGCTCCAGTTTTGGAGGTTCTGGGTGATGTCCCAAATTCCCCAGTAAGTACCTTTCCTAGTTTGGGAAAAAACCCTTATTTTCCTACAAACCTGGAGAAATTCTCTGATCCCCAACCTCTGTACCAAGACAGGGGCTCAATTAAAAGCGACTCAACAGGTGATGGAATGTATATCAATTCCAGAATCCCACCAAAATCCTTCCCCTTGAGGATCAGTGCAGTTTCAGGCCAGGCAGGTCTGCCAGAACTTCACTCTGTCAAAGCCTCTCCAAGGTGCACACATTAATTTAATCCCTTCTCTTGAGAAATGGTTTCATCCAGAACACCCAAAACTAAGGCTTTTACTACTGGCTCAGCCTTGTCATATACCAAACACCTGCTTCTTGCTTGATGACCATCAAGTGATAGCCCTGAAAGCCAAAATCCCACCTCTGCCTTATGGCAAGGTGAACAGGAAGACCAGAATGAACCAGCCCCACTTTATTTACAACCCCTACAGGTCAGCCAGGTTTCACTTGCAGGAAAACTGTACCAAAAGCAAAATTTCCCATCAATAAGGCACAACCCTGAGAGTCAAGAATTGATAGATCAGCTTGTTAGGACACCAGGCAAGTGCTACTGAAAGAAACATTTCCTTTAAACTCATCGACTCAAAATTCCTCTGCTGACAAACATCTGCACGCACACACACACACACACAGACACACACACACCCCCCAGTAAGAGGAACAGTAATTATTTCCCCAGAGAAAACCAAATTTGCTATAAATTTCAGAAGCAGCTTAATTTAACAGATGAAACTAAGAGTTAAGGACATTAAGTGCAGTTAACTTCTTTGAAGCTAGTGGAATCAGAAATTATTTGCAACACCCCTTTAAATGCTTTCACTTTTGAACGGATGAATACAGGGCTCTTGACAAAACTCCTGGCTTGGGTTTTTAAAGGGGCGAGGAACTAAAACTGACTCTAGAGGAACATCTTTCCAACTAATAAATTACAGGTGCATTTCTCTTCCTGACACTTTCTGGAATTTCCTACATGAATTAATTGATAGAACTAGAACAGAAAATATCAACAGAAGCATCCCATTCAGAGCATTTGAATTTTTACTTTGATTATTCAAACTTTGGGGGGTTTTCCACGTATTAAATTACATTTTTCACTTCTTCCTATTACTTGGCACAGGGAGGTTCTTGCTATTTTACAACTACCTTATGAAAGACAGCAAATTGCCAAAAAAACAGAAAAAAAATCAGTTTTCCTTAAGGAAAACAGTAGGAGTGTCCTGCTGTTATACAGCCTGGACATCACAACTGTTCAAGGGTTTCTGTGCAGCTGAGAGGGCTTCTGCACAAATCTCTTTTTTTTTTTTCTCTTCTTTTGGTGACATAGAGAGGAACATATAAAACTCTTAAAATATCTTTTCCTCTGTGAATTGTTCCTTCTCCCTCTGCTGTGATAAATGCCATCTCAGAGATGGTGACACACATAAACTACGAGGATTTATAGCACATTTCCAACACTAATATTAAACACATCCTTTAAACTTCTTCTTTGGAAAGATTTCGATTTTTTTTTTCCCCCTCCTTTAGCATCATTTAATGGCTGTTAAGTCACCTTCAAAGAATTTGCAAAACCTTTGAAGTACAATGCAAAAAATAGACTCCAACATCTTCCCAACAGTTGCAGGTAATGTGCCAGGAGTTTTTTACAATTTTACACGTCAATTTTACAAACATGCTTTTGTTCCGTTCCCTCACACTGCAGAGGCATTGGAGATGAATGATACAGATTACTGGTTTGTTGTTTTGGTTTTGTTGGGGTTTTTTGGGGGTTTTTTTTGATAACTTACATGTATTTTATGTTTAGAGAGGAGATTATTTTCCAGTTCCTTCGGAGCAGGGCTTGGGTTTGTGACTTCTTGCTTTCCCTCCATGAAGACAAGGGATAGCTCTGCTGCCTAATTTCTTACTCCAGATCTTATTTGGTCAGTAAGAGGGAGGATTACTGCCTACCTGTCATAGATTTTTCCATTTTGTTACCACATGTCCATAGATTGCCAAGAATAAACCTTTAGGAAACGCTTATGAAATTTTTAGAACAAAGATTTCCAGTTTTAACTCACTCCAAACTCCCTTAACATGCATGTGGCCAAGCGATGCTATTGCCCAACCACATGAAAACAAAGATTTCTAGCATATGAAAAAATAATTATGTGTACTTTAAAAGTTCAGAGTGCAGAAGTTCTGCATAATTAAAACATTTTCTGAATCTTGCTAGTGGCCCAAAGGTTAAATACTTTTCTTTGCTAGCATAGACCACATAATTGAGAGGAAACAAGTGAGTTTATTCTTTGAAAGGCCATTAAAAAACCCCAAAAAACTACCACAAGTTTATTTGTACTCACAAATCCTTTCAGGTCTAAAGAACCAGCAAGATAATAAATTGTTTTTGCTGAAAACAGGAAGTTTGGCAGAGATGCAAAAGGACAGCTAAACTTTGGCCAGACAGCCCAAAACTCTGCCTACATTCTACTTTGAGAGTCTTTCCAAAATAAAAAAAAAAAAACACAATAATTAAAAAAGGGGGGAAAAAAGAAATAAAGAAAATCCAAGTGCCTCAAATCCATAGAAAGCTAAAGGAGCAGCAAAGGCATCTGGCAGTGGTAATTTGTTGCCAGATTTGTGGTTGCCTTGTGCTGCCTTTCCAGGCTGGTTTGCCAGTTTGCAGTCACTTCCATCAACTGCAGCTGAAACCCACATTTATTAAAGCCTCAAATGCTGTCAAAGCTAGATAAGTCTCAAGCAGTCCTTTCTTTCTTTCTTCTTTTCATCTGACCAAGACCAAAATAAATAAATAAATAAGCACCATTCCTAACATTCTGGTGTGTAAAGGGAGACAACAGGATTTTGGGTCTCAGTACTAAGTCCCCACCAGGTTTTTTCCATGTAGAACTCAACACAGATTGGACAATTCCTTATTTAGAAATGCTCTGTCACCTCATTGCTACTCCTACCCCATCCTCAGGCCACCAGCAGGACCTTCTGGAAGGAGAAGTCACCTTTCAGCACAAAAGCAACTCGAGCTCAACAGTTTATAAGAAATGTCTGAAATGTGGCCTCCTTAAAATAAGTGTGCATTCAGAACCCATCCATCCTGCACACAGCTAGGACAGTTGCAGGCAATGTGCAGGAGTTTTTGAAGACATAGAGCTGTCTAATGCCAAGGTACCACCTCCCACCCCACAGCCCTGCTCCTGCCAAGGTCAGTTTTACAAACATGCTTTTGTTCCACTCTCTCACACTGCAGAGGAATTATTAGCAAAGTTGGGGAATTATTAGCAAAGTTAAGATGTTAAAGATTCCCTTCCTCACATGAATGCATTCATATGAGTATTGAATTGGGGAGGGACTCTTTGCATCCTTTGCTAGGTTTGTGTTGTAGATTTTTACTCCATTACTTTGGGCAAAGGGCTAGAACTTCCCTTGATTAATCTGAGGCCTTCCTCTACCAAAATGCTGGGGTTTGTTTTTTTTCCACCCTCTTTTTTTCCTTCTTTCTTTCCTGCCTTCCCACTCACATTTATTATGAAAATGCAGACCCTCAAGGCATCTATCACAAAGCACCACTGAATCCTTTGGGCCAACCAAAATATAAATATAATCAACAGCATAAATATTATCTTCTGAAATTCAGCTGACTTTTTTTTTTATATATAAAATCCATTACTATTGTTATGCAGTCTTAACACCCAACTTATCAACAAGAGATCATCTTCACTTTATCTGGGTTTTTTTATTCCTGGATCACGATCTCATGTCCAAAAATAGAGTGCACAAGAAAGTGAGCTCAAATCTTCAAACCTTTTTCCTCAGTACAATTACTTGCCTAATTTAATTGCAGAATCCCTCACTTACACCTGCAGGAGCACAGTCAAGACAAAGGCAACACAATGGAATACTGTGAAGATGGCATATGCAGAAAGCTGAAATAGGAAGGTCCTGGGAAGTTGTAATAACTACTAAGGATAACAAAATGGAAAGAGGAAAAAAAAACCCAAATCAGCAAACCCTTACTTTTGTTTTACAGTGTTCACCATGGGGCTCTTACAAATCAAGCTTTCAGAAGAACTTCAGTCAGAACCCTGATATTCTCAGTCCCTCTGGAAACCTAGAGCATGTATTTCACATTAAGCCTTCCCAGCATCTGCTTTTGAATAGTTGCAATGACGATGATACCAAGAACACCCACACCTCACAATGCAGCACTTTTCATCTGCTGGAAACAAAACACTTCCCAAAGGAGGCAAAACATTATTATTCCTTGTTTAGAAACATAAATTCAGCTATGGAGAAATGAAACCATTTACCCAGGACCATTCAGCTGGAGCAGCAGCAGAGCCAGGTGAAGAAGCCAGAGCCCCTGTGCAGATCTCCAATGTGAGATTTTTAACACTTGGCACTACACCTCCAACTTCAGCAGAGCAGGTGATGTTGTACTCTCCTCTCTCGCAGATCTGAGATGAGCTTTAGGTACAATCTGGAAGCACTTCAAAAGCTGTGGATTAAAAAGCCCTGTATAAATGCCAAGTGTGATCATAACTCAACCAATATTGGAAAAATTACAGCAGTTTATATTTGTTTTTCTGTATTTGTAGAATTTGTGTTATTTCAACACTTGAACAGCTTTTGATAATGACACCATCTGTTAATTCTCACCCCTCACTAAATTAGAACAAGTGGTGGAAATCGTTAGACTGCAGTTTTACAGATCCCAGTTTATCAAACAAACCTGAACCCAGGGTCAGTGAGAGGCATTCCCAGCAACAGGAGGCAGCAACCACTCAGGTACAATTTCCAGGCCAAGCGGAAGAAAAGGACAGAACAATCAGGAACTCACCTCCCAGCACCTCCTCTGGAGCAGCTCTTTGTTAGTTTTCTTCCTTTCCCAACCCTGCCAGGTGAACACTTTACATTTACTCCAAGGCTGCTCAGGTTGGTGGGATAGCCGTGGATGGGGTGTTCCTGCTTGGATCTGAGATCACTGCCAGGTGGAAACTGCACCTGAGTACAAGTTTAACACTCTCCAATTGCAACAAGTGGGCAGAGCACTGAGTGGCTCTCTTAAATTAAGGTTGTGTCCAGATTAGTGTCCAAATGTGTAAATTACTGTAATTTTGCTTTACCTGCAAAAATACCAACAGGGAAGCATGAGGAGACCTTGGTAATACGTTTGAAAATAAAATTGATGTTGGTAACCAACCTTTTGGCCACACTCCCCTTCTACCCCCCTCCATTTTCCCTACATATTCATGTACTTCCCTCTGCTCTAAGAAATGCTCTTCCTCTGTTTTCAGGTTATATGAGAATTTGTTCAACACACTTGTATCAGCAAAAGGGTCAGATTATGTCACATGCAGATCAAACTGAAAATACACTGCTCCTGGTCTCTAGACTGCTTTTTGCATATGTTTTTAAACACCCCCTAGCTCTTCTCTGAACCTTTTACTTCTCTGTTTCTGAACTTTTGCCAATAATTTCATTCTTTTCTTAGATAGAGCACCAAATCCCCAGTAGCTGTAATCTTCTATTTCACAAAGACTTTTTAGTAAAGGGGTACTGGACTAGACTTTTAGAAGACACAAGTGTGATACATCACTGCACAAGGAACAGGGAGTTTGCTCATTTTATATATGAATGTTCAGGACACAGCTATGGAAACCTCAGACCTTGCTGCTCCATCATCATGCAGGAGTCAGGCACAAGACTGCAGTAACACATGTTTAGGAAGCGCCTGGGTGGACTTCTTCAAATAAAGCACATTTGGCCCCCAGCACCACAGTTATACCTAATTACACATCCAGGAATGAAAAAGGTTTCCCACCTGTCACCTTTAGTGGGCTTCTAAGAAAGTTGCCCAGGAGAAGTTGTGGATGCCCCATCTCTGGACCTGTTCAAGGCCAGGTTCTTTGGGGCTCTGAGCATCCTGCTCTAGGGAAAGGGGTCAATATATGAGACCACCCTGAAAATGAACCTTCTGGTAGCCTCAAGAAAGGCAGGTAAAGAACCTGAACCCAAAAGGTGTTGATGCTGCTGTGATGAGGTGAGAGAGATGTCCAAGGTGCAAAATCTGCCTGACAAAAACTCTTTGGTCCTCAGTTCCACTCTTTGTGAGCACATATTCATCAGCTCACAGGGGACACCAAGGGACCTAAATTCACTTGTTGCTGTCATTAAAGGATAATTATTCCTAGAAAAGAAGAAGAATGAGACATTTTCTGGGCATGATAGGCACACAGTTGACATCACTAGGAGCCAGTCCAGACCCCCGAGCTCAGGCCAGCTTTCTAAAACCCTTTATGTCATTGTTTTACAAAAGGTAGTTGATACCACTGCTGTCTTCTCAGATGTGATCTCATCCTTGACCCTGAGTGGCAGTTTTAGGAATAGCTCCCTCAGGTTTACTTTTATCAGATCATAAAGTACATCATATTCCCTTGCCTATGAGATGTGCTAAGACTCGTATCATTTGTAACTGGAAATCCTATAAAGCTGCCTGACATTTTTTTGCCCACGAAAAATTGAAGTCAAAGTTGGAATGGATGAAAAAGAAGCTTCCAAGATTAAAAGAGTGCTTGTTTGGTGGAGAAAACTATAACCTGGTGCACTTTTCCATGAATACAGTAAGAACTAAAATTTTTTTGTAGCGATAGCAGGGCTGTATCCCCTTCTTGGAGTAATAAACATGTAGTCCTTGACTGACTTGCTCTGCTAATGTTATAAAAATGTGATTTATGCTATATTAAATGCATTTGGTTTTTCTACAGAGAAAGCAGAGTGGTGCACAAATATCCAGCACCACATCTTAAAGCATCCAAATCAGAGTCCAAAGGCCAGGACTCTTGGAGTAATCCTTTATTTTGCAGATCTGCAGAGTAAGAATGAGGGATTAGAAGACTTGCCCAAGGTCTCTGAGCAAGGCAGCTGCCCAGACAAATTTTCACGGTCGAAGATAAACACCAGGCCAGCAAACAGAGTGAATCTAAACAAGCAGACAGGTTGGAGGATGTCAGCAAAAGGGGCCAGGAAGACTTGAGTCACAGCTGGCACGGGTCAGCATCTGAGTCCAGGGGGCAGAGAATAAGCTGAAGCTAAATATACTCCAACTCCTTTTAGACTCTGCTGGCAGGAGGCCAGGCTGCAGCAGCAATGGCTGGGGTAGGTTTAAAGTGCTCTCTCCCCTGCCAGCTACTCAGCCCTGCCTTAAATTAACCCAGCTGACTTTAGGCTGAAACAGATGATGGTTCCTCATAAACTCAATTACACCAGCTCAGCCATGAGTGGAGAAGGCTCCAGATGAAATGCGGTGCTTTACCAATATCTTGGATCTCCACCGCCTTTCCCAGCAGTAACTGTTGACAGTGACTTAAATTCTTTAAATCCATCTGAAAGACAAAACTCCAGGTCAAGCAACATCACTTTCAGGGGCCTCTGCCTAAGGTTGCTGTAGAGATGATGAAAGGAGGATTTCTGAGACCATTTACTCCTCTGGATGTCAACATGTAGCAATGAATTCACTCAAGATGTTCCTGTGGATTTCTCTGCTGCTAGGGTCATCCATTTCTATGGATTTCTTTTTACAACAGTCTCTGATCTTTCCAACTGCAAGAAACCACAATAACTGCTTTACCGGAGACTTGTTTAGGTCCTGATATAAAATAATGCTCATATAACAATTCCACTGCAATCCAACCATTTACTCTTATATTAGTTAGGATAAAATAAAACCCTGGGGTCTGTAAAAGCATGTTTATGTGCAGAGATATAGATATAGTTTGACTGCTAAACTTACATGCTGAGACTACGTTTTCTGTAATAAAATATTTAGGTGGTTTCCACTCCATAGTAGGATTTTTTAAAAAAACCCTCTGAGATAGCAAAAGACATCAGTGCAGGACAGTATCCACTGGACACAATCAGTGACTCAAATGAGCAATAAAATTAGTATCTTCATTATGGACTGACAAGGACCAATACAGATTTTCCCAGAGAGAAATAACCTCAATACTACCACCTCATGCCATCATAAACTAAGATCAAGTCTTCATTTTAAGATGCATTTCTAATTTAAATTTAATCTAGCATTTAAAAAACAGAAAAGTCTGATAAAGAATTGTCTGAGGCTGAGCCAAAGCAGAGTAAATGGCAAGGCTGTAGCAACACAGAAATTTGTGGAGGCTTTGGAGAGCAGCTAATCACTTCTGTGGGATTTAGAAAGGACTTAATTTTGTGCCACCTAATTTTTTTCTGTGCTTCTTCAGAAATTAGGCTGTCTTGAAAAGTCATCTTTGAGGATGGTTTTGTCATAGCCAGGGCTGGACTAGTGGCAGGAGTTGCTTGAGCTGAGTCCTGGTAGTTCAAGTAGAAGCTCTCCCACTTGTCATCACAGAATATATGACCTTATTACTCCTCCCTCAGTTCTGGCACTGATTGTTAATGTTGTTTGCAGCCAGTGAAGTTTCCTCAGTGCTCTCAGCTGCCGTCTCTCCCAGCCCCTTCTGCTTTTGTTTTCCAATTGCAGCAAAAAAAAATGATGTGAATCCAATTTTCTGCCAACACCTAGATGAACCAGCTCCAGAAAATAATGTGGAAGATAGCAAAGCAGGAAGATTCGTGTCAGAGCTATGCTACTAGCTAAGAATACATTGAAAATTCCAGGAATTTATCTGTATATCAATGACACAATTCCACTTCCTACTGTAGGACCTGAACAAATTAGCTACCAAAGTCCAGCCCTCAACAGCTCAGATTTATCTCAGATTTTACTGGCAGAGAGAATGAGAGTCAGTGACAGGACAAGCCCACGATTGTGAAGAAAGACAGCAGTAGATCCAGATCTGCTGGCTCACTTCCCTGGACATTTGACTTTCCACAAGCTTCCTGTTAGCCAGGGGTGTTGCAGAGAGCTGGAGAACCTGATTGTTCTGGGCAAAGCTTTTCCACTGGCACTGAGAAGGTCACCAGGCAGGACTGGAGAGATGTCAAGGCTGCAGCTGACTCCTCTCTGGCTGGGAGCAGTCCCTCTGCCAGAGCATGAGCTCCCCTTGCTCTCTCACAGCCCTATCCCAAAAGGCATTGTCTGGAAGCAATTAGAGATTTTTTAATTTTTTTTTTCTTTCTTTTTTTTTTTTTTTTCCATCGTTGCCTGACAACTTCAGCAGACGCACATGTAGCCATCCCCCTACGCTTCTAAAGAACTTTGCTTACTGTTAACTATTTAAATGTTGAAAGTATTAAAGCTAATTGGACTCACTGCTCAGAGAACCAAGTCTGAGGTCAGCTGTCATAGACGGCAACACTGTTGTGGTAAAAGAATTTTTGGGGCAGTTTAGAAATCTTTAGAAAAGCGTTCATGCCTGTCCACATACTTGTCAGTCCTACCTGTCACTGCTAATGTTGGGGGGTGTTTTGGGTTAGGGAAACAGATGGAGCTGCTTTGAGGAGCTCCTCGAGGAATGGCTGTGGTTAGTGCTGGAAGTGGTGACAGGATATGATGCTCAGCTGGCCAGATTTTAAGCACCTTGCTTCAGGTGCAGAGTCTGTATGGTCCAGCAAGGGGCAAAGGGATGGCAAGTGGGAGAATAAAAGATAGTCTATTCCACAGAGCAATTCAGATTCATATTTAAATATTCTAGTTCCCAAACTGATTGTCTCCTTGTCAACTTTATTGGAAACCTGGAGAAATCCTCCTGTATATGTAGATATTGTGAATCTGCTCTTAGTGTTATACTGCAAAGAAGTCTCAGATGGTAAATGAGAAAAATTCTCTTGACTTCACAGGCATTACTGTTTACTTTCATGCTGCTGAGGATTCAGACCAGTATTTTTAAAACGCTAATGCCCCTTGGCCCCTGTGTGAACAAGTTTATTCTGACTGCCATACTTTTTCTGTGTGTGAGAAAAAAGGAAAGGAAAGGAAAGGAAAGGAAAGGAAAGGAAAGGAAAGGAAAGGAAAGGAAAGGAAAGGAAAGGAAAGGAAAGGAAAGGAAAGGAAAGGAAAGGAAAGGAAAGGAAAGGAAAGGAAAGGAAAGGAAAGGAAAGGAAAGGAAAGGAAAGGAAAGGAAAGGAAAGGAAAGGAAAGGAAAGGAAAGGAAAGGAAAGGAAAGGAAAGGAAAGGAAAGGAAAGGAAAGGAAAGGAAAGGAAAGGAAAGGAAAGGAAAGGAAAGGAAAGGAAAGGAAAGGAAAGGAAAGGAAAGGAAAGGAAAGGAAAGGAAAGGAAGAAGTAGCTGCTGGCTGCTAACAGTACAGCAACAGCAGAGGACTTGTCCCTAAAGGGATCCTTGCGTGTGTAAATCCAGAGCAAGGGACACATCAAGATCACACTTGTAGAGGAAAGATGTTCATAACATTGTGAGAGCATCTTTTACGTGCACAAATAGACTGTCTTCCATAACCCTGAAACGGTGGATTTGGGGGAACAAAGTCCTCTCTTCCTACCTGGAAAAAGCAACCTGCTGGAAATGAACAGCAGGTTATGCTGATTTTATAGAAGGGTGAGTTGTCTTTAAAGAATGCTGAGGAATGTGAACATTCCACATATCCAGACAATCCAAGGAAGAAAAAAAACACCACAAAAATGAACGCGTCAAGGAAGGCTCAGTGCTTTTTCATCTGCCAGGTCTGAGGCCAGTGGATAGGCACTTGTGTTTTTGGAGGAAAGGAAGTCTTTGGAAGCTTGGTTCTGGAAGGCTGCAAGGAGACACACTGCTGTTGGAGAGGTCTTGGGACCAGAGGCAGCCAAGTTCCAAAGCATAGCTGCAGTTATGGTTTGTCTACATTGTCATGTCACTGATTCTCTAGCCAGCCTTCCAGGGGATAAGAGGAAACCTCCAGATGGCAAAAGCCATGCCGCAGACACAATCACATCCTTTCACATCTGTGACCATGGCTTTGCAAAGAACAACATTTGAGATTAGACCATGCTTTGAACTACAGGCAAGAGGCTTAGATCCCCAGCAGCACAGCGAACAGTCATAGGCAAATTGGTCTTACTTACACCACAATCAGTCAAACTTTGTAATCTGTACAAAACAATGAATTACTATCAAAAGAATATGAACAGCCCAAAGCAGCTGCAGGGGGAAAGCAAGGCTGTTGCTTTTGTCTTCCACTTATATCAGAACGGGAACAACCTGATGACCTAAGAAGTGGAGTCATTTTTAATACCTGTTCTTTCCTCCCAGTACCTGGAGGGGTAGAGTCCTGCATGCCTCATCTCACTGGTTATCATTATTACGTCATCCAGATCAATCATTTCAAGCTCATTGGGTTGTAAATGCAGCTTTGATCATTCGTTACACTTTGTTAGTATTTATCAGAGCCAGGGCTCTGTTAATCCAAAACAGCAGCGCTCAAACAGCGAAGAAACCTAGAGAGCAAGTTGGAGGGGTGGTGTTGGGTTTTGTTTGTTTTCTAAATTATTCACTTCTAAAAACTTCCCAACTGCTGCGGGGTTAAGGCAGCTGACTCTGTTCAATCCCTTCAGTCACTCTGAAAGGCAGGGGGAACCTGAAAGGCAAAGCTCTTCCAGCCTGTTGCTGTGAGCCCATCGCTGCTCCGGAGGATCGGAAACAGGCACAGGAGAGGGAGGGCAAAAAAAACTTCTTTTATGTCAAAGCAGGCTCCTGGGGCTGATCCACAGAGCACTGAAGTCATCCAAACCGAGAGGGCTGACTCATAAAAGCGCTCCAGAGCGGGTCTCTCACTGGTTTAGGCTCCTTGCAAGCACCAGAGGCGGGTGATGCCGCACTTAGGGCAGGGCAAAAGCGCCTCTTTTTAATTCAAGTCCAGGAACAGAAGGGAGGATTGGGCTGACTCGGAATGGTCTCCCCGGCGATGACAAGCACAAATTCTTTAGCACCATCTAGCTAACAGCGAAGGTAACCCACACCGACACTCCTGCCTGCACAGGCTCCCAAAACCAGCAGCGGAGTGAGCGTTTTGCATACACCCAGGTGGAGCACAGACTGACCAAAAAATATTTATATAAACGGCCATAGAAAAGAAAAGTGCAAATTTTATGAAACAAACGAAATGGTACCTTGTCCAACAATCTGAGAAAATATGAGAGCAGAACGTAGATGAGAATACCTTTTTTTTTTTTTTTTTTTTTTTTCTGGAAAGTCACAGAGCAAACGAATGAGAAAAAATGCTGTGGAAGCAAAACTGACTGCAGAAAGTTTAACAAAAGGGCTAAAAAAAAATAATGGAAGGTGCCCAAAAACTTTGAGAGAATGATCAGAGAGCAAATAAAAATCTTGAAAAATTTCATGTGATATTTACTGAAATGTTCCTGTAGATATTAAAAAAAAAAAATAAAATACAGTAGGGTGAACATTTCAAGAGTACAGTGTTTTGAGGTGAAAGATCTGGGATTTTCCTTTTTGAAAGCAAATTCTTTTTCAATATTTTATAATGCTGTATCATTTTGTGAAATAATTGTACAAAATTATATAAATTATATTAAATTATATACAATTAGTATATACAATCATATTATTATATAAAATGTAAAAACAAATCACCAAAAATGAAGTTAGTAATATGCATTGTGATTTTATAAAAGGAACATTTCCAAGTCCCTTTTTTTTCCAGCTGGAGGAAAAATTCGAAACTGATGGACAATGCATTTCTGAATGACGCCAAATATTAAAAAACTTAAAGAAAGTATTTTTCTCCCTAAGAGTTTCATGAAAAATATTCAGAACTTCGTTTTCCTTCCTTACGATTCTGATGAGAAGTCAGTTAAGCTGATATTGGAACTGCCTGAAGGATAAGGAACAGTATTTAAAGAATTATTTGTCTGGGGAACATCCTTAAAGAATTGCTAGTAAAATATGTATTTACCTAAATTATTGTTTCATACAGGACTAAATAATTTTCAGAAAAGACTACATCTTCAACTTTCATGGCTTTGTCAAGGAATAAAGAATTAAAATACACAAAAATAGGAAGCATTTTCATTTAGCACTGCCCCAATTATCTATTTATATTTAGGCCCTGAGAAAAATCCAATTAAATTTTATTTTCGCAACCAACTAAACCAGTATTTTAATTTTTTGATCTTTACCTTTGATCTAAGTTATTTTAGACTACTTGCTAGGCATTCTTAACCTTCCTCCCACAATATGTTTTTCTTTTTTTGGTTGGTTAAGGTTTTATTCTTTTAAAGAACTACCTAAAACACTCACAGAACATGTTTCCACAAGGAAGACCATGGGCCAACTGATGCCTTTTGGTTTTTTTTAAGCACTTGTACCTAATTTTTAGACTGTAGAGACCCAAATTTAAGGTCTGGGCTAATTGTGGGCCAGTGTGAAAAGCAGTTTGTATGGACAGCCTTCCACACACATCTGTGCTGGGAAGGAGGAGGTGTGCAGAGGCAGATTTATTTTGGGGCTTGGCTGTTTGTGAGCTTCCCATACCCCAGAAGTGCAGGCTGAGAGAGCTCCTTACTCCTGAGATAACAGACATCACCCTACGAGGAGGGCTGGTCATACAGACCACAGTCTTCACAAAGGAGGGACCCAAAGGAGGTCCAAATTTTGTGGGTGGAACTTGTGTGGGGACAGAGGGACAGGGATCTGCAGTGGAGCACAACCTCTGCCACAGCAATACAGGGAACTTCTGCCAAGCCATGTTATGCTCAGCAACAGAAAAAGTGGTCAAAAAGTGGAGGAAAAGGAAGCTGCTAGAAGTCTGATGAAATCAATACCCACGTTCCTGAGTTGCTGGGGCCAAGGAAATGGGAGCCAACACTCCCACAGGTCCGCCAATCCACCCAGATGTGCCCAGCTCAGTGAGCATGGCAGTGTTCTCAAGGATTTGGGAACAGCCCCTGTTTGGTTGGATCTGCTTACCTAAGGAGAGAGTGCAGAGATGAGTTTTGTTTGCTTTCCTTTTCTCGCTTGCCTGCGTTACTCGATTCTTTTATAATTGGGCTTGTACAAAATATTCTGTCAAGATGCGTGTGGTGGAATTGCCTCTGAGACTCCGAGCACACGCTGGTCCCACGCCCTCTCACACCCTCTAATAAGCTTTTTATTCTACTGTAATTAACAGAGAGGAACCAGCCCCTTTTTTGCTTAAAATCACAAACAGCCATACACTTAATATTTTGTGCTGCTTTTGCTTTATCTGCTAATAACCCTTTTCCCTCCCTGAATTGCTTTTGTGTAGTCACTGCCTGTCCAGTCACTACATGCTGGATTCAAACTCCCTGATTGCTTAATTAACTAATTTTTACCTAAATGCTCTCTATATATTTCATTCCATAAGATTCTATTGCTGTGAAATTAAGGAATACTTTCTGCAAATACATATTTTAAGGAGATGAACCACTGGGCTAAATACAGATTTTCAGACATATCCACAAGTTGCTTCCTGAATGTTTTGCATGTCCTCTTATTTCATACTTCCAAATTTCAGAACAATATTTTGTCATGCAAAATATTGTATATGCCAGCACGTACAATTTTATTCCTCCAGAAGACAGGTGATTTCCAGTGGTCCCAAATAAGCAAGACACATATGTCTTCCCTAAGAGAACTTGCATAGGAAATTAGGAGTCTCAGCTTCATTGAAAAACTAATGAGAGCAAGGTAAAATTAGGAATTTTAACCTAGTTCACATAGACCATTTACAATATTTTATGGGGTTTATCATCAAATAAAGGCTGCACATAGGACACCCCTGCTTGAATTTATGTCAGCTTAAACATAAAAGGTGTTCAAGGGCAGTGGTTCAAGTTACTAATAATTATTGGTAATTTTAAAGGATAAAAAAATGTACTGTTCACACAGGAATAGGATCCAAACCCCTCCTGCAGTTGGTGGGCTTCCCATTTAATATGACAGGCATTAGATCAGGCTGATTATATCGACTGACATGGGGACAGAAAGCAACTCTTTTGGCTCTATAAAAGCAAATGTCTTTTTTATCCGAATAATTATTATTATCGTTGAGACAAAATGTATATTTTCTCAGCTTTTTATTTACAATGTAAAGTGCTTTCCACAGTAAATCAACAAATATGAGTATTCATGTCACCAAAAGCTGATGATTAAAAATAATTACTTTAATGGTAGCTGGCCTGATGCCAAACATGATTAGCTTTCACATTTCAAGCATGATAGTAGATAATTTACATCTCCTTTCACACCAATACCAAACTACTCCTAATGGATTCTATTTTAGTTTTTTATGAATTAATAGAAATTTAGTGTCCAATTCACTATGTTATAGACACCATTTGCTTTCAAAAGCAAAGAATTGCTTCAAAAAAGGGCAGAAAGTAATCAAATCACGGGATGGGAAGCCAATAAACTCGGCTTCCCTGCTGACAGTGTCCTTGCCTGTGCCCTTAGAGCTGTCAGAGGCAGAGTGAGAAGAAAAGTTTTTCCAACAGGCCAGAAAATCCTGTCAGGAGGGAAAACCCATAGAAGTACCCAGACTGTCTCTGTCAGGACACGTGCAGATTGAAGCCCTTCTCTCCTAAAGACCAAGGAAAACCTCCCACCCAACACCCCAGTGGACAGGATTTTGTTCTGGGGACAGCGAAGGAAATTGGACATTTGCCTTTTGAAAACATCACAAGCTGCTCAAGGACCTGATGGGTCAAAACAGAAAATATATTTACATTCTTCTAAAGGAGTTTTAAAACCAGTTGCCTTTTACCTACCCACTAGGCCTAAGAACAGAGTCCTGAACATATCCTGTGGGGATAAACACTGACTTGTGTACACAGGATGGCCCTCACCCACCTCAGCTCAGGCTCAGGGTGTCAAAAGCACCCAAACCCTCTTTGTGGGAGGAAAAGGAAGAGCAAAGACATTCCATTTCCATCTGGTTTGGAAGTCTGTACCCGTAGGAAATGTAAAAATTCAAAACACAGAGAGAAGGCACAGACAGAAGGACACAGGGGGTCAGAAGGACAACCTCAGCTTTCAAACATTGCATCATTGCTGTTTGGCTGCAAAGGAGAGTACAGGAACACCAAGGCAAAAAACACTAGGGATGTTCATGTGGGGAAGGACTCACTGGGCAAATAAAGCAGGAATAATGGGTAAGATAACATCTTTCATATAGAAGATAATAACCTTTCATGAAGATAATAACCTTCAACAGGCGGGAAGAGGATGGTTTAAGCTACCACAAAGAATAAACCACCTTGGTGATTAGGCTTCCCTTTATCCCCTGATCTCCATCTCCAATAGCTTCAGCAAAGCTCCAAGCTTTGCCTGACTTCCACCAGGACCAGGGTCTGAAAAGTGCAACTACTTTTGGTGGCTACAGAAAGTTGGAACCAGTGTTTTCAAAGAAAAAATGTTGGTGACAGTATCCAAAAAGATGCATAACTAAAAAGAAGCAAAGAGACGCACTGTCCCTTCACCCACATCCCTCAGTGCTGGAGGAGACAATTTCTGCTGCCTGTGATTCCCTAAGATTGCTCAGGGCTGCAATAATGAACCCAGCCCAAGCTAATGTGTTTCACAGGACCTGTAAACATCAATTTTCTTTTGCTGGTCACTGATTAAAAGAAAATACATTAGTCAAGTTTAAGCCTTCACCTTTCAGCCTACTGCTGGCACAGCAACATAAACACTTCTTGTGAAACCCTTCTAATTTACATTTCAATGGACCACAGCCCTGATCCACACTGGAATTAAAACATCCAGCACTGGCAGCTTCGAAAATACAGAATGGATGTGGTCCCTCATGCTTCTTCTGACCTTCTATAGGCTCCTATAGGGGCTGCCAGGAAACCAAAGCATCAACATCACATCAGTGCTTGGTTTGTGTAGAGAGTCTCAGCCCCAGCAGCAATTAATGCTGGTGGTAAAGCTGGGGTTTTTTTTTTACTGGACAGCCACTGTAGTTTTCCTACAAAGGTCACTCACATCAGTTCCCAGAGGTTGCAGAGCCAATATCTGGAGGAGAGAAGGTACAGGGAAGAGCAGGCAAAACTGGTGGGCTCTACCAGTTGGAGCAAATTTGGAACTGCTTACTAAGGGATAAAATTCGGTATCGCAACAGGAAATCCCAAGGCCTGTTCCTGTCCCCTCGGCTAATTGCTGTTGGTCTGGAAGTGCACCCCTGTTGCTGAGCCATCCCTTCTCACTAGAAATAGCTTCCAACACCTCCCCCCCTCCTTGTGCTTTGGCAGAAATCCGAGCGTATCCTCCGCACTCGGATCTAAAGCAAACCGCCATGTCATCGCCCCGGCAGAAAAACACACAAATACCCTCCCACCTTCAGAAAGCAGCAAAACATTAAGCTTCATGGGTACAACAACTAATGTAAAAAAAAAAAAAATAAAAAAGCTTGACTATTTAATGCAATGTTGTGGTTGAGAATTTAACCACACAAAAGGCAGAAAATTCAAACGTACAATTCCCACAGAAACCATAACTTGGCCACGTTTCACATGCGCACGTCAAGGCAGAGACTTTAACAGCACGTTCCTCCATCTGAATTATTGCATTTGCAGAAGAGGTACAGCTCTCCCTTCCCACTGGTTCTCCCTTCTCCTCCTCCCTTCGCTTCTTTCACCTTGTTTTTTTCTCATATACGAATCCCCAGTGGCAGCATTTATGAAAAATTAGGGAAAGGAGATGCCAGGAGGGGAGGAAGGGGGAGGGAGCGTGACTTTGGGTAAACACACACACACTGGACAGGGTTGAAAAGCAGACATTAGCCTCCAGACTGCTTCCAGCTTCAGCTGGTTTGTGTTCAGGCCCCTGGGCTTAAGTTCTTTCCTGGGGCAATCGCTGAAGTCTGCACCATAACTTAGCCTGATCACACAACCCCCTGCAGACTTAACCCTGGAGGGTGCTGCCCCACAGACAATCTGCCAAGTCTCAGTTCCTTTCTTAGTTCTTGAACAAGAATTTCAGTTTGGCTAAAGATCTACCCAAATCCACTTTGGCCAACACACTCCTGTTTCCCAAGGCAATGTTACGTAGGCAAATGAGGTGGGTTTAATTCACCCCTTAGTGCCAACAAACTTCTTTACAACAGCAGGCTGAGATCAGCCTTTGCACCAGTCTGGAGTGAGGGGTTGCCTTCATCCCTCTACCACCACAAATAAAACAACGCCAGTACTGCACAAAACCCAATGAATCCAAGCTTCTCTGCTCAGCTTTTAGAGCAGTAACCACTGGTATTGAATATGCAGGCAGTAAACCTTCCTCCCTCTGCCAACCTTGCTAGTTAATCCCTTCCTACCTGCTCCAGAGAAGGAGGTACAGCAAGGAATACGCTTTTTTTCTTCCTCAATTTCTGTCCCCAAGTTTGGAGTCTTGGACTTTGCTTGAGTATCTTTACTCGTATAAGCAAATAGGCATTTGTAACCAGAGGGAAGATGTGGTTCCAGCCATTGATCTGGACTGCCTGCCTCACTTGGCCCCGGGCAGTCACAGAGGCCAGTGTGGAATATGTTATACTTAATGTGCTATGCTGCATCATTTTTGGCTCTGAGGAGCCTGTCCTAAGTGGCCCAAGCAGTTGGAAATCTGAATTTCTTGGCGCTAGTGAATTTCAGCTTGTAGAGAGGAGAAAAACGAGGTAACTTGCCTATTCATTTTACAACAATTAAGAGCATAAAAATAGATGAGCCATTCTGAGTCACTGATGGCCCATCCAACCCAGTATCTCGTTTTCCCCAGCGGGGAGTGCTGGGTTCTTCAGGAGCAAATATAAGCAGCATGGCAATTACAGTGATCCCTCCTCTGGTATAACCCCTCAGATTCCAGCAATCAGCAGTCTGGGGACTTCCTGAGCCAGAGGTTGCATCTGGACCATCATGTTTAATAGCTCCCAGTAGGCTTCTCCTCCATGAATTTGTCTAATCCCTTCTTGAACCCATTTATACCGTTGGCTTCTACAACATCCTGTGACAAGGAGTTTCGCACTGCAAGTGCACACTGAGGGTATTGGGGAAGCAGCGGGGGGGAGGAAAACTTCCTTTTCACTGATTTCAGCTCACTGCCTAATTATTTCAGGGAGTGCCTTCCAGTTTCAGTAGTACAAACAGCAGTAAAAAGTCATTGTTTCAGAGCTTGCTTCCCACCATCCAGACCGTTATCAGGTTCATCCTAGCTTCACTTTTATGGGCTAATCAGTACCTCATACAGGCTATTTACTGTCTCTCATAACAACGTAATTCCATATATTCACCACCTTCCTCAGTGCTTTTGTTTTCACTGTAACTCTTCTGATACAGGAATTTTTTCTTTGGTAACTGACCATCCTGATAACTAACATAAGCGTAATTACCAGAAGAGTTTTGAAACCAAATTATTTACCCTGAAAACACAGGCACAGTTATATAAAAAAAGAAAAGAGAAAGCTGATTTTGCACTTTGGTGGCTTCATTGACTTCAACTCAGCAACTGAGCTTTACTCAGATTTATGTCCAACCTTCTCTCAGCCACACAATATATCTCCTGAGCTCCTGCATACACCTATATATAATAATACAATCATATTATAGCATAATGATATATTATTTTTTCAATAATTACTATAATTGAATTATGTAATAACTCATAATTATACAGTAAAATGCTATGATGATATAAGCATAACACACACATATATTTAACTTTTTTTATACATAGGCATACACGCGTGTTATACATAACACATAAACAATAAAAGTTATAACACTTTAATTTAAAACATTAATCCTACTTATTTAAGGTAATTTTAGGAGACTTTAAAGCCAAAATGGAGTTTATAAAATTTTCTGTAGTGAAAAAGAAAGAAAATCCCGTTAAGTCAAAAGCAATACTTTATATTTACTACATCTAAAGCTTTAATTAAAATCCCCTTTCTTCTCCATCCACATTTTTAACAAATTTTAACAAAAATAAGTAAAAGGATGCCATAAGGCCAAAATCAGATACTTCTCCTTTTGGTAAAGAAGACAAGGAGTAATTGTTCAATCTTGGCCAACAGAAGTTTTGAGAACCAGTTACTACCTGCCAGCAATTAAAGGTGCACTTAACCAAACACCACATCAAATGAGAACACCATACACCCATGTTACCATGGACGTACCTTTGTGCAAGTGCAGAAATAAACATTTAAGAGCAATTAAATCTTAGTCAGATGCCTAGAAATAAAGAAATGTGATTTGCTTTGCTGTTCTCATGGAAAACATCTCACCAAAAGCTATGGAGCCTGATGCCTGGTGAGGTTTCTGAGGCTTCTCTTTAACCTTTCATTGTGTTGGTTTGTTACTTCTTTCTTTGGGGCAGATACATACACATAGGCCTCTCTAAACATATTGTTGTGTGTGCATTAAATAAAAACATCCATTCTGCTTGGAAAGATTTTATGAGGGCTATTTAATGTCTGCACATCATAAAAAAGACTGAAAGGCACTCTGCATACGTACTGCATCACTCTTACTGCATCTACCAGTCACTCACATGGTATCAAGCCAGGGAGAAGTGAAAAGGGGAAAACTCCACTTGGTGAAATGTAAAGAGGAACAATCCATGCCAGGCAGCAAAGGACTTCTTTGCTGGCACCTGGCCCCTCTCTGTCCTCTCATAAACAAAGCAAAGCACATTATTAATCTCTGTCAGATGCAAAAGTCAACTTGTGTTCCTGCATGGGCTGCAAGATCTGGTGGTCCACAGGCAGAAATTGTGCCTGCTTTGCTCTAGGAGGGATAACAGAGCAAAGGGGTGGTGGGCAATGAAACGGTGCAACCTCGTCATGTGGGGTTTTTGAAAGGATTGCAAGCAAAACCTCCACACCTCTGTGGGGAGATTTCCTGCTGGACCTTAAACACCTGCACATTTTAGAACCATAGAGTCATTAACATCAGAAAAGACCTTTATGATCATCAAGTCCAACCATCAACCTAGCACCATCACCATATTCACCACTGAACTGCGTCAGATTCCACAGTCACACATTTTTTAAGCACATCCAAGGATGGTGACTCCTGCAGTGTGTTCCAATGCTTTACAACCCTTCCCACGCCTTGCATGTTCAGTGTATGGACATTTTGACTTGAATGGACCCAGGACAGCACCAGGCTGACAGACTCTGGAAGGCAGCCGCCGTATTCCATGCCTTGGAGAGACTTCCAGTAACCACCACACAAGGCCATGGTCCTTTCAGGCAGGACTAGCCACACTTCAGTCTTCCTAAACACAGGCTTGTATATCCTATTCCTAAGGATGCCCAGTAGCAGACACCTGCTGGGCTCCCCAGGCAACTCAGTCCAGGATTCCAGCAAACTGTGTCATCAAGGATGTGTCTGTCTGTCTGTGCATCTTCCTTGTGTCTGACACCATCTTCCATCACAGGGAAGGGGGCAGGGAAGAAAAATGAAGAGCAAACAGTCTATCCAGCCTTCATTAGCAGAAATGTTCTTCGGTGTCTTCTTGGTCGACCTTGTCTACTAAGACATACTGAGAGATAATAACAATAATAATTAGCACTTACATAGCACTTAATCCTCAAAGCACTTTACAAACATTAGCTAATTAACTAAAAGGCAGATTATATATGTCTCTGTACATATAAATAAATAAATATAAAAGATCTGGGAAGCCTGCCACATTCATCCTTGCAGAAGTAAGGCTTTGCAAGCTGCCTGCACTACAGAAATCTTACTGCTTTCAGTGACACATCATGCCAGCTTGGTTCAAAGCCCACAGATCAGCTTATGAGTGTGTACTCTGCCACTCATGTAGGGAAATTTCTTTAGGACAACCATGAGATGGTATTAATTAAGCAGTCTGACTTAATTTAATACTCAATAGGCTTATTTTCCAACATAGGGAGTTGCTAATGACTGTAAATACTTGCATTATAGTTGCTAGCCACTTTAAGTAATTGCTAGATACCAATTAAACTCACAGAAAAAGAAACAAGGTCAGGGAAACAGCAGCATCTTTAATCTCCCACTATCTTACATAATCCCTGTGTATTTCTTTCCCTTTCAACTCAAATACATAGAATCTTATGGATGAGCTCATTTTAGGAAAGGTTTCTTCTTAAACTGAGCTGCTTCACGTGATAAGGGAGGGGACTTTTTTAATGACTTTTGTCATATCCATGAAAACGGTGGTGGTGGGCCCATAGGTTGTGTCAAAAGGGAGGTCAAAACCCCTTGGGTTGATATGGAGACAGGAAGGCTGAAAGGTTGTGTGGAACAGCCCATTCAACATCTCATGTTCTACCTACTTATGTCTGTGCTTCGACACAGTTGTGGGGCTGTCCTGGAGACACCAAGCCCAGCAGCAGTGGCCAGTGCTCTCCTTGCTGGCAGTTCTGGCTGCTCTCATCTACCTCATGGAGTTGGCAACAGGGTTTTGTACTTGCCTCTACCCTTCCCTTCACCTCCCTCGATTTTGCATTTTCTAACGTTGTGCCTGAGCTTGAAACTCTGATCCATTCCAGACTAGCAGCCTGTGGCAGCTAGACAAAACTCCAGCAAGACAAAAAATAAAATAATAAAAAACCAGCAAATTAAAGAATAAGACTGTATGAAATGTAAATGGAAAGCCACCTTCCTGATTTGTAGGCAAGGTGGTTGTCATACAGTGAAATCAAATTCGTGCTGCACACACTTCTCTAAGAGAAAAAGAAAAAAAAATCAAATTTAAATTGCTATTCTCCTTGTACTTAAAAATGTCACTTGGCTGCAATTTTTTGCTGTGAAATCCCTCCCTGCTCTCAGGTTTTGCTTTCCTCAGCACAGGTATGCATGTGTAGACACAAGGTGCCACACAACAACACCCATATCAAATCAAGAAGATTTAAAAATCTGAGAGAAAAAAAACACAGACATCTAAACTCTACAGATCCTCTTGTGCAGTGGCATGGGCCAGTTTTCCTACAGAGTTAGAGCAACATCTCTTTCAATATTCTGGACCCCTTCCTCAGACAGAAGATCTCTTCCTTAAAAACCAGTTCTTACTCTGAATTTTCTTCAAAGCTGTAAAAAAAAAACAACCAACAACCAAAAAAAAAAAAAATCAACAAAAGATGTAAAAGAAGTGACATTCAAAAGCTGAACATTGCCTATTTTCAAGTGAGTTACAGCTCCTTCTGCAACAGGGCATGGATAAGACAAGATCGCACCCTTGCAGATCCATATTGTCACCCCCAGGTTCAGATCATTACACC
Source organism: Zosterops lateralis (assembly GCF_965231275.1). Taxonomy (NCBI): domain Eukaryota; kingdom Metazoa; phylum Chordata; class Aves; order Passeriformes; family Zosteropidae; genus Zosterops; species Zosterops lateralis. The sequence goes on from NC_139764.1 coordinate 9,235,478, forward strand.
TGACAGCAGTAACAAAACTTGTTAAATTGAAAGGGGGAAAAAGAACCTGTTTCCTACTGCACAGGTATAATGTCTGCAGAAGGCAACAGGAATCATGCCAGGCAGATGGGAAGAGGATTTAATGCTTTATATTGTAATTTATTCCCATTTAAGAAAGGAATTGGACTTGAACACAAGCCTGAAATGTGCTTGCCTAACATCTTAAATATTCCCAGCACCAAAACAAAAGCAGCAGGTATGTCGCTTTTTATTCTATTGTGTTTATTTTTCTACTTGTATTGGAGTCCCTCCCTCTCTGGATACAGCTGGACCATCTCTGCCAGAGGACATACCTGGGGCTCAGAAAAACACTTCTAAAGAGCTTTTTTTTTTTTTTTTTTTTCTTTTTTTTGCATTTGGAATGCAGTAGATTATATCAAGTGTCAGATATTTTCAAAACACTTCCCAAGAGACAGTACTCCTATAAATTCTTCACACAAACACTTCTTAACTTTCCACACTCTAAGTGCTATGCTGTCCACAGACCTGCTGGTGTTACAGCAGCAACCAGGGTAAAGATTTGCACTGGCTGCAAATTGAAAAAGGCTCCCAGTGCCTTTCAGGATTGTGCACAAGAGAAAGCAGACTATATTTAAATACACAAATCCATAGGATAGCAACTTTTTCACTTCTGTGAATGCATAAGTTAAAGGAATGTTATAGTTGTTGAAATTACTAATTTAGAGGTTGACAGATCTTTAAAAAAAAAAAAATTGAGAAAAACTATTACTTTCCTTCTGGCTTGGTGATCGCATAATATAGTTTTGATATCTACACATTTTCTCAGAATTAACACACTCTACAGATGTCCAGACAGAAAAGAAATAATTTTGTTCACAAAGAAGCACATTGTACAAATGGTGAACCAACATTAGAAAACTAAATCCACCTACATGTACTCAAACTTAGTATGGTTTATGCACATATTTGAAAACATCTGTTTAATTGTAAGTAATATAAGTTTACTTGTATTACAGAAAACCCTGGAGAAGATTCTGGTATGTCTCCAGGGTCTTCAGATGAATTTTTTCTATCCACGGAGCCCATGAAATTAACTTGTAGATCCACTGGCCTTGTTAAACAGCACTTCCAATGTTTGAAGGGACTCCATGGAACTAAGAGCTGGAAATGGAAGCACTCAGAGCACACTTTTTTTTAATCTTGTTTGGTTTTTCTTTCAAGAGGAGAGTGTTGAAGACACTCTCATATTCTGGGGTGTTGTCCAGAATCACAGAAAATGCTGAGTTGGAAGAGAACCCTCAGGATCATCAAGCCCAGCTCCTGGCCCTGCACAGGACACCCCAAGAGTGACACCCTGTGCCTGAGAGCATTGTCCAAACACTTCTAGAGCTCTGTCAGGCTTGGTGCTGTGATCTGTTTCCCTGGGGATCCTGTTCCAGTGCCAAACCACCTTCTTGGTGAAGAACCCTTTCCTAATATCCAATGTAAACCTCCCCTGACCCAACTTTATGCCATTCCCTGTCACCACATCAGTGTACATTAATCTGGAAACGAGCTGATAAGAAAAGGAGAGCGAAAGGGAAGACAAAATGTTTGGAGACATTGCACGGATATGCCAACATCATTTTCCTTCCTTGCTCCATGTCCTGTTGGAGGAGTGGCTCAACCATCAGAGAGAGCCTGCAGGAGCCCTTCCTCACCCTGGGGCAATGCAGGAATGGGTGCAGACTCTGTCCCCTGTGCCTTCAGACCCAGGGCAGGGAGGGCACACAATAGTCAGGGAGGGCACACAATGGAGGGAGTCGCTCCTGCAGCCAGGAAGAGGAAGGAGAGTAGATGAGGACTCACCTTAAACTCCTCCTTGGCGTGTTCCCACAAGCCAGAGAAACACCCACCTGCCCCTGGCAGGGAGATGATGTGATCAGAGATAAACACTCTACCCTGCCCACAGGCCTTCCAACACCCACAGCTACTGAGCTCTGCCCACACCTAATCCTCCCTTTCTGTAATTCCCTTGAAATCGAGCATTAACTAACTTTCTTTCCACCTGTCACAACCCACAGGGAAATCCCGGGCCAGATCCAGCCCACCCAACCAGCTGTGACATGAAAAGGTTGCAAGTACAGCCCCATCAGAACCAGCCCTCATAAAATACTTGAAAAAGAGAACAAGCAGAAGAGCTTCTCCCAAAAGATACAAGTCCTTCCTTTACTGTGTGAACTACTCTATGAAACCAATGTGCTATTTATGTCTAAAAAATGAAAGGCAATAAAGAAAAAAAGGACTGTTTTATGTTGCTCAGCAAGTGATAGCACTCCTACATAACCCAACTCTTTAGAGTAAGGGTCTTTGCACACCAGTCTAACATTCCTTTGACTCCAACAAAGTGGAATAAAATCTATTTCAAATATATTATTTGATGAAAGCAGATGTCAGCAGATACTGCCTATGTAATTGATATTTGATTTATTCAAGATTTATGCATGCTGTGCCTTAGATTTATTAATGATAATCCCCTGCTCTTGTGTTTAATATAGTGGAACCAAAACATAATTTGCTGGGATCAGTCAGAAATGCATCAAAGTGATTAACTCTACATGCAAACCATTATCCAGTGACATCCCTACTGTGCATAGTGCAAAAGGAGGCAATAATACAGTAATTGGCTTCACTTAAGCAAGTCAGATATTTGCTGTGATTGCTGGTAAAATTTGGTCCCTTTAATCTCAATGGTGCTGCTTCTTCACATCCTTCATCTTCCCTTGATACATCCCTGTTTGCAAAAGAGTCAGAAATTTAAAATAATAATAATTTTTAAAAAAATTAAAAAGCAGCACAGCCAAAATTCCTCCAACCACCTGGCAATTTAAACATAAGGAAATCATCAGAATCACAGTCAGCACAGCACTGAAACTCAGCTCTGCTCCTGAAAGCAGCTAAGAGGGTCTCTCCCCTCTCAGGACCCATGCTATTTGCAGGTTGTTCATGGCATCCCTCTCACTGCAGGGATGGAACAGAGGGCAGCACAGCAAGAATAGCTTGAAAAGACCTCAAAGGAGGGATTAAGTTCAACGGGGAGGAGAAACTGTGACTCTGTGAGTAATCAGAGAGGTTGGAAGGGCACATCCTCGACTTCAGCTCCTCCTCAATTCTTGGGTGCTAGTCCTTTATCCAGGGAAGAAGCAGGAGTCCCTTAGTTCCTGGGGCTGGGGACAGAGACTTCAGTGAGGAGGCACAGGGCAAAAAAAGGCACAGAAAACCTCAGTCCACACAGGCAGAAGGAGAAAAGCTGTTGGAAAAAGGCAGCCTGTGAATTTTCTCACTGGAGTCATGACAGCCAAAGTCTCCATTTAGCCTAATTAATTTGTTCCACTCTTGAACAATACAATTTCGGTTACATGTCTTACGAGTTGTTACATTTCCAGGCAGATCCATTGCCACTGCAAGAGCAGCCATGTGTTTCCGTGTTGTGGAACTAATTTTTTATCTCCTGGACCTGCACAGTCATTCCGCTCCCAGTGACTGGCTGACCTACAGGACTGGCTGAATTCCTTTTTGCAAAATTCAGAAAGCACCTTTACCTCTGAGTCCCTTAAGCACAACTCCTGAAGCTGTTTGGGCCCTCAACAAACAGTAAAAGTGGTGTTCTGACATTCAGTCTAATCAGAAAAGAGGTGCCCTGAGAGAGAAGTTTTTAAACGAGATGTTAAAATCCACCATAGTTATCACTTATGGAAAGAACATGTGCTTAACAGGATTTTCTCTTTCTTTCCACCTGAAATGACAAAACGTAACGAAAAAAATCCGAAAGGCTTGTTTCTCCTAGATACAAGGGTGATGTGCTATGATGCAGAATTTCTCACTAAAAAATGTTCATCCTGCATTGACGGTGCTGGCTGAAGAGCATGGTGCTTGCAAGCCCTGGCAAATTTAACAGAAAATACAGATTTACAGCAGCTAGAACAGGACACTGGGCCTGCCTTCCCACAGACAAGCTTTGTGACCTGCCAGGTTGAAAAGAAGTACCCTTTGGAGGGCTTGTTTGAGCAGATGCTTCTGTATCTCAGATGCTTCTGCATTCTGCTCTCTCTTGTTCTTCCTCTTCTTCTGAGAGGAAGAACAAGAGAAAGCTGAGCAGTTCTTTTTCTTTCATCTTCTTGTCTTCCAAGAAGACAGAGCTAGGAGGCACCAAAATCAAGCAAGTCCCAGCCACACGAAAGAAAAAAAGGAAGAGATATTCTACTTTATCAGAAGAGAAAAGGAATTCTAGATTTAGAGTAATCACTTTTGTTCTTTTTTTTTGCCCCCTCCTACCAAAACAGGCCAGCCTCCTTCCTGTGGCTTCCTCTCCCTTGATACCAGGAGAGGGAAGTCTCTGCTTGTCCAGCCTGTGACTCAATGCACCAGTATTCATGGTTTTCACTTTCCTGCAGCTACTTCTACTCAGCACAGAAGAGTCCTCTTCTCCTGGAGAAGGACTGTCCAATTCTCCCAGCATGGAGTTTGTGCTCTGACCAACTTCAGCGAGTCTTTATTTTTTTCTACCTGGCTGTTTATAGAAAAAAAGTTGCCCTGCCTTTCCAAATAATGCAGCTAACAAGGTGAGATTATGACATCAATCCTCTCTGGTAGGAAGGGTCTACAGTTCCCTACTGAGTTTATTGTTGAACAAAATGAAAAAAATTTGATTGTTTCAATTAAAAGAGAATTCATATCACATGCAATTTAAAAACCCAAAATCTTCATTAATATATTTTTTTTCCAGATTGAGAATAATCACAGCCATCTGGAGATCAAATTATAAAATGGAGACTTGTGCTATAAGAAGGAATCTTGTCACTCAAACTTTGTACAACTTTGTCTTTTAAAAAGATTGCTAACATAGACTTTGTAATGCTCTGCTTCATCCTTCTTCCAGACTGCTTTACCCTTAAAGTTGTTTCAGAACACTCCTGGTGTTCCCATGGAATACCTGAGACAGGAGCAGCTCCTGATCACATCATTTCACTGCCAAGACACTAACGAAAGGAAGGAGAAGAATTACCAGGGGTAGAGGAAATATACATTAAGAAAATGAACACCAAAACCCAGACAAACAGCCTAATTGTCCCCACAGATTCAGAAAAGTCCCAGAGACAGCTGCTGCTTCCCAAGCCCCACAAGCTCGAGATGGGAACCATCTTCTCCAGAAGGTAAATTCCAGAGAAGGAACCTCACAGAGCAACTGCAGACACTACCAAGAGAGAGGCTTCTGGACACACAGAAACTTCCTCCAAACACTCCTTTCCCCTCCAAAGCTGACTGTGCTCCCTCTCCAATTTCCACTGGAATATCTCTGAAGACAAGAGACACCTAAGGCTCTGTGTTCATGCAGCAAAGGATGTTTATGTTGACCTCAAATGCCTCACAGTAATGAACACAATTCATGACAACTCCCACTTTCAAAGCTCAATGAAATAACCTTTTGCATTTCAACAACACTGACTAAGGTCCTTTAGAACACAAAACCAGAAAATTTCAAACCATCTGTGCTTGACTCCATTCAAAATGATTGGTACTTTTAAGTTTCACTGTCCATTCCCTAACACACACACATATACAAAAACCAAACTTGCAGCCTCTTGCATCTCAGAATCATAGAGCAGTCACCCAGAAATCATAGGATAAGCTGAGAATGAAGGATATGCTGAAAATACTCTGCTTCAAAACTCATTTTTTATGCCTTCATGGATGTGATACTCTCTAATGGCCACATCTTCATGGTCTTTTCCTTAGACAGAAAGCCTGGCTCTTTAAGGGAAAACTGAGGATTTCCTTTGAATGCATTCCCTTCAGGAATTGCAAGATCAAGGGAAAAATGAAAGCAAATGCAAAACATCAAGTATCAGAAGAGTCGTGGTTAGAGAAGGATGAGCTGACAACGAGGACAGAAGGTCAGTTCATTAAGGAAGCTCTGATATAAAACACAGGAAATTTCTCTCAAGAAAAGCAGGAAAATAACAGCTTCAATCAAACTGCATATTATTTGGGGTGTTTAAAAAGAGATGCCCTTATTTAAGAAGTGGTTAAAATATATAAATGGCTAATCACAAAAGCAACATTAATTCCCTGTCACCTCTTCTGCTCTGTAATATTGTTACTGGGCTAAATATCACCCTTGTAAAAAGCCTTTCCATCACTGCATATCGCAAGAGGCTTGAACACTCAGAAGTGGTTCTCATCTCTGTACCCAGAACACAGACCTTTGAAAAGCTCAGTGCAGACCCAAAGTAAGGAATGGGCTGGCAGAACTTGCACCCCACAACTGAGCCAGCCTTGAAAGCAGCTGAAATTTCCATGCCCTTCAAAGCTTTTAGATGAGCTGATGGAGGGCAGCAGCGGTGGGAGAGAATGACAAGTTGATAAGTATTAATCTGTTTAAACTCACTGCTGAGCTATAACTCAAATGCCTGGAAAGTTGCTCCATGTTCCATACACACTGGGAGAGAATACGAAATACCATTTTCAGCACTGACATAACTCAGCTTTGACAATCCTCTTAACTAGGGTTTCCCAGGGAAAAACCATCTCTCTGGGTCCCTTCACTTGTGAGCTGTGTCTCTGTTGATGTCATTTGTACCATTCATTTCCTTGGTGGTTTCCAAGTTGGTTTTGGTGGGTTTTCCTCCACTACACACATCCCTGAGCCAAGCAGCAGCTGAGCAGCTCTTCACTTAGAAGACAAACACTTTGTACAAAACAGGAAGGAATAGTGGCTCTGAAAACCTCCTCACTCCTTGCCCTGTGAACAGTGCCCTAGGAGAAGGACAGCCTGGCCTGACCATAAGCAGACTGCAAGTTACAAGACAGGGATACAATCCATGAGCTACCTGAGAGAGGAAAAAGGCCACCTGGCACTGCATGGGCTGGTGCTAATGAGCAGGACTAGTCCCTGCAATAAATCCACATCTAAAGCCTGCAACTCTGAATAAGGACATTTTCAGGATACGAGGATGTTAACAGGATATGGCATCCATGATTTAAGACAGTGAGTGTCTCCTTTGAGCTGAGTATCCCTGCCTTGGCAGAGAGATGATGGTATGCTGGAAATATTAAACTAACAACCTCCATGGAGATGCATAGCTGCAAGTAAGAACAGAATTTGAAACCCTGTCGTCAGGATAAGTCATCAAACAGATCCTCCTAAACAGCAGCCAAATATATATCCGCATCTACTGTTGTAGGTGTTAATGGAACAGCTCCCAAATATGAATGCTGAAATAACATCCTGATCTCCTGTAACCAGAGCTAAGAGGATTTGCCATTGATATACCAGCTCTGAGCTGGATTTACTTCAAAATTCTCAAAAGCCCCTGCAATGGTATAAAGCACGTTTTTGTGTCGAAGGAATCCGGAGGAGTGCTTCACATGGAGCACTGGGCAATACGTAATGAATTCCACATTCTAGCTTTGTCCCCAGAGAAGGCTTCCACAGATTCCACAATGGAACAAGAGGTTTATTGAACAGGACAATGTGAGAGGAAATCTATTTTACAACTCCAAGCAAGCTCCTGTCCACAGAGGATGAATGAAATTTGTTGCTGAAAAGAAAACTAATACTAAGCAAAAGAGCCTAGATAGAAGAAAAGGAACAAAATGCCTTTTTTTTTTTTGTAGTTCTTCACCCATGTATTTTGTTGTATGTGTGCACCCTGCCCTCCACACGTCCCTGTGTAGCATGTACACATAGATGTTATACAGAAGTACCCTCCAAACACAAAGGAGCTAAAAACGACATAATTCTGTCCTCTGGAAGTTCTCGGTATGGGAACAGTAATTAGATAATTCTACATTTGAATGTAGTATGGTTAATCAGAGCTTTCCCAGGGCCATTTTAGAATTAGGAGGAATGCTATTAAGGAATACAAATGTTTTATTTCCTAAACTGCCAATAAAAGGAGATGATCGACTTAAAAAGAAAAGCCAAAAATAGTAATGGAACTAGGTTGCTTTAAAAAAAAAAAGAAATTCAGACCAATTCATTCCAATGTCATGAACCTAAACATGATGTCGTTGTGCCAGGGAATTAATTGGATTGTAAATAAAAGTGAAACTGATCAGTAAGTTTTTATTGCTTGAGATGAGTGAAACACAAGGACTGTACAAAAAGAATAAATGATGAAAGTTGAATTTGTTCTGAAGAAACTTCTTTCAGTTTGAATAATCTGCAGGGTATTAATGGCACTGGTAAGAATTTTTATTATAAACATATGAGGACAGTGTGAATCAGGAATAAGTCTATTTAAACCAATGGGATTGAACTCAGAACACATTTTTGAGGGCTGCAGAATGGAAACTAACTGAGATCTAAATACCCTTTTGATGAGAGCAGAATGGGGGCCACGGTTCTCTTTTTATTTTCCTCCTTGCTCCACATTTGCTTATGTGCTCTTACAGAAAACTCTTTTCTTGAACTGCTGGCCCTCAAGGTGAACACAGGTCTGGATGCTCATGTGGTGACAACATCAGACTGTGGTGACAACATCAAACTGTGGTGACACCATCCCTCTCGCCTAAAACAAAGCCAGCTACCAGTGAAGCCAGCCAGCTGGAATGCAGGACTCGCTGAACTGAAGACTGTCAAAAATGCAAAATAACACAATTCCAAACCTTTCCAAGAGGAGACAGAGGCACTAAGGTGGTGAGGAACTGGTGGCACTGTCCATAGGGGGGATACACATGAAGTCAAGGACCACAAAATAGGAGAATCAGTGATTCTTCCCTCCCTTTGTATTTTTACCAGGAGCTTGTGCCTCCTTTTTCAAGGAGCAGAAAAGAGTAGATGCTCAGGGAGGTCTGTGTGAATAGACAGCTTGTTGGAAGTCATACCTGATGAACGGAAGTGAAGAATATGGACTCACTCTTCAGCAGTCCATCCTAACCATGAGAGGGAGAAAGTCCTGCCAGCTTCATGAGATAAAGATTGGGGGTGGAAGCCCTGAGGGATCAGTGTCCTCACTGAGCCACATGAGTTAGAAGATGTAAATAGAGATTTTCCTTTCATCTTGCATCTCCCCATTATCTAGAGACTTTAAAAGGCTCGTGAGACCTGCATGTAATATTATAAATACCCAAGGCAAATTAATTTGAGTAGAGCTACATAGAGTCATCACACAATAAAAGTGTGGTTGCTATCTGAAACCTTCTGAGGTAGAAACCCAAGGAAAGAGAACACCTTCTCACATTAACAGATAACAATGGCACAAAGTTATGAATTTATTTAGGCTTGGAACAAGCACCAAACCCATAACTAGAAGAGCACTTATATCTTGGGATGATGACCTAAGAGGAACCACAGCAGTGCCCTGCTGTTCAGGTCTCCTGAGGACTTCCTTCATGGAAAACTGCACTGCTTGACTTCCTTGCTGCAGACCTGGGTTTCTGCATAACATGGGACAGCTGTGAACAGTAGCTTATTAGTCTTTCCTACACAGCCTAAAAGGGTTTTAGGAGATCTGTAATGAGGGCTTCAGGAACTAAAACTCAATTTGTTTATCCTATCTCTTAGGGAAACAGCTCAAGGAAAAGCAAAACAGGGACGGGGAAGAGCACATGCGCAGAGGAGATGGACTCCCCTAGAACAACATAGCATACTAATTCATTCTGATCTTGCTATTTAGTACCTGCAAAGTCTACCATTATGCATTATTAAATTCATGTATTATTGAATCACAATCCTTGTTGCCTGGTAAGAAATGTGGATGATTTCTTAGCTTAAATTAAAGCACTGCTTCCTTATTTGAATAAAACTGCATTACTGGCTGCCTCTCATGGTAATCAGAAAACTGCATTAGGCAGGTAGTACTGTATGAATTAAAAAATAATGAAACAAGACTTTTCAGTCAGACATTGTTCCCTAGCCTGCTTTTCATGACAGCAGATTCCCTACTCTGAGTTGATAAGACAACAGCAAATGAAGATAACAACATGAGAGCAAAATCATTCACTCTAATAGGCTCCACCTGTGCAGGCTCCAGCTCATTTACATGACTGCAGAAAAATTAGAAGTCATGCAGCAATTAGTCTCTTCTAGATTATGCACTGTGTCAACTGATACCACTCTGGAGAGCACTAGTGCTAAAATGGTTTCAAAAGATAAATCTACTAGCCTGTGCAAACATTTTTAATTACCTGGAAAACAGGATTGCCTGTTTAGAAAACTCTGCTGTAAATGAGGCTGCCCACACAGCCCTGGAATCAAATGTCACCAGCTTCAAATGTTTATATAACTGACTTTTATAATGTTTGATGGCTTGGTGAAACAGAACCACGTATCTACTTTTGCTGCTGTGTAGCTGAAGGAGCATCTCTTTAGAGGGAGGTAATGGAATTGAGGTAAAAGGAATTTTTCTTTCTCTTTTTTTTTGTGTTAGCAGGTATCGATTCCTTTAGTCTCAGATCTCATCATCCACTCTGGTCATCCATTGCAAAATGATGATCATTCACAGCACTGAGAAAACCCAGCAGCTATTTACAGGATAAAAATTAAGGGCTGCATTATGACCCCTGCACTCTCCCCAGCAAGCAGCTCTTCACCTAAGAGGCCCAGTGAAGTCAATTTAACTGCTCACGAGTAGCTGTTCATCCTTGTGAGGAAGCAGTTCACAATCTGGGCTTCAATTCTCTGCCAGGGTTAGCATATGTGCTGGTGGAAAGGGAAGTCTGCACATCCAGCTGGTGCAAATCTGCAGCTCTCCCAAACTCACAGAAGCTCTGCAGATTTGCACCGAGCACTGATCCGGACCCCTCACATGGAGCATGTGCTCTCCACACCTTGGCTGTTCCTAATGAGGTTTAGAAATCACTTTTTGGAACCTGAAAATGGTACTTCTTTGGTGTATTTAAATCTTTCTCAAAGAAAAAGGAAATAAAAAAGTCTTAGAGTGATTGGAAAGGAAGAGAGAAATGAAAGCGTCGTAACTTTGAGAGCTACAGAGTTTAATTCGGAGCCAGGTCCTTTCTGACTCATTCTCTGAAGAATTCCAGAGTAAGGAAATACCTACCTGTGAAGACTGAAACTTCTAGGACTGCTCTTGGGTTCATATTCTGTATCTGATGTTTCCACAGAGTGTAATAATGTGGCTTTATAATTAGAACTGGATGAACTCATGAGGGGCCACCTTAATGGCACAGTCACAGCTTTGGTTATGTAAACTGTTCCTGCAGGCTGAATTTAAATGCAGGCTTCAACCCTTGAAATTTTTCTTTCCCTCCTTAAAATACTGCCCATGTCTTTTTGTGTCACACAGAATAAATTCTACAGTTCATACAGGCAGATTTGGTGAGGGCCACCCCCATTCCCACAAGGTATTTACACAGCTCATTTCTGATATAGCACCATGTTTGCATTGCTCTCAATTCAGGGCCATTGAATTATCCCTCTTTAGTTATCAAGATTTCTTGTCACAGCTTTTTAGTTTTGAAACCCTTAGCTGAGCATCTTCAGCACTTCCAGCTACAAATTAGAGACCTTACTTTTGTTCTCAAGGCTAGGTCCTTACAAGTTGGGCCATTTCCCTTGGTCACACCTGGGAAATGTAGGTGCCATGGAAACACAGCCTCCCAAAAAGTCAGAGATCCTTCAGAGCTGTCAGGTCTATCTGGAGCTGCAGTGCTGTGACAGGGCTTAGCTGAACTGGAGAATGCCTTGGCACAGGAGGATCTGAATATTAAAAAGTTAAGTGTGGAACAACAACAACAACAAAAAAAGACTGGAAAAGATGAGGGGGCTGAGTGCAGCTGTCCTGATATATTTCTTAAAAGATACCTTATTCTTCCCCTAAGCAGCCCACAAGCTCTGTGGGCTGGTACCCGTGAGGAGGACATCACCCTCATTATCCTTAATTTCTGTTCCCTGCTTGCTAAACAAACTAAACTTTTTTTCTGTGCAATTTATAAACAATTGAGAGGGGAAATGTAGGTTGAGTTTGTCCTTCTATCCAACACAGAGCTCATGCAGAGAAGGACCCATCATCCAGGTAAATGGCTGGCAGACCCTGGGCAATTCTGTTCTGCTCATCCTTTATGCAGTTCTGTGATCACAACCTCAATGGAGGCAGCAGCCCAGCCTCCTCTGGCACAAATCACATAGACAGCATTTTCACTCCTGCAGCCTTTCCTCTGGTCTCTGCACTGGACAGACTCCCACTGGCTGCTCTCATGCTCTAGTTTTGGGCAGAAAGAGTCATCATGCACAGCTTTGCTGCTGCTGTTCTGATTTTAACTCCAAACCCACTGCAGTTTAACCATTTGGAGGTTAATGCACACATGCTGTGGACAGCACTACAATCAGCCACACTGTAGCATTGTGAAGGAAAATGATTGGAGGACAGGGCCCTTCAGATGTGTGGGGACAGTTGGACCAACAGAATGCAACAACCTTCCTTGAAATATGGCCAGAATGCAAGAGAGAGGTTCTGGACATGCTGCATGGAGATGCGCATATGAGCACCTATCCTACTGCAAGCCAGTTCATCAGAGCTTTAAGAGGAAGTACCAGCAAAGGAGAACCTCCTAGCAGTCTTAATTTATTCCTTGATGATGCCACAGTTGGTGGTACTGACTAGGATTCAAATATAAAACGGAATTTATGGAGAAATTTATGAGTTTAATGGAGAAATCTGTTAAGAGCCTTGAAAGCCCTTGTATAGCTAACGAGGTGTTTCAAGTCCCCCAGCAAATTCTGTGCTTGCCTGATGCGGTTCAGGTTTCATAGTTTAACCAGACAGCAAGGGGAAAGAATGACAGTATATGTGGCAGAGCCATAACACTGACCGGGGGCCGCTCATTTGGAAGCGTCTTGGAAGACAGGTTGTGAGGAATGTTCATCCGTCATTATTAATGACTGAAGTCAAATAATTAACTGGGTAAGCCTGATCTGAGGTTGTTGTGTCCAATCTAAGACTTGTGGACTTGGCAACGTGCACAGAAACTGCAAAACAATACATAGGATTTGCAAATATGCAGTACCTTAAAAGCATCAAGGATAAACAGTGAAAAAAAACGGGGGTTCACACTTGCCTCACTTGTTGGGATTGCCTTAAGGACTTATGGGCAAGTTGAACACTGTAGAATGCAGGAGTTGCCACAAGATGGGACATTCAGCTCACAAATGTGAAAGTTGCTGGCAGAATACTGAACTTTACATCTAATGAGTAAAGCTGGCTTTATAAACGGCCACTTAAAGGAGATAATCCTTTGCTCTCTGTGAAACACCTGCCAACGGGCTCCTGATGAAAACCCTCTCTAGCTGGGGGGATTTTGACATTGGTGGTAGAGTCACTGTTCAATTCTGCCTTATTCCTAATCAACTGGTGAAAGCTGGGAACTGGAAATTTCATCCTGCAGAAGGTGTCCTAAATGTCTGTTGTTTGTTTTCCTTCAATTATGTTAATGGAGACACATCTACGGCTGTAAAGTCAACTGGCCAAGTGATGCCTCCACTGGGGAAACCTCTGAACCTCTGCAGCTTCCTCCTTCAAAGGAATCCACTCTTCTTCCACAAATTAATGTGTGCTTTCAAATGCTGTAGCCAAGCTTCCCACACCCAGGCCACACAGTGAGCAAACAAGCAAGCAGGCTGAGCAAAACGAATCTCTGCCGCAGACAGCAAGTAGCAAGACAGCAAGAGTGAATAAGGAAAGCAAACTTGCTTTTAGAAGTCAACATAATAACATTTAAATAATTGCTTTTCTCTCTGCTTTTTGGCCAGGTTTTTTGTTTGTTTGTTTGTTTTTTGTTTTTTGTTTTTTTTTTTTTGTTTTTGTTTTTGTTTTTGTTGTTGTTGTTGCTTTTGGGTTTTTTTGGGGGGGAGGTTTGTTTGATTTTTTTTGGAGGTTTTTGGTTTTTTTCTTGGGGGGGGTGGGGGGGGGCGGTGTAAGGTTTGGGGTTTTCGAGGATTATTTGGTGGCAGTTGGAGTTCAAGTCCTAAAGGCAATGGAAACTTCTGGATAAAAGGTGACTGAAATGTAGCTGCTGTGATGTGTGTCACAATGAAAGGAAGGAAATCAGTTCAATAACTTGCCTCATGCAGCACATGGAGATAGAAGCAAAGAAAGCGTGGCTGCTAGAAGTTAGTGTAAAAAACACTAACCACAAATCCAGCACAGGGCCAGGCTCCAAAACATGAGTGGAAGTGGCCTAGAAAACCCACACAAAGCCAGTAATTTAGAAATGAAGGTTCTATGCTTCTGGAAAATAAGGGAGAGAATAAAAAACTGCCTGTGCTGGTAATCTAGGATCTGGAGCAGAGTAACTAAATCTATTGGGTTTAGACTGCCTGAAGGCATAACATTAAACTGGGAAGAGACTTTTAGCTTAATCTCCAGCATGACAGATATCCTTAAGGGGATTCCATGTAAATATGCAGTGCATTGTTTTTGCCTTCTTAAAAAAAAGCTGGAGGAGTTGAACCACCACTCTCCTATCTGATGGGATGGATGTTTTTCTCTGCCTTGAACAAGATGTGGTTAAGTTTAAGAGCCTCCTCATGATGCCAGTTCACCCCTTTCCCTGAGCCAATGTAAATCAGCTGCTTCACAGGGATGTTTTAAGTAACCCTCAGCATGATGTGCCAGCTGTATTCTTGCCTATGCATACCCCTGCACCCCAGGAACAACTGATGTGGTCTTAACAGCAGCATCTCTGACTCCTCAGCTGAAGATAAAAAAAGAAAAAAAAAAAAAAAAAAAAAAAAAAAAAAAAAAAAAAAGGTGGGTTATAACAGGCAAAGAGACAGGAGAGAGAAAACAGAACATTACCTTGAGATCACAGAATACAGGGACCCATATTATATCCCCTGCACTAGATAATAAACCAATTTTTGAGGGGCTAATCTGGGCAAAAAATGTTATCTTTTGGAAGATTTTAAACTGCAGCCTAATTAGACAATATCTCACAATATTTCTATCCCTGCCTGATATCACAGAATTAGACTTGAATGAGTTAAGCTCACAGACAGGGTATGGGGCCAAATGGGTCTGGTAAGAATTATTTTTAAAACCCCTGCTTTCAAAATAAATAATGCAGACAAACACTTAGGGAGAAGTCTGAGAATTTTCCAAAACAGCCACTGAAGCAGATGAACATACGGATTCACCTGAAAGACAGGAAAGAAGTTTGTGTGTGTCAGCCTGCAGCTTGACAAACATGTGGTGCATGCAACCTCCAGAGTGACTGAAATGCTGAAAGCTTCTCTAATCCAAAACTAAGCTGATTTTACACTACAACCACAATTATTTTCTTTCTAAAATCAAGCATGCCACTGCCAGCTCTGTAGCAGGTGCAAATCAGCACAGGCTTCAAGGGAGTAGTCTGATCTACAGCAGCTGAGGATCTGGTGTAAAATGAGATCATCTGCTGAAAAATTAAGAGAAAGGCATTTCTATTTGTCATCTGCCACCTCTTATAATTGCTCAGTAATTTCTATCTTGCCCTCCTAGAAATCCAAGTGATTGACTCGCTTAGTGCTCTGGTTGTTCCCCACCATCAGCAAGCTCTGAGTACTAATGCCTTGTGTCCAGGGATCCTCCCACACAAGACACTTATTCCCAAAGGATTTTGGCTGGCTTTTCTTCCAGATAGAAGGCATAAAACCGTATCCAAGCTTTACCTATACTGAAAAAACCACTCCAGAGCCTGCATCACCATATCCCGGACCAAAAATTACTAAGAAAGAAACTCTTTTTTCCACTAGCAATGATTGCATCCTAAAAAAAAAAAAAAAAAAAAAAAAAAAAGAAAAAGCTGAGTTTCTCTCAGCAGATCTGAGAGAAGCTCTTCCATCGAGGCAGGTTGTTTCCCAGAGCAAAAAACTGTGCTCCAAAAAACATAAAACTGCCACTGTCCTCTCTGCTGATGGCCCGGGCGCTGCGCCGTCCACCCGCGCTCCAATAAAAGCGCCGGGAGGAAATGGAGCACCAAGGCAACAACATCAACAAGAGTGTTTAAGACACCATGGAGGTTTAAACCTCTCTAACTGGGTGGATGCCCAGCATGAGGGAGCTTTATGGATTAGTTAATGCTGGCATCTTTCTCCTGTAGAGAGAGAGAAAAAAAAAAAGGCTGGCAGGAACCATCCATGTCACGGTGTATGGCCGGCTGCCATGTGACACACGGCCCAGAGCATTTACAGAGCATCTATTCTGAGCAACTCTGTAAACCCTAAGCGAGATGATGATCCCAAGAGTGTGAAACAAACCTAAACAGCATTAGGGGTTTTTTTCCACATCTAATGCATTCAAGTGTGCCAAAAGAAGGGAGCGGAAAGGAACAAGGGAATCACCAAAACCTAGTTGAGAGAAATAGATGGACCTTGTCTAGATGGACCTTGACAGTCCTCATTCCATAGCCCAAGAAGGTATGGAGAATGTATGAACACAGTTGCTGCTTTTCTTAACTCCTTAATTTTGATTTTTAAGTGAGACAAATGAACGACCATTCTCACTATCTACATTAGAACTACTTGTTTCCACCCCTGGCAAATTTCTACTCCTTTAGAAGAGAAGGAAATCCCCCAGAGATCAAATTATATGAATATGAGAGACAAAAAAAAAAAAAAGTATTTCCCAGCTTGCTTATTGCACACAGTGCAAAATCCCAATCCCAGCAGCAATGATTACCCCTTTTAATCTCCATTCATCAAGCC
Source organism: Zosterops lateralis (assembly GCF_965231275.1). Lineage (NCBI taxonomy): Eukaryota > Metazoa > Chordata > Aves > Passeriformes > Zosteropidae > Zosterops > Zosterops lateralis. Next base: position 9,252,162 of record NC_139764.1, read on the forward strand.
TGCCTTTCACAACACATCAGTTGTAACTCCTACTTTGCTTACAAAAACTATGACAGTCAGAAGATCATTGGTTTCTACTACCAGTAGAAAAACTCTTGCCAAACCTTCTGAAGCCCCACACAGCCCCAGATCTCCAGGACTTGCTGCAGCTGAATTTGACCTACTGTTTTCTAACAAAGACTTTATTCACTGGTGGCAGCTCACGTCGCATTCAAAATGTCATTTTACAACCACCTTGTTATATATCATGCAACTACTCCAGATTCTTAAAAGTGAATGCAATGTTTGGGAAATGGGTCCAGTTGGCAAAGATGCCCCCTCTTCATTTGCATAATTATAGGCTGAGTTTTACTACTACTTATGGTTAAGGGTACTTGACACTTTCCATTAAGAAATTCGGCTTTCATTTACTAAAGACATTGCCAAACTCCCTATGCTTGGTATTATATTTTCCTAGCCAGTGTCTCTGTCTTGGGCTGAGTTATTTGGGAAAGTTTCAGTTAAAACAGTTCGGCTGTCTCCCAGAATGAAGTGAGGGGGGAAAAACAATTTGTCTGTATAGAAAAAAAAAGGCAATAACCATTTAATGGAGAGGTTCTCACAACCATATTCTCTGAAGCAAGAATTTATAGCATTGGGGAAGGATTGCCTGTATCAAGCCTGTTGCTGCCCCCTCCCTTTCCCTTTTGGCCATTTTTTTTCCCTTTTGGTGGACTTCTAACTCTGTAGAAGACCCTCAGCTGAGGCTTATTTTCTGGGCACTCATTCCAAAAAATTTCTCTCAAGATAAGTCTGCTCTGAATATGCTCCAGATTCACAGAGCTCTCACAGATAGCTTTCCAAGAGCATCTCTGCCAGGCAACTGCCTATCCCAGGCACAGGAGTCATTTTCCAGAAGTCCAATTTATTTCCTTTCTTCTTCTCCCTGAATCATGCTAAAACCAAGGAGATCAGAAGAGAGGCAAAGACAGGAGAGGAGTCCTTCCCTTTCCTGCCATATAGTTTTTCCTATCTGCTCCTTGCCACTTCAGAGACAGAGAAGACTGGCTTATATGGTCTGTTTTGGGATGGCAAGTTGGTAACATTCCCCTGGAGAACCTCCTTCTCTTCAGCACAAGGAGGTCCTAAACCAGGCTGGGCAGTTACACTCTCTGGCTCAGAAGCCCTAAAGTCAATAACTCAGCAAAAGGAACCATGCTAGGGACCTCTCTTCCAAAGGGCATAAACCAAAAAAAGGGATGAACTGAGAAAATAAAACACTCCTTCTTCAAGAGCAGTCAAAAAAAATGTCCCATGCAAGAACCCCAAATTCCACATATTCTCATTCATCACTAAAAATCATTTTCCCTCTGGAAGTATCATGCTTGTTCTCCATATGAATAAGCACAGGATACAGTGTGCTGAGAAGAAGAAATGCTGCCGAGGAGTTAAACCACAAAGTCAAAAGATTCCAATTCCATTCCTGGCAAATACCCAACACCAGCATTTGCAAACCAAACGCCTGAAGCAAGGCACCAGCATCCATATTCAGGCACTTAAACACGGAGTCTTGTGTGCAACAGCCTTGCAAGGCCAGTATCAGTTACCCATTCCCCAAAAATCTCTGCCTTAACTGTTTGGTGTCTTGGTGTCCAGTTAACAGTGTTCAACTTGTGGGAAATATGTGGGGAGGAAAAACATTGGACAAAACCCCAATTAGTCTCTCTGTGTCTTCTTCCTACAGGCCAAAGGTTCCCTCCTCACTTAACACTTGACCATGGAAAGAGGCAATTCCCTATTTAGCAGCTGTGGTGGGGCAGAAACCTGCCAGTGTGCAGCACATGCCTGGGTTAAGAGTTCTCAGATACATATCCCCACCTTCATGGCACACACAGAGATTGCTAGAGGAGGAATCAGATGTTTCAGGTGTTGGTTAGCAACATCTCCACACAGGTGTACTCCTCCTCCAGTATCATCCTGGGAGTCCCACCAATCACCAATCCAATTTAATCTGGATTAAATGTTATCTGTCACAATCTGGGAATCATTGGCTGGTCTCTCCTATTTAATCATCAGAATGAAACATCTTGTAGTTTCAGGTTCCCGAAAGGCAGAGTTCAGCAAAAATAATCTGCAATTAAACTCTTGTCCTAAATGTTCAGAAATAACTTTTGCCTTTTCAAAGAATCACTAAGGTCGGAGAAGATCCCCAAGCTAATCAAGTCCAAACTGATGTGAGGAAAAACAAGAAACAAATCTCCCAGGCAGAGCTTCCTCTAAGCTCTATATACACAGAATCTTTCATAAGTATCAGATTTATATATTTATAATAAATATATCATTAAAGGCATATTATCTGTTGATAACAGAAGACTGAGTTCCGCCCTCAAATTCCTTTGGAACAAACAGATGTTGAAGCCAGCCAGTGCCTGACACTCATGAGGTGGAGCTTACCAAAAAAGACACCCTTGTAATTCTTCCAGCAGATGCTGCTCCTCAAAGAGGAACTCCCTTCACAGTCTGGTGAGCACAGTGCCCATAGGAGGGGAGGAAGGTAGGGGTCTGCTTTGGAAAAGCTGTTACTTACCAAAATAGGCCGTGTCCTGACATAAACTATCTTCACTTTAATACATTACTTGCCAACTCCAGCCACTCCTGGTACCACGGATCAAGGCTGTTTCTTCTATTTCTACTTCTTCTCTATTTCTATTTCTTATTTTTCTATTTCTTCATTAAAACTGTGCTAAAACCTCAGTCAGAGCAGGAACCCAACCCAACCCAGCCCAGCAGCACCACCCTCACACGGCAGGCAGTGGTGACTGAAGGAGGTCATGTTTTTAGGGGAGCTTGGAGCAAGGTGGCAAAAGACAAGCCCTAGTGAGTTATGCCTATATGTGAATACAGCTTTAAATTTCAACTTCTTTCATAAGTGCTTGATCCTGTTTGTTAACTGGTCATTGCATGCAGCTACATTCCTTTGCATCTTACTAGAGAGAATTCCTTTTTTTCCTGAAGAAATAAATAAAGTGAATGCATACTAAATGCCTAACAGATGAGGCCATAACAAGCTGTTGCAATACACATAACTTGTAGATATTGTTAAAACAATGCCTACACCTCTTAAACACTGAAACATTTAATGTTGTTATTATTAGGTGTGTTTTAAAATCCACCATAATTTAATAAATAATATTAAAGTATTTATGGATGGACCCTTCTTTGCTAAGCAACTGGTTACTACTCTAACAAACATGCAATGCCAAATCCATCATCTAGGCTTTTTAACTTCCCTGAAGTGCTTTTTCCCCCTCCTATGAAAAAGCAGATGTTCTAAAGCAACTGCAACTGTAAACTTCCAGTACACACTCAAAGGCTGAAATCTAATATTTAAAATGAGCTGTTCTGGTACAAAATGTCTCCATGGTGACCCTTGGTAGCAGAGTGGAAACCAAATCTGGATTTGGCAGTGAGTCCAAGCGGATGCAGCTCCTGTTGGTGGCACTGACCAAGGATCCATTGGGCTCCAAACCAGGCCAAGGTGTCAAGTGCTGCTCCACGCTCTCCCCAAGAGGAACTAAAGAGGGTTTTCAGCAAACTGCTTCCACCAAGCAAACAGCCAACATGCTCATGCTTATCGTGAATTAGTAATTTATGTAATGAGGTCAGGCTTTATAACAGGGTTTAACCTTAACAGTAAATCTCACTGCAACCAGTAAATAACCAATTTTTCTAATGAAGTGCCCACAGAGTTAAGGATATGAAATTCTTAATTGCTTAAATATCCACATACCTGTGCACTGTTAAAATGAAATTAAAGGTTTGCTTTGTTTTTTAAATTAGGGAGATGAGATAACTCAAGCATCAAAAAAGTGTGTGAGAGCTCAACAAGTAAACACAGTACCAACATTTTAAAAAAATATTTAAACATCACAGGGTATCTTAGAATTGGAAGAAAACAAATTCTCTGCTTCATGCAAAAAACCCAAACCTGGAGTTCTCCCAAATTGCCCTGTTTTTTAGTTTTAACTGTCGAGGAACAAAAGCACTAGGATAAAAATTCAGCTCTCCTTCTCAATCCGGAATCTCTCTACTGATGAAAGCTGGATTAATGCCAGCGGAGCTGACAGCAGTCCTTGCCTCCTGATGGGGAGCACCAGAAAATTATTGTTACTGAAAATTCGAAACCCTCCATAATCTGGTTAAGATTTAAGAACAAGTAATGTTTTCTCTAATAACAGTTTTCATAACAGAGCCTTTCTCCCGTGATGTATTTTTCTTACAAGCAGGATGACATTGGCCAGGGACTGGGGATGGTTGCCAGTCAACCTGAAGTGCTCAACACCCTCCAGGAGAGGGTGAGTGCACAGGACTGGTCCATATATTGTATATGAGCTAAAGAGAAACATGGAGCTTGAATGAAATTCAGCTGTGGGGCTGGACTTTAAAGCTGAAGGAGTTCATTAAAGCCCACCTGGGAGGGGAAGTAGGCAGTATAAAACAAATTCTCAACCTGCTGAAGGTCCATAAGCCCAGGTGGTTTGAAGGAAGTAAACACGCTTTTAAAAGCAAGTCATTTCTTCTGCTTCCTTTACAGACTTTAGCAAATCTCAGCAGGGTGAGAAGCACCAATGAACATACTGTATTTGGACAAAAGAGGAAAAAAATCTTTCCTGGGACTATTTGCAGCAATATTTTGATTTCAGGTACAGGGCAATGGCTCTGTATAAACCCTGCTGGTTTCAGATGCATGGTGTGACAGATTTACCCCTAGGGATCAGACCCAGGAAAGGAAAATTTCTGTTGCTGAAGTTTTCCTTCTCTCTGGGACTTTCCCTCCTAATTCCTTGCAGTACACACACATCAAGAAAAAAAAAGCAAAATCTTCTTTCAAGCAAGGCACGATGTAGTGATCTTACCACGAGGTTTCATTTCAGCAGAAGATTTTTATTTCATACTTATGAAAAAAATATGCTAAGTTAGGAGCAGTTGAACATTTTTGCCACCAATGTCCCAGGCTGAATGAAACTCCATGTGCCAAGGAGCTCAGCCCCACTGCTGGTCAAGATGTGCACATCTCACACTGCAGTTTGGATAGCAGCAATCTTGGCTAGAGCAGACAAGCAGGCAGGTCCAAGACAGCAATCTGCCAACTAAAACAGACATCCCAGGCTCAAATTCCCATCCCCACCATGCACAAGTTCCGTCCTAGCTCCCATCCCTATCATCACCTTGAAAAGAGGTGGCTCAGATCCAGAAACTATTTCAGGACCAGGGAGTGAATGAAAGCTGGAGCAGCAACTCTCGCTTGCAAAGTCTCAAAGGACAAATGAGGCAGCATCTTTCAAAGCAGGAGGCAAGTCCTGTTCCATTTGTGGCTAAGATTATGACTGGGAGAAGGAAAAAAAAAAAAAATTTCAGAGATCAGCCAGTACAGGAGCTTTGGCTGCAAGTACTCAAGGAAGAGACCATGTCTAATAACAAACTGCCACATCCTGAACCAGATCCGCTTCCCAACTGGATTGTAAGACGTAGCCCTGTATTTATTTTTGCACAGATCAAGCATACGTGTATTTGTATTGCTTGGACAAAGAAGGCTGACCAGAAGTGAGAAAACAAAACCCACCTTCTCATTCTCTGACTCAAGTGGTCCCATTGACACCACAACCTCTCAGCTGAAACTGAGAGGGTGCCAGGAGTTTGTCTGACACTCATAAAGGACTTTGCTCAGGCTTGCCTGGGCAAAAGCATTAGCCATCCCAGAGCTCCTCTAGGTGATCTCAGTCTATTCCTGTTTCTTTTTGCTACAGAACAGTAACTTTGGCCCAGTGAAGCATGCACAGTGAAGGAAACACTGTACTGGACAGGCACAACCTCAGAACAGGCCTCCCAAGGTGGGTTTTCTCCAGGTAACTCAAAAATACCTCCTGCATCCTCAGTCCATGTCAGGAAATACAGAGCCACGTGCAGAGATGACCAGGATGATGGTGTCTGGTAAAACAGGGATGAGCAGAGAAGAGTGAGCTGCAAAAACTGTTCTAAGACAAAACCAGTCTGTTCCAATAGACCAACATGTACCCTTGGACCAGCACCCTGTCAGGTACACACATTCTTCTGCAGATTGCAGGAAACATTTCTGGGTGCTGCTGGCTCAGGTCTGTGCACCTGAAAGCTGAAAAGCTGATAAAGAAATCATCAGTACCTACAAACTTTTGTCATGGATGCAACAACAGTTGCACTTCAGTATAAAGAAGAGGACTCTGGGAAGCATTTCATTATAAAGCTGAAGAGCTGCTTGGACTTGCTCTTCCAGTCCAGGTAATTTTTGGTTGACTTTGCTCCTTGGCTCTTTTCACCAAGGTAGAAGCTATCTTGCCTGGCTGCTCCAGAACTGGTCCCAGCACTTATGTCACCTCTCAGCCTGGTCAGTTCAGTTTGCCGCATCTTAGCTTTCAAACTTTGGTGATGAATTTTCCGTGATTTCAGACTTCAAAATGTCCCCAGCCTGTCAGAGTGGCAAGTCAGGACACAGCATTCTAGCATAAACAAAGATGCAGATCATTATTTTTATTCTTCACCAAAAAATATTGAAGAATAGATTCAATGTCAAAGATCTGATTCAATGCCAGAACACACTCCCCTCTCCAAGTCATTCCTTCCTTCCTTTAACACTGTTGGTTAATCTCTATCATATTTGAATATATTAAACTGCACCCTCAATAATAAGCATGAAAATGAAATGGTGCAATGCAATTCAGAAAAGGGGGAAGGGTAAAGGGTGAGGGCTCAGACGCAGCTGTGTCAGGGCAGCTTAAAAACTTATCCAAGGTCTTTCACACACACACACTGTGATGAAATGCTACTTTACTCCAAACACTGGTGAAAAAGGAGGCTTCACTACAAAAGCCTGCCCTCTAATAGACCCTCTAACATTTTATTTATGGAAATAAAATTAACTCTACCCCAGCTGAAACCAGCACATGTGGCTTCAGCTGCATGAGCCCTGCAAGGGATGAATAGCGCTTCCAGGAATGCTAAAAATTTCAGATAGTCTCTCCTGGTCTATTTTTCCTCTTTTTCTAAGGTAAACAAATCCAGACAAATAGGGGGAAACCAAACAGGTAGTTAAATATATATCAGCTCTAGGTATATCAAAAAAGAAAGTAATACTTCATGTATAGAGGAAAGTGATTAGAGTACATTCTTCATTTCAGAATAACAGTATCTGGAAAAAGTTACAAATATGTCCTACACATTAACTTTTAGGATTGGTTTGGGTTTGGTTTTTTTTTTTTTCCCCCTGGGGATATAATAAAGAAGGGAGGAAAAAAAGAAAAGACAATATTGAAAAAACATCACTGATTTTGATGTGTAAATCAAAATGAAATCTACAGTATAAAATTTAGTTTATGAAGAAGTAGTGAGTATTTGGGATAGAAGAAAAGCAGTGTTTCAGGAGAAAAATTAACTTGTTATTCCTGTGAATATGCTAATTATAACTTCACTAACACAGTATTAAGGACTAAAAATAAAGTTTGGCCTATAACAGATAGGAATCGTAATTGCCAAATGCTGTAAACTCTGACAAAATAACTTCATTCAAAATGTATTTGTTAGATCAGATAGAAATTCTGAAGTATGGCAGTAATAATATCACCTTATATAGTATTCTAAGAGGCTTTTTACTGTTCCCAGGGAACAAAAATCCAGTTTACATACAAGTTTTTCTTCCATATTTTTCCATTTTTTTTTTCTTTTTTAGACTTCTGGAAAAAAAAAAAAAAAAAGAAAACAGTATGACAAAGTTAAAAGAAAAAAAAGGCACTTTTTTGTGTTTGTCCACAAACTATGTTTGACTCATTGCTGTTGCCCAACACAATATCAGAGTCAGTGAAGAAAAAAACCCTTGAAATCAGTGCAACTACTTGTAAGGAGTCATCAAGACAAGTTCAGGCTCAATTTTTGGAGCTGCTCTCCTGATTCAGTTATTGCAGCTAAATAAAAGGGCTTGATTGGGAGGCATGAAAGGATTGGGTTTTGCTGCCTTATTCACATTCAGGGAACTGCTGAGACTTTCATGTTAAACTGTCTCCTCACAAGGGCAGGCTTTGGCCCAAAAAGACATTTCAAAACAATTCAAACAGATGGTAGCACTTAATGTATCCACGAGAAGTGTTTCTCACTCCCATGCAAGCTCTCTGAGTGCTCAGCTGGACAGAGCAGGGAAATCTCTCTCTTTCAAGTCATGTTTGTTTTTTTTCATGAGCATATAGAGTTCTATAATGGGGGGGAAAATTGGTGAAAACTATCCAGCATCACTCTGCAACAGGTCAAATTGAAGAGAGGAAAGGAGTCATTGAAGACTCTGAGTGCATGTCCATGTGCACAACTTTCCTTGAAGGCAATTTGTGCAGTTCCCATTAAGTCAAATCCTCATATTTTGCAGCAGCTATTTATTACACCATGAAACAAATGTGCTTTGTTCAGGGAATTTAATTCCTAATGATGAATATGTAATAGTTTTGTCAAGTGACTCTTTTCTCAAATAACAATTTGTTATTGAACGTTAAAATCTCATTTTATCCTTATTCTTGCACAGGCTACAAGTATGATGAACTTCAAAGTAAGCATTCCTTTAATCAACAGTTCTGCAGGAGGATTTTCAAAGGATTTTTGTTTGAGGACTCAAGAGAGCTGCTATCTTTCTTAAAGCACAAAATCCTGGATTCATGCAGGTGATGAGATTATTTAATCTGCAAGGCAGTTTCTAACAAAAGTGATCCTTAGAAAAATTAGGAAAATAAGATTTAAAGGTAACATGCACAACAAGAACTGAAACTGAAACTTCTGAAGCTCACTAGTAGCATGATTTCTAGGGCCTGGCTCCAAAGTCATGGCTATTTGGAATCACTAGCCTTTTACCTATAAACTATACAAAGAAGACAATTTCTTCAAGTTCATAGAAGTTCTTTTTTGTATAAGACATACTCCTGGTCTAAAACTTCTTTCCCTAAAAAATGTTTTCTTCTGAAGCAAGAGACGGCTAAGGGACCCTTCAAAGCTTTAGGGAGATCCTTGCAGTTATAAAACAACCAAAATAAAGTTTAAAGCAAAGGACCAGTTATCTCTGTGTGTGGAATCTGAAAAGTGCATTAATATCCTTCGCAGTTGTTATCTCTAGGGGTGCTCTGCCTTCATTCATGGAATGAAAGTCTCACAAGATTGAAATATTTCAGAAGAGTTCTTCTTCATATTTATTTAAAATTATTTATCAGATTATTTTACCTGGATAAATACGTCACCTCCTGCTGGGATATATTTCTAGCCTCCTGGATGTCCCCTTTTTTCACAGATAAAACTTCAAAAGTTATTTTAATTTTTTTTTTTTTTAATCAAAACATTGCTTCTCAGGCTGAAATCTCAACTCCCTGAAGTCAATGAGTTTTACCCCTAATTTAATAGAGGCAAGATTCTACTAGTTGTCAGACTTCTCTTTTCCAGACTTCACACAAGCAGAGAAATTGGTTAAAATGTTTCCTCTGATTCTGACATTGGTAGCAGAAAATGAATTATTGAAATTAATGCAAAGCTACATGAATTTGTGTATTTATAAGAGATATCAATTACATATAATCCTGACTTTCTATACATTCCTTTCCACTTTGTGTTCAAAAAAAATTTCCTTTAAATCACAGGGTTAAAAGTTACCTTTCTCTGAACCAAAACTACAAGATTATGAGTCTTGACTGCAAGAGAAGAAAAAAAGAAAGAAAAACTTAAGAAGTCTCATCTGAAGTTAATCTCTTGTCCTTAAGACAGCTCCTCTCCAGCTTTTTTTACTGGAGAGAGTGAACCCACAGTCCCCAAAGGGTATGAGGACCACGCACTGTTTTCCCACTGCCCCATGGGTTTCTCTTGGCTATTTTAGTGTTTCCAGTCCTTCATCTCCATATGCCACTGGACATCATGCCCCGAGCAGCCTGGGAACAGGGCCATTTGCTAAATCTTGCTGGCGTCAGCTCCAAACTGTGCCAGCTCTAGCCTTAATTTTTATTCAAGTGTAACTATTAGCTCAACTGCTAATAAAAAGTCTTTGAAGAACCTCATCCTTTATTTGTATTCTCTGCTGAGTTGAACACCAGCAGCAACCAACCTCACACCTGGTGGAGGCAGTCAACAAACCTGACTGTTGTGACACTTCTGTTTGAGAGTTTGAACCATTTTCCTGAATTTTGCTGTTGTAGAGAAAACTTATTAAAAAACACAAAAATAAAAACAAGCAGCTAAACTCACCTGCCTGGATTATATGAAGTTAATTAACTTCCCATCTCTAAATCAGATTCTGTATTGGGTCACAAGCCAGTCTGAAAGCGGTGCTTACATGCAAGGGGCAAGGTTTAATCAGTGATTTCATATCATCCATTCACACATTCCACGTAGGAGAAAAATATCCTTTCAACTAATTGCATTCCTGAGGAAATTCAATGACTATTTCCACCTGCCCTCCTAGCACCTCCTTTTGGTTAATTTGAGCCCTTGAATCTGCTCCAGTGTTCAGAGAGCTGCAATTATTCGATTATTTGGCTGATGGTTAGTGGCTGGCTCGTTCTCCCCCATAAGATCAGAGCATTGTGCCCAGGGCTCCAGGCACAGACCTGAACACAGACAGATTTTCTAAACACAGAGTTAATGCAACCATGTCATCTCATAACCACTCAAGTGGTTATTTACCCCTTCAAGTGCTTCTCGCTCAGCTGCTAAGAATGAGTTCAAAAGGGAGGAAAAGTCCAAACTGAATATGAAAATTTTACCCACCTCTTTTTTGGGGCATAGTCTAAACCACATTGATTTAATGGAAAGGCTCCAGCTGGCTGCAAATCAAATCCAGTATGGAGGTCCTGAAGTGTTACTGAGCTCTTGCACCATTAACTGTGGAACAATTATAATTTTCATATCAGTTCCTCAAAATATGAGAGGGCCTTTTGTATTATTTGTGTCTCGTGCTAGGGGTTGGTAAAGTTTATTGCAGAAAGGATATTAGTCACTGATTTTAATCTTTGCCAGTTGTGATACTGCTTGGAGTTTCTTTATGTGGGTTGAAAGAACAATATGATGGATAAATAAAAACATAGAATAGACGGGAGAAACGACAAGAGTTTCCCTCCTTGCTCAAATATCTAGGAAGCCAAATGAGCTCTTTTAGCCTGCCAAAACATATGTGGGAATAAAAGCAAAATGTGTATGTTTGGGGTAGTTATCATCCGTGTATTTTGGACAAGCTGCATTTGTTTCTTGAGTGCTCTGTAAGACAAGGGAGGAAACCAATGCCAACATTGCAAAAACACACACAAAAGCCTGGGGAAAGCCAACTCCACTGTGCACTTTTGGTGCTAAATTAGGGATAAAATGTTGGAAACCAGCCCTAACATAGCAAAAAAGAAACAAACTACCCAGTGATGGAGAAACTGCAAACAGCTTGGTTCAGAGACAGGGTCTCAACTTCTTCCCTGCTCAGGCCCCATAAGGTTCTCTCAACCAATAATTCTGGAAATTCTGAAAACATGGGAGAGCAAGGGTGCAAAAAAAGAAATTATCTTCCCTTTTCTAGCAGAGAAATTCCTCTTTAAGAATTCAGTAAATACATAAATACCTATTCTAATGACTTGCTTATCATCACGAACCATTGGTTTTTTAAAACATGGAATTAATTAGCCCATAGGAAGTACTACTAATAAATAGATAGAGATTAAGCCAGTGAGTATAAATTCTTTACTCTAGAATAATGACAAACATATCAAGACATGAAGAAAGTAACATGCTGCCATGCACAAGGTCTTTTTTTTTTTTTTGGCCAGCTGACAGTTCTCTAAAACAGGAGGGAAAAAAAACAATGAAAAGAGAAACCATCAATAGCATTGATTTGTGAAGAGGAAAAAAAAGCTTATAGTGTCATGTTTAGAAACCGTACATAAACAGAGACATAGTGGTATGCAAACACAGAAGAAACTCATTATCCCAAAGAAAATGCTTGGAAAAAATCAACCTGACATGCTTATATATTTTCAATACTGTGCAGTTAATGGAGAACATGAGAATTGATCCGCCTTTGGCGTGCGGTGCATGGGAAGTGTCATTGCAGAATCCTGGAAATTTGGGAATAAAGCAAATTCAGTGGAATACCTATCAGCTGGAGAAAGCAATGTGAAGGACTAAAAGGCAGCAGGAATGGCCTTAAGTTTTAACTCTGCTCTGAAATGTTTGACACCATCCCTTTCTTTTATTTCACAGACTCCTCCACCCACTACTATGTTGTTGTTGAAGGTTGTCATGGTGTTCTAGACTTCTGATTTCTTTATCCAGACTCTCAAAGACCTTTTTAGAGGACCAGGTTAAGACCATCCATCAAAATGAGCAGTTGGCATATTTCCTTCCCTAGATTTAGCCACCAGGCTTCCTCATCCTCCTTATTTAGCTGAATTCATCTTGTCCTGTGTAGATGGGTACAATCGGTCCTTGGATCCCTTTCAGAATGTCCTGTATGTTAATTTTGTAATTCTACCTCAAATACTACAGCTAAAAGTAAGGAAGTGATGAGAGAAGCAGAAAAATAGCCTTAGGAGCCATGAGGAAAGAAGAAACTGTGGTTCCAAAATGGCATTTCTGTGGGAAAAGGAGGTGAAGGACATGGAGAGATACATGAAAACTGGTTCCAATGGCAGAATAACAGGGGAGATACTTCTGTGTCATGGCAGTAACTGGTGTGAGAAGATAGAGTTTAGCCCAACACTGAAAATAAGGGAAAATCTTATCTCTGTTTTTTGGATGCAAATCTGCACTAAATAAATCAGTCTTACTTCAAATGTGACTCCATAACTAAGACCAGAATATAACACAGTACGTTTAAGATTGTAAGGAAATTTCTCCATACAGGTAATTTTCAGCCACTATATAATGTCTTCATAATCAGACTGAATCTATCATTTAATAAAACTTGATACACGAACTGTTTAATTTATTTTGATCATCTCCAAACTCTCTGTTCATTACAAATCCTGGTTTAATTCCAGCCCTAGATCTCACAGCTTTTTCCTCACACTGAAATTCAACTTTGATTGATTGACTTTTTCATGCAAATCATTCCCAAAACAACCTTTGTCAGCTCTGGGAAGACACACCTTCACCTATGCCCCCAGACAAAGGGGGAAAGGTGAGAAATGAAGACACAGATCCACCCAGCTCTGGCAGGAGGGCATTCTAAATAGCTGCAGACATGTTCTTCTATAAATTTGGGAAGTCCTATGAATTTTTGGATCCCTTCCAAAGTCCAGATCTTAACCATCACTGAAAGGCAGAGTACCACAAACACATATGGCAACACCAGGTACAAATAAATTAACTTTAGTGACCAGCTGTGGTCAATTCTGACAAAATGGTGTTGACTTCCACCTGGATTCCAAACAGATATTCCAGAATACTGCGGAATTCATTCACACAGAGTGAATTCAAGCAAGTTTTTTTTACTGCCCATTGCAGAGCACAGGAAACTGATTTTTTCATGCTTTAACAACACCCATGCTAGATTTCAGTGAAGTTTTCTTTTCCATTAAAAAACTTACTTAGAGTGGCTACCTCATTTAATCAAAGTTTTGAATCAACGCCTGTATGAAATTGATTGATCCCTACCAAAATCTCTAGTGTTTTTAATAAAGGGAAAGGAAATAATTTGTGCCTTTTCTAGTTTGTTATGCTCTCATTCAATTTCAAACTAGAGCTGATGCCTTCCTGCTGTCTGCCTAACTCCACCAATACCTTCCAAATCTGTTGTGCAGCTTCAACCAGATTTGCTAGAGGGCTACAAACTTAAGGGATCAGGAAGTTCTTATAAATTTCATGAAAGCAGTTGGCTTGGTGAGAAATATCCAAATCAACACCTGGTTCTCCTGAGAGAACAGCAGGTTCAGCTGTTAGAAATGCTGCTTGGGAGCAGCAGAGTCCCCTCCCCTGCTGGTTTGTATGTACAGAGCTCCAGGTAGACCACACACCCAACAGCAAGCAGAGGTGCAGCCACACAGGCTGGTGTCATTGCAGCACAACAGCAGGGCTGAGGTGGATAAGGAGAAAATCCAGCTTTGTTCATTCTGCCACTCACGGCACAAAGCATCCCCTCCTAAAGGCCAAGCCCAGCTTGGGCAGGTCATCCAAACTAAGAACACCAGACTACATTTTTTTGTTTGTTTGAGCAGAAATTACTAATGAATAGATGGGAACAGAGATACAATTTCCATTCTGGACATCTCCTTTAGCAAACCAAAGAGCCAGAGGCACCCCTTCCCAGGCACTGAAGTTGAAAACCTTTGCTTCATTTAAGCCAGGCACACCACTCCCACTGACTTCAAACAGACCAGGAATTCATTCCAAGCCTTCAGAGCTACTCAACTTGTGCTGACAGTTCAGGAGAATTACAGCTCTACAATTCAGAATAAAGGGATGTCTGAAATGTCTTACCCCTTCACTAAGAAATAACCAAGATCAGGTGGCCATGTGATTCCATTATTTATGTAATGCCTCAAAATGTCATTTGTCTTTTAATAAGAGATGACAGGTTTTGCATGTACGAGTTTTCTATAAGAGTAGCGTGCTCATCTTGATCCACTCAATACACACATTGCTAATTTCAGATAAAAGATTTATCACACAGATCCTCTAGTTAATTGTCTGCAGTAGCCCCTTTTTTCTTGTTACTATGTAGATTTATTTGGAATTTCTTTATACACGTGCCAATTTTCAAAACTGATGTATTTGGACCACAAGCTTCTTTTGGGAAAGATTTTATTTTCACTTTCTATATCTGGGTACCTCACAGAATGTGTTCCTGATGCCTACTTGAGGCTCCCATGTGCTCCTGCATGCTCACACAAACAGAATAAAAGAGCATTTGATATAGAATTCATGGTTCTCTTTAAGCATCAGGAAAATTGTTCTTTTTTTAGTTATCAAATTACACTTGATATACAAAAAAGAGTCTGTGACTTTAGTGAATTACACTTGTACTGAAACTAAAATTTAACTGATGCTTGAAATTAACAAAACAGGCCGGTCCACCAGCAATGCTTTTTTTCTCCAACCTCAAGGAATCAGCATCCATCATTATTTGTCATTAGTATGCAAGTATTTGATAGCAGCAGATAGCAGACAAGAGCTGTAACTGTGACTTGGAAAATGCCTTCTCTCCTGAGAGCAAAGTCCCTGCTGGGCTTTGCAGGAGTTTGGTTTCTCCTCTCTCCAGCACATGCATGTGTTTGAAAGCCCTCTCCCTTTACCTGCTCTAGAAACTGGTGGGTTTTTAGTATGGTGGATTCCTCTTCTGTCCATGGTTTCTAAAGACCAGCTCTCTCCCCTCAGACAATCAAAATCTGTCTGCAAGGGTGTTGGGTAGAAGGTCTACATACAAGGTCAAGGACATCACCTGATTGTAGTTTGTTAGAAGAGAAGGAGAAAATAAAAGTGCAACTCATGCAAGGTAAAAACACATGGCGAGCTCAAACTGACCCTTTTACCAATTCCTTCACCTCAGAAGTAAAAGAAATCAGGCACAGAGACAGCACATAACCACAGAGCTGAACTGCCAGAGGTGTGTAGGAAATAATGTTGTTTAGGCACAACTACAGAAATTCCAACAACAACCAGATCTTTGTTTAACTAAAATAAATGATTGGACTAAGGCGATGTGAAGCAGCATTACAGGTCATTGCTGACTTTGTTTTCTGACCCCAGACCTCAGGCTTTGAAAGGGATATAGAGATAATGGAAACACTTTGTTTCTGCCTTGATGATACAACCTTGTATCACAGACCTGTTCTGTGAGGAAACACACAGGTGTGGCCTGAATAAAGCCGCCTTAAAAATGCAAAGACAAATATCACAAACAGACTTATAGTGGCCACTGCCCTGACACCATGGACCGCTTTGTTTCTTGCAAGACTTTTTTGCTTTCTATCACCTTTAACAATGTCCTTCTCCAGATCCCTTCACCTCCTGTGTTTGTCCTCACTCTCACAGATGTGAAGCAAAGCCACAACAACATTTCAGATGGGAAATCCTCCGCTCTTCCCTAGACTGAGGGTCAAGAAGGGTGGCTGACACTGCATCCACTGGACTCCTTTGATCATCTATTTTTTGAGGAATCTCTAGTTGGGTTCAACAAGAACCTCTCACATGAGGTTTGGAGAGCTTGATTTAGACTATTTTTGTTGAAAATAATCTAGCACAGGCTATGCTTATTGGGACAATATTCCAATCTCAGTTCCACAGAGGGCAAATCTCCTGTAGACATACAGAAGAGACAAAAAACTCTACATGTATGTGAACAGAATGTCAGAGGTAATCCCACACAGGATCACTTTTCTAAAACCAAGTTTTCAAAATTTGGCAACTAGACTGAAGTGAATATGACCTTTCCCCAGAGGGGAAGATAGAAGAAAGAAAATTGAGTCTTGGAAAAGACACAGACTCCTAACATTATAAAAAAAAAAAGAAGCCACCCTTCCTGGAAAAGAAACACCAAGGGGCCTGAGGCCAGCATTTGATCTATGCTAGGAACATTTGGATATTTTTATGAGCAGCAAGTTCATCAAGAATCTTGCCTGAGGTTAAACCTCACGGAAAAGACAAAATAAGGTTAGTAAGGACTGTTCATGTGAGAAGAGATGTACAGGAAGAGGCCAATGTGTTGATCTTGCATTATGGAAATCAATTAAGCATTAATTATAAATGTACCTGAAGGTTAAGTGAAGTGTGCCTTGCTACAGAGCCAGCAGGCTGAGGCACCCATCAGGCTTCCTGACACACACAGCTGTGGGTTCCTTGGGCAGAGGGAAATGCTGAGCTCCTCTCTAGCTGGGCACCCCACCCCATAAACATGACAGGGATTTGCCATGGGCAACAGAAGGGTCCTGAGGAACAGCTCCCTGAGACAAGCACTGGGGCAGCCTTGAACAGGGAGGAGAACAAGAGCAATCATCAATCCCCCTGGGCATTGCTTGTTTCCTTAATACCCTCACTCCTAGTCTCACTGGACTAAAATAGCAAACCCCCTCCAAGTTGCTTCCATCAGTGAAACTTTTGCCTCAGTCAGACCTGATTGAAGACAACAAGCTTTGAAACATTCCCTCCCTTGACAGCATTCCCAGGAGGAAGGCTGCAAGAAAAGGCCCCAGTGGAGCTTCTGTTTGCTGAGGACGTGGTACAAATAATGTTGATCAAGCAGTTTCTGCCTTCCCTGTCGTGCAGTTTCTAAAAAAGGGCTTCTGCTCTGCTACATCTGTGGGATAAGGTGGTTTGTCTCCACTACTCTGATTATGTACAGCTTAATTATCTACTGACTAATTGCACTTGCCTTCTTGAATGTCTCCAGGTAACAGGAGCAGTGCTTTCTTTTTGCTCATTGGGCTGTGAAGGCAACCAGTTTGTCTCATCCTTTCTGGTACTTCCAGACAAAGGGCCTTTCAAAAGAAAAAAATCCTGAACAGATAATCTAAGTAATCCTTCTTTCCACGCCCCAGATAAGACAAATATATGTGTGTGCATGTGTCCATCCTAGAGTCAACTCTTAATGCAGTAACTTGACTGTACCACCCTGAGAGCTTTACCTGTACCCAGAGGGAGGAGTACCCTGCCCACAGTCACTTTCCAAGTGATTTATTGAGAGGAATTTTCTGGAATGCAGGGTTAATCCTGGCAGCCATACCTGCTAAGAGCTTGAAGCAGCAGCACAAACGAGGGTGTTGTCACTCACTTGTGCAGGTCAGCATTCCTGCCTTTCACCCAGGAATGGCCAACTCTCCTCCAGAGGAAGTGCCTGCCCATTCCCCTGTCACAAACCAAGCACAGCTAAGTGGGTGACACTTAAGCTAGAGAAATAAATCTGTGCTGTAGTAAAAAAAGAAGGTGGGATAGATCAGTAATTGGTTCACAGTTGTGTGATCAGCCCTTGCACGAGGGTCAGCACATAACCCCTGGGACATTTGCTTTCCAACACTCATCTTAAATGGGAACCAGTCAAGAAACTGAGCATTTCCAAGCAGAGCCAACAGAAGTGCAGGTCTCAGCCACACATCTCCATGGGGGAATACTTGGCATGCTGGGGCTCTTCCAAGTGAGTCTGGCTTCAGCAGACTCCAGTGACTTCAGAGATCTTCTTGAGTTAACCACAGCTGGGAAGAGCCGCTGGATAACAACAAGCAGAAAAATACCTGCTCTGAGGATCCAAATGGATTGTGAACCCAACAGAGACTCAAATCCTGCTGGGAAAATTGTCAGGGTTTCTCTATGTGTAAGTTTCAGTAAGTGAACAGGTAGATTGGCACTCTTGTATATTTTCTGTCACTGTTACTTATCAAAGCTTCATACAGAGACTTTCATGCTGTGTCTATCCAACAAGAAACACAAAAAACCAAAAGAAAAAGGCTGAGGCTGTAGTAGAGAACTTTGCCTTTTTGGAATACCAGGCAGATAATACCTACCTACCATAGAAAATTTGCCTCTCTGAAAGCTGAGATGACCCACAGCCTGAATGGTGCAGTATAGGCTGGTTCTGAAAACAAATTTATGACCAGATATTGATGTTTCTACTTCTACAGCTATTGCAGCTAAACATAGAGTTTTAAAATCTTTGTAAAAGGCAGTGTCTTGGTCAGTAGATATGAAGGATGATACAAAAATTTTCTTCAACTGAAATAACATCATAATTGTGTTCTGAAAAATAGAAAAAATCCCTTCCAAATGGTGCATATTCCCCCACTTCCCCTGCTCAAATCTCCTTCTGAAAATTGATTCTGGAAGATCAGAAATTACACAAAAATTTGAGTAAATCTGCACTAAAAAGTGTATGAGTATAATCCAAATCACACTAAAAAGTATCTGACTATAATCCAAATCTGGATAACCTGGGATGGGGATATGAGATGGTTATTGACTAAAATACCAGCAGAGCTTTGATTTTTTTATGGCAACTATCAGCCTGATATCCCCTGGAAGCCAACAGCTGCAATTTAAATTTTGTAAATTTTGAGTTATCAGAGTTCCTCTTTCCTGTACTGTTTTTCAAGGCATTCTTTGCAACCCCCTCCAGTCAGATACAGTGAGTTGATACATTTGCCCCCTTGATTTCTGTCTCCTGAGAGTCTTCACCATCATCCCTTTGCTATGAGTCAAACTCAGCCCATTACTAATAAATGAAAAAAATGTTGCCTTTCTCTACTCTCACAACTTTTTTAGCCCAAGAAGCACAAATAAGACTCCTTCAAATATTATCAATCCCCACACCACTCTTACATCCTTTCACAGGGCCTTTTCTTGTGTTGCTTTGGGCCATGGAGTTCAACCCTGTTCAACACAAGTGAAATCTTCTGAGTAGGCTTTGAAACAGGGTTCCTCCTTTACTAAGGGAAGAGGGCAGTACTGCCTGTCTCTGGTTCAGTTTTAAAATCCCACAACTGAGGTTTTTTACGGGTCCAAAGACACCATCAAGAAAGACTCTATTAAAAAAAATAAAATAGCGTGTTTTTCTGTGTCTCACCAACACTTGTAGGGGAAACAGGGAACAAACTACTTGGCATGGGGTAGTGGGCACAGAGAGAAACAGATCTCCAGGTTGCTGAGGGACTCAGAGCCCAAACTAATGAGGGTTGAAGACCACACACATCAAAACAGCAGCTACTGTTGCAGAACCACCAATCTACCTAGAGAAGAAAAGCTCCTCCATAGGTCTTCAGCACCAAATCGGGGCACCAAAGCCTTTCTGTAGATTTCATCTGCAACAACAGAATCAGGGAAAGAAGGCTTTTGATTAGACAGTACCTGCCAGGGAGTTTGCTAGTTTGCTCCTGTGAAGGACCAAAACTAAGCCACAGCATCCCTCTGAGATTTGTACCATTGAAAGAGAAAACATCTGATTGAGCAACAAATGCCTTATTTGCTCTCATGCCTGAAGTTGATCAGAGCTAATCTCAAGAAGAACCACTGCTGCAGAAAATAGAAATTACCAGGGGAAAAAATATTACAGCACACACAGGAAGACAATGCCAAGTAGCTGAAAGAAATGGGTAAATAAAGGCAATTATCAAATGGCATATGAAAAGACAAAAATTTCCTTTCAATCATCTGCTTTTACACTAGTCTTATCTAGACACATCATATGTTGGCACTCAGTGAAGTTAGACAAGATGCTCAGCTCTTCTCAGCACGTGGGCACTGATATTTATTTCAGAAATAAAAGGGCTTTGTAATTAATTGACAAGGCTGTACATGGTTAATTTTTGATGCCTTGTAAATGCTAATTATGAAAGCAGATGTTAAAGGGTTCCTTAGGAAATCAATACTTTATTATACAATAATTGCATCTGCAAGTTTAATGTTCTTGATAAGACTCTGAAAGAATGGAAGAGGTTGGGAGGCCAGATGATGCAAAGGTGGCTGCATGACCTGGAAAGTTATCAAGAATTTGAGGCCTAGTGAAATGGCCTAGTAAAATGCCCAGATGTCATTAAAATATTTTCAAAAATCCAGCGCTTCTTATGGAAAGCAAACTGGGAGCACATCTGTCTAGATGACACTTGGACCCGGTACCATCCTAGGCACATATAATTGAAATGGTTATTTCAATTATTCGTCCAAGAGCTTTGATTATGCCTTTGCGTGCATGATTTGTTCCTCTCAGGAGAAGCATCTCAGCTCTGTCCCCCCTCTTCTTCCCTGGCTCACTCCCCAGTTGTTCCAGCTTTCCACATAGGAGTCAGCAAGGAGCTACCGTTAGGGTTGTAAGCCCTGGAGACAGGATACAGCTGAAAAATCATTCTTCCAAGAATTTCTGGGTCACTGTCTAATTGATACTAGCATTAGCATGCTTCATATTCATGTTCCAGCTCCACAGGCAGTACTTACTCTGTACCCAGCCATGTGGGACTGCTCTAGGCTGTGAGTGGGAACCCAAAACAACACTACTGTATCAGCCTAAGAATGCAACAGCCCCGAGAATTTTAGCACAGCAAAACAGAGAAAAAGAGTCTTTCTTCCACTGTGGTCATCAGTGCAGCAGCGCATTCCTCTGGTTTTTATTACGCACTTTTAAAAAGAAATATACAATGTTTCTTAGACCTCATTAATTTGTAAAGAAACCACAAGTTATTTCCTTACATCATAGGGTTTTAATTTTTTTTTTTTAATCCTTACAGACTATGAAAATCCAGGGACTTCAAAGGAATGAGTTTAAGACTCACTATGTTATAAAAAGAGTCCAGACCACATTAACAAATATAATATCTTTTGCTAAAAGCAAAGTATTTCACAGGTTGTATTGCAGCTTTACACTCTGTTGAGAAACTGAATGAGAAGTGAGCAGTGATTCATAAAACAATCTGTACATTTAATGCACGATAAAATAAGATAGTATTGCATAGCTTTCTTAGAGAGGTAAAAGGCAGTGCCTTGTGATCAGCAAACTACTCAAATAAAAGCCCAGTAGGAGGACATGCAATGCTGACTTGCTGCAGCCACTCCTAGTGATTCATCTCAAGTCCAGCAACTCACCCAGTCAGCACATCCAAAATGCAAGAGGAGAATTTCACGCATGCCCCTGCCCACTTGCCCCCAAAGGGATGAAGAGAGGACAATATGTGCATGTGTCCATAAAGAACTTCCCTGTGAAAGGATGTTCACCTCTGTGCTATGCTGAGAATTTCAGTTTGGCTGCCTACAGGCAGGTTGGAGGGAATCTGCCTCAGTACATGAGCTATATGGTGACAGAGGTGGTCCCAGGAATTTTGTTTCTCAGGAGAAAGCTTGGTCTTTGCTGAACACAGGAAACATCCCAACAAAACTTCAAAAGTAGGAATCCTGACAGGTTGAAATATCCTCTCTTCCCTTTTTGCCCAATGATGCAATTTTGTGGCACTTGTCCATGACCAGCAAGATGTAATGCACATTCATTTATGGAGAAGTGACACATCGCTGCTTGACACCCGTAAGAAAACATGCAAAAAAAGAAGTAATCTCATGTGTACTGAAGAATTGGCAATACCAAAAAGGAATTTGTGGCGTGTCAAACATGACCTCACTCAAAACCATAAAGGATGAAGAGCTCTACCTGTATATTCCATAATCCCTGGCTCACAGACAGGGAGCTGCTGTGCTCAGTGCTTTGTAACCTGCAGAGGCGGTCAGCACAGGGAACAGAACTGAACCTATCCGCTTATTTCCAAAATTTTCTGGGGTGTTACCAATATCTGGGACACTCTTTTTGGAGACAAATCAGCACCCAGATAGTCACCAAGCTAAGCATCCTGACTGGCTGAGTCCTGTTGGAAATCCACCCAGCAGTGCTTTGGAAATCTTGCTCTTCTTGTGAAACCTACTGAAAACCTATCCTGAAAGTGAGCTATACAGGGACAGCTTCTTCAGATATAAAAACAACCTAAATGTCACTTTACAAGCCCAGGCAAGGGAATGAAATGCTTAGCTCTAAATAGAAACTCAACCCAAACTAGAATAAAAAACAAAAACACCCCACCAAAACAAAAAAACCCAACCTGTAACAGAGATGAATAAACATGCTTACCCCAAATTTTTCCTTTTTTTCAGGGACAGCATCCAGTGGTATTACCCAATATCTTCACAGCTGCCTGGAAGTCTGAGGACCAGGTCCAGGCTCATCCATCCCTGCCACAGGCACAACTCTCCCCCTGGAAAGCCCCATTAGCTGAGATGACTCAAAACTTGTGACTGAAAATGGGTCTTGCTGACAACAAACACGTGTAGTGCAGTCAGACATGGAACACTGTGTGTACACACTTAGTGGGGAGCACGAGAACTCTGCCATTCAGTCATTCACAGAGTAGCAACAGCTTATCTTTGAGCTGGCCTGTAATATGTAACCAGCACCTCTGCCTGGAGAAAGGAAATGGCAAGGTAAACACCTGAGTGGGGTTTTTATTCTTCTGCACAACGAGATACACAAAGGCACCTTATCATCCATACAAGGTATGGAAGAAAATTAGATAAGGAAGAGTTCACTGGGCATGTTACTTCCTGCTGCCAAAACACCAGGCCAATTTCAGACTATGGAACAGCTACAGACATTTCAAGGATGCAGGCAAAATAGATTTGGGAATGAGGTGTTTGGTTTCACCAGCAAGATTGAGGTGGGAAGAGGATGGAGACAGCTGCTGCTGGAAGGGCTGCCCAAGCCCTACCAAAACCAGCCATGTCATCACAAGCTGCTTGTTGAATAAACCCTACAGATGCAGCTTATGAAATGCAGCCAATGGACCAATTCTAAGAACACTATTGCTTCCCAAAAGGTCTTAGGGATTTCAGGGTGTGATCTTTTACTGTATTTCTCAGGCATGCACATTTTCATGTTCCCAGACACTGAGGAAGAGTCTCCAGTCCCGTTCAGGAAGATGATGAAGCATCACCAGCTATCATCATAATCTCGGGCATGCTTTGGTTCTGGAAAAGCTGCTGAGGGGATCTCATTTAACTGCATCTACTGGACACAGCAGTTTGGCAAGAATGGATGCTGCAAGCAACAGGAGAAAGGAACAGAGCTAAGGGGGCCAGCCCCCAAAGATATTCTGACAGCATGTAGGATTTTATCCTGACATCCCCAAGCAAGGCAGCTTATATCATGTCCCTAAGACAATAAGAATCCCCCGAGCAGACAACTGTACTGCTCCTCAAGCTTCTGCCAAGAGTATTGTCTGAGAGAGTAACTCAACAGTGCTGCCTCTGGGAGAGCTGATTATCTGCTGCTGGCAGCCTAGGCATGCTTAAAGAAGTCCAAGTACTTGAAAGAATAGTTCATTGGCTTTTATATGGTTTCCCACAGCACCTGATATTGCCACTGTGGGATGATGTTCCACAATAGTGATAGTGATCTTGCACTGTGCCACCTCAAGGGCTACTTTGAAATAGAAAAGCAGCACAAGAGCAGCCCTTACTAGAGCCAAGTGCTAGTCAGCACTCACAGGGATAAGTTACAGTCTGTCTAGAAGGAATAGAAGCTCCCCATGAGGCTAAATTGGAATGGAGGCACTGAGAGATCATTCCTGCTACTGACATGCTCACATCTCAGTGAGAAAACACACACCCATCACCCCTAACAGAGCAGGATGGCTTCACCCAAACACAGAGGAAAGCTGGGAAGGAAGAGAGTAAATAATTGATTTCAATGAGGTGACACACACACGAATTCCCAAACTGCCTGCCTTGAGTGTTAAAAATAATCCTTCGAATTTCCTAATAGTTCAAAGAGTACCTTATTATACACATCATTTAAATGAGGGGAAAAAAGCAATGTTTTTTCCTACTTTTTTGTGGGGGTTTTTGGGTCTTTGGGGTTCACATTTTCAAGTCATCTCCAATGCCCTGGAACCTCAGGATTTAATGAAAGATAGGATTTTCACATAACATCTTGACTTGAATTTTGAGAAAACAGAACTACCGCCAGGCTAACGACAGGCTAACGATAGTTGGCTCTTCCCAAATTTGATACAAACACCACCTGTTGAGGCACCAGCAGATGCCTCAGACTGGAATCTGGGCAACATTGAATAAGAAGAATGATAATCTGAATAAGAAGATGATATCTACTTCAGCTTCGAATTGTCTGGTTTCTGTCGAGTTTTTTGTCACAACTTTCCCGCCAGTGCTGCCATCTCAAGTTTGGCTGAAATTACAGATTTTTGGAAATAAGCTTTCCCAGCATGCTGCAAGAGCCAGCACATTCCCTATAACTTTAAAACAAAAATTCCAGAGCAAAGAATAAATAGAGACTTCTGCAGTGCTGAGAACTTGGAGGTTGAACCGATTCTGGACAAAAGCAAAACCCACTTCAACACCATGTTGAAAAGTAAACACCAGGGGGTGGGGGGAAGAAAGGAGGAAGAAAAAGAATTAAGAGCATTTTAATTTTTCCCTGTTGTCTCAATTTAAAGATTTTTATAAAGAACACATTTTTGAAGATTCACTTTCCTCCACTGACTTCTAAGTCTCCAGAAATTTTTCTGCCGCACGAAAGATTTGTTCTTTGTGCTAAAGCAGGAGTTCAACAATATCTAGCCCTGATGCAATTTTTTTAAGTAGGTTTTAGAGTATCATTATCCTCATTCTATAGGTGAGGAAATAGCTTATGTAAATTGCTGAAGGTCACTAACCAGTCAACAGTGCAGGCTCTAGGCTCTCTCCCCCCTCCACCGCACTTTACGGGAAATGGAATTTAAGAAAATTTCCAAATGAAAAATGTTATTTTTCCTTTTAAGTCCTGTCCTCAATAGCTGACACAGAGACCACCAATTATATGCTCTGAAATGTCTGAGGAAGGAGAGAGAAATCCAAACTGATTTAGCTAGTAGGAGCTTGTGTAAGTAAAAAAGTAAAAAATCCCTCATACAAACACAATTTCTTTCTGAAATTGTAGGTGCTGAGGCTCTAGTTGATTTTTTTCTGCTTCATATAGTTGGGTATCTGTCAACCCATAAACATCCAGGCAGCCTCTGTGCATTTTTGCTGAGCAGAAATTTGCAGCCACCAGATTTCCCCTTCGCAGGGCTGCCAAAAAAAACCCAAAAAAACAGAGAGGGGATGCTCTGCTCTTTGTCTTGACCAGAGTAAAAGGGATCTCACATCCAAGGGATTCTCCTGCTTCAGCATGCCCTTTTAGCTTCAAGATCAACATAAGAGGACATGTTTAGTTCATGAAGACCTGACACCACATGTATTTTGCAGAGTCTTCATCTATTCTCAGTAGCTTTCCAGCTCAAACAGTGGAAGACCAGGGTGAGTGGGAATAAGGAAAAGTTAGCTGCTGCCAGTGATGCTACTGGCCCTCATGTGAATACTGTGCTCTCCCATGGGTTTCCTTGCCAATTAGTTATCCTTCTCTCTTCAAAATAATTAGCCTTTCACTCTTCTCTTTATAGATTTTTGCACTAGAATGTTGGTCTATGCTTTTAAACAGTATTTGGAGAAACTGGCAGTATTTGCACAGCAGAACTCAGTGGCATGAGGCAGCCACACTGGTTTGTGTCAAACCTGTCCACCTAGGATATCACCTGCTCCATGCAAAGCAAGTTATTGAATTCAAACAGTTTCAGCTGGCCCCTAAAGAAAAGTGATTTCCATAAAGCTGAAAGGTCAAACATTTTAACCTGCCAGACACTTCTCATGCCCAATCCTGGCAAATACACTTTTATGTGCCATTAGGTGCTGACTGCTCATCAGAAAAATAAATAAATACATAAATAAATGAAATCACAGCTAGCAAGAGTCAGCTTAGAACACCTCTGCTGGTGCCCCTACCATCACAAAAACATTTAAGGACATCCCAAAGCAGAATGCTGGAAACCCATATCAGCGAGATGAGAGTGATTCCATTTGGCAGAAATTCTAAAGCTTTTTTTAGGCAAAAACCTACTGCCTTCAGCAGGATATGGCGATGATAAGAATGTAAATTGACTTCATGATTTCATGCCTTTTAACTCAAGTGGATGCTCCCAAAACTTTCTAGTCTTATTCTCATAGTCTACACAGAACAGGTCAGTGTTTCCTGCATTAACCTCTACCCATGCTTTAATATAGCAGGTTTTATGTTAGCAGCTTTTTTCACTTTCATTGCACTCTGCCCAGGGTTTTTATATCTTACATACTCTGGTTACACTCAAAAAGGCCACTTAATCTGCAGCCAACATTGCTGCACAGGAAGGAAGGGACACTCCTGTGCTTCATTGCAACCAGGACCCAAGTGAAGGCAGCAGTGCTTGTGATCTTTTCACTGGGAACACTCTCAGGAAAACACAGGGCACCTCACTTGGGCAGGAGAGGACGGGTGGTCTCTCCAATGTGTGGTTTTTAATTTACACACATCAACACAGATATTGTAGGAAATGGATTTGTCTTCCCCAGTACAAGAGAGGCATAGACAAACAGGATGAAATCCAGTGAAGAACAACAAAAGTGATTAAGAGACTGCAGCATCCATCATGGAAAGAGGCTGAGGCAGCTTGGGTTGCATGGTCTGGAGAAGACTCTTATCCATATTTGATGGGGATTTTGGATGGCAGTAAAGAAGATGGAGCCAGGCTCTTCTCAGAGGTGCTCAAGAGGCAACCAGCACAATATGAATTACAGAAAGCTCCACTTAAACACAGTAAAAACATTATTATTGTAATTGTGGTTTAACAGTAGCAGGTTGTCTAGAAATTTGCACCATCTCCATGCATGGAGATATTAAAAAAACCCCACTGTCCATGGTCTTGAACTTTTGAAATTGAAATAAATAACTAGTTATTAGCAATCATGACTGTGAACATCCACAAAGTACAAATGTTTGCTTATTTAGATTGAGAAATCTTTTCCAGCTTCCTGGATAAAACCTCTCAGCTATCCTGTGGAGATCTCTCCCTCATCAGCAGTTAGGGATGATGAAGTACCTTAGCTTCCTTTCCCATGAGTGATCAAACAAGTTGTCTCCTTCCAAAGGAAAGGGGGGAACTCTGATTCCAGTACAAGGCAAGAAAAAGGGAGACCAGGACATTGGAAGTTCAGAAACAGGAAATTTAGGGCACAGTGGCCTGAAATTCAGTGACACCCATGTCCCATGTGGAGACCAAACTACATCCAGAAGTTTGGGCTTCAACATCTCCAGTGGTTTAACACCACAACAGCTAAATTATACACATCTCAGGAGAACTAGTCTTTCCTGTTGTAATAGCATGAAAATGAAATTCCTCTGTGAGGGGTTTTTTTTAGGGTTCCTCCACACATGCCCCCCCATAAAAAAAAAAAGCCCCTGAGCCTTAAAACTTTCATCTAAGAAGCAAAAGCGTCCTATTTTCACTCCCCCCCCCCCCCCCCCCAAACACAGCTGTGTTTGAAGTGCTGGTAAAACCAGGTTAGAGTATAAATGAACAAAGCAAGTAGGAATTTAAGGCATACAAGCCTTGCCTTGATGAAGGTAATTATTAGGTCAGCCCAAGAAAAAAATTGATGAGCCTAACATAACACTCCCAAACAGATCAACAGTCTTCATATAAATTTTGGTCCTGGCTTCTATAAAACCATTAGCATTCCCTAGCATTGTAATTTACAGCCTGATGATGCACTGAATCATATTTTAATTTATCTGGAAGATATAAACAAACATTCTTGGGTGGAAATTAATACCTGATCTTTGGCTACCTCTTGTGGTATAAAAATCCAGAGAGAAATTACATTAAAAAAAAAAAAGAATAACATTTAAGAAAATCATTGCACAGCTGATGAGCTTGTCAAATAATTCTAAGGAGAAAATTACTTCTTAGGGGTTTTGTGTATAAGAAGCTTAGAATATTTTGCTGTGTAAATGAATACTAGGGCATTAACAGGGTGAATATTCCTGTAAGTATACGCCGTGGATGGCATCTGTTTTCATACACAAGTGGAGGGCAAACAAAGAATTAAATCAAAGCCTCAACTCTTCCATTTTCCTAATGCCCACTGTTCTGCAAAATGTTTCATGCTCTTGTAGGAATTCTGTGCTTGGAGAGAAATCTGTGAAGCACTGCTAACCTAAGGAGAAAAAACCCAGGGAGCTGACGTGAACCTCTGCTACACAACAGGATAAATCCACATAAAACCAGACTCAACAGCTACAAGTAATCTCAAGTATAGTAAAGGTGCAAGATATACAGTTATGGAGAGGAGAAACATAAGTGCAGCTGGCATGCTGAGAGAACATCTGTACACTTATTGTACCACAGTTCATCAACTGTTTATTCCAGCAAGTACCAGATGCAAAGGAGGAATGGGAAGAGCATGAACAGAAACCAGAATTTGTTCTGATAGAGAGAATCAGATGGTCTGAGTCAAAGAAGAAAAGCTAACAGATTCTCAAAATCAGAAAGTCTATCCAGCCTCCAACCGGAGAAAATCAGTGTAGTGATTTTCAAGTGGCTCTTATTAGTTCTGACCTACATGTACAGGAACCCAAAACTTTCCTTGGTGCTTACAACAGTAATTCAAAAAGCAGACACACTCCTTATCTAAGGTAGGAACAGAGACTTGTCCAAAGAAAAACAGAATTTGTGCAATCTCAGTGTCTTATGGGTTTTTAAAAAGGCCTGACAATTTGAGTTCTAGAGTAGAAATTCAGGTCTGGCTCAAGTAATCTCCCACCACCCAACCAACAAGATCCCTGGATCAAACTGAACAGGGGAAAAAAACCCCACACACTTCAGTTAAATAGTTTCTCTTATACCCAACCAATTCAGTATAGGGAAGAGAGTTCTTTTTCCTGACAATCTAGCATTCTGTAGCACCCAAGAAAACATTCCTACCTGTATTACCAAAAGCATGGCTTGTGGGAGCATTGTCCAACGTATCCTGCACATTGTGCCATGGACTATAATCCAAAATCATAAGTACTACACTCATCATCATGGTAGGAAATAAACTCTTCTGAAGACACTGGGAAGTGCCCAGTTGTGTATGAGCAGAAGGAAAAGACAGTGTTAACTTGCACCACACCAGAGCCCCCAGGCAGCAGGGAAAGTCAGTGACAGAGTTCCTGTGAAACAAGACAGGCAACACAAACACCACCGCAAAGGAAATGGAATACTCTGCTGGATGATAAGCAACCAGAGGGAGATGACCTCCTGGACAACCAGGAGCACATACTAAAAGAGACCTCCATGTGAGATTTCTCGAGAAAGTAAAGTGAAAAAGAGAAGGTTCTCCTGAGGAGGAGTAGATCAGAAGAGCCCAAAACCAAACCTATGTCCAAGTTGTCCTTTGTAGCCTCACATCCTGCAGAAAAAGGCACGATCTCTCCTTTTGTGCTAACCTCTCCATGGCCAGGACTCACATTCAGATGGGTACAGAGAGAAATAAGGTTTCATCACCAACTCAAAAAGCCATTATAAAATTTGCTGAGGAAATTGCAAACCCAAAATGGAAGCCAGCTGAGACCACAGCCTGCAGGGTCATGTATCATTAGCACCAAGTGAACCAAGTCCAAATGTCCAGCTTACTGTTCAGGAGGAAACAAAAGCACTACTATATATGCGGGCAAAGCATCATCTTTTTCTAATCAAACCTGTTTTAGGCCTGGGTTCAGAAAAGCACTCAAGCATGTGCTAAGGTTCACTTTTTTGTTGTTATTTTCAGAAAACAGCTCAAAACACAGGTTTACCTGCAAGCACTTGCTAACTCTGTGATTAACAGTGAAAACCATAACTGAAATCTTCTGAGAAAAAGGTGTTATAAAAAAAAGGCAAAATGTGATAAGACGAGATTGTCCATCGTATTGGCTTATCTCTTATCTCTCTGCTAGGAACACTGTGGGACAAACAATGAATAACACAAGACTGCTCACAGACATTAGACACAAAATCCAAGTCACAAAAACTCTATAATCAGCACACTAGCATATTCTTGGGTTTATTTATGGCATCACCAGAGAGCCAGTAAAAAAGCAATTAGAACAGCTCCAGGTTTGAGACCGTTCTCAGCCATACGACTTCCAAAGGTGATCTTTTGCAAGAGTCTGGAGTGAAAGCTGTGACCCCATTTAGTGCCATTCACTAATGGCAGTAAACATGACACAGTTTTCACACCCCGGCTCAGCCCTGATTCCTGCTTGCAGTACATTAATAATCCTGTCAGAGCTGTCAAGAGGACACAAGACTCGCTGTTCTGGTGATGCTCTGTCCCTGTCTCCATTCAAGTAATTTGTCTTTCATCACCGTCAGAATTGTTTTCCAGCATTTCTCTTTGACTCAACGACTTTTGATCTGTGGCCTAATACTCCATTCACCCTTACCAAAAATCAAAACTCCCACAAATCCAAATAATTAGCCAGAAAGTTGCTGGCTAACAAATCCAAAAGGTTGCAAAGGCAAAGTGTCACCAATCTCATCATGTGCTTAATATAAGTTGACTTACATCCCGAGGAGGCCACATTACCTCCCTGGGAAATGCTCTTCTGCACCAGTTATTCTTGGGTGTTATTTCTGATTAATTATGCTCTCGCTCCATTAGAAAACTGATGGTCAACTTTGCATCTGTCTCTTTGCTTTTCATCTTACAAAGACAAGCAGTTATAAAAAATTCATAGGAAGGAATGAGTAGATGGTCAGTGTGTCCGAGGAGGTGCAGCAGCTCAGGTTTTCTGTCCTGGGAGTATAAAAGTGAAGGTCATAGAAGCATCAATTGATACAGAACCCTATCTTCCCAGGCAGAGGTGTAGTTTTTCTCTCACAAAAATGCATCTGCAGCTTCACACAGTAGAATTATTAACAATTCCATGAAAAAATACCAGATGCATCCTCAGTTTTATGAATGCAAATAGCCCCATTGGAGCCAAGGGGAATACTCACATGTGTTTAAGTTAGACACATGCATAAGCAAAGGCAGGATCACAGCCCCAGCTATAAATATTTATGTCTGCAGTACAACACAGCCTCAAAAATGCATTCACAAAACAGACTGTAATGCAAGATCCTGACAATACAGGTTACTCCATAGAATTTCAATGGGAGGCACTTCTTTCTTGTGTTCCCTTTGAAAACCCCAGCCTCCATTATTTTAATAAAGCTACCACAGTCATTTCAGCAACCTTGGCCAACAGCACCACAAGAAGTACAAAGAAATAAAACACGGTAAAAATATACTAAAAATAATTTGTTACTGCCAATGTAAAAACCTTTTCAAACTATGTTTTAGCTCATTTATTGATTATTAAGCAGGGTATTAAAAGGATCTGACTTTGGAGCACTAATATACATCTTCAACTAAGATTAGCACAAATCAGGCGAACTCCCACCTCTCTCTTCCTTAGAGATTTAAAATTAGATTTGGGTGACTAATGCAGATAAAAATATTCATTCACTTCATCCATACAATCTGGTTTCCTGGCACAAGTGTTTGCAGAAAACAAATGTTAAAGCAAATGCTGTTATTTACTTTGGAAGAATATTTCTACACAACCAATGACAGAATAGAAACACCAGCAGGTGACTTATGCAGCCAGTCAGAAAAAATATCCCTCACGATTGAAACAGTCAATTCACAAAGGAAGAATATTTGAAAATAAAAAATTTTGTCAGATCCATTTGAGCTTGGAATACATAAAATAGAAAGCAGAAAAGTACTGAAGGAGAAGATGGACTTAGTCAAAACAAATCCCTCAACCTAAACCCAAGCCCAAAAACTGCTTTTTCACTTCAGTTCAAAAGATTTTTGATCAGGCTACTCCAGCTCAATTCAGTTTCAAAGGCTCACTCAAACCTGGGAGCATCACTCTGCAAGCAAATCTCAAGCACTTGGTCTGCACAGCATTGCAGGATCAAGTCTTGTAGAAAGCATCAAGCACAAGTTGTAATTAAAATAATTTATATGCCGCTAACAAGTCAGCTAAAGCAAGCACATCAGGTTCCCAGCATGGATTTCAATTTGCTTCAAAATTACTCAAGGATAGGAGCTCATATTTTCAACATCATCCTAGTTAGCCTAGGAAAAAAAATAAAAATGCAAGACCCAAGTGACAGCTGTTTGATTGGAAGAAGGTGGGGGTGGCTCTTACTTGGTAGGTGTTTACTCACTGCCTGGATTCATCACGAAAGCAAACATCCAGACTGTGCATATGCTCCCAACAAACGTGTCATGGGCTGCAAAAGGAGCAGGCTGGGCTGCTTTCCCAGAAGGAAGTGTGCACAGTGCTGCACAATCAGTGCTGCTGGGTAATTCCTGGTGGAATCTCACCTAA
Source organism: Zosterops lateralis (assembly GCF_965231275.1). NCBI lineage: Eukaryota > Metazoa > Chordata > Aves > Passeriformes > Zosteropidae > Zosterops > Zosterops lateralis. The sequence continues at coordinate 9,284,935 of NC_139764.1, forward strand.
TGGGAGTCAGCCCCAACACACGGATCCTGTCCTCACCCTCCCTTGTAATCCTCAGGAAACCCAGTCCTGAATAGAGCTGTGCTCTGCTGGCTTCTTGCTTCACCTTGATGCTATTTCTTCACAGGCTGCAATCACTTAGCTGCCCATAAAATCCAGAATGAGCCACCTAGATGGATCTTTTACCTTTCAAAATACTGAGATTAGCCCCAGTGGGTCCTGAAGCAAGCAACTATTCTTCTGCAGGACCACCTACATCCACAAGGACCATGGAGGTGGAGAGTGTGTGAAAATGAACCAGCGTGTCAGAAATCCAATTTCTCCCTCTGTGGGTAAAGCACCTCAGAGAAAATCAGTTGATGAATGGAAAATAGCCCACAGAACAGCACCAATGTGACTGCAGCATTTTCTAACAGCCATGCATATTATCTAAAAAATTTATATATATATATATATATATATATATATATACATATATATATATATATATATATATACTGTTAGTGTATTTGGTTGAAGCATATAAACTGGAGACAACTGGTTTTCTTTTTCTTTTTACTTAGAAGCAGCACAGTTGCTGAAGTCTCCTTGTGTTCTTTTTGGTCTGTTTGGTTTTTCCATTGTGGAAATTATTATTTTAAGGTCAGAAACAATTCCAATATTTATCCTTGCTAACATCACAGTGCAGGTGTTGGATATTCATGGTGGCCCCCCACAAGCCAACTACCTTGTCTCAGACATACAAATTGTGGCATGTTTAATTGCAAATATTCAAGGATTTACCCTACCCAGGAGCTCAGCCTCTAGAGGTAACTGTGCCTGCTGCAGAATCATCATAATCATCAGAATCAGACTGGAACATCTCTGCTGGTGCTTCTGAGACTCCAGGACTAAGCATGGGCTTTCCTCTAACAAGGACAACAGTTAAATTGTAAAACTGAAATCCAGTGCTGACTGGCAGAGAGCAAAATTTATCTTTCCAGATCCTTTTCTGTATCTTCTGCTTTTGGACCTTTCTAAAGAAGCCATAGAGGTCTTGATAGATCTCACACCTCACTTGCTGTGACAATTCCTTTGCTTCACAGATCAGTAACATAAAACTTTGTATTTAAGGTTTTTGCAGCAGAGTGGTTGGTGCATTAAGTCTCATTTATGCTTTATCACTTACTGATCTGACAATTCATTTAATTATTCAATTTAGGAAATAACAAAAGTTTATGTGTTGTCCTGAAATTACTATGGCTAACATTTAAGAAGCCTAATTCATAGGATGGCATCTGAAAATAGCAGATCAGGAGGGAAAGTTATTAGCCTGGATTCAAGGCTTTAACTGGAATAATGTGTGTTCTCAATCTCCAAGGATTATGCAGTCAGAAGGGAGATATCTGCCTAGATGGGATTTTGCACATCTGTCAGCTACATCAGAGATCCAAATGCAAAAGCCAGCATGTAAGAACATTATGTGGATTTGTGTCCCTCTCCTGAGGATCTGGGATCCATAAACCAATGAATGGATTACAAAGAAACATAGTTATAGTATTTTCATCTGTGACAGATACTGCTGCAGCTCCAGAGTGGCTCCCAATATTTAAAGGGAAACCATACCCATTCTCCCCATAGCCCCTGAGAAAATGCAAAAGGCATGAAGAAATGAAGAAATTGGAAAATTTATGCCAAAACTGGGTTAGCATCCGACTTGAAAACTCCAGAACTGGTCAGAGCCAGCACAGTATGGGAGTGCTTTCCTTCATTCATATGCGCTGTGTATATGAATCCATGTAGAAGAGTGAGTGGTTGTACACCCTGAACCACACATTAGACACATGCAAAGAAGCTCACCAGAGGGGCTGGAATTCCTAGTAAGCCAGAATTAAACTCCATTTAACATTAACGAGGAAACTCCATGACCCTGTTTGTGGACATTCCCTATCAACCCACCCCATACCCCTCAAACTGTGCTTCAAGTGTCTGAGCATGAGAACTGCTGAGCTTCACATCTATCTGAATGCTTTCAGGGAAACCAAGGAAACATCAAGAACAGATTAAACTGAAGGGCTAGATGAGTTACAGATTAGAATTTCAAAATGCCCACACCCAAATTCAGCAAATTTCCCACCTTCACCTTGGGAAAAGCTGTGAAACCAAAATTCCAAGGGAATTTTCTTTTTCAAGCCCAATGGCACACATGGGCTCCTAACAAAGTGCAGGTCATACCAGCCAAAGAGGAATTTGCAGATCTCTGAGGGTTTTACTCCCCAGAGTGATAAGCACATCACTGTACAGACACTTCAGACTTGGAAAGCTAAGGTACCAGCATACAAACTTTTTTTTATTCAGCCACACAACCTAAAACTGTTTATTTGATCCACTGGACTATTCTGTGTACATCCTTAGTCAGAGGGTTCTTTGTTCCTGTTTTCTCATGAGGGAAGCACCATTAGAAGGAGACCTGTTTGTTTCCTTTGGATCTTGTTTGGAAAGGCAGTGATTTTAATTTGAAACCAGGACTGACACTATTTGCACCATGAGAAGACATTACCTGTTGGGTTTTCTCCTGAGTTCACCTGTTTGTGTTTAATAAAAATGCACTTTTGTAACTCATGATGGGATAGAGAATTCCCAAACCATTCAAAATACTTTAAAGTTCTTTTGGGACACAGCCAGATACTTAATATTGTATTACATTTTATAGTTGTCACTTAATCAAGCTATTTAATATTATAGTACATTTTAAAACTGTCACTTAATCACATTTTCTTGACCCTTTTATGTGAATTAAAGATCACTGTAGATAAAAAATGGCATGCTTTAGTTTAAATAGATTCAGTATGTCCAGTTTGACAGTTACTTCTGAGACATTAAAAGAATTTTCTGTGATTAATGTGACCCCCACACGTTAGGTAGTATAATGTTCCATTTCTTCAACCATTAGAGGAAACAGCATTAGACAGAAGGAGCCAAAACTTATCTGACTCTATGTAAAGCTAAGAAAGCCTAAAGATAATGTACAGCTCTGTCTGGTGCACTGTGAGACCGAGTTAAACCAACTAAATATTTTCTGTTTCCTTACAATTCAAATGGGAAAAAAAAAAAAAAAAAAAAGCTCTGTAGTAACACAGCAAGCCTACATTCCACAACGAGAGAAAGATCTTATTGCAGCTTGCTTTCAGAAAAGGAATAAATGCACTTTCTGCCATGGCAGGTGAGCAGGGCTGTCTGTGCTTGGTATAAATGATTGATAGCCATGCATTCTAATCTTGGAAGGCTTCTTACCTAAACATTTACTCACAAGAGCAAAAAAAAAAAATGTACATAAGACATGTCCATCCTCAGAATCATTTGTAGTGGCAATCATCATCACCATCATTTCATGTGGTTGATCCAGAACTACATCACTGAAAGATTTTATGATTTTAAGTCATACATATTAAATTACCTTTTCTTATAGGCATGTTTAAAACTATTGTCTTTTACTGTAACCTTGGTCCTAAGATCCTATTTAATTTATTGAATTCTAATTGCTCTTCCTTTTGTATCTTAATCTCGAATCAGATGTACCACATTTGTTAACAGCTGTGGCTATAAGTGCTGCCCATTTTTAGAACATTCTGTGTGCTTTTCTTGATAGTTTAATTAGAATAAATACCCTTTTTAATCCATGAAGTGGGACATAGTATAATAACATTGATCTTTCATTTGACAGCAAATTTGTTTGATAACAGAACAGGGTTTAGTGTAACCAAATCAGCAACAGTAATTCATTTGGATAGTCAATTAAAAATAGTGTGTATAGAGTACCTCTGCAAACAACGAACAGTGGGCTAAAACAATCAAGACATGAAAAGAGCCTGCACAGAAATCAGGATGTTGATGGAGAAAAACAGTTCAAACTTATTTACAAGAGCTGCCAATGAGATGCATGTGGGAATAAAAGTGTCTCTCTCTAAAAAATGTGGTCACCCTGGGAACAGAAGTCAATTAACAGGGTCCACTCAACAAAACTGCTCATTTTTTCCAGAAGGGTATTTTTTTAACCTAAATTCTGCAGACAGGACAGCCTTTGACTTCTCCTGGGAGAAATGAGCCAGCTTTTGCATTGAACTCCCAGCAGCTTGGGAAGGAGAATGTTCCCTTCCATCCAAGGGCAGACATCATCTCAAGGAGCGCCTTCCCACCAGCCACACTGGAAATGGCCCAGGGTCTGACAGCAGAACAGAGCCTCAACGCTTTGGGCTACAGCTCTACCTACACCCTTCTCCTGTGACACTGAATAAAGCACCTAAAAACTAAGGTACAAGCACAAGGAGCAGCAGAAAGCTAGATGTGCACTTTTCCCTCAATCCAGAAAAAATTCTGTCCATCCATAATAACTGAAGAGCTCAGTCAACCCAAGGTGCTGAACCTCCACATTAATACAAGTTGTTGCTGTAGTAGGGATGTCACAGGCATTGAACACAGCACAGCAGTAGAGAGGACAGGTACTGTTGCTACCAGTAGGTAAATGGATATTATCCTTTTCCCTCCATCTATTTTTTCCCTTCCTGTTTGTCATCAGCATTCTTGGATCTTCAATTAGATTGTAAGCTCCCTGGGACATAAACCAGGTCATTATTGTGTCTTCAAAAAGGGATCATCACAAGGGGCCAAAACTGTGTCAATGCTGCTTGGAGCCTTTGGGCAAAATATTACTAAATTGCCCTTCAACTCCAACCCAAAATTATAGGCATGCTGCGTGCAGTATTTTGTAAGCCATTGTTTTGCAACGTGGAAATATGCAAGTGAACATGATACTTGAACAACATAATTCATTTTCCATTCATGAGCCACAATGGGTATCTCATGGCACTGTTTGCTCTTCAGTTTCAAATGTGAAGTTGCATACAAAGTCAAGCAAATGAGCTTGCCTTCACGTTGTTTTATTAAGCTCTTGGACTTCACTCTAAGCCCTAGAAGAAGAAATTACAGTTTTGCTGTTGTCTCACAAAAGCAGTGAAATTCCCAAAAAACTGAAGAACTTGGCCCTAGGTTGTGTATGAAAGTGGCTGTAAGTCTCTGCTGCTTTTCTTATCCTTACTCATGCCAGCATTGCATTTGTGTTCAAAATTTAGTTTTACAGCAGCATTCTGTAAAAGCCCTCATCTTAACTTTTGGAGGATATCCGTAATGACATTATTGGTTTGAAAAGTTTAAAGATAGCTTTGTTTTAATTTCTCTTTAGCTTTTCACTGAAATACCCTGTGTATGACATTATTATAATTCTTTTGCTGGGTTTATACCTGCAAACTCCTCTCCTATTCTTTTGTTCTTGGGCTAATCTTTCCTTTTATATTAATGAAGCCCTTTGAAGTATCTCTTCAAATCTTCAACTAGATTCCTTTGTGACTCTTTTCCTCCCCCTAAACCTGATAGGGTCTTTTTTATCATGAAAATTATTAATACTTCCCCCATTTCTGGCATTGTACTGTCAGCTTTAAAATGTTCTATTATTATTTCTGATCTTAAGCTGCTTTCTCCTGACCCAGGAATATTGGCAAATTACCGACCTATAGCCAAGCTTTTATAGGGCAGGTCTTGCATCAAGTGGTAGCCTTTCAAGTGCTTAACCACCTAGTAATAATCTTTATGACAAATGGCCTCCAGGTTTGCAGTTATGCCTAAGAGCGTCCCTTAAAGTGGTCAATGACTTTTTATAAAACCAAACCCTGAGTATCATGTCAGCTCTTACCCACCTGGCTATTAGCACACCTCGAGACCACACTGCAGATGACAGTAACCCTTTCTGACCAGAAGCCAGCTGATAAAACACAGGGGGGCTTTTTTCAATCTGAAGACATCAACTTGTCACTCCAGGACATCATTCATCCACGTCGAGCAACGTGCATCATTTTCTTGTAATCAATGCAGAGTCCACTGCTCCTGAGTGTTACTGCAGCTAATCATTAAGATAAATATAATTGTTAAGAGTACTGGCACTCCTTTCAGCTGCTTTATGGAAAGAATTGATTTCTACACATACAGTTTGGCATTTTACTGTGAATCAGTCTCTTTTTTTTTCTTTTTTCTCTTTCTGCTCCCTTATCACAGTGCCCTAAGGGCGATGCAATGGTTTAAAATTATGGGGTTTGCAACAGGAAGTGTTTATGAGTAGCAATTTTCCAGAATTTTTGTTTTAGGTCATCTCCTGCAATCAAAAGCATTCCTAAAATTTACTGCAAACTAGAAATCAAGACTATTAGCCATGAAGCAACATGAAACAAAATGTCCCTTAGCAGGTTCTTTCCTGGTCATCCAGCTGAGTAGAAAGTCTACAGGAAAAACAACTTTTCACCTCCCAACCACAATTCATTGCTTTAAAAAATTGCCTCATCATAATCAGAGGTTTTGTCATGTCTTTCATCAGAAAAACAAATCCAGAAACAAACAAAGATGACAAGAACTGTGACAGATGCCTTTGTTTGATGCAGTGATCCTGCCTAGGTGGATAAAGAACCACAGTCAAGAGTGGTGAGTATTTTTTGACAAGTCTCATTTTGCTGAAATGGAAATATTGAGGGAGGAGGTGGCTGATGAAACTTGTTCTCTTAATTAGAATATCTCCAGCTAGTCCACAGACAATGATACCCTTCTGATTTTCTCTAATTTGATCTCCAAAGGTCAGAAAGATTTTTTTTTACCAAAAATAGAACAATCTTATTATAAAGTGGTTTTTTAATGTTGTTATATTTGTCTCCATTTGGTCTATTTGTGATATTTGCTGTGCTTAATCTAAAAGCTGAGAGAAATCTCACACATGAATGACAAACATTTGGCAAATGTCCTGTTCAGATAGTCCTGTTCTCTCCCATGCCCACCAGCACAAAACCTTTTGCCTATCCTCAGCCTTCCCTAACACAATTCAAGCTTTTCTGCTCTCAAATTAACTCCTACCCTGATCTCACAAAACAACAACATTAGAAGGCAGCCTGTAGACTCCTCGAGGCTTACGCAAAGAGACTTGGGCAGAACCAAGAGAGGAATGCAGAAATTTTGCTGGCTCCAGCAAAACCAACCTGAGTCAGCTGAAAGCTCCTAAGAGACAATCAAACTTCTAGGTCAGGTTGCTGGTCACTCCATTGCTTCACTGAGACACATCACAGGTGGCAGCTCCATTTGCACAATCACCATTATTCTGAAAGTTCTGTCTTGAAGCTGGATAGGGCAAATTTCAAATTGAAATATATTTGAAAACACACACACACAATTTGGATGCTCCAAAGCTGAACTTGGAGCATTAGATGGACTCCAAAGGGCTCCAACATTTGCTCCTGGCAAAAAGCTATTCATTGCTGAACTGGGGATTTGCCTCTAAGCTTGTGTACAGTCAGTGTTGATGAGGGAGGGGAGCAAGCTGAATATTAAAAACTGCTGCCTCAAGAATAATATAATGTACAGATTTAATCATAGTAAAAAATGATCTGCAAGTAATTGTAGTCATTACTACATCTGCTCAGAGCTGTGGGTAATCATTATGTATGAGTGAATTAAATCAAATTCCATATCATGGGCCTGATCCTAGAATTTCTTCAGTGAATTCGCCTCATATTAACAATCTCCCTCAGTGTAGAGAGTTTATTTGCTTCTATGGATACATTTCTTACATGAGTAACCTTGTGACCCCTTCCACATTTTACCCTTAATTTTAATTAAAATTTAACCCCAAAAACTTAAGAATATAGACTAAATATAGATTTCCCAAGATGGGAAATGAATTTGTTTCACTCTGCTCTTCTCTTTGCAAAGGCACTAAAGGGGGTAGAGAGAAAGAAGTTTCAAGTGGAGCCTGAGTAATGGAAAAGGCAAAGCTTTCCAAGATAAAATGTTGGGCTCAAATTCCTTCCTTTTGTCACTAAATCCAGGCATTAGCATGGTACTGAAGACACAGGTGTAATTTATTGCACAGAGTGGGAATGTCAAACCCTGACTCATGAAGATAAGAAAAACCTGTTTACAAAAAAAGCTACTGAAGGGCAGAGCTGGAGCCAAACTCAACCTAGATCAATAGCCAGATGAATTATTAGTAAAAGAAAGAAGTTATTGGTGTAGTTTCTTCTTTGACACTTATGCCAAATGTTAGAGACTGCAGTTCAGTATATTGTCATGAAAATATACCCAAACTAGAAAGTTTGTCCTCCAGCAGTCTTGTGCTGTGTATGTTTGAAATGAGGAGTAAGAACTGAGACCCCAGACATTCCCTTTGTGGAGAGGACAAGTTTTAATCTTCCTAAGAGTGCCAGGCAGGCATCATGCTCTTCCAAAGATGCAGGAGAGAAATCAAACTAGGTCTGAATTCTTCCTCTCATGCCTGTGAGAAAATATGTTATAAAGCGAATTTAGGTGGCATTTTCAATATCTTTCTCATGGTGGATATTGTAGCAAAAATAGTCTTGAGCAAGGAGAGACTACAGTGGCTTGCTTCTGTACATCTCCCCATCACTCACAGCCAGACATGTACACTCTCACTGCTAACATAGGTAATAAATACAGTATTTGATCCTGCAAAGGATCATTTTTTTTCCTCCTGAAACAGAAATAAGCTGGCAAGCATAATCAAACAATGAGAATCATTTTTCCAAAGAAGAACGAGAGCAACAACAACAAAAAAACTCCAGTGAGAATTATGACAACAATGTAAGAATGCAATCAGTAGAGAAATCCTGATAAATGAGGACCTTACATTTTTAAATGCCTTAAAAACAGTACAAATAAACATAAATTTGAACAGAATTCAATGCACAATTGAATTAGAAGGGAAAAATTCAACCAAATTACTAAAATTCCACTATAGAACTTGCAAGTAGTTTATCTAGATAAAGCTATAAAATTAATAAAACAGCAGAAAAAAGGATTGAACTTTTGCTGTCAGTAAGAAATCCAAATCAGGGATGAGAGTATTACGAATGCAGCATAAAGAGCTCTGCAAAATATCCTCCAGTGGAGAGGAACTAATGATAGATGAATGTGCACATGTAATTGAACATGCAGAAAAGAAAACCAACATTCCAAGAAGGAAAGCAGAAAAGCTATCAGGAGTACTGGCTCATGTGAACATCCACAAGAATGAGATGCATACAAGGAGAAAAGGCAAATTACCAAAAAAGCAGCCTGCTCTGTAAAATAAAATACATGTTTGGCTCTACACATATTCTTCATTAGATTATCAAGGGAGCATGTGTCACACACACAGCTGTGAGGAATGCTGGCAGGAACACTCAACCACATAAAACTCACCCAGTTTTGGGTTTCATTACCTACGTCCGGCCCCATGATGAGAAACTTCCCTTCGACTTTGTGGAGAACAGGATCAGGCCCTTGCTCAGCAAAGGGTTAAAAAATTAAAGTGTACCAAAATGCTTGAAGTGCATCTCAGCCCAAAAGCAGGCCACTCCAAAGAACTAATCCCTTTTGCATTCCTCAGCATAGGAAATACAATTTTCCTACCTGTGTTTTGTGTTAAGTTGTTTGGCTCAGCTAAATCAAAATTCAAGCAAAGCAAACCCACACGAACTTATAATCAAATGAAATTTCACACTCCCCCTGCACACTGAAGCAGACCTACACAAAAGTACTTTCAGCAGATGAAGCCAGTGCACCTTTTAAGAGCAAGCAGAAATAGAACACATTTGTAACAGACAAATTAGAAGTGCATCAAGGTACTGGATGAAAACATTTTTTGAATATAAGCCAAGTATACGGTAGGAACAGGTTAGAAGGTTAAATCATTTCTAACCACAACTTAAAGAAGGCTTCATACTAAAAATATCCTTTTTTAACTCTTGTCTTCCAAGCACACATCACAACTTTTGTTTCCATCGGTTTTAAGTCCCTATTTCAAAAGAAGCATTTGCTGTAACAGCTCATTTTTTCATGCAAAATACTGAATCTAATTGCGGAAATATGTCGTTCCCTCCTCTCCGCCACATGGCATGAGTTAATGATGATGAATGAAAGTAATAAAACCCAAATCTTTTTCAAACTAAAGCTCCTGTTAAATTACTGGAAATTATATGCATGCGTCTACAATGAGGACACTGCAGAAGGTCAAAGATCTTGCTTCCTGCATTTGGCCAAACTATTCAACAGGCAGCTTGGCTGAACCTGCACAGACACATTTTTACTGAGGTCTGGGGGAGCCACCTAAGAAAAGCAGCTTAGTTCAAGGCTGGTGATTTCATTAGAGCATTTCTCCCCATCCCCACGGAACACTAAATATTGCTCACCAGAGTCTATGACCTGCCTTTACATGTCCATGGCAAGCTATATTTGGATGTCCGAGACCCAAACGAGGGTTTGGAAGAGTAATATATCACCTGAGGTGATACACATTTTTAATGGAGGTCCCAATTTCCCTAATACAAAACTTTATTCCGTGGCATTGACATGAAGCAGGAGTACAGCAAATTTAGAGCCAGATGCTGTCCCTCTCATTCACTCTGCATCACACCCAATTTCTCCAGTTGGCTCACTAAGACAGGTAAACCATTCAGAGGTTAAGGTCCATCATGGTTTAACCCCAGTCAGCAATTAAATCCCAAAGCAGCTGCTGGCTCACTCCCTCCACCAGTGGGAAGGGGAGAATCAGGGAAAGGAAAAACAAAAAAACAACAAAAAAAAAGGAAAACTCATTGAGATAAGAACAGTTTAATATTAAAACAAAGTTTAAAAAACCCCAAACCTAATGTTACCACTAATAATAATAATGGTATTTGTAACTAAAAGGGAGAGAGAAATGAAACAAAACAAGCTATACAAGTAATGCTCAGCACAATTTCTCCCCACCTGCTGATCAGAGCCCAGGTAGTGATCAGCCCCTCCCAGCCAAATTCCCCCAGTTTGTGTGCTGTGGTACGGAATATCCCTTTATATACTGTGGTATGGAATATCCCTTTGGCCAGCTCTGGTCAGCTGTTCTGGCCATGTTCTCTCATGGCTTCTTGTGCTGCTCCTCCCTGGCAGAGCATGAGATACTGGGAAGTCCTTGACTTAGGGCAAACACTGCTCAGCAACAACCAAAACAGCAGTGCATGAACATTGTTCTCATCCTAAACCCAAAACACAGCTGTGTACCAGCTGCTAAGAAGAAAATGACCTGTATCCCAGCTGAAAACAGGACAAGGTCCTACTCAATAAAAACACAACAGGCAAAATGTATTCCTTTCCTGTCTGCAGACTCTGTTTCTAATTCTGCTTGCTCCAAACTGTATCAGCTTATTGCTGTTCTCCCCATTCATTAGTTTCCTCATTTTTGCTTAACTGGCCAACAGCTCTGTGGCCCCTTCTTTTCCCCTGGGCATTCAGACACTATGTTCTCCTTTCTTTTCCCCCAGCTCACCCACAGCTCACTTTGGAGTCTTTTTGTCTCCCTTCCTTTCATCATCAATTCATTGAGGTTTCATTGTTTTTGTCTTCCCACTACGCTGATCTCCCACTCCCCTACACTTCCCCCTTATGGTCCATTTCACAGATGGACCACAGAAGACATGGAAAAACCCATAAGGAGAAGAATTCCTAATAACCTCTCTTAATGTATTTCCTTCCCACAGATGAGTTTGAATGCTTTGAATCAGGTATAAATCGAGGTGTTACTTTGCCCAAGCCAGCAGGGGTTATTTTTGCATTTAAAAAAGTATTTGTAGGAGCAGGTTTTATCAGCAGCAAAGCAAAACTTATCATCCTTGCAAGTTTACTTTCTCTAGCCACGATAAACATTTTGCAGAATTGAGATGAATAGAGTTAGAAACATTGGTTTTCAGAAACAAAAGAGCTAAATACTGCCACTTGTGTTCACAATGAGGGATAACTTACTCTCTAAGCAGTACTCATTTGGAGGGCTCCTTGGAGCTGCCAAGAAACCAAGTGGAATTCAAGTCTCCAGTCCACTCATTGCTCATTATTTTGTCTTTCACTGTACAGATAAGAACAAGGATGTTATTAGCAGGTAAATAATATAAGGATACAAGTTCCACATTTTTCATAAGGCTCGTGTAAATATGTGAGCAAGAAGCTAAAAACTTTCCATTTGTTCAGCCCTAGTCAGTGCACACTTGGATTTCAGAAACTGGATTTGGGATGGTCACCCAGAGCTCCCATGTCCCCAGTTCACTACTGGGAATAGCTAACTAAACTGCTGTCACAAAGTCACTTAATTTTGATTTTGGTCATGCACAAAAGAGGAGGAAATTTCATAGACCCATTCAAGGTGGTATTTCACAAACTATTTTTGAATGCAATGGACAACAAGAAGTTTCAACAACCTCCAACACCTTTGAAAAAGAAGATATCTAAGGGATGAAAGAAAACTAACTGCAAAACATGTCTGCAAGCACAATTCTGATCTTAATTTTTGAAGACTAGGATTTTTTTGGTTCAGCAGTTTTGCACGCAGCTTATAAATATCATACAGAATATATTGTTGTTTTTTGGCATCCTATGTCCACAAACAGAGCCATGTGTTGGAGTGGGATTAAATCCATTTGCAAGGCTGTGTGTGCAATTTAAAAGAAGCATATTCTAAGTTTTATCTCATTGTAGGCTGAGATAAATACCCTCATCCTACAACTAGAGGCACCACTTCTGAACACAGGCCTTCAAGGAGCAGAATGACACCAACTGCAAGATGTAGGTTTCATAACCAAAGCTGGGCCATGTGAGCTTTTACATTTTAGCTCAATATTTATAAGAACATGTCCTCATTTAGTGAGCTTCTGGGAACATTTTCACAATTAAAAACCAAAACAAAACAAATTGAAAATAATTGTCAGCATACTGACAACAATTGGCAGCTTTCAGAACAACTCACAATGCCATCTCCGTGCCTTCAAAGTCTCTCCCACAGTGAAATTTTGTTACCATCCCATCCAGATGCTTGTGTTAAGCTTTGGAGGTTCCCATCATTCCCATGCCCCATCTATGCAAATGAAACCCTAAGAGTAGAATCACAATTCCTATGCCATGTTTAAGAGTTACATCAAGGCAGTTCTTTGGACTTGCTTTGACCTCATATAATGGGTTATGAGCAATGTAATGGTCTGAGTAGATGTAACAATTCATACTAAGGTGAAAAACATGGAGACATCCTATTTGTCACCACTGCTGTCAAAAGGGAACTGCAGTGAAGTTATACTGTAAGCATTCCTAAAGAAGTTGTAACTTACCATCAAAAAGCTCCTAGGAGCAACTCAGGAGAAGAGCACCATGCAACACTAAAACATTTTGCAACTTTATCTCACCCACACAGACACTGGTGACAGCTGCTGAGGACGGGAAACACCAAATCACAAAATCATCTCCTCTAGAACCTCTGAAAAATGGAGTGGAGAAGCTGCCACAGAACCATGATTCAGCCTTGGCAAATTCTACAGGAGCACTAGGACTCAGAAGAGCAGCACAGAGAAGCTGAGATTTAATCTGAGATGATGGGGAAGCTCAGATCATATTTGAGGTGATAGAAGAGACAAGCCTAATGAACACACTTTGTATTCCCTAAAGGTAGTCCAGCAAACGCTGCAGCTCTCTCAGAGAAAAAGCCACTCAAACAAGAGAAGTAAAACCAGAACAACTGGAATAATGCCCTGCATAGACAAAAAAAGAGCCATTTCCACAACCACACTATGCAAATTTCACCTAGTTGCACAACATTTCCTCTTTGTGCAAATGTTTTGCATAACTGCAATTTCACGTCGTCCAGTGCATTTCAGGAAAGGAGGAGGAAGAAATACATCAGGCAGAAGGCTCACCTCTGGCTTCAGCACAGCCAGCATCATGGAACTCTGGAGTTCTGGAGGTATGAATCACCAGGAGGGCTGAGTTTTTGGAGCCTCTGTGACCAGCGCCCAACAGAGACACAGTTTAGGAGGAATTGACATCTCCAAGCAAGATCATGGTGAACCATGTGACACTTTTTTACAGATGGCATAGTCATAACCATTAAACAGTTATGGCCAGCTTGAGCGAGAGAGTGAAGGATGTGAGCACAGGGTGATAAAACACACCCACTAAGTTGAGAAAAATACACATATTCTGATTTTAGACACATGGGTTATCAAAGGTAAGAGAGCCCTCACTACAATATGATGTGTTATCAGAAACCTAAGGCAGGTGGTTGGATTCTGAACTGTGGCTTACAGATTCACATATGGTCACAGTTTTCTGGAGGGAGAGGGGGGGAGAAAAAAACCCAGCCAAGGTCCCTTTTAACACAATGAGTCTAGTACAGTCAAATGGTTTCTTCTTCACTCCATCCCTGACCCCATTTAAGTGCTATCTTAAATATTCCTAGGGACCCACTGGTCTGTAAAGAAAAAACTTTAAAGAAAGCAATTTTTCAAGGGCTGACATTACCTAGTTCCCAGCACAGCTGCAGACTAGTTGCTGTGAAATGCAACAACCTGTCGGGAATTGGAAAGCTCTCTTTTAACTGCCCTTACTATCTCTAAAACCTCTCTAATAGCAATCCAAGAATAGAGGTTTAAAGCAAAATCATTTTAATGGAGGTCCCAGTACTACATTTTTATATTGCACCCAGTCAAGCTATTGATTAGCTTTACATTAATTTTAAAAGCACAAAGAATTTGTCATGATTTTTTTTTCTCCCTTTGATATCAGCGTCCATCAGCAACTGCATCAGTTTTCTGCTGAGCTGCCAAGCAAAGTTTAAATGATGATGCGCTTCCTCTCCCTGACTTCTTATTCCAGCTTGGTTCAGCAATCTCCACCAGCCACTTCCTGTCTCCCCTATTGCACCGTCTGGCACTTACTTCAGACAAGTCAATATGTTTAAATTATACCTGGACCAGCCATAATTAATCATCAAGCTTTCTGCTTTGTAATGTTATTTGAACTTCTGCGCGGCGTTCATAAGCAGAAAGGAAAACAAAAGTTCAGTGGTGAAACCCATGCTATTGCCCCCTGCCTCTCATGGAGTTGAGGCTCCTTAGATTTCAGAACAAGAGATGATTTCTCAGGAAGTCACTGCTCCTCAGAGCTTCAGAATTACATTGCTGGACTTTAATAGACTGAGAATACATGTGGAGAAAACCCCAATAATCAGAGACATTTTGTATGGGACCAGCCTGGAAACACAGGGCAGCTTTTTGATGTCTGTCAGAGCTTGGTGTTCCATGTAAAAGAGAACAACCTCAGAGGTGGTGAGCATGGGACCCACCTCTGAGACACAGCTCTACCTTTATAGCTGCAGCTCCCCAGGGCATGCAGTAATTTATGGCCATTAGAGGCCAGCAGTAAATTACTCCCCCCAGCCTGGCTCCAAGTCAAGCTCTCCAAGCAGCCACTGGAGACTCTGCAGGAGGGAAATGCAGAGAGCGAGAAGTGGTTGGCATCCATCCCTGGTCCATTCCAGCCTTGTCTACTTCTAGAAAAGAAATAAATAGACAACTCACAAGATTCAGCTGGACAGGGTGCTGGGCCACCTAGTCTAGACTGTGCTTTTGCAAAGAAAGTTTGGGCCAGGTGATCCTCAAGGTCCCCTTCCAACCTAGCACTGTATGATGCCCTGATAAATACTGTTTTCTGCCTCCCAAGCACTCAGCTCAGAGGTCTGGACTTACCCATGGTGGGGAAACATGAGCTCTGTCCTAACCCAAATACTCATCCTGTGAGGAGGGGACCCTCAGCAAGAGCTTAGCCAGCCACTGAGGTATTTCTTTTAGGTGTTTCAGGAACAAAAAGTGGTTTCTCAGCAGAAATGAATCTTCCATACAACCCACAGCACAGGCATCTTTAAAACACTTCAGGGAAAAAATAAAAGCAACAACAAACCCTCTTTTCTTAGAGCATCCCAAGCAATTTTACAGGGATTAATTATCCTTGTTCATTTTTGTTTTTCCGTATATTTCAGCTCTCCCACAGAAAACTAATCCACTGGATTTCAAATTATGGCACAATTAGCATGAAATTAATTAGCATCTGACCTATCCCCTAGTTTTCCTCCAGCTGAGACTGCCAACTTTTAATATAAGCCTAAAGCAAGAACAGTAAGACTAATACAGCAAATGGGACAAAGGGTTTTTAAATTAAAGAGAGTTTTGAAAAAATGCAATTTACAGCCATAAGCATTTCCCTGACAACAACCCCAAAACTCCAGCCCACAAACAAAGTGTAGAGGAATATTTCACCTCTCCCCAACACAACGAGTTCATTTGCAAAGCCCACAATCATCCCTCCCATCATTTAAAATTCTCATGGCCTTTCAAATGCAGAGCCTGTAGTTATCAATTAGCAATGTCTTTTAGTCCCATCATGCAAATTTTCTTTTCCACATAACCTCTCCAGACACCTGTAAGAATTTTTAAGTCCATCACATATATATAATCAGTCCCCCAACTGTATCTTAGCCTTCACGATTTCCTGCATCATTTATAGACCTCTGCAGTGTCTCTTTTTTTGCCACTGTATGTATTTCCCACATTCCTTAAGGCTCCTATTCACTATCTAGTAGTCAAATTTTGTCACCCTCCTTCCTCTTCAGATTTCAGCCATCATTAACCAAATGCCCCAGTTATTCTTTCTCATAGTTGCTTCAATCACTACCATCCCTCTCTTCCACATGTGAGTCACAGATACCAAATAACATTTAAATCTTTTGCTTTGCCTGGCAGGAATCATTGCCTCCTGTGGAACACCAGTTTTAACTCAGAAAAAAAAGGACTGTGCTAAAAAATTAATCAAAAGGAACTTTCCCTCATGTCCTGCCATGCTCATGTGTTGTTACAGCCTCTGTGAAGTTTAGTAACAGGCTCTCCCCTGTCTTGGAAGCACAAGAATTCCAGGTGCAAATTCCACTGCCTGTGCTCTAGAAAGAAATACTATAGACACAGCTTCAACAGGAGGATTTTACAGCCCTGAAAGTGAAACATTCAGGTGTCACCACCATCACAGCAGAGAAACAAAAAGCTTGGTTAAAGCTTGCAGTAGAAATGAGACTAAATTTTAAAAATTACATGTGCAGGAAAAACAATACCAAAAAATGTAAGAGTAGGGAAGATGCATGCAGAACACAGAAGACTCTTCACACCCTTACAGATTCCATGTGTACAATGCAGAATACACTTCATTCTCTCATCATAGAGGCTACATTGAAATCTACATCTTGGTCAACAGAGCTGCAATACTGTCAGTCTTTGAGAACACTGCAGCTCACTCAAACACAGAGAACAACAGCCAGAAAGAGAAGGAAGAAAACATTCTATACAAACAAAATATATTTTCAATATTATATTTTCATTTCACAGGTCTTTCATTCACCTGGGCACTTACTGATGTTGTGGTCTAACAACTCTGCTCTTACAGACTACATGGGCTGTTCTTTCATTCTGTGGTTGCTAACACTGTTTTCTCAGTGGTTTTGGCTTGTTTTTTCCCAAAGATGAGAAGAGGGAGCTTTAGGGTTTTTTTATGAGGTGGCAGCAAGCAGTGTCCCAACCCACAGCACTCCAAACCATCCTGCACTTTGGTTAAACAGCCCTGGACTCTCTGCTGCTGCTGCTCTTTTTCCTTTTGGCAATACAGAATCAAAAGAACCCTTCCCAACTCAGACAGATGAGGAGCCCAGTAAAAACCAGAGAAGGAAAACAGCATCAGCTATCACAGCCAGTCCAAGAGCAGGAGGAACCTGCCTCATGGCCAGCTATATTTTGGTCAGAGGAGGCAGGAGTGGGGTGCAGGCCAGTCTGCAGCTGCTGAGGTCACCTCTCATGCACACAGATGTCATCTGCTCCTCTGCTCCTCTGGACAGGCACAATAAGAGGGCAAACAGCAGGTCCTGCCCTGAATAGGTACTGCAATCCCATCTGCTGGCCCACATGTCAAATGTCAATGTATTTCCACACTGTGTGCCCAGTTTTCCTAGCAACAGCAGGCAATTTCAAAGACTTCTTTTAGCAGGGCATCAAATTGATGAACCAAAATTAGGCATCCTTTAACTTAATTTCTCTTCTCCTATCCCTAAATAGTTCTTTCAGAATGGAACAGTTTCTGATTACCTGGCTCACACTAACCCTTCACCCCCCCAGAATCCACACTATTAATTCTCATAATAAAGCCTATTTTAAATATATCTTTAATCCTCTGAGAAAACCAATTTCATCCTTGAATGTTCCATTGATCTACAGTAAATAAATAGGCATTAGGGAGAAACATTGTTTATTTATTTGCTTGCCACTTAGAATTTAATCCTGGGATTCTAAAGGGACGATTATAAATTTCTCTAACAGTCCCTAGGGTATGTTTTGAATGTAGTCATCTAAGATAGGACTCTTGCACTCCAGGATGCCACTGCATTACAGCTTAGAAAGATTATAGCCAAACAGCACTCATTTATTATAAAGAGGGATGAGCAGTAATTCCAGGACACACACTAGATGAGATTTCAGCCCTATCTAGTTTGTGTACAGTGTGGAATGTATCTGGAAGCTTTCCAAAACCTGCTTACACACAGCACAGTCTCACCAAGAGACTTCCTGGCAAAATCTTGTTGGTAAAGAGAAGGGTTTGGAGCTTCTTCAGTGAAAGATAGTTTCTACCACTTATTAAGCCAAGTTTGCACAGCTGCAGATTTATGGCCATGTGGAAGGACTGTGGACATCTGAGCTCTCATAATGGAAAATCTAAGGTCGGTGGTTTTTTTTCACCCAAGCTTTCATTCTACTTGAATATCAAAGGATGGGAATTATTTGGAAGACACAGGCCTAGGAACATTTGTCCTAGAAGGGACCAGAAAAGTCATTGCAGCCCTTCACATATAATTGGAAGAATCAAGGCTGATTGACCATGAGCTCCTCCAACCACCATAAAACCCTCTCTTGACTCCAGAAATCAAAAGTTCAAAAGACTGAAAATTATTAAGACCTCACCACATACCCAGTAAAGCAGTAGTTAATCACTCCTACAATTTAAGAGTGGGGGGAAAAAAGCAAACAAAACAAAATAGAAACAAAAAAAATACCCAAACAAAGTCCTCATTTCCTATTTTATCCAGCCTTTTCCTGGGACAGGAAAAAGCTATCCACTAACCAAAAAGCTCCTCATTCAAAGTACCTCTAGGAATTATTAGGTCATGGTGTTAGATAAAGTAACTAGACTGAGCTTATGTGCGTAGAGTTTCCAGGTCTCTGATCATTCTCCTAATGTCCTTTTCCAGGCCCTACCTGGTCTGTCAGCACAATTTCAGCACAACCAGACAGCGAGGAATGGTAACAAAATGAGCAAACTCTTCAAGCCGCATATTTCTACTGTGCTTTCAAGGAGTAGGAGGAGGTTATTCAGTAGGGAGAAGTGAAAGAAATGGCTGCACCACGATACAAAGTTGCTTAAATGCCTTGGAGACTCCAGATCCCCAGTGTGTGTCAACACGCAGCCTGAAGGAGAAGCTGAGCCAGAGCCCTTAGGTTGCACACAGCCAAACTAAATGCTCAACGCAGAGAGGGTGAAGCCTGCTCTGTGTCACTGGAGAAAATTAGGCTGATATCTAACAGATGACATTTGCCAGCAAAAAGGGATTGTTCACATGGTGTGCATCTCCTGGGAGAACAATCCACATCTGACACTCATCCACAATCCATGCAGGTACTGAGTGTAACCTTGCTGTAGATGGCTTCCAACCTGCTGGTCCTACCAGGACACAAATTCTCAAGACAACAGTCTTTTCCCATTTAATTTATGGACCTCCTTCATGCTCATGCATGCTTCATGCTTTAATTGATATAAATTAAAGACAAATCACATTCATTGCAGACAGGTGCTGAAAAAAATTGTCATTTGTCTTTGCAATGCAGAGCACCATGGGACCCTGGCCATGTGGAGAGAAAGGCAAGAATGGAGACCACCTCTGTTCCTGCCCTGTCTCTGGGTTCCTATTGATCCCTTTGGTGCACAGTTACAGACTGCAGCTTCACTGCATAAGGAGTTCTGTGAACACAGGACACTAAGGTGGTCTCTGCCCCAGAAATATCTATTGTACCCTGGAATGAAGGCAAAATGCAGACAGCCTGTCTGCACCACCACTCTTATTTCCCTCTCTCATTACAGACTCTGCACTGCAAATGCAGCTGTAGCACAATAATGCTGAACATGTAAACCAGTCAGTGTTATCACTTCTGGCTGGATCTGGGGGCAGTGAACGACAGAAAGGCCAGTGACTCGCCCCAAATCGCAGTGAAAATTTGCAACATAATTAGGAGTAAAGTCCTCATCTGCAGAGATTTGCATGCTGTCTTCACTGTACGGTCAAAATTCATCAAACTGAGCACTTTGCCACTGAAAACTGATTGCACACAAGAACACAAGGGATCAGTTTCCTTTCAGCCATTTGCAAACCAGAATTTGGAGAATAAAATTCTGTTTCTGTATTAACAGAGACTTGGTTAACACTGTGAATCACATAGTATGGAGCAAGACATCCCTGTCTCTTCTAGATCTTATTTAAGTCAGACACAAAGAGTTTAGCCAGGCTGATCATGCACACAACAACCACTTGAAGCCTATGAGAAAACCCTCCAAGGGCTCATCTTGCTTCTTGGAGAGCCAACACACAGAGGAGTTCCCTGCAATGCCTTTCATGATCTCTATTGTTCACAGGGTACTAAAGTAATGAATAGCCTTTATTTTTCCAAGTTTCAGTCTCAGAATGCGCATGCTACCATTAAAAGGAAAACAAAAGTGCAGAAATGCCAAGATACTATGTAACACACAGCCCTTCATCACTTGCCTTGATGCACAGTGTTACAAATTTTATCTAATCAACTGACATTTTAAGTAGTGGAGAATTTAACAAGAATAACAATGTGGTGACAATTTAGTCTTTCTTACCCCTCCATAAAAACACTGTCTTCTGTTTGGTCTAGATTTAGGTCAAGACATTTCACTAATTTGCTAGTCATTAAAAAGATATTTTTATACCCAGCCTGTAATATTATACTCTTCAGTGATTATGATAGTTCCCAACAGAATTCCAGACTTGAAAATGAAGGCTGGGAAGCTGAGCTGCAATTATGATACTTTAAATAATTCCACAAAAGTAGAACCACTGTTAAATAATTTATAGTCTTTGATCTTGTCACAGATCTACTGAAATCTTCACATCACTCAAGCTAAATATTTTCAAACAGAAATGGGATAGGTTACTTCCCTCCACCCCCTTCTGTCACTGTGGGAGCCGAGGAAAATAACAGTGCCAGGGGCCAAACTCTTCATTACTTTGGTGTAAGCCCCTTCTCGCATGAAAATTCTTCCTCTGGGGTTCAAACACATCCAGAGATAAGTCTTTCATCACGGCATCTTGAAAGGTTAAGAAAGTAGCACTTATTTTTGAATCATGGAATTGTTAAGGTCAGAAAAGACCTTTAAGATCCTCAAGCCCAACCATCAACCCATCAACGCCACCATTTTCACTCTTTAACCACACCCTTAAAATAGATTTTTCCTCCAAAATTACATATTTCCCAGCATTTTACAAACCAGAAAATTTAACCTCTCAATTCTGCACTTTGCACAGCTATAGAATCACAGAGTTGGAAGGGACCCATCAGGATCCTCACAGTCCTGCACAGGTCATCCCAGGAATCACACCACATGTACGAGAGCATTGTCCAAGTAATTCTTGAACTCTGTCAGGCTTGGGGCTGCAACCACTTCTCTGGGGAGTTTGTTCCTGTGCCCAGCCACCCTCTAGGTGAAGAACCTTTTCCTGATATACAACCTAAACCTCCCCTTCCTCAGTTTCAGGCCATTCTCTCCAAGTTCTGGTCACCACAGAGAAGAGATCAGTGCCTGCCTATTGCCCTCACAAGGAAATTGTAACTGCAGTGAGGTTTCCCCTCAGCCTCCTCTTCTTCAGGCTGAACAGACCAAGTCAGCTGCTCCTCATGTGTTGGAACTCTGGGCACTGAGGATTTTAGACTTTCTGTGCTGACAGGCACTGACCCCCAAGCAAACACTGCATTGCACCTGAGCCCGTGGAAAAGGCTTCCAAAATTGAGTGACAGCACTGGGATTGTGGGTGTGGAGTTGGAATAGAATTTTATGATATCACAGAGTGGAAAACCTAGAGCTTAAGATTTTAGTATATAGTAATATATATAAAGCAATATGGAGGATCTAGGGCATAGACTAAGTTCTTCTTCTTTCACCTTCTTCTTCATGGGTTTGGGTGGCAATTTTGTAATTGGGTGAAAAGATCCACATTGCAGACCACAGGTGGTTGGTTATTGGGTTAAAAATAAAAATAAGTTAGGTGTCATCTCATTATTGGAGAATTTATGCTTAAAAGACCTTGGAAAGAGTTAGAGACAGAGACATTTTCTACTTTGTTAGCTAGAACTCACAACTCGTGAGACTGTACTATAGATAAGAATTAATAAACAACTGAGTCCGAACAAGAAAACTGTGTCTCCCAAGTATTTAATCCTGGCTCTAACAGAAGAAAAGAAGATAAAAAACCAATACTCACATGGCTTCCCCCTCCAGACCCATCACCTTACAGGCAAGCAGAGACAAGAGAAGCTCTACAAAAGACATAAGTCCTCACAGAGTTCTGTGAAAGGGGAGGAACCTCACAGAAGAGGCTCAGCCACGCTGCCAAATCTCCACAGATGGCCTCATGCCTAGAGAGGCACTGAACACCTCCACTTTACTCAAGTAAATGTCAGCTCTTAGAGGCTGGTGAACAGGAACATAGATGAAAATGCAGACTGTGCTAAACTGCATGGTTAAAACAGAAAAAAACACCCTCTGTAATGTGTAGTCTGTTCCTTAATGGGGTCCTCAGCACAAGAAAGGTGTGGACCTGGCCGGGCCAAGTTCAGAGGAGATCACTGAACACCATCAGAGGGATAGAACACATCTCTTATGGAGACAGGCTGAGAAAATTGGGGTTGCTCAGCCTCAATAAGAGAAGACTGGAAACCTGATTGCAGCATTCCAGTACCTGTAGAGGGGCTTATGGAAAGAAGGCAAAGGGACTTTTTATATGGGAAAATAGTGACAAGACTAGGGGCAGTGGTTTTAAACTGAAAGGGAGCAGGTTTAAATCAGATGTTAGAAAGAAATCCATTACTCAGAGGGTGGTGAAGCAGAGGGACAGGTTCCCCAGAGAGGTTTGTGGATACCCTATCCCTGGAAGTGTTCAAGGCCAGGTTGAATGGGGCTTTGAGAAATCCAGTCTAGTGGGTGGCATCCTTGTCCATGGCAGAGGATTAGAAGCAGATAACCTTTAAGGTCCCTGTCAACACAAACCATTCTATGATTCTCATGTCCTACTATTCACTCAGTAACTGTTCAGTTACTATCAGGTGCAGTGGCCAAATAACCTACTCTTTAGCAAAAACTGAGGTTCTCACTTAAAAACATCTTACAAAGTCGAATTCAGAAGCACTAATGTAAATTAAAGGCTCGCACACAAGATCAAGCTATGCTGTTGGAAAAAAAAAATTACCTCTAATTAGCTGAGCCCAGCAGCTAAAACAAAACAAGATAACGTATCTTAAATGCCTTTTGCTGGAGGCAAACCCATGTCTGCATCCTACTGCAGTCCTCAATGCCTACGTGCATGTGTATGTACAATTACAGCAGCTCTGCTGACTGATAACTTGTTAAATTGACATAACTTGACTGTCAGGGTCCTAAGACTAATGAAACATGTAAAGTATGCCAGAAGTAAACAGCAGCTTTCCAGGAAACACCTAATTTGCATTCTAATTAATGCAACGTGGGGCAGAAGTCATAAATAAAGGATTCAATCACAGCTCACTGTATAATAGGCAGAGTAGTTTTACACACCTGATATGACAAGCAAGTACTAATGTGGGGTTATGGAAGATGCCAGACCTAAACTAGCTCTTCACATATGCAAGAGACAAAGAGGTGCAGCACCTGAAAGAAAAAAAAAGGTTTAATGCTGCAAATCTCTTTTAGAAGTTTCCCTCCCTAGAAATAAATCACTTTTTTTTTTTCTTTTCTAAGAAGATGACAAGTGTAAAGAAAATTTCATCTAGAGGAGTCCTTGAAGGTGTGACAAACAGGATCTGAACACCACACTTTCAAGTTTATTACCACTGGTGATGAGTACTGCTCATACCCTGAATGCCCTGGTAAAGATTGGAATCTCACTTTTTAAACAGCTTGCAGAGGTCTTCCTAAAATAGCTGCCACCACCAAGGAACTCTGTGCACACTCCTTGAAAAGGATGAGCACCAGGTCTGAATCTTGCTATCACATTTTTCAGATCTGTCACATAGAGCATATTGCCTGCAATAGGCATTTTTTGGATTAGGTAGAGTTTGAGGATAGATTCCTGCTACAGTCTCACCTATAGCCTCACCCTGCCACAATTATGGTGTTCCAGCCACTCCCTTCCAGGCACCATATTTTATGCAGTTAATACCAGCTGGTGAGCTCTGAACACAATGGGGCAGCAGAAAAGAAGGCTGGTTGCACTTAGCCACAATAAATTAATCTACATAAAACCATTCAGAAACTCAATTTTGATGTCCTTTCTTTGTGGGATGGTACATATGGTTTACGTTACTTTGAGAACACTTCGGTAAGCCCTCTGTTGTATTTATTAAATGCAATCAATTCAATTTAAGAGAAAGAAATCAAGTTACTTGCTTCTAATTACAAATAAACAAAATTATTTTAAATGTCCCGCTTTTCTTCCCTGCTGAAACTACAGTAGAAAAACTGGCGTGTGTAAGTGACAGAAGGTTATTGCAAACCAAGCTGATGAAATGAGAGGGAACAGTAAACATCAGCACCATAATAAAGTCAAGTGCCTTTTTGCTTTTAACTGCTTCTCTTCATTTGCTTCACATTTCCCCACTACTCCACCACCACAAGCAGCAACTCTTTCCATGGAACCCTCCATGCTCATTCATTTTTGTGAAAAATACTTCCTCAGTAGCTATTTGTTTTTCTTGCAACCATAGTGATAAAATATATTACTGGCAGAACTCTCAGGATTATAAATAGGTATCATTCTTTGTTTAATTTCAGTAAGCCAGGACAAAATCACTGAGGTTTTTACACACATGACTTTCATTAGGAGCAATGTACAACTGAAAACACTTTAGGCTCTTGCCTTTTATTTGTCCTTATTTCTATTTGTTTATGCCTTCATGTAATTAGAAGGCTGGAAATTTTGGGGGTGTAATAGCAAAGGTCCCAGGAAAAAAACACTGACAACTGGGGGAGGAGCAAAGTCACTCACACTAGGACAGTAACTACCAATCTGTCAGAAAAGTGTCTTGTTTTGAGTTTTTTTGCTTGTTTCCATTTTTGTTAAATTGTTTAAGATGTGTTACTTTGGTAAATATCCATCTAACTCCAAGTGCTACAAGTTGAGCATGCTGTCAACACTGTGCTTGAAGAAAGCCTGGTCTGAAAATTTAATACATTATTCCAGCTGAAACCCAACAGACAGTTACTTTCTTCCCAAATGCTCAGGGTCCTTCACTGAAGCCATGAGAGACCAGAGCTGACATTTCATAAACCTCGAAGCCAGACAAGCAGTGCCAAAAATAACCATAAAAAATGAGTGCGAGCTTTTCTTTGGGTCACACCTTTAAAGGATTTTCCTTAAAATTCATATAAATGATCTTCAGGTAGGACTTGTAATTTTTTCAGGGCTTGCAAGCACTCATCTTTATGTCATCTTGCACACTAAGAGCTGTTCTTATAATAATATCTCATCTTTTATTCCTGTTCCACTCTGTATTAAGAGCAAAGACTCGATAAAACAACACAGAATTGATGTGACAAATAGAAGAAGTCCTCAACACTTCACATTTGGTACTGGACCCTGCAGCAATCCTCATTTTGCCACCATGGTCATGGACAGAGGAGCCACCACCAGGACTAGCAGATCTCCAAGAGTTAACCAGCAACGGGTGAGGGCGGGGTCATATTCCAGACTAATGGAATTAGTCTAAATTCCACTTCAGTGGAGTTAAACCACAGTAGTCACAAGAAGGGAGCTGGAAGGATTTGCTGTTTGGGAGCCATTCCATGCCACCCTCAGACAAGTCTCCTGTAGAAGTCAGCAGGACGCTCCTCTGGTTATGGACTGCAGCAGGATTTGGCTCTGAAGAAAAGGGATTCATGGGGGGAGCTTCTGGTAGCAGCATGTACACAAGGGGAGTTGGGCACAGCAGCATTTTTCTTTCAAAATCTCCCTGCTCCTGAAAGGCCACCCATGGGACGCAGCCATCTCTCATGGAGCTATTGTTTTCCGTGGACATATGCCATGTGTTAGCAGCCTCTCAGGGCCTTGTGCAGAGAAGACAAAGACTGCCCTCTGCCTTTCTGCCTTCAGAGGCCACTCACAGCAAAAAAAAAAAAGCAAGGAACAAGAATTCAACCGCCCTCCCAAAACAGGCTCCAGCAGCAGCCAAGGTAATTCCTACAGCCAGCATGGCAGCAATGGAAGGAGCCTTCCTGGAAGAGTTGGAGGGCACCTGGAGCAGATCACCCCCAGTCACTGATTTAGTAACCACATACTCCAATTTAAAAGCCAGGGGCTGTATAGTAGTAAATTATAAGGAAAAAAGCAACAGCTTCACACAAACATTTTACTAATTTCACCACTGTCAGGTCGAGCTTCTCTAATACAGAGAAAATGCCAAGAGTGGGGGCTGGAATGAGAAGGTTTGACTCCAAAGCCCTTTCTCAAAGCAGTATTTTCAGGAGTGCAATTAGATTTCCTCACAACCTTCCCCTTCATTCCTTCCTTAGGTTGTTGGGGTTTTTTGGGGGGGCGGGGTGGGGGAAGGGCAAGCGTTCCCTGCAGAAGCAGGACGAAATTTAACAACAGCAGAGTTATCAGAAGCCTCATGTGTCAAATAAACACTACATTTCTCACAAATAGAAAACATATAAGCCATAAATCAAGGGTCCAGCAGAGAGAGGCTTGTCGCTGGGAAGTGTCAGTGCACATGGATTTGGATGGCTTTTGCCCTCAGGCTGCCTGAAGGAAGTTTTGACCCAGGATATTAATACAGCTTATTTGATACAGAGTGAACCAGGCTGGGGCTCCAAGGTCTGTTTACATTACAAGACTGTGGGCCTTTGGGAGATTAACACCTAGAGAAAACGCATCTGTGTTTGTTCTGGGTGAGGCCACAATTTAAATTCTTATGTTATCACACAAACTAGACATGATAGATAATCAATGCCCTGTGATAGTTAGTACTGAGGACCTGAGCTAGGTTTTGTTTTGGGTTTTTTTGCAGGGTCATTATTCAGCATATCATGCTTGCTGTGTTCATTTCTATTTAAAGTCGAATCAGGCATTTATTTTCCTGAGACTTTTATGAATGCATATGTACATTTTCATCTCTCAACATAAAGCAAAACTGCCTAGATTATGTCAGTTCTGTGCACTTTTTTTGCAGGGATATAAAATATATTACATTGTTGCAAAACATTATGTCACAGAAACCATACAGACATCAGACTAAAAGGAATCTTAAGAGGGCCTCCAGTCTATCTTGTTACCTAGAAGCAGCAGCAAGTTTACAGCAGCCATGACATATGTCCATCACACTTCTCAAAACCTTTAGAAGAGAGACTGCAACATCCTTGGGTAACCTATTCCAGTGATTAACGATCCTATCCATACAGATATTTTTTAAACAACCAAAAGCCTTGTTTTGCTACTGGTGAAGCCAGTCTCTGGATTTTTTTTTCACATCTTTAATCTACACCTTAGGTTAATCTACATTTTAGTTAACTCTACCCCTTTGAAAACACTGACAGCTGAATGCAAGGCTTTAGACACACTGCCCCTATGGATATCAAATTAAATACAGAGCCACAACTGCAATCTGGGCAGAGGGAGCACCGAGCACAGATCAGGGTCAGCAGCACTGTTGAGAGCTAAATGTGTGATACACTTCCCACGTGCCCGAGCAAGTAAAGCACTGATCTGATAAATCCAAGTTCAGTTTAGTTTTTACAGAAAGCCTTCTATTAAACATGTGTGAAAATACAGCGCTTGCAATCCTACAGGCAGTGCTTGCTCCACAGCCACAGTGACTGATAGATCTGGAACCCCTTTCCAACAGCAGTTGCCTCCAAGACTTACACCCTTCCTCAGACATACTTTTCTAGACAAACACACACAAATCTTTCAATCCTTCAGCACAGATCATATTTCCTAAGTAGCAAATCATTTGGGTCATTCTTCTAGATCACATCCCACTTGTCTGAAGTAGTGAAAAAAAAAAAGGTCTAAAAAACCATCTGCTGACTTCTTGCCACTGGACAGAGATGTCTTGCACACTAAGAGCTGCTCTCTTAATATCTCATCTTTTATTCCTGTTCCACTTTCCAGGCACTAAAGCTCTATTTTCTCTCCTGATGCCAAGTCTCTGTGAAGTTACAGATTCTCTGACACATACTACTTTGCAGTTCTATAACCTGAGTGCCTTCATACTGACATATTTTTCCCAATGTATCATGTTCATTTGTTCTTCTAATCCCGTGTGCTAAAGCTCTTCTGTGTCCTCAGTCTAAATTTTACATGTTCACTTTCCTTCCCATCATTCAAGCCACTAATGAAAATATTGATGGGAACCAGGCCCAAAATTAAGCCTCTTCAAGAGCAAAAGTGAATTCTCCTTTCAGCAGGGCATCACTGCTAACTGCTTTCTCAGTGTGGGGTTTTTAAAGAATCAGGCCAGTCCCTGTTATCCAGGCAAAATTTCAGTTTACATGAGAGCATATAGTCTCCCATAGTGTCAAAAATCCTGGCTTAAGTGAAGATATATCACTTTTACCACTTTCCCCTTATCCACTAAGCCAGTTTCCCTGGGAAGGAAGGAAATTAGATGGGTTTAACATGATTCATGCTTGACAAACACATGTTGAGTCTCTTTTATCACCTTTTTATCTGGATGGTGCTTATATATGGACTTCTTAGTAATTTATTCTAGCATCTAATACCTTTTAAGATACCAAGATTACACTGATCAGTGCATAACTCCCAAGACCTTCTCTCTTCTCCCTTTTTTATACATAGATACTATAGTCTGTTAAGAATTCAGTGCAGAAAAACTGAAGCAGCAAGACATTGTGTGCATTGCCATGTGCAAAATTTAGGCAAGAAACACTGAGTTATTTTCTAGAATACTTGGGCAAAAATGTAAGTTGAATTTATCTCCTTATCATTTTTGGATGAGACAAAAAATAAACAAAGTCTAGGGTACATGACCAGCAATGAATATTGTATAAACAGAATCATTCATTGTCACAGAAATACAATCCCTATTATGTAATCTATTCCAACCTCCTGCCAATGGGTGATTATTTCCTACAAAGTATTTTCCACTGCTTTGTTCAACAGAGATTTAAGCAAATCAGTAAATAGCTTCCCCATACTTCCCCTGGGAAATTGCTGCACAGCTATATGATAGTCGGTTTGGTCTCACTGAAAACAATAATACAACACTGAAACATATTTAATAGCAACTAATTGCAACAATAAATATGTAGTAGTAATACTATCCATCCTGGCTTTGTCCCATAGAGACAACTGTTTCCATTCACAGATATTATACCTACTTATTCTTTTGTTTCCCCTCTGACTTCCAAATACTCACACTTTTTGTGTTTTCCTCTGTTCACAATCACAACACACTTCAGCATCTGCAGAAGTGCCCGGAGCATCCAGGAATGCCTGTCCCTCTATTTTTTGGGTGCAGTTATAGCACATTCTCACTGGTCTCTGCTATGGTTCTGGGTGCACAGACAAGTTCTTGTCAAACAGGAACAAGAGAGAACCAACGCTACATCAAACTCCCTTACAATGCCATATATAATGCCTCATATATAGTGCCTCATCACAACGACTGCTGAGACTTATTTCTTTATACCAACACTTGCATTTATTGAAGTGGGACTAGACTTGATGTTAATTTTGGATGCCCAGCATCCTGCTCTTCCTGTTGGGTAGTGGTTGGGACTGAAGAATACCTGCAGCACCACATGACAAACCCACTGCATGAATAAATGTTTTTTCCCATCCTCCATGAGTTTAAATCAGAGGCAGTTGACCTGTTTAGGATATGATCTATTCAGCTAATAAAACCCACATGGCACATAGTAAAATGTTTTAATCCGTGATCCATGCATATACTTCTCTAGAAACAAAGATGGTTACAGACTGTAGCATATAAAATTTGCCCTGAGCTAGAAAGCCAAAGCCCTTTAGCACAGAGACATTTTTGAATTGTGAACTTTATAAAACCCGACTCATAAGTTCTGCAGATGTAGCTTATTGCTGAGAAAAATCTAAGATGTTAACTGCCAGGGTTAGCTCATATAAGCTGGTATTTGTACGTGTGCTGTATAACTTGTATTGTTTTTCTCACCTTTTCTATATAGTAAAAGCAAGATATTGTGAATTAAGGCTTTGGGGGGACGTGGCAGGGGTGTTCAGGAGTTTAATAGGGGTAAGGATGTGGTTTTGTCCTCTGCCATTTCTAAAAAATTGTACAAATCGAAGCATATTTTTAAAGGGGGTTTTACAACCTGTTTAATAACTTTTTAAAAGGTTCTAGTATTGCATCATGGGACCATGGACACGGTAGGTCTTTTCCTGCACGAATGAACAAAGAACACACCCAAGCAATGCTTAGTAATGTTAATAGCAGTTGCCATCCAAAAATCCCTCCTGCATTTTCAGCAAAGGAATCCAGAAAAGCTAGTTGGCTTGAAATGTTATTTAAAGACATGGGGTTTGGACACAGACTCACACAAGCTGTTTCGCAGCAGATTATCCAGACTGTATCAGTTTTCCTCAACGTTATGGCTGCCTACTGCTATAATTTCAAGTTGCTTTTTTTCCAACAGCAAAAAGGGCATAGAAAGTTAATCAAGGTCCTGCACAGAGGGATGCCTTAGACTGATGACCACTGGTTCTTTCCTTCACCTGGCTGCAGACAGACAGCACTCATTCCATGTATCCATGGTAGAACTTAGCCAGTGGCTTTTCCTTTTGGCATTTCACACTTTGGAGAAGCTTCTTTGCATGCTAATAAAAATGCCAGGAAGACCAGCTGCTCATAAACAGTTTGCAGGAAGGCAGATATAATTAATTCACAAGTTGGAAGCACATTTGACAGAAAGAATTGTTTTGTTACCCCCAAACAATCGAGGAGCTCATATGTGAAATGTACGTGCAAGTCCATCTGCTCTCACTTAAATCCATACATTTACACCACCCTAACTGAAGACACTGTAGCCATCTCTCACAGCTAGCTATGAAGATGATTTGCAGAATAATCTAAATACTGCTGTGCAAGGAAAAGCTTGATCAATAGGCCCCATAACTTAGAAGGTAGGAATTTATGTTACTTTAATGGCATGTCCAAGAACATTAAGACCAATCAAAGTCTATACAGTTGGCCACATTTACCAGAGCTTTGTCTTTCTTTGGCTCATCATAATTGTGACTTCCACCAAACCCAATGTCCAAGACTTACAGCAATGAGAACAGGATTATTTAAGCATTTTCCCCTTGCTTTTTCCTTTTTTTCAACCATATTCACATAAACTTGTCACCCATTTGCATACATTTGAGCAGTTTGTCTGACTATAAGGCATCTGCAGTTTTATGTTCATTTCTCTGACATCTGGAGTGCTATAAATTCAACGTTTGCCTTCATTTTTTTCCTTTTCTCTCTCCCCCTATCCCCTAAAGAAGTATTGGCAGTAGCACAGATCAATCCAGTCACATCCAGATCCAAACTCACTGGAGATTTCCAAACTTGAATGACTCAACTGGGCCAGGAAGTTAAGAATGGTGGGGAAAAAAAAACAAAAACCAAACACATCAACGATGCTTCTGTAAGGAAAAAAGCAGCATTGTCATCCACTGCAACACAATTCAAAGGAAATCACTAAGAGTGAAAAACTAAAATGGTTAGAGTTGCCTCAAGGCACTTTGGAAGAGAACACTGAGGGCAGGTATGATGAGCACACACCCATTTCTGCTAGGTCCTTGCTGGGGAAGCAGGAGTTGATGCCAACACCTGGGGGAAAAAAGTGCCTCAGAACAGCTCCAGGCAATTCAGCCTCCCTCTGTGTTTCCCTTGGGATGATTAGACAGGTAAGGGACATCACAGGTGAGTGTGGGGACAGTGGACATTGTACTGTGAGCATGGAAGCTGTGCACGTGCTTGGTGGGAACGTCTGGAGGAGCCAAGCACCCAAGAGGGATCCACGAGAAGCACTTTGCAAATCTCTGAGATATTGCAACACACAATACAAACGTACAATTAAGTTTTGTAAATCTGGCCAGACACCAAAGGCTTTGGAGTTTGGCTGAACACGGAGTTCCCTGATTCTTCCCCTGACTCTCAGCTTTCCCTGCAGACTGAATCGAAAAGTACACATAATACCAGGCTGCTCCATTCTCCTGCTGCCCATACAGTGATATATTTTTCTTGCTCCATTGGGACAGATGAAAATAAGAGGAACGAAAGCAGGGTCAGCCTGGTGTCTGTTGAGGGATCATCTCTTACTAACCAAGAAATGGCAAAATCCTCCTAAAGGTTCTTTGGGGAATATTTATTTTGCCCCGCGCTTTTGCTGTAATTGTGTTAATCCGATAGATTTGCTAAGCAGTAAAGCGTTGACTGGCATGTCTGAGGAATTCCTGTTGGGGAATGTGTCTGCATAGGAGGAGGACTAAAAATGCAGTTTACATAAGGGTGTGGACTGTATATGACAAAGAATACATTATAGTATATGTTTCCTTCATGGTAAAATATGATGAGGTAATGGGGAGCAGGGTTAAAAGCTGAAGTGACTATATTTATGTGTCAGGTTCAAGGGGTTGTTTCAATTTCTAGACCCAATCAATGACAAATTTCAGTTCTGTTTCTGTCCATGCTTCAATAGCTGGTGAGGGGTGGCTACTGTGTGTCCAGCTAGCAAACATTTCTGTGCTGGACTACTTTTATTCTCTCAAACTGGCATTCTAAACGCAAAGTGTGGTGCCAGGCATGACAGAAAAGGCATGTAGAGCAGAGAAAGAAGGAAGTTAAATTATGTGGAATTGACCATCATGGAAAATTGGGGGAACTAAATCAAACCTGCAGCTAATTTGTCTATCATTCACCTATGCATCTTCCCTCCAACGAAGAAATCAGCCCTTTGAACAGGTGACTGTCTTTACAAGCTGCAGGGCACATGAGGGGAACATTTTAGCAGTCTTATCTTCTCTCCTACTAAATATGCTGCCCACAACCTCTGGGATCACACAGGATCCAAGAGACCACAGCTGCTTTTTTTTCTTTTTTTTTTTTGCTGTTGTTGGCTTGCTCACATTGTTAGAGCTCAAGTCCTGTCAGCAGAAGCTTCGCAGCAGATGCACAGGGAACCTGCCTAACATGTTATAAACTGACACAATTCCAGCAGTAGCCAGTGGTCTCACATAATGCAGTTATTTTTTCCAGGCCTGTTTTCTTCTTCCAACTGAGTTCCCAAAAGGCTGCAATGCTTTAATGGACCCACACAGTGAGAAGAGAAAAAAAAAAAAAAAAAAAAAAAAAAAAAAAAAAAAAAAAAAAAAAAGCAATGGCAGCATCCAAAAGGCTTTTGTTTGTTATTGCATCCAGCCCTTCTGGAGTTCTCAGATGAACTGGAGGGCGAGCTTGGCTAACATTTCCTGACTGAAGTACTGAGAGGGACTGCTCCAAAAGTTTCATGTCAGAGCCACTTCACTTTCCACTCTGCTACTTAACTAATGAGAAATCAATGTATCAAAGTTTGTCACATCTCTCAGACACCTGCCCACTTCCTTCTCCTTCATTTTCTTGAGGACAGCTGGTCATCTCCAAAGATGAAAGGGCACGTCTCTAGACTGTCACACATGCAGGGGCTTTTGTAAAGCATGAGGAGCACTTGGACCACTAATACAACACAATGCATCTTTGCCACTCTGAACAGAGGAGATATTCCAGTACCCAGGACTGATTTTTTGATGGTTGTGGGTCTTTTTAAGCAATAACCAAGTATAGTCATTTTCAGTAGAATCTAAACTGCTGAAAGTCCCAGGTGCCTCTGGAAACCTTTGCCATGAGGGTTTCAATTGACCAATAAGCCATTTCCATCACCTATAGTGATGCCTTAAGTTTTGGCTTTCATATTTTCAGATTCTGTGCTGCCCAGGGGTGCAGTTCTGAGCCTCATATTAAGTACTGGTGAGCTTTCTTCACAGAGGAGGCAAACAAAACAAATCCTTTTCCTGCTGAAGACCAAGGACAACTACTCAGGCCCAAAAGCACAAACCAGGGTGGGCTGAAGAGAGGAACAAGAAGGATGGGACCTCACAACCTGAACTGGAACTGGACAATTCAACCCCAATATGCAAATGGACCAAAACTTAGACCAATGGACCAAATGGACCAAATGTAAGACCTCGTGACCATTCAGCCATTTCGTGACCATTCTTAGTCCACTCTGGGTGTAGCCCTGGTCAGGCCCAAGGTGGATCCTGGAGGCCTTTCAATAAATCCCTACTTTATTCTCTGGCTCTGTCCAGTCTCTGTTCCAGGGCAGCCTTCCCAAGGCATCCATGGAGCTCTGGTTTACAGCACAGCAGCTCAGGACAAAGGCTTGTCCATGATAGATGTAAGAGACAACCTGACATCAGCCCAGGTGAGAACTTGCCTGATCCACTCAAAGCCTTGTCAAGTGCAAAACCAGAACGCAAACCGCGAAAGTTCACACTGGCACAGATATGCTGAAAAGCTGCCCACTCCATGCTTCTTTCCTTCTTGCCATAAGAACAAAAATGAAAAATATGCCTAAATTCCTCAGAGGCTTTGTCCACACATTTACCTACAGGCCATGCATGCAGCCACTCTCCTCTATCATCCCTTCTGCCTCCCCCCACTCTGGCACAAAGCGCCAGATGAACAGTTTCAATTGCTTGAACAATGATCTTGGAAGTAAAGTATTTCCCTCCTTGCCACAAATCTTTATAAGTAGTGAAATAAACACCACAATGTGCCTTCTTCCAACAGCTGGAAAATTATGGCCTGACTGAAATGACATCATTGTGTTTTCCTATGGAATTTCTGTGCTGTGAGATTTCAGGGAGAAACTGTGCAGTGGCTTGAGGTGGGGTGAGAGAATGCTGTGGTGAAGTGGACAAATAAAAAAGGTGAAACTGTCTCAAAGAGGCTCTACTGTGAAACAAATTTACACAAAAACTGGAAAGGTTCCTTAAAAGCAGATCAGACAGGCTGTTCCTTGGATCACAGTCACTCCTTGATTCCAGCCTTCAACAGCCCTAGCCACTCTAGCATACAATATGAAGTTTCTCAACATCTTATATGGTTCTTCCCCTTTGTTTCATTACATCACTGGAAAAAAAAAAATAATATATATATATATATTTATGTGGAAGATATACCCCAGTAAGGGAATATCTCTGTCAAAGTGACATTGCAATTCTAGCAGCTTTTCAAATGAGACAGCACTAAATCGACACCCTTAATTACATGCTCTGTTGTGGATGTCAACAGAAAGTGTGTGGCCACACTGAAATTCCCTTTATTGCACAGAGGTCATGTGGAAAAGGAAGATTATTTTCTACCAAGTTAGAATCAATTCCCAAAACGTGCCTCTGGGCTAGAACAGACTGAGTGCAAAACGTTTGGTGGTAACAAAGTTTAAAACTGAATTCGACCAGTTGGTGAGAGTAGAAACAACAGCCCACTCCTACCAAGAAATGGCAAGTTCAGTTTTTCATTGTCATCACTTTTTTTTTTTCCTGAATTTCTTTTCAGTTCCTTACCATGCCAGGGCCACCCAATTCACACTCCCTGGTCCAGGAAGCCCCAGCATCGTTAAAAGGTTTGGTCACCTTCACTGAAACTCCTCGGGGCACAAGTCTCAGCAGCACTCAGAGCAACTCAGTAGAGCAGTTTGACACACTTGATAGAGAGATTAAAAAAAAAAAAAAGTCACTGAAACCTAAGAGAAATTCTGAATTGTCTTTAGTAATCACTGTTTCACTATAAACTACCCACTTACTCCAAATCATAGCTGTGGGAAACCATCAGCAGCACTGGGGCTGACTACAGGCAGTAATCAGGCTGAACATGAAAATCAGAAATGAAACAGAGCATGCAAATAAGAAAAAGACAAAAGACATTTTTGCTGAAAGTCCCTTTCCATTTTAACACATATATAAGGCCTTGAAACACCTTCTCAGTGCTTTGAAAAAAAAAAAAACCCCACAAATATTTTCAATAGCTCTGGTTTCTACACACTTTCTCTTTATTTTCACCCTGCCCCTCCCAAATAACTGCATAAACAACCACGGTGGCATTGCTCAAAAGCCAGTGTGTATGGTAGAACTTTCCCCAAAACAGGAATAAAACTCAATCACCTTGCAAAGTTTTTCTACGTTCCTTTTTGTTACGCAAATGAGGGAACATCATATATTCACACCTGGAATTCCACGCTTCATTTGTTAACTTTTCTTGCCATTGCTACATTGTGATAAGCAATTCCACCAAATTATTAACTTTCAATTGCTCTATTTAGTGGGGTCAAGAATGAAGAGCAATGAGGGTCTATCTTCAGTACTTTGACAACAAAATTGATGTATTACTGTGCATATGATTTTAATGTATCCAGCCCTATATATAAACATAATTTTGTGTGATTTATATCCCTAATTAGATTCCCATGGCAACATTCTTCAGCTAACAATGTGTATCATAATCACCTTTTCTTCATACAAATGATTTCCTTAACTTTGCATGCATATCTTAGCAGGTTTTATTTTTAAAACTCCTGTTAACAGTTTCTCTCTTGTTACCAGTAGGGGTGCTACAATAAGAAACTAATTTGCTGTAAAAATTACTCATTTGTCAAATAAGCATTAAAATAATTGTTCCCCTTTTGACTGTTACCCTGCTGTTTCCAGTCATTTTCGAAAACTAAATTATTTACTCATTTGAAAGTTCAGCTGTGCATATTTTAATTGATATTCCCTCATAGGACTCATATTGTTAATGACAATAATTAACCCGAAATGGCTGCTAAATAATTATGCTGAAAAGATACAAAGTATTTGTGCAGAAAGTAAAATCAGCATTTGAGAAACCATCAAAACGTACAACTTTCCTATTTTATGGCAAAGCATGGTAATAGTTCATAATCAAATTAAGGATGAAAAGGAAAGATGTAGATTACATGCTTTGATGCAGAATACTTTATGTTTCCAATATAGCATGGTATCCTAGCTAACAATGCATACTCAGTCATTTTAATAAATCCCTAGTATTGCTATTCCAGATAGTAATATAATGTATTCTCATGAAGTCAGTGCAGTTAGGAACGTAGTAAACCATCCATTAATAATATTTCTCTGCCATCTATCTATTGCATTTCATTCCGAGGAATCAGAGCCCTGTAATAATTTATAGCTTATGGAATTAATGCTGAAGGCTTTCTTCTGGCAAGCATTGTTGATTTCAATGATGAGAGCTAAAAGCTATTCAGGCCCAGCTTCTTTCTCTGGACACATCCCAGGCCAGATGCATTACCGACCTATTGTTTGTGCAACCATTTATACCAGTAAAAAAAAATCATTTTTGATTTAGCTCCTCTGCTTGTCCATAGTGCAAGTTACAGAAGAAGCAGGCTCTGTGTGCCCTGCTAAACAGACACAGGATGGGTTTGTCTACACTGGAAACCATCTGAGTTAACTAAGGATGTGATTTTAATGTGGGTTTCTATATACAACTATATTAAGCCCATGTGGACTCACTCATTCAGAATTAAAATAGCTCTAATTCACTTTAATCTAATTCACTTCCAAAGACCACAGAGGGGTTTAAAGTTGTTTAATCTATTTGAACAGCTCATTTGAATCCACATGCCCCAGTGTCCCCACAGACACTCACACAAGCAAACAAAAACCAAATAAAGCAGTAGAGAGGTTAAGAGAGGTTGGCAGAAAGTTTTACTTCATGGCTTTTTGGTGGAAAATTTGGTTTTCAACTACATAGCCTCTTTGAAAAAGGTGTTGACATTGAGTGTTCCTAAATTTCAGCTGGAAACCAAATTCCCTTTCTTTCAGAAATTAGAACTGCTGCTGCAGTATTATTTGCTTGACCATCACATATCCCCATGGGCTGCAGTCCATGTAGTTAGCCCAGCACACTGTGGTCAGGGACAACCAGGGTGCCAGATAAGCCGAGGCTCATCAGAGAAATGGATTTGGAGCCAGAATACACGTTTACTATTGTAGACCAAACCACATTTAGCCTTTGATTTTTCATTAATATTCAAGATTTTGAACGCAGAAATAACTCTCTCCCCTTGCCCCC
Source organism: Zosterops lateralis (assembly GCF_965231275.1). Taxonomy (NCBI): domain Eukaryota; kingdom Metazoa; phylum Chordata; class Aves; order Passeriformes; family Zosteropidae; genus Zosterops; species Zosterops lateralis. Next base: position 9,323,334 of record NC_139764.1, read on the forward strand.
TACACACCCAATCAGTGCTACCTGAAAAAGCTTTTCCAGCAGCCCATCCTACCAGAGCATCCTCCAACTGAAAGGTTAGGTGGTGCTTGCAATAAAACCAAACACTCATCATCTATTTGGAGACCATCCACCCTGTGATCCTGTGCTAAGTTCTTGGAGGAATATAGATGCAGCTGAAGCCACAGTTTAAAAGTCACCAAGTCCTGGCATTTTGCTCGTGTTAGAGGAAAGGGGAGGTTTGAAGGGGCAACAGGTTCCCTGTTCACAGGCTTAGGTGGGTGTTGGCAACAGACACATTAAAAAAAAAAAAAAAAGTGGTACTTTTGAAGAAATAACTCTTAATTTTTGAATGCTGTCATTTAGTAAAATGTTTAATTACAGCAAATTAAGTACTCCTGGCCAGAGAACATTAATATGAACGTATCTGTCTTATTCATTTGAATTACCTCTGCAATTCCTGTATGTTTTCACATGTGGCTCTGGGGGTTTGCATGTGTAACCAGCAGCACTCCCAACTCAAGCCTGCCTCTGCAAAAGTTTCGCTCATTTAGAGCCACCTTCCAAATGCTCAAAGTTATATTTTGGATTTTGACATACAAGACAAATAGCCAACAGACAAAGAGCATATTTATTAAAAAAATAATAATAAAATTCTTTTAACTGCTCAACCTACTCCTGCCTGAAAAATAAGTGCAAGTTATTACTGGCACCAGACGACTCCCAGTTTTCACTGGCCAGCAAAGCTGCATCTGCAAGTTCAATGAGATCAGTAAACAGTGTAGGTTAAGTAACTGATTACTAATATTTTCCTTGAGCTACAAAATTTTTAAATAAACAACAACAACTGTGATCACAGTAACCTTCCAGAGGTTAACAGCATGCAGGTGGTCAATTGGAATTAAATGCAAACCAGACGGCTGTGGCATTATAAACTGAACATCTCACTTCAGTTTGCTTCAGGAACTGGGTCTTCTTTCTCAAAAACCTTAATGATACAACACATAAATGTCAAAATTACAAAAATAAGGAAGTATGTAATAGACTAAGCATTTTAATGCCTTTTCTGGCTCACTTTTGCGGGCTGAACTGTCTGTGCTGACCACATTTGATGGCATCAGTACTTAGCGTGGCTGTGTGCATGAGTTTTTAACAGCTGACATAAACAGAGATGGCCCATCAACCAACTCAGCTGTGCTGTGGGCTTGTTGTAAACCGCTGGCATGATACATTTTATACTTCATTTATGATGCCACTTCACTGACCTTGAAAGACAGCTCAAAGTATTGGCAATCAATCAGATGTTGAACTGGGAGCAGGTTCAAATCCAGCTACTAACGGTATGAACACTGATAAGAATGGATTATTTATATCTGTAGACAGTTTTTAAAGCAGGTCTCTCAGTCTATTCCTAAGCCAAGAAGAATAGCTAATACAATTATTGACCACCAAGAAACTTATTTGAAAGGTTCCCCAGAATAAGTGCATATTTGAGTTACAGGAGCTGAGAACCATCTTGTCCAGAGCAAATGCTTTCTTCACCGCCATCAACAAGGAGCTGTGAAGGAAATCCAGGTACATCATCACTGATAGGGACTCCTCTTAGAAGACTAAGCAAAAGTTACCTGTGTGGTTCTCAAACACACTTAAACTGAGCACCCGAGAAATGCAACATAAGTTTGGCTCACAGTGGACACAGCCTGGCAGGAAAGTGCAGGAAGGTTTTTATTTTCCCTACTGGAGGAGAAAATAAAAACAGAGGAGAAACCTTGAAAAGGCCTTCATCTCACATCAAGCTTTGGGTAAGTGCAGTGCACAAAGCATTTGCTTCAACAGCTTCTAGAAAAATGCATTTTAAAGCTGGAATCTCCTGCTTCCTCACTGGCCTATCCCAGCAAAGGAATGCCCCAATACCCACAGGCCCTGCAAAAAGTGCAAGGGACAGGAGTGTAAAACACAGAACCACGACCGTGTCCACATACACCAGCCAGAGCTTGGATTCTACACAAAAGCACCAGCACTTCTGAAACCTGACACTGCTCAGAGATACGCATTCAAGCTGAGTGGGTGCCAGTAAATAAACACAAATCCGTTGTCATGGTGTTTTGTAATGCCTGGCTCCTTCAAGCTAGGAACACTCACCTCCTAAGTGAAGCAATTTGCCTCTAGGTACAGTTGTTTCTCAGGCTGTGATATCACCTCCCAATCTCCTGTCCTGTATCTTTACCCAGGCTGTGAGTCACAGGGAGCTCCAACATGCTCCTGTGCAGCAGCATGGTGCTAGTGAGGTTAGGGCACACATCCCCAGACATCCTCCAGCAGCTGCTTCAAACCAGGCAGTGGAAATAGTGAAGTGACAGAGATCTCCTAAGTGTGTCATCACATTATCATTTGTGCAAAGTTCACATAGAATCACAGAATTGTTAAGGTGGGAAAACACCTCTTAAATCATCAGAGTCCAACCATTAACCCACCACCACCACCACCTTCACCATCAAACCATGTCATCAAGTGCCATAATCAGTCTTTTTATTTTTTAAAATTTCCAGGGATGGCCACCATTTCCCTGGGAAGCCTGTTCCACGACTTTATAACCTTTTCCAAGAGAATTTTTTTCCCTAATGTTCAATCTAAATTTCCCATGGCACAACTTGAGGCCATTTCTTTTCCTCCTATCATTTATTACCTTGGAGAAAAGACTGACCCCCGCCTGGCCTCCTCTCAGGGAGTTGCAGAGAGTGATAAGGTCTCCCTTGAGCCTCCTTTTTTCTAGGCTAAACACCCCCTCAGCTGCTCCTCATCAAGACTGTGCTCCAGACCCTTCCAACAGCTTAGTTGCCCTCCTCTGGATGCTCTCCAGCACTTTTGTTCCTTTGTTGTGCTGCTTATGGAGGACACATTTCCTCTTGCAGGCACATCTGATCCCTCCTGCACGGGCAGGTATCTGCTGGCCCTGGATCAGAGCTGCACACGTTCACCACACCTCGATGTTTCTTCCCAGCCAGCCAAGCTGGGTGGCCAAACCCAAGCAGGGAGCAGCTGAGCTCCAGCTGCAGCCTTTCCATTACTGGTAGCACCAGTTGTTCCTCTCTTCTTTTCGCCCAGCCAAAATTTTTTTCCAGAAAATTTATAGGAATTTCATAACCTCCATAAAATCTGGTTTAAATTGGCCAGTTCAGAAGTTATTAGGGAAAACAAACACTCTGGCAAGGTTTTAACACACTAACGAGGTCTCCAGCCTCAGCAAACACTTAGAAAATTGAGTCAACAATTGAATGCTGAATATTTAAACCACATAAAATACAGGTTAACCTGTGCTGCAATGAATGTCCAGTGTTACCCCTTCCTAAAACCAGCTCTGTTCTGCTTGCCATGTATTTGTTCTGTGTATACCCTGGGAAAAAAACCCACTGAACTAAGATGTTCCTCCAAAAATCCAGGAACACTTCTATTACTAAGAAATTCAAGAATAAGGTTTTGCATCTGACCCGAAGCAATGGACCCTCAATTCCTTAATGAAATGATGATTCTTTTACAAACAGAAACTTTGACTTCAGCTCCAAGGCAGGAGCATGTAACAATGGACTGCATGATGCAGACGAGAATTTTTCAGCCTCTTCAACTTCAACCAGCATTACCTGTGAGTGATACATTACAGAATTGAATGCCAGAAAAGTGGATTTTAGAATAAAAAGTATAGTGTTTCATAATTTGATTTAAATCAATTATACCATCTCTCACTGGAATGCTCATGAGCTTCAGAAATAAAATATATAAACGAAACCAGCTGCTCTGGATACTCTTTCCTTGGGATAGATTTCACTTGAACTCAACCAGCTTTCTTCTGCAGCAAGTTATTGTAATGCAGCATCAGAGTGGAGAGCACACAGTGCTGTACAAGTTACTGCAAGGTAAACAGTTTCTGTTAAAAAATGCAGAAGATTGAAATCCTTTCCTGCAATGGCTGGCTAAAATCTGAGGAATTATTAATTCCTCTGGGGCTGACAGAGAAACTGAAGTAGTTACTGGCTCCTCAGCAAGATCCATTAATTTATAGCTATTTACTATATCACATAATCTTTCTGATTTGTCTCAGTCTGGAGCCCCTCTGTGCCCAACAGCACGGAGGTCTGCAGTGTTTAGAGTGAAGAATAATTACAACTGGAGAAGCACATGCAACCAAAGCTCCATGTTCTTTAATCTCCAAGTCTAATGCATGTGTAGATTTTGGCATCACTCTTAAAATGATTGTTTGTAACTAAATGCCGTATCTCAGTGCTTAGATACCACGATGACTGAGCTTTTCATAAATCAGGATAAATATATAAGGCAAAATCCTGGCTGCACTGAACTCAATGGGAGCACTGCCAGCTGCTTTAAGGGAGCCAGGGCTTCATGCAAAAGGTTTTCAGCAGCCCAAGCTGTCCAGTGTTTTGGTTGCAGTATTTTCAACTCCATTTGAGGGCCTCTTTTCCCACCCGGCATCTGCAGTAGCGTGACACTGAGATAAAATTGCACACTCCGTTCCCAGCCAAAGCAACAGGAGAATATCCTTTGTTAAAATAAGGGGCAATCCCAGCTTCAGTTGACAAAAGGAAGGTACAAAATCCTCTGAATTTGTGTAGATTCCCCCGGGCTTTTTCTGTTCCCTATAGCAGACAGGCTCCTGCCCAGAGCAGAAGGGAGCATCCTCACTGGATGTTCATTTTGAAAACATGCAGGAACAAAACAAAGGAAAATTCCATCTCTCCCCCCACTTTCTTGATCTTTTCTTAAAGAAACAATCATCTTCTCACACAGATGTTTATATATCTTCTCTTAGCATGTTATCCAAGTGTCTTAAATTCTTCTGCAGTGTTACCCCATCTCCCTTCAAAGCAAGGAAATGTCTCATTCCACAGTCAGAGTACTCAAAAAGAGGCAAAAAAAACATCTCGTAGCTGAAAACAAAATTATTTTCATAGCTACTGTGTGCTTAACTTTCCCCAACTCAAAAAACTTAGAACACAAAAGCAGGTTTCATATGCAATAAGTGGTGATTTAGGAGAGTCAAGTGAAATAATGACATATGCACTACACTATCAGTCCAACAAACTCCATTTACACTGATACATTTAAAATACTTGCATCCCTAAGAAGTCAGTACCAAAAATGTGTTTGTATAGGATTAGTAGTGTCCAGTTAAATATGCACGACAAGACAGCAGCTTCTATAACAATTAAAAAAAAATGAAATTACTTATGTCTGTAAGTCCAAGTATTCTTAAGAAGAAGAGAGAAAAGGAGGAGACAGTAAAAGAGAAAATGAAATGGGCTTTTTCATAATGAGGCAAAACAAGCTAAAAAAATGTAATTCCCTTCCTTTTCCTTTCCCTTTCCTTTTCAAGATTGAAAGTGCAGCTCCTGTTCCTAGAATGATTCAAAGGAATCACAAATAAACAGAATTATTTTGGACAAGAACAGGTTTTATATATAAATTCTAACTAAAGAATGAAATTTTTTTAAAGACCTAAAAAATCTTTGAGGAATGGAAGGATAGCTGTAAATGGGTGAAATTTCAGCACCAGGAAACAACTCACTTATGAGAGGGCTCATGTTCACCTCCTTTGGCACATTCAGTTGACGTCCCACATGGCACAGTGACCTCAGGATCCCTCATCTCTTTACCACTATGAAAAAAAAAAAAAAATAATAAAAACCTTATAATAAAGGGCTTAAAGCAAAGTGGGTGAAGGAAGCAGGTGTTCTGGTATGTCTTAAGTAACAATTTCTTCAATGAGGAAATGGAAGCATGAGGTTTGACCCCTAACAACATCACAGAGAGGGGATGGGAAGGTTTTAAGTTTGAATGATGATTCCCCTAAAATGCATATGTGACCTGGTAACACCTGTGAGACAAGGCAGAGCTGAGTTAAGGAGGAGAGAGGTCTCCAAGAAACAAGCTTAAGGAGTTTTGGTAACAAAGAGACTACTCAAATGGGCCCTGGAAACTGACTTAAATGTAACTGCAGGGATCTACAAACTTTTTCTACAAACAACATTTTCAACAGCTGGGAGAACTTCCCCATCTAAAGCATACTTTAAAAATATATGTCTGTGGATAGATGGGGATGTCTCCCTCCAAAGCACCTTTTATTTCAAATTTCAGCACTGGACATTTTGCCTTTCAGAGTATCTAAGTTAAACAAGCCCTTCTGGCTTGACTGAGCTGTCTTTCAGAAGACAGTGATGGAGATGGTAATTCAAGGACCACATAACGGCAGATGATGGCCATTGAAAATATTGTATTTCCTAAAAAACACAAGTTTTTTAAGACTAGGGAATATGGTCAAGAACCAACTTGCAGAGGAATAACCACTAGTAAAACCACCACATGGATTTCATATCCCCCTCAGTTTCCTTAAGGGTAATATGAGATATTAAATTCTATTTCTTCTGATCTGAGGCATAATAGGAATTAAGCTTTCCTTCCTTTTGCCAAAGAACCTGCAAGGCTGTTTACCTGGCTGTAAAAACAAGCCTACTCTCTCAGAAGACAGAGCAGTGCAGAAATTAAATAAGATCAAGAGAGCATTCATCATGACACCTAGAAATATACTGTAGATGTAACAGGAGAAGATTGGCCAGATTAGGCACAAATGAAGTCATATTGATGAGATTACTCTCTTGTATTACCAAAGAAAGGGCTAAAGGTAATGCTTAATGTGACTTGGGAGCTATGGGAAAGAACATGAAAAAATAACACAGATTTAAGGATCCTACATTCATCCCTTTTTCTTTCTTTTTTTTTTTTTTTAATTTACTCTTTTTTTATTATTATTTACTCTTTTTTTTTTTTTTTTTCCTGAGCCTACAATTTACAGAGAAGCAGATGGACTCCTCTGAACCCCACATTTCAAACCATCATGGAAAGCTGTGCAAAACATTTCTCGTGCCCTCAGGAAGCTGCTGAAATTTGGAAAGAGAAAAAGCACACAACTTTATTGAGGTCGGCACAAGCCTAGAGATTTCCAAGTTGCATGTCTCTGTTAATCAAAGTGACTGTGCCAACATGATTAGGATACCCACAAAGCCAAGCCAATCAAGCAGCTAACTGAGGGAGACCACAGAGCAGATAGCAAATACCACTGGAGTTGTACATTGTCTCAAAAGATTATCACTGCAGTTGTTCAAACCCTTGTGACCAACAAGGGATTTCAGTGACTCATTGCTATTGTGTTTCTGCAGCTCAACATTATGTCCCATGCATATTCTGGAGCTCCATAGCACCACATGTGTATAACAATGTGCCACTCTTAATAAAATATCTCTGTGGTAAAAGAAGTACCAAAAATATTCACACAATAGCAAAATGCCAACCAAGCACTGAACAACATTAAACAACTCATTGGATGCCATTCCAAAACAGCATCTGCCATGGCCCTAAGGAAGTAGCTTTAAAAAAAATTATAATAAAATAAGAGATTTTTTTCTGAAAGATCACAGCTTTTAACATACCAAGGAAACGTCAAGAACAAATTAACATATGACTCACCTCCCTGAGGTCCATCCCATGGTTTCATTATCAGTCAAGCAGAATCCATTGTTGCAAAAGCAGTTCAAAGCATCCACTCCATCCATGTGCCACACTGAATGCGCAGCAAGTCTTCATGTATAAACAGCATTGTTAAAAAAAGGAGGATGGCAGGGTAACATTTAAAAAGAAAACAAACAACTCCTCCCACACTGGAGTTGGAAAGGCCAGCAAAGCCCATACACTGTCAGGAAGGGCTGGGGAAAGAAGATGGTCATTTTTCTGACAGTCTTAAAACTTTCCCAAGAAAACGATGGCCTGCAGCTGGGGCTCACCAATCAGCTGCACTGGCAAAAGTCACTAAAGGAAAGATCCCCTGCTAGTTCAACAGCAGTGGCTTCTTAAATAATCTTGAAACAAGGAGGAGCAGGTGAACATGAATGCTTCTTCCTCCACAGGGTTCAGGCAGGAAAACAGGGCCCACATAACTTCTGTTGTCCTCCTGGAAGTGCTGCTTGCAAGCAGAGCAGAGTGTCTCCTTTGGATCAGATCAGCCAAGCACACTGAAACAAAAACAGCAGACTTAATTGACAACCTGGAAAGGAATCATGGAGGAGTCCCCTCCAAGAGACACAGGTTGGGCTCCTGCCACAACTAAAGAGGCAGATGTAGCTGCTGACACTGACAAGCTCTGAGTGCCACATCAGATGAAGGTAGGAGATAACAGGGAAACCCTCTATACATCAATCATGCCACAGAGTAGGAGATAACAGGGAAACCCTCCATACATCAATCATGCCACAGAGAGGTGTCAGGCACAGTAAGAATCTGACTGTGTTAAGGTTAAAAAAAAAAATAAAGAATCATATTAGGCTTTTACTTTGATAACTGGGGGAAGGGAGGAGGACTGTGTTTTCTAATTAAAGTCCTGATTTTAAAAATGCACATGCAGAGGATGCTCTGATGGTAGATTTTGGCTGCTGAAGGGTGGATGAGCAGAGTGAGGAGCCCTGCAGAGGGACAAGTTTCCAGGGGTGCTGCTCCTTCCTCTCCTTTCTCACAGCTGATGACACAACACAGGAGCCTCTCCACATCAGGTAGGGACTGAACGGAAAACATTCACACTCTTCCCTCCCCATTTTCTTTTTCCCTTTTCAGAGTTCTGCACTGGGTTAGCAACAACACATGAGGAGCCTTATGGATACGATGGGTAACCCACACTGGCACCAAGCCATGGAATGCCATCAGACTTTCCACTCAAGGAACACTCCTTCCTCTGCTTGCGTTCCAAGCACCAACAGAAGACAGTGCTTTAGGAATTCCACTTTCCTAGGGACCCACATCTCTGGTGTAGTAACTGCTTGCACTTTAGGAAAGCCTAAATCTGGCAAATATCTTAGGATGAGAATCTGTTCTCCGTGATAGGTCTTGAAAAAACTTACATAGATGAAAGAATGGCTATAATAGATTGAAACATCACAGCCTTTTTGTGGTCACTACCACAGAGGATCCCACTCACAATGGTCCACAAAAGCAACCAAAATATAAAAAGCTTAAAATGAACTCAAACTTTAAAGCATTGCTGGATTTTACCATGAAAGGTGCACCGTGCATATATATAGAACAGAAACCCTGCAACACAGAGAGCTCTCTACAGATATTCAAGATACCCTTTCAACTTTGATTCACTTAAGCAAAACATCACTGAAGCAATGTTAATCCTCTTGTTTACAGTTACACCCAGGAGAGAATGGGAATTCACAGCTCAAGATCAAACAGATACACTAAAGGGAGCTATTTAACATCACTAAGGATAGCACCCTGTAATTACTGTATCAGGGAAGTTGGATCTTTCCACACAGGTTTTGTTTTAAGAAGAGAAAAAAGAAATAGGGAGCTTCATTCAGCTCTGGTATGACCAGTCTCATGTCTATTTCAAGGTAAAACTAAACAAAGTACCAAATTATCAACCATTGTTTCAGGACTCCAAATCATCAGAAAACTATATGAAAGAGGCAACACAGCTAAAGCAGCATTAAAAGCATACAGCAACTAAATGCAGCTGTGTACCCAAATATAAATATTTTTACCTTTGCACCTGCAAAACACAACTGTTATCAAGGTCAGATTGAAAACTGGAGATTCTTGAGGAGTTCAGGGCAAACATAACCCTTGATGGTAAGACCCTAAACATCCTATAGTCTATGTGTGAGGTCTTATTAATATCACAGAGTGTTTTTTGGGGGCAATGTGGGTGCCTGGTTTTCTGATCCTGTATTCACATTGCTGTCAGGAGGTGGTTTTTCCAAGCAGCCTTAGGATGTAGGGTGCCTTAGCTATATGAAATAGATGTCCCAAAATGCAAATTTGGGGCCTTTCATCACACTGGCAGCATTTTAACAGAATCTAGGCTTGGTCCTTCAGTTCTAGTAGCAGCTCTAGGTTCAACATGAATGCTGGACTACAGAACATCCCCTAAACTATTTTAAAAGGAATTATTTAGTTAATATTCCTACTGAAGTTTGCAGTTAATCAATTATCCACAAGAATTCACCATAAAGTCCACCAGGTTTTGTGAACCTGTTCAATAACAGGCTAAATACAAATGCAAGATTCCTGGCAGCAGAGAATTTATCCATATCTTGATATTTTCCATAAGGAAGAAGAAAAATAGAAGAAAAACAAATGGATTTTGCTAGCAACTTCACTGGAATGATCCCTGTTGCATTAAAATCCCAGTAATGCAACTCCTCTGTGCCCTTGAGAGACCCTATCCACTTTTAGCAGCTGAAGCATTCAAGATCTACAACATAAAGCAATTGGATTTTGAATGCAGGTTGCTTCATTTTAAAATATTACTGCTCTTTGATGTTTATCTGTCTAAGAGAGTTTATTGCCGCTAATTCACAGCAGGAGTGCCCTGTGGCATCCTCAAAAATTATATTAAAAATATAAAAGATAAGAAAGGAAAACATAATAATTATATAATCTAATTCTTTATGGCTACACAACAAAAATTAAATCCTAATTTTGTAATGTATATGCATAGAACCATTTCTGACACATACCAAAAGCATGAAGCCATCATACGCAGGCCTTTTATTGGAAAGTCTGACAAACTGAAACAGCAAGGGACTCAATGCCAGATTAGTCAGGTTTCAACTTTATTTAGAAAATGAGTTGCAAGGATAAGCCAGAAACATATGGATGGCAGGTTGTTATCCACGAACAGAGTTAATGCACAAATGGCATTTTTTGATGAACTAGTACTCCAACAACTGCTGCAGTCACTCCCCTGCACCACTTAAAATAATTAATGCCAAAAAATGGACTGCTCTGGTGCATGGTTTGCTCAAGGTGTTACTGAAGGTGCCCATAATGCACTAGCAAATGTAGCCAGAACAAAGCAAAGCCATTAAAACCTGAAAACTCCATTGTGCCAAGCCCAAGGTAATATATAATTAGCAAAACATGAGCATCATTACCAAGCTTTTATCTTCAACTGTATCTTTTGAAGGCAGAAACCTTTCTGGCTGCATCTTGAGTTGCTTCCTGAGAAGCAAATTTGGTCCAGCTGCAGTATAGATCAATTATTATGGATCAATTTATCTGTAATTTCACACATAAGAATCAGAGAGAGTTATTCTATACTAACACTGCAAGCAGAAGCAACATTTCTGGAATCCCATTGCAAAGGAGCTTTCACAAAGGAAAGCCTCAACTGACAGATCTTCCACTGAGTCATCCCAAACAAAACAACCCAACAAAAGTGTTTTGTCATTTCAAAACAACCCTTCCAGAGAGTCCTTCTGAGATGCTTTCCAGAGGTCTTAGGATTAGACTGAATTTTTTAAAGCCTAAAAGTTCTTTTGGGGTTGATGCCTTCACAACACAGCCCCAACTCAGTCCACATTTGACTAGAAGATCTGTAATTCATGTTATTCCACAGGACTGGTGTACCTAGAGAGTTTTTCAGAGAAGGGAAGAGTTTAAAGACTATCTATCCCAGATGCAGTGGATGGAGGAAAAAAAAAAAAAAAAAGGATGATTCCAAAGGATAAATGAGAACAGATATCCAGGTCCCTGTTTCTGTTTCAGACATTCAAAGGTCAGCTCTGAGCTCCCAAATTTCATAGTCTGAGACCCACATGTTGGGATCAATACAAATGCCTTTCCAAGTGAAAGAGGGTTAAGAAGAAAGGCTAACTCTGAAGAAATACAAACAAAATCAAAAATGCTCCTCCACAATGACTGAAATTTCAGATAGCAATGTAGTTCAATAGAAAAAGGGGATGTATTTCAACACACCTGAATGGGCCCAAGTAGATTCCTTAGGAACCAAGTTCTTTGAAAACAGACAAAGGAGTCTTGATTTAAACAACTTGGGAGTGCTGGAACCCACTTGAAAATTTTATGTGATAAACAGCCCAAACAAAACAAAACAAAAAATCAACCAAACAAACAAAAAATAAAACAAAAACACACAAAAAAACCAAACCAAAACAAACAAACGAAAAAACCCCACAACTTTAGAGTTCAGAGTTATTCTTCATTTGAAGAGAAACTGTGCCACGGATTTCATTACATTTCAATTCTCACCTTGTCCTTTTATTCCAGTGTTGAAGGCTGCTGATGCAGTAAATCCTGTCTAGTAAATTAAAAAAAAAAAAAAAAAAAAAAAGCCAACACAAACAGGTACTTTTCAAAAGAGGCATGCAGAGACAGAGGATCCTCTGAGGAACGAGCCCTTGTTCCAGCTGTTGCACTCACCCCACGTGCCTCCTTTTGCTGTTAGTATCTAGTCTATCTCAAGACCATGGAAAACTGAAGTATTTTCTGAATTCCCAGATATAAATCCTTTTAATTTTCATGGTCATCAACCAAAAATGAGATGCTCCACCTTGCCAGACACACTAAAAGCATTGCTTTCATAAAAAAAAAAAATTAAAAATCCCTTGAATACCAAAATTCTAGGCTTAAATATTTCCTTCTCCAAAATTATACCTTTATGGGAGAAAAAACCCCACAACAGATTATATTCTGTCTAAAACTGAGTAACATTTCCTCCTGGATAGACACCTCTGAATGCTTAGAGCCAGCAAAAGGGAGGTGGGAGGATCTAAGCCACTTCCAGCCCTAAATGGATATTTAGCTCAGCAAATTGACCAAAAGACACACTTGTTCTGCAGAGGGGATCTGCACAGGCCATTCAATCCCATCCTGCCCCTTGCAGCTGAGATACAGAAGCCTTTAATTGCCCCCTGTCACTATTTTATTAATATACTGGCTTGTTAGTGAGGGCTACCTCTGCACAGAGTTGCTGCTGACCAGAAATTTCTGCAAAAAATGAGAATTTAGGGAATTTGCACAAGTCCAGTTTGAATGTACATATTTCCTCTGCCAGAATCTGACTCAGATTTGAAAAGAGAAACCAATAAAATTGGAGATCTGCTACACTCAACGTTGTCTCTGTAAACAAAGGTGTGGATGAAAGACTCCAAACCTGCATTCACTATTTTTATGTAGCTCCTATTTTGTGACCATCACCAAGGTACTCCTCACACACGAGAGGAGGAGGCAGAGAGGAAGAAAAAGACTTAATAAATAACAGAGAGGAAAATCCTGATGACGTTAATCTCGACCACAGTCAAACAATAGTTTGAAAGCACGCCAGGTCTCTCTCCAGTCCCAGGCTGAAGCCCAGCACCCAGCTCATTAAAGTAAATAAAATATAACGGTGAATGAAAAAGAAAAATAATAAGAAGGATCACATGAATAATAGAGAGAATCTGAGCACAAGTCCAACCAAATGATGTCAACTATTATTTAATTTTTACTTTGCTCTCTCAGAGAAAACACCAGAGAGAGCAGGGGGAGGGGGAAGTAGTGTGTTAAGGAGAGAGAGGCAAGGATATCCCAGAGGGGTTTTGATAACATAATCACTAAAATAATATATATACATTTTGAAACCTTTTGACATTATTCCTTTCCAAAGATAATACAATGGAGAGTCAGGAGATTAAAAAAAAAATAAAGGTAATGTTCAGAATTGAAGGAATATTTACACCAAACAGTTCTGGGCCATTGTATCTCAAATGCACCTTCAGTCAGGATGGAATTTGGCCCAGCATGGGCAGTTGTTTATATAAATATTATGTGGGTTAAATCAGTTCTTGACAAAATAAAGAAGATTGACATTAGTAGGTTAAGTCATTCTTATCTGAAATTATAATTATTATAATTCAACTAGGGATTAAAATTTAGATGTAAAAAAGATGCCACATCTTTTCTTCTGTTTTAGTAGGAAGCTAATCATAACTGTTTTGGGAAATCTTTTATGCCCAAATTAATGGAGATCTTCTCCAAACACCTAGGACAACTTTTAAGACACTTTTCTCCCTATCAAATCTCAAAAAAGCATTCTGGCTTCTGATCAACACCACCAGAACTGAGATCTTTTGGGGGCACATTTGAAGATCCAGGAGATTTGGTCTGCCACAGACAAAGGAAATCCTTTGTATTAATTTGTATTAAAACTTGTATTAATCAGTATTTGAGTAAAAAACTTTGGATTCGCAGAACTCAGATTGTGCAGATTACATAGATTTAATTATTACAGTACCTTGATAATCAGTTCTTACTCTTAAACCTAGAAGGAAACCAAAAATCATGATGATTGCTGTTATCTTCAGTGATGCCAAATTTTTGTCCCCAGATACAGAAAGGTCACAAAAAAACCAAAGTGTTACAAAGGACATTTTCATTTCTAAGCATTGAGCAAAACCTCGGTCACCTTTGTTATCAACCTGAGAATTAATGACAAATAAAGACATTTATGCTGACCTGAATATGATTCTTGTAGAGCTGAATGGACAGGTGGGGGGAGCCTGCCCATGACTATGCATTTCAATACAGCAAAGCAGATTTACTAATTTTTTTTTGGCTGCCTTTGCTGTCATTTTGGGTTTTGATTTGACTGACCTTTTGTATCATCCTTCCTCAGTGTAATACACACATGGAAATTGAGTGTATGAGTAGGCATTCAAATCCAAACTTAGATTCTCAGACATAAATAGCACAAGTGATCAAATATTGAAAGTACCACATTTTAAATAAAACAAACAAACAAACAAAACTATATTTTTTAAAAAATCATGTCTACTACTACCTCAATACAGATTTGGAATATTCACAAGTTACTTTTTTTAATCAGGAAAGCTGATTGTCCAACCAGACAGCAGGCTAAAAATGATAACAATTATAAAATATGAATTGCAAATCACAAGCGCACAAACCTAAGTATTTATGAACAATCTTCAAACAATAAATTATTAATTGAAGAACTTTGTGAGCAACTTCCTACAGCAAATAAATCAGGGAATTCTGCAATCTGCACAAACAATTTATTGAATAAATTGTTAATTGTGACTCAAGTATTCACTCTGATCTGAATCTTTCTTTTTTAGTTAATCACTATGAAGATCAACCAAAAATCTGCCTAATTCTATTGCCATGGTGTAAATTAAAATGTACCCATTACCTATAGTTTTATTGGAAGTAGACAAGCACATGGCAGAAAGGTATCGAGGTCATTCAAACCATAATCTAATAATCTATTTCATCATAAAGTGAAATTTGGGGTGTTTTCGAAGCACAGTGATATATGGAGGAATTTCAGATACCTGCAATTAATGGACTTCCTGAAAAAATCTGATTATAACTGCATATATTTATAGCCCTTACTCGTAGAAACAAATGCAAAACAGATTTGAGAATAAGATCAGCTTTTTATTCTCTTTAAAAGCTGGGATAGGAAAGAGGTGTTTTGCATGGATTTGTTTAGCATGCCCTCCAAGTCAACCCCTACCCTCTGAAACCTTCTGGGTGAACTTGGCAACTTTGATTTGTTCTCAATTTGCCTCAGTTGCCCAAGTCTGTAAAGAAGATAACTTCTCTGGGCCGGAGAATAAAAACAGTGGGCTGATCAGAGCTTAAGATGAGCAGCAAATAGTAAGATTGAAAGGCAAAGTAAGGGACTTTGACTTCCAGGAATGAGCATCATGTTTATAAAACAGGATCAAACACAGCATCTTTTAACTTCCCTTCTTGATTAACCTAAACCTTCTGCCTTTGCAGCCAGCATTTATGATTACCACACTGGTTTAGAAATGCCATGGTGAACTCTCAATATGTTGAGTTACAACATAGTAGAAAATAATCCAGGAAAAGAACAGTGTTAACTGCATGGTCCATTATTTGGGACATACAACGAGCACTCAACAGAGAAAGAACGTCTGTGATGCTGCTGACTGTGGAGCATGGGGATCCCTGAACACACCCCAAAGCCACACCAGGCAGCACAGCAACCCACAAAACATGGCTCTGCCACTCCCAGGCCACAGGCAGGGAAAGAATCTGTGGCTGTGCTCCTAACATATCTGGCATTCCCAATAATCATGGCTTGACTGTCAATTTTTTATGATTTTGGCCCTTGAGGTTTCCAAATACTGTGGGATTTCATGGCATAACTCTCCATGAGCAGCACAGACAGAGGTACATCCAGAAGGGGCTTGGGGAAAACAGGAAACTAGGCTGGTTTTTGTTTCACAGAGCAGACAAAACTTTTCTGAATCATCCTCTTTAACACAAAGGGACATCTTGAGGTAGAGATGTGAGAAAGGCACATAGCTAATGAAGCAACAAGAAATCTCCATCAATTTATTTCTTAATCTCACTTTATTAAAAAACTTCTAATGAGCACAAGTGTCTATTGCCAACAAAATCCATCCTCATTCACCTGGGAATAGGGAAGCTGAAGTGGAATTTGCCCAAGTTAGCTTAAAAACATTGTAGAACAAGTGCAAAGCAAACTGCAATCTCAATTTAATACCAAAAATTAGAAAACAGGGTTTTAGGTATATTGCTGCTAATTATCTTTGGTCCTTAGAACATATTACTCAGTAACCCATGGCTTTTAACTAAGGCTTTTAAGTGTTATTAACATTAGATCACATTAGGATCTTGCTACACAACTTTCTCCAAGTATTCGTAATTTTGCTGAAGCCAGTAGAGGTAACTCTGGATTTATAGTAGTACAGTTGTGGTAATAATCCACTCACTGGCTCTGAGGGTTCAGGTTTGGTTTAAATAGTAGATCATTAATATTATCATTAGTCACCACAAGAGAATGAGCTGGCATAAGTGTCTTCCAAGGGTGAATACACACAGAAATAACTGGGTGCTGTATCAGGAGGAACTGCTTTAACTTTTTTTTAATAAAAAACAGAAATTGATATTTCATTCACCTCTATTTTACATGTCCTATACAACAAAACTTCAGCTCAGAGCCCTGATACAGAATCCACTGCATTTATTCTCTCAATGCCCAGCACTCACCTTCACATCTGTCTAATGTTTGATCAGAAGGGCTAAACAGTAATGATGCCTTAAGTTTTAGCTTTTATATTTTCCAGATTCTGTACTGCATTAGAATATAACTCTGAAGTTCATATAAAGTGTTAGCAAGTTCTCCTCACAGTTTAGTTAGACAAAACAATCCTTTTCCAGCCTGAGAACCAAGGACTCTGTTGCATCTTCAGGCCCAAAGATATAAACAACAGTGAATTGAGGAGAGCAATATGGGAGGATGGGACTCCATATCCTGAAGCTGTAATTGGACAATTAACCCTAAAATAGAAATGGATCAAAACTTATAAAAGTGTGAAAATGTGTGATCTGTTGTCAGTCTTGGGTGTAGCCTTGGCCAGGCTCTTGTACTGCCCAAGGTGCATCCTTTGAAGGCCTTTTTAATAAATACCTACTTTATTCCTTGAGCACTGTCTAGCCTCTGTTCTAGGTACTCAAAGCATCAGTAACAAGGAAAGGTCACATTCCTCCAAATTCTAATGCCCTGTTGAATGTTCTCTCGGCTCACATCTCTCTGCTGCAGCTGCAAATGGTTTTCATGCTTGTGCTGCTCTCAGAACAGCAAGAAGGATTACTTGCTACACTTACAGTGAATGCATTCATTTTTCACTTCAACAATATTTTTTTTAAATATCTGTTTTGCCCTTCCAGTATGCCATAGGAATTTAAAAAACTGTAAAGCCATGCTTAGAATAAATAGCTTGAATTTGCCACCTAGATTTAATTTCTGCTTGTTTCATAGGATGAGTTAATTTGCCATAAAACTTTAACCACTGCTGATCCTGGATTCCAGCATCCATAGCTCTCTACAGAATTTTATTGCCCCTAATATAATAAAATGTAGTTTAACCTTCACTACTAATTTCTGAATTAACTACTACAAACCTGACTAAGCGGCCTTTTTTATCCCATGCACATTATCTGCTCATCATTCACCTGAACCTGCCTTCTTTCCACAGCTTAAAGTCCAATAAGGGGGTTCAACAGAAGATTTAGAGTTAAAAAGGGTTTCTATAAGCACAGAAAAGCTTTCTGAGGAAGGATATCTAAAATATTTCTGCAGGAGAAGTCTTCAAAATCTCACGCCTCTACAACGCAAAATGATCACAAATTGTTGCTAATTAGGGATCGGGTGAACTGTGCAGATTAAGTGTGATTTTGCTAACAAACAGGTTTGAGTTATAGTGACACAACAAATGACGCCATGAACTAAACCTCTGTAAGAGGTAGAAAACACCCAACTTCTGGCACTGACGTCCCTTAAGAAAGAGATACTCACTAATCAAAATAAGCCTTTTGAAAGCCAGGTAAGACACAAAAACAAACCTTTTCATGCCCTTCCATGCATTTCCTTTTGGCAGTACCAAAACCAAACAATCCAGCAGTATTCTCTTTGTTTGGGTAGGCACACGAAAAGGAATATTCTGGTTATTGAAACGGGAATATTGCAATATTACAGTAAATTCATGTGCTTGCAGGATTAAAGAAACAAAAAAATTAGTTAAAAATAGGAGAATATTTTTGGTCTCCAAACCTGCCCCAGTCAGAGTTAAAAACCCCATTAATTCTCACTTCCTACTGCCAGTGCCCTGTTGCATGGAATGCCATAGGCACTGTAATGGGCACTCACAGTGTAGGTGCAGTGACAAATAAAACCCAGTATAATCTCAGTCTAAATCCTGGGCCAGCTATTCAGCAATGAAAGCACCAAAGAATTAGCAGATATTTTTAAAATTTACCAGCTTTAGGGATCCACTATGCCTATTATTGCCTATAGGTTCCGTGCTGCAGCAAGGCTACATTACAAAACTGAAGTAGGAATTAAGTGACACAAATCTTAATGCAACCTTAAACCTCACACCTGCAGGTCCCAGAGTTGAGTTCAGAGAAACACTGAGTGTATGGGAAACGAAGCTGGACTGGTGGGCAATTCCACCACCACCCAATATTTTTTATTCCCCAGACATGCCAAACAGCTGGAGGCCATGGCTGGGTTGTGCCAGCAGCTCACGCTGAAGGCTTGAGCTGACCCCCAGAGGAAGAAGGTTGCTTTGACATGAGACATCTTCCCTGACCTCAGTTTGCCTGCTGAAAAACATTGCAAGACTCCCTAAAGCACATCTGTCTCCCACTCCTAATCTGGATAACACCCTCAAGTTGTCTGAACAACCCTCCACCGAGGCTCCTTTGTTTTGCCCTTCCCTCCTTCTGCTCAACAAAGCCGGCTTTGGGCATATTAAAGCTTAATTTGTTTAAGAACAAACAGTCGGGGGGGGGCCTGCATCTCGCAGGCTGAGAGTGACAGATCACAGGAGGAAACCAAAGACTTCGGGGGCAGAAGATTTTGGCAGGTTTGTGTCTCGGAGGAGATGCAGAGCTCATTGTCACGTTTCCAAGAGGCATTACACAGGGCTCCAAGGTGGAGCTGTTTACCAATACCGTGATCTCTCCCCAGATGCAGTTGCTACTGCAGCTAATTAAGAGAACAATTAAGACTAAGGCAATCAGTCAAGTACACAGATTCCAGTCATTTTCTCCACTCTCTGATGCTGCGCTGGCTCCCAGAGGGCTAAACCTTATTCACTCATTCAGAAAATGACAGGAAGAAGCTATTAAATATCTGAAAACCATAAAAATGCAATCATACTGTTCCTGAGCTAAGCCACTCACCAGAGACCAATGCCAGGCAACTTAAGAAACTTGCTGGCCCCCAGAATTCACATACTTACAAATAAGAAAATTAATCAAAAGCAGTTCAGATCAAAATTTAATTAAAAAGAAAAGGATTGCAGAAGACTTCCTGAGATTTCTCTGTTTTATGTTTATGACTGATCAATATTACGTGTTATCAGCTCAGCGTATGACAAATTCCACTGGGCATCTTTAAAGAGGAAGTAACAGATTAAATATTGAGCTAAACAATTTAATCTCTGCTTTAAAAGGTTTTCAGATACTTGTAAAGGTAAATCCTATTAGACTATAAATGTATCCATGTGCTAGTGCTGTAGTCTCGTCACAGAGGAATTTGTAAACACCAGGAGACAGGCCCTCATTAAATATAAATTTCCTTCTTTTGTAGAACTATTGATGAAAAAAGAGAGAGCATTTATGTCTTCAACAGAGGGGGGGAAACGGTCTTAGGAGTGAGATTTAAATGTATCTATAGATATAAGTAAATATTTATCACACTTCTACAACAGTCAATGCCAACTGGCTCCCTAAAACCATTTAAACACAACTGAGAGCACTGATCCTTCACACCTCACAGTGATGGTGGAAAAGACTCATCTCCTGGAGAGATAAAAACATAGTCAACTGTGCCAAGCACATTAAAGAACAGAAAGCTACATGTGATAAAGAACAAATTAAGGGAAAGGCTAAATCCAAAATATACTGTACACCTGTTACATACAGACACTATATATTATATACACGTGCAGGCATGCAATAAATAGGGTATGTCATACACACAGAGGTCAGACTGGCAATGTGGATGTTAAAACCACGCAACATCAAGGAAAAAAAAGCACAATGCACTTGCCCTCTCAGCTGCAGGGTAGAAATGGAGAAGGTGCACAAGGCCCTCAGAAGTACTGCAGAACCCACCCTTCTCCTCACTGGGGAATGCCTTACACCACTGACCAACATCTGTTCTTCACTGGGGAATACCTTGCCCAGCTGACCAACATCTGTCCTGCAACATCTGCACATGTGTGTCTTCACTGGGACTTGAAGCACACACACAGCCACAGGAGGAGGCATTGTTATAACCCTTGCTGCAGCCCAGAACCTGGTGACCTCTAACACAGAATGCACTCCAGGACCTGTGCTTATCTACCTGTAAACCCCTGCCCCAAGGACCAAACCCACCTCTGATAAACCCGTCTCTCTCCCTTACTCAAGGTTTTTTTACCCCTATGGCCACCCCACCACATAATTAGTGGAGCACCAAGCCAAGCCAGTCTCCTGCATCCATTCACCCAGAGCCCTGTGGGCAGCTTTTCTGTGTTCTGAGCCAATGGCTTCCTTCATTATGCATTTGGGAATTGGTTTAATTTTTTTTTCTTTTTTTTCCACAAATTTTATGTGAAAAGGGATTAAAGTAATTAGAGGTTTCACACAGTCCCTTCTGCTATCCCCCCTCACCCCCACAACTATTAATCAGCTCTATTCTGTTTCAACCCAAGACAGATAAAGAGGGAGAGGAGGAGAAGAAATATTTTGAACGTTTGTTGTGGAAGGCTGGGTGACTTAAGAAGCAGAAATACAAAACAGATACAAACAAATCCATTGTATATAACATCGCTGTGACAAATAAGAACATTAATGAAATGGGACAATTATCCTATCAGATGAGAACAAAATGACAGTAATAAGGAATTTAGCAGTTTCTCAGTCAAAAACTAAATAAACTCCCAAGAGCTAAATTTCAAAAACCAATGTGTTTTAAGTTATAGGAAACTTCTTTAGTACAAAAGCCCAAGTTAATAATACATAGTACAGATTTCTGTAAATAAAATCACTAATATTTCAAAATAATGTCTTTGTTTCAGAACAAGTATAAAACTGTTAAACTACATATTAAAGTGCTAAACTTGGGCCCTCCAATTCCCACTCTCCTGACACTTGCATATATGGAAAAAAAGATAAAATTCTGCCATGAGAATGGTCATCAGGATGGTCAATCTTTTCCAACCCTGAACTGAGGGATGCTAAATGAACTTCAAAGGAAGTGGTATAAGATGAAAGGGAGACTCTCACCTTGGTGGTCCTGCCCCAGGACACCAACAACTCTAACAGCCAAAGAAGGAATGGAAAAGTTATGGGAGAGGACACAAAGGGACAAAAGCTTCCCACTGGCGGGTTTTAAATAACAGCCAGCACTTCAGAAAAGCCCATCACAGCAATCTGGTGTGGGCGAGCAGAACCTGTGCAGGAAATGCCTGCTCACAGAGTATCTCCTGCTGCCCCAGACAAGCAGCTGCACCAGGTGGAACTGAACCATGGCTTTGTCTGACTATTATGGGGTTTTTTTATATGATTGATTTTGAGAAGAATATCACCATTAAGTATTTGCCTTTTTAGCCTTAGATTCCTACATCATCTTAACATCAGGATCCAGATGTTTAGGGGCTGTAGTTACATATTTTCATGAGCAGTGGAAAAGAGAAAAGATCCATGGCCCTGTGGGATTATGTCTCAATACAAAACAAGCACTGCACAGAAAAACAAGGGAGTTTTTTCACCCTTTGTTGGATGGAATCACCAATCAGTGTTTGACTAATTACAGTTTTAGTATCAATGGCAATCATCACAACCAAACTGTTCATTTAACACTTGGGATAAGAAACAAGGATACATTTCTACAGAGAGGTCCTCCCATCCTCTATCCTCAGCTACATACCTGGTGCTGAACCTGAGCAGCACCTACCAGGCGAAAATCCATGGGACTCCCTGCAGGCACAGAGAGCTGACTGTGCACAGCTGGAAAAACTCTGCATCCAGCTGCTCCATGAAATTCTTCCATAGGTTTGCCTTGACTGGAGTGTGTATGGGATCTGCCATTCATGAACAGAATGACTCCGATCTTCTCTTTCAAGATTAACATTGGGTCTGAATTAGGATTTTTTCACTTTAATATATTCCAACAGTACACATGCATCACCTGGCCTTACGAATCTCCCCTCACTAGAACACTTGAGCAACCACTGAACAAATAAGCAATAAGTGGAATAAACAAATAAGCAATAAGTGGAATAGATATGAAAATAAAGCTTCAGAGGACTCTCATTCCACTAGACAGTGGGAAAATGTAGAACTGGAAGGAGCAGATACTGTACAAGTTCATCACCTTCTTCAGTTTGCTTCCCTCTGAACTACCCTGTTTCTGGGTTTTGCCAGAGTATCTCTCACTCACAAGATACTGAGCAGCTTTACAGAGCAAACAAGAAGGTGCAACTTAATCAGCACGTTTAGAAAAGCAAGTATTCCGTGTGCTGCTTCTGCAAAGAGAACAGAAAGCATCATGAATATGTTCAGTGCAGCATTTGAGGACATACCAGGGCTAATCTGCCTGGAATCCCAAGAATAAAGGGGAGTTTGCCCTTTAAATGAAAACCATCTCACCCCCTTTGTTGTTTTAAAAGTGTTTGTTAAAAAGCCAATTCCTTGATACAGTCTCATATTGTGCTATTGATTATTATGTGGAACCTCCCACTCCCTTCCAGCTGAAATTTTGCAGGAGTTATGCTTTATAATCAATAGCATGCTCCACACTGAATGGACTTGCCAGTGCAGCAGCTCTCCTCCAATACCCCCAAGGACAGCTGCAAAAAATGAGCAGGCTACCTCCCGGAGCTATCTAAGGACCAGATCCAAACTTCATTGAATTCTGTGGAAAAATTCCCACTGACTTCAATGGGCTTCGGATCAACCCCCTGCAGAGGAACACTTTTTAAAATAAACATTAGGGGGAAAAAAATCATTAGGACTGTAAAGCTTTTCATATTATCTCCTGGATACGTTTTAAAGCAAGAGGGTGGGAATGAACTCTTTTCTCCTTATTAATGTGTAACTCCTGTTAATGTCAGGAAGATGTCATTCAATTGTGAGATTGCAAAGGGGGGAAAAAGAAATATGGCCTGACTTCTACAAAATCAACCTCTGTCTAGACCTACATTCCATTAGGAAGTTTTAAAAAATATGAGTTAGCCACACAAAATTTCAAAAATCCCTTTAGAAAAAGATAATTTAAAACCCCCTAGATTTGTAAAGCACTTCAACAGTAAGTATAATCTTGGAACTGCCTAAAACAAAGAAGAAAAGGGAAAAAGTTAGAACAAATTACATTCCACATGAGTTTTTGATGAAAAAGTAATATTATGCAGGCTTAAATATTATTAGAAGAAACATTCAGTTTGTTCTTTGTACATATCAGGCTTAGCAGTGTAGGAACAATTCCTGGGTGTTTGTCTTTCCAAATGTACTTCTACCTGGGACCTGCTCAGGCTGAGCTCACAGGCAGCTATACACTCTACACCCTTCCAAAATGTGCAACCAGAATCATTCCAAAACGCAAAGTTTCCTCCTGCTCTCAGAGGAATGACACCCTCAGGGTTGAGTCTGAAACCAGTACATTCTGACAGACCAGTAAGCTCTGAAACCAGAAAATTCTGATCATTTCTAGGATCAGGATCTGAGATTTACCATCCATCTTTGCTAGTTCCTGGACAGTTCCTCCACAGCAAGACAGAGGATCTCCTGTTGGCAGTCCCTCTGCAAAAGTCTCATTCTGCCCAAGAGCTGCAGATGAATTTGCTGGCCTCAGTCGTCCTTTTAACCTCAGCTTTTAAGTTGCCTCTGCAGACTGCACACAAGGAAAAAAAAAAAAAAAAAAAAAAAAAAAAAAAAAAAAAAAAAAAAAAAAAGCTCAAGCTTGGTCATGAGAGTTGACTCCAGTTTGAAGAGGTCACCCACAAAGGAGTGACACTGTCAGGACCACGGGGTGGATGGGCTCCAAGGTAGATTTGGCTCAAGGTCCAGCTGGTTGCAGGCATGAACTAACGAACTGCTTTATCTGAAGGAAGCTCCATGCTGTGAGAAGCTTCTGCAGAGGCAATGTCCTCCAAGTCTCCCTTTCATTCAACTATCCCCATGATCTAGCCTTGCAGATTTAGCTACAGCTACATGAATATGAAAGAAAGTTTTAAAATGCGTGGGCTCGGGATGATACGAAACCAAATTTCTCTCAGAAAAAAAAAAAAAAAAAGAATAAATAAGAAAATCTTTTGAGGGGGTAGAATGAAAGTGTCATATTGTACCAAAAGTACTTAAAATAAATGTATATTCTTTAAGAATGAAAAATGTTATTAAAAGAAAGGAAAGTTTCGTTTAGATCAATATTAGAACATTTTCTTTACACTTTCCTGAGATTTTGTCCTTTTACTCAGCCCAAACTAACATTTGAATTTCATCCAGACTTGCGAATAATTTCAATAACCACAAAACTGAATTTTCATTTCTCTTTTGGGATAGCAAAGAACAATTTTGCCTGGAAACTAAAATAATTCTAACTGGAACACAAGAAAGAATAAGACATGCTCAGGACTGAAGTCACTGAGTGGGACACTTCAAATGCAAGTCTGCATTGGAACACATATGCAGTTTTGGTTCTAGGAATTCAGACAGAATCCTTCCAGCTCTCTAGTTTCCAACAATTTGTGACAAACATAGCATATTTAAGGATAGGACTATTTCTTCTGCTATAATTACTTAATGACACTAGTGAAATGATCAAAGAAGTTTCAGAAGCTGAAAATTCATTCCTATGCAGACATAAAAATAATTGGGCTAAAGAGTCATGTTTTAGCACTTTCCTCTCAGTTATGCCTCTGAGATTTGCTCACAGCCTCCCAACAATTTCAAACCCATACTTCTGGGGAATAGTACAATGTAACCATAAAATTACACTTGAGATAAGATTTAATTGTCATTCTCACCTTTCCAACACCTTTCAAGAAGTAATCCTTAAAAGCCTCACAAGAAGGGATATTGCAATTAAAATTATAGCATGCAACAATGATATTAAAAGAAAGACAAACTGCTTTATAGGTTTTACAGGAGCTTAAGTTCAACAGCTTTATTCAAAGATATTACAAGTGATCCTGTCTGATGGATTTTAGATATTCACTTTGGGCCCAAGGATGTTCGAGCTAAATAAAACAAATTGACATTACACCCTGGGAGATCTTTTCATCTGCTTGAGCCACAAAGGCTGGAGAAAGCCAGTGGAACTGCAGCAGGTGAACCATAGGAAGGATCGTGTTCTCCTGTGGTTTCATTTCAGTGCTGGTAGATTCTCAATAAAAGCAAAGGCTACGCTGGAACAACACTAATCCAAGGTACCAGCTTCTCCCTTTATTCCTTCTCCTGCTACCCCCTCTACTCCACATTCACTAGTCTATCAGCAGTATTTAAATAAAATTAAAAAAAAAAAAAAAAAAAAAAAAAAAAAAAAAAAAAAAAAAAAAAAAAAAAAGAGAGAGAGAGAGACTGAACCACTGAACCCTGAACCACTCTGGACTGCAAGATGAGGTTCACCAGCAGCTAACCTGGCCTTACAGTCTTACCTATGGCAGAAGTTGCCACATCTGAAAGATATGAAAGATGAAAGATGCAACTTCTTTTTAACTCTTTTTTTCTAATTCTTTTGGAGCAGAGCCCAATCAATTTGTGCTTGGGAGATTTCAGGCACAGAGGGAGAAAGCTTGGGAGGACAGCCAGTTCCATGAGACTGCCAGCATCTTGAGAGGGTCTAAAGCTCATGCTGCAGCTGCCATTTTGGTCTCCTGTGCTCTCAGGGGATGTATAAATCATTCTCCAAGTGTGCCTGCAGCAGGCAAGGCTCACCTCAGCAGAAGGGAAAGGGAAGCACAGCCTGTCACATTGTCCTGCAGCCCCACATTACTTCCCCAGAGGATAAAAAATGCTAGGACATCAGCTGGACCTTCCAGCCAAATGGGAGGTGTGCCCTGTAGACTCACAGTTACCTGGAAAACCAAAATTATTTTAATTGCCGCAGCAAGAAGCTTTAACTTATGTTCCTAGGAAAGGTAGTACTCCTTAGGGTGGGGAGTTTACTTGTAGCAGTTCACTGCCTGAAGCATCAGACAAGATGAAAAGCAAAACTCAGAAGTTGCTGATGAATCCCTTAAAACAAGTATCTTCCTTGAACCAAAGGCTGAATGGCAACTTTCATTCAACTAACCTGGAAATTAACAGGGGGCAAGGGGAGAGAGAGGAATGGTCTGATCTTATTTTTTAGCCAAAGGATGCAATCGCTTCATAAATATTCCCAAAAAGGCTCCCAAATAGAAAGGCTGGGCCTTCACTAATGATTATGTATGGAAGGGAAGGGTTCTACTTGTTGCCTAGACCTTGAGCAGAGGAGAAAAAGCATCTTCCAATGAGATGAATACCTATGAAAAGATGGACTTCATTTTATACTCCAAATGAACTCAATGGGACCTGTCAAACCAAGACTTCTTCCTCTCTTTCCAGAGCAAAGAAAAACCAAACCAAAACCATTACATTTTTAATATGCTTGCAAATAGAAACTTTCCTTTCATTCCTTCTAAAGCCCAAATCCAGCCAGTAGCACTGCTTTTAAAACTCCTACAAAGAAGGCAAGACTATTGAATTCAGAGGTAAAATCACTGCAAAGAATATTTAACATTAAAGCCAAACACCACATCCTCCTGAAGCAGCACGAATGCCTTCAAGGGAAGATGGAAAATGTAAATCACTGGAAACCCTGAATACCCAATAAATCACTGGCAGGCTGGCCTGGGTTTCAGCTCTGAACAGAGGGAAAGCAAAAAGAGTTCCAGAGTCCAGCAAAGATGGAAAGAAAGCGCCCATTGTATTGGGAGTGTTACACGATCCGTATCGGACCTTTGTGCACCATGCTGGGGCAAAGAATTTACACGGATGCAAGGAAGTGGGAGGTGTTAAGAAGGGAACGGCATCAGAGTTTATACAAGTGTTACCAATGTTAGAATAATGTTTATCAGCTTACAGTATTTGGCTTAGCATAGCTCAAGGGAGAAGGGAGAGATAACAACAGTCCAAAACACGTTCCTCTACCTGCAAAGCCGGAAGGAGGTCTAAATTCTCCATTTGAAAGGGAGCCCAATTAACTTTATCTTGTATATCTGAGCTCCTGCTGGGGAGACAAGTTCACTGGGGGTTATAATAATAATAACCCATGTGCAAACATTTTGACTACTGCGTATACTGAAACATCAGAGGAGGAATATAGTATTATGGAGAAGGTTTATTGCATCAACTCCTTTTCAGCACTGTTCTTTGGAAGATGCTTGAAGTCAGGCACACACTTAACTACTTTTATGATAGGAAACTGAGCAGTTCCCATACACATCAAAAGACTTGGCTAACCCAGCTGTACTGCTTTTCTGAAATCAACAGGGCTGTGCTGATTTATATCAGGCCAAGAGCTGAGTGTCCACAATTCATTCCTCTATGCCAGCTCAGAGAAGGAACACAACAGAAACAAAATATTCAGCTTCTCTGCAGGAGAACTGGTCAACAACAAACCCTATGATGATGTCAAGGGAAAAAAACAAGAAACACTTCACTAATTCCCGAAATTAGTTGCTTGGAATAGACAAGGATAAGAATGAATGAAACTTGGATTCAGTCACCTCCTTTGCCAGCCTTTATACATGGGTCAGTCATCTGCCATCCACCACAGGCAGAAAGATAGGTTTCATCCACACACACTTGCACATTGAACAATATTTCTATGCAAAACAAAACAGGCTGTGTCGCTTCAATCTGGCAAGAGAAATTGTTTCGGGTGTGGTAAGAGCCTAAACAACTGCACATAACCTCAAGAGGATAGAATCTTCCAATACTGGAGCAAAGGATCATCAAATAAAGCTTGTGGAAGAGAATTCAAAACACACCAAAGGAAGTCTAAAACCTCTTTTGTATAAAGAGTCACCTTAGCAAAGGGTGCTGGGACTACATGATATTTTCAGTAGTTCAAGATGAAAAGTTCTTGTGTACATACCACACAACGATCAGGAAATCCTTTGATTGGAAAGTACTAGAGGATTAGGAGAATATTGGTAAGGACACATTAATCTTAACACTTACATACTTAATCTTCTCCAGCATCCATTTACAGCTATCAACAGGAACAGGATGCTGGATTTGCTGAACCTTTGGTCTGAAGAAGTACAGTGGTTTTATTTTGTTGGTATGTCCATGGAGATTCTTATCATTAATTAGTTTATCTATAAATATGAAAATATAGGAACAGAAAGCTGAAAAGTGGAGAAAGATAATAGACGGTGAGCAATAGCCAATAAAAAGGAGCAGAGGATATTAACATTTAATAAGGAGCCATTACACAGAACCACAGAGTAATTTAGGTTGGAAAAGACCTCTGAGCTCATGAAGTCCAACCACCACCTTGTCAACTAGACCATGGCACTGTCACACGCAGTCATTTCTTGAAAACCTTCAGGGGCAGTGATTCCATTAATTCCCTGGGCAGCCTATTCTGATGTTTATAAACCCTTTATTGTGAAGAAATTTCTCCTGATGTCCAGCTTGAAGAAGTTTGAGAATATGTCCTCTCATCCTGTCACTGGTTGCCTGGGAGAAGAGCCCAACCTCTGCCTGGCTACAGCCTCCTGTCAGGGAGCTGTGGGGAGTGATAAAGTCATCCCTGGCCCACCTTTTCCCCAGACTAAACACCTCCAGCTCCCCACAGCCATTCCTTCACCAGCCTTGTTGCCCTACTCTGGACTCACTCCAGCACTTCCTACCTGAATTGGCGGTCCCAGAACTGGACACAGCACTCGAGGTGTGGCCTCACCAGTGACAACTACAGGAAAAGAATCACTTTGTGGTCCTGTTGGCCACATTATTCCTGATCCAGGCCAGGTGCCATTGGCCTTCCTGGGCACACCTGGCTCATGTTCAGTCTGCTGTCATCCAACACCCCAGCTCCTTTTCCTTTTCCTCTCCAGCCACTCTGCCCCAGCCTGTGGAGCTGCAGGGGGTTGTTGAGGCCAAAGTGCAGGACCTGGCACTTGGCATTGCTGAGCCTCACACAACTGGCCTGAGCCTGGATCCAGCCTGTCCAGGTCCCTCTACAGAGCCTTCCTTCCCTCCAGCAAATCTACACTCCCACTAACTGGGTACCATCCACAAATTTACTGAGGCTGCTCTTAGTTCCCTCATCCAGATCATTGATAAAAGATTGAACAGGACTGGGCCCTACACTGAGCCCCAGGGAATATTTCTGGTCACCAGATCATAGGTAAGGAATTTAATAGGAAAGATGGTGAAAGTCCCAGAAGTAATGCTAATGTGTGCTAGACACTGCTGAGGTTAACAGGAATTGCAAATATTCACATAGGACTTTTGGACCTGAGCCTATTTTCATCATTGAAAGTTAGCACCAAGTCCACAGCAATCAGAATTTAGGTCTTTGGTCATCAGAGCTGCTGCAGAGAGGTGCGGGAGATACTGAATATAGAAATAAAGGAAAAGCAATAACGAGAATTATCATATTTTCATGGACTCCAAATCATCCACTCTCATTTAAAAGCACTATTCCACAAAAATAATTCCCCACCTTTGGGTTAAACCACCTATGTAAAAAGAGACACAGTAGGACTAAACATATCTATGCAAAATAGGTCATTTCTAAGGCCCACAAAATATCAGAAACAAAGTTCAGAAGTTTCATTTTTCAGTCAGATAATCCTTGGGTTATGCATGTGAAAATGTGGCATGATATCTACCTGACTGGTAAATTCATCCTTACCGTAAATCTTTGAATCAAGGAATATTTTCCACCCTGCTACAGACGTAGCTTTATGTCCAGAAAACAAATCTGGCAGAGGTGCACTTGCCAACAGATCTTAAAAAGTTCCAGCTCTTTGATTAAACACATCTATTTCTGCAGAGTTCAGTAAATGCGTGAATGGAGCATGTGACAAGCTGTTGGCAGCGTATTTATTTCTACAACACTCTGTAAATCTTGCTAGGCTGCCCGTATCCTCTCATTTTCTTGTCTCTATTACTGTTCTTCAGCACAGCAAGTCTGCTCCCTTCTTGGGAACTGAGATGTTTGGGGACTGCTGCCCTTAACTTCTAAGTGAGATGTGCAGTGATTCCTCCAAAATGCACTGGGCTCTTTTGTGATATTACTTAAATATTTTTCGGTGCTCAACCAGAAACTTGCAACTCTGGCACGTAGATCTCCCAGAAAGTATTGACATTGCTAGAAAGGAGGACAGGAGGGGAGTGAAGTAAATATCTAAACTCAAAAAACGTCTGAGAAAGACAGTCAAGGGTGTGATGAAGTTTTCTAGGGAGTCACTTTTCACCGTCATGTGAATTTTCTGATGGGAAGATACGCCCTTAATGAAAAATGCCACAGTGTCATTATGACCTAACTTAGAAACAAATAAAACAGCAAATTAGGCAAGACAGCTTAAATGTGAAAAAATTGCCCTCTGGCCTTGGAATTCCAGGTTTATTTCCCGCAGGAAGAGGTAAAGCCACCAACAAAGGAGCAAAAATTTTCGTTTAAGGTTGCATGGACAATGAGATAGTTCTACAGAACAATGAATGTCAGCTGCTCATGGTATAAGAATAATTATGATTTGACAGCACTTTAAAATCAATGAAGAGCAAGAATTTATTTGTACAAAGTTTAGCATGTTTCACAGCAGCAGAGAGCTGAATGAAGAGGGTTCAAATGCTTTGGATAAATCACAGAAACAGAAAAAAAAAAAAAAGGGGCAAAATTAAACCAGTAAAAAGTGACATTGGAGTTTTAACTGCTCAAACACAGGAAGCATGTGGCTAAACAGCAGTTCTCCAGAAACATGTTTACGGGTTGCTGGATCAGAGTCAACACAGCTCTGCTGGCGAGAAAAGAGAAAACATAACGCTAGAAGAGATAAACAAAGTCTGCAGCCTCCAAAACACACAGAACACCCCCCCTGCTCTCTGCAGTGCCAGTAGGGCTTCACAGGAACTCTGCTGCATCCTCTTCAAGAGTGGATGGAGCTGGGCAGCAGTGGGATGAAGTTTCTGGGAGGTTCAAGACACATGTGGAAGACGAGGACTACAGCAAACACCTCAAAGCAGCATAAAGAACTGCCACAAGAGAAAGAGCAGCTACATAACCTCCATCACCTCAGAATGGGTTGGGCAAACATGCCACAGGAAAGCAGCCAACCATTCTACTCAGCTTGTTGTAATTCCACACACACTGGAGGGATACCTTCCAGTCCCTTTTTTAATGTATTTTGTATTCCAAGGAATTGGAGGAGAACCCTCTGGAAATGAGTCAAGGGGATTTACTGCTTTCTTTCCAACGTTACTCATACTTCCCCCTCTTTTACATCATCCTTTGGGTTGGAAAAGATCACTGATCATCATTTTCAGTGCTCAGTTTGGCTTGGCACACCTGTAGAACAGGTACACACATTTAGACCTGAATGTTTATAGCACTCCGGGGCTGCATCCCATTTGCTCTATCATCAGTACAATTCTGAGACCTTTCCTTTATTCAGGACTGATCTAGCTTTGTGTTGGCTTGGCTTCACAGGTACACATCAGCATCTCCTACATCAATTTCCATCCCTGTGCTTCCTCTCCCTTGGAATTCCACTGGCATCATCCCCAGCCCTGCGCCAGCCTGCTACAAACATCTCTCTTCTCTAGGAGTTCTCCTTTTCATAGCTGAGGCAGATACACTATTAAAAAAGATCTCTGCTGCCCTCTTTCACCACTTTCAGTCCAGTTGAATACGACAGAGCAGAGAGAGAGAAGCCGGCGCTTCAGGGAGAGGAGAGAGGCAGTAACAACATTGAAGAGATATCAGGCACCCAAAAATGGATAGAGAGGATCAAGCAGAGAACTTAAGGGGGTTAGCCCTGCTGGAGAAATAAGCTTCAACTGAAAACGAGCTCAGACTGAGATTTAATCTATTCTAGTGATTCAGATCACAGTAAAAATCTTACTGAATTCAAACTGAAGCAAAGCCAGCTTCAGTCACAGCTAGACCCAACCCCAAAAATGAGCAAGAGCAATTACTGCTTCATTTCCTTGATGTTTGACCAATGATGTGTAAGGTGAATGCTGGGGATGATCCTAGAACTAGGATCTCAGCTGGAAAACAGAAGTCAGGAGAATGATGATTTCAATTGCCGAATTAGAGGAAAAAAGTAATGATCACCACAGCCTGGTATGGCACTGATGTCAGTAACTCACAGACCTGATTGTGCCTGAGGCTTAGGCTAAGACCATTACTAGGACAATCTTGGGATCAGTTAACAGAAGTGACAAAAACTCACATGGAAGGAATTTTTTAGTCATTGTTTTGCCTCCACTGCCAACACAGAAGGATTAACAGAAATATCATTTTCTACACATGAGGGCAAATATTAGGACTACCCCACCCAAAGCCCACGAGGACTTGTTCAGCCGTAAGTGACTGGACAATAAAGCGCCAAAAAATTCAAGAAAATGTGATTGTGACAAACTCACGGCATATCAATATCTGGAGGACTGCAGGTAGTTCTGATTGCCCCACCTGGAAAAGAGTCCAACAGAACGGGGAAGGAGCAAAGAAGGAAAACCAGCTCCTGACCAAAGGTGGAGAGACACTCAGAGTAGGAAGGCAGTAACCTTCAGGGTGGAAAAAAACCTACCTAACAGAGATATAGCAAGTTTAAAATTATGATTTAAAATCATGACACAAGAGGTAAATACATGAGATGCTATTTTTCATAAAAGAGCTCCAAAACTCCCAAATAACACTAGGCAGGTCAAAATCCTAGCAAAAGGAGTAAAATTTCAACAGCTCTCTACTAAATTGAGGATGACACTGAAAAAGGAGGCTATGAAGACAAGAGAGCAGTTTGGGAAGAAAAAGAACAGCTTCTTCAAGAACAGTCTGTTTGTTTCAGCATGACAGAATGGAAATTATAAGGTCAACTTGTCCATTACACTGAGTTTTTGAGTACTGCAGAGAACATGCAGGTGAGAAAGAAACAAAAATTTAAAAATCAAGAATTTTATCCTTCTGTAGGGACTCCCCTAACTGCTCCTTAATTTTCCTAGCCCCAACTCTAGCATTGGGGGATAGCCAAAACTCCTCTCTTTTACACCATATCCTGTTGGTTGTGCTACAGGCTGAGACAAGAGTGATTCCACAGTGAATTGTTTGATAGGCATCTCCAGCAGTTTCAGTAGGCAGCACAAAGTGGACCAAACAGACCGGAGAATTCAGATCCAGCCACCTAAGTAAGTCACTTCTTTTCTTTTTGTCGCTATGTCCAAGCACAAAACACCAGTCTGACTCAGCTGCTGCTTTTAATTTAAAACATGTACAGATTTTGCTGAATATTATCAAACGGAGCTTTGAAAAGGGAGATGAAAAAACACCTTCTATTAGTCACATGTTAAAAGTTGGGGGTTTTTTTCCTCCTAGAATAGGTGTGAAACACTGTCAACTCCAGCACCTAATCTACTCTATTGAGCTAGGGAAGGTCAGCAGACAGGCCTCAAGAAAGTCTCGTGATTCCTAGAGGAATTACAGAGTCCCTCTAACATTGTGTGTAACTAAATATGATTTACCACTACAGATAGTGTACCACAACACACAAGGTAGCTTAGCAGATAAATCCAACAGTGCTTTTAGCATTAAAAAAAAAAAAATTAAAAAAAAAATTAAAATGTCTGAAGGTCTCAAGACAACTTAAAACACACCATCAGTCTAACTGAACTAGAGATTTGGCATGGAATAGCCAAGGATGTTGTGATCTGGTGGCCTGAGTAAAGGCAAGGCGGCTCTGCTTCTGCTGGGCAGTGATGCCAGGTAATGACCTGGCACAGTGGCTCATAGCCACCTTTGTGCCCCTCCAAGAATTTCCCTGAAAATGAGTCTTTAACCCAAACAATATGCAGCCTAAAGTCTGAGCAAGAGGGGCCTTGACTGAGGCTGGAAGGCAGAAGGACGTGATCATCTCAACCAGGAAAATCGAACATACCCAGCAAGAAAAAATAAGGCTGCAGTGCAGCCTTCAAGGCAGGTTTTTCAAGGAAGGAGAAGGAAAACAGCCATGAATCAGTAGGAGAAATATGACTTTAAAGCCCTAACAAAGGGGAACAGATGGGAGCATAGCAAAGTGCTCACAAACTTGAACTGGAATAGCTGTCTCTTAATAAAACCTCTCCAAATATGAAAGCTCCTCAGACATCTGCAATTAAATCCCCTATTAATCCCGACTATATTTTAAAAGGCAGTTGAGCCAGGCTACTAACAGTGCTATTGACAGGCTGGAAACTACACCAGGAGGACAGAGATGGTGAAACAGAAATGAGAAGAGCCAAAATACAAACTTAAAACCCAGGATGACGGGATTGGTTTTTCCACCTCTGCCTCCACATAATTAAGATCCTCCTGAAGATTTTATCTCTAAGTGCTGGAGGGGGTTAGGGCTTCAGTATTTCTGACTCACCCTGATTTCTTACACGCTCATAGGAATGAAGATAGGGAAAATATCACCACTTCTGTATTATGGAAACCTTGCAATTAATAATTGAGAATCTTTTTATCTCTCTCTCCCTTTTTCTTTCAGAACTAGAGTGCTCTCTTCAGCTTGTTAAGCTTAGTTCACTCCCACTGATAATTCACTAGAGATCATAATTTATGGACAATTGAAGCTGCAGAAACATCTCTTAGAAGGAATAGAGCAGATCCATAGCAACAATTCTTCAGGGGAATATTAATCCCCAGCTTTATGTAGTGCTAAGTGTACAATAGTAATCAGAACTTGAGTAGAAGCTGCTAATCATTGAGGGAAAAGGCTGTATAAAGAATTCATAATGGAATTAGCCTGCGGCAAACAAAGAAAGACAAAATTAAATCAGCCATCAAATTGCACCAAGGAATTTTAATTTACAGGTTAATGTAGGATTATGTAACTAATCACAGCTAACATTTTCAATGAACAACCAATAAAATTCTGCTCTTTTTTTTATTCCTGCTAATGGTATTCCAATAACACACTTTTAT
This sequence comes from Zosterops lateralis, assembly GCF_965231275.1. Taxonomy (NCBI): domain Eukaryota; kingdom Metazoa; phylum Chordata; class Aves; order Passeriformes; family Zosteropidae; genus Zosterops; species Zosterops lateralis. The sequence continues at coordinate 9,358,903 of NC_139764.1, forward strand.
CACCGTATAATGTGTTAAGAATGATTTTCAAAAATTCTAAAAATCTTCCAAAAAGCATTATGACTGAGCAATCAATGCAAAATGCTGGCTTTAAGTTAATTAGCATAAATATACATCTCAATGATCTACTGTTTGTTTCAATCCAATACAATAAAGTTCCTTGGAGTCTGCATGGGACAGATTTACATAACCAAATGTGCATAACTGTAGCCTTAAAATATATGCATGACTTCCGAAGAGGGAGATACAGCAATACAGAAAAGCCTCCAAATTAAATAAGTCAAACAACTTCTGAGTACTAAAGGGCATCAGCTAATTCTAAATAAAACCCTTATTATCGTTTTTTTCTATCAATACAGCATATATATCCCATGACATACGCACAAAGGATTGCTCTAACAGAGTTTGTGCTGTTTATAATATGAACATCATAAAAAAGAATAAGGTTTCTGGGATAAAAAGTTGATTTGCTTCCCCTAGAGAAAAAAAAGATAAAGACCTCGTATATGTCCCAGTTATATTTTGATATTGGCCAATGCAAGGAGATTTTAAAAAAAAGACAGAAAGAAAGGAAAACCTCTCTGTTCAAAAACATATATTAAAAAATCACTAGTTACTGTATGCTAATACATAGAAAAGACTCGCATAACCCTTTGCACATTTTTTAAAGGGAAACACCAAAATTATACTGTATGCTTCAAAACACATCAGCTTAATCAAAAAGATCTTTTTTGCAACATATGGCAGCATGAAAATTTTTATAAATGGAGTAAAAAGCACTTTCATAAGCTTTACTTCACTTAAGAGGAATGCTGGGAAGAAAGGCAACAGCATTCTTCCTGCATATGTTTTTCTTGCTCTGAACAATGTGGGAAAACCTCATTTTACTTTAATCTAACAGTTCATTTTATGGAAGCAGCAACATTCTGCCCATTTATTAGCACAGAGGGTTTGGGGTTGGGGGTTGGTTTTTTTTCCCCCTTCCTTTTATAAAGTCTAATTTTGAGATGCACACTTCCAAAAAACATTATGGTGTCAATTGCACTACCCTTCAGCAATCCTGTAATAACTTTATTCAACCATTTCTAATTATAATTATATTTTCAATTCCTTTTAGCTATAGAAACTCTTTATCAATCAGAGCACAAGACAGAAAATTACTTTATTACAGCTACAGCTCGTTAGTCTGAGTGCTCTTAATGAAGCAGCCTCATAATCAGATGAAAATCATGCTGAAGAAAACTTGCATCATTAGTCTGGGCCTTAATTACCAAGAAATATAGTCACTAACAATGATACTCCATTTCATGATACGGTGCATGCACCTTCTACAGTACTTGCAATTAATAATTCCGCAGACTGCTACAGAATCTTTCTATTTATTCATAACAATGGAGGGGAAAAAATTCTAAATTTAATTGAGCGGCTCCGAATGCACTCTCTCACTCTCTCCTGCTCAGATTAAAATGTCAAAAGGCTAATATTCTATCTTACAATAATTCATCATTTTAATTACATATTTTATGTGTGTGGAATGTCCTTTTTATTTTTTTCTCCTCTTGATCATTTAGGGCGACATTTTGGGGGGACATGTGTGCAGAAAAAAAAAATATCTCCTTGTATATTTGTGGACCACGCCACACAGAGTTGCAATAAAGAGAAGAAAAAAGCATTTCTCTTCTTTGCCAGTGAACGAGGATAAGCTTCAGACAGAAGCACAAGAAATTCATTTAAATTAATGATGTCCTTCATCCAGTACACTTATCAGTGAGGCTGGAAAGATTCCTGAGCAAGGAATATGTCGATCCCTAAAATTCTTTATATGATCCATTATAGGATTAGTAACTTTTATACACAAACCTCTTCTAATCCACTGCATTTTCTGTATTCTTTCTCACTGAATGCTCGTCTGAAGTCTCCAGAAAGCTTCCTGCACACGAGAGCATCAGGAAATAGGAGTAAGAGTCCCCTTCGTCCAGCTAATGAACCCGCTAAAAGATCAGATCACAATCCTCGACACCCAGCACACGGAGGATATTTCACTCTAATTTCCAGCATGGAAAACGACTCCACAGACAGCAAGGGGAATGTTTACACCCCACAGGAGTGTCCCCGAGGTTTGTACCTGCTCCAGCTTTCTCCCTCCAGTGCCTCGTCACTGCTTGAAGCCCGACAGGCTCCCGAGGGGGATAAGGAACACGGTTTTCCAGGGGATTAACTGAGGTCCTGCTGCTCTGCTGGCTGCAAAGCTGAGCTTTGGAAACTGGGGATTCCATACACATTAAAAAAACCCCTATGATTTTTGCAAAGTGCCCAGTCCTTGGCTGCTCAGCTGCTATCTGAGTAAGTCACGTTAGAGCAGAAAAGATTGCTCCGGAGTTAAGTTACCGAGCCTGTGATTAATCTCAAGGGCACAAGCTAAATAACTCCCTTGTACCATTGAATTTTCTAGCACTCACACGGTGCTGTGCTTTCATGCAAGCACTTCAAACAACAACTAGCCATTAGACAGGCTAGATGAACTTGCTGTAAATTTATTCAGCATATCCTGCTTCCCAGCACTGAGCTGCACAAGGCATCCTCACTGTCACCTCTGCCACAAGATTTCCTGCATCCTCCCATGATTTTTGACAAATCATTGGCATCTTTTGAAGCCTTTTGCACCCCCTCCCAACACAGAAAGCGAGCTCCCTTCTCCTGAAACAGAAAGTAAGAAGGTCCCTGCTCTGTTTTGGCTACCTCTCATATGTGGCACAGTTAAGGGCTAGTAAGCTAAAGAAGGAAAAATGAAAATCAGCTTGGAGTTCTGTAAAACAAATCTGTAAGTAGATGGAATGAATAAATAAATAAAATAAAGAAAAAAGGCTTTCTGCCCAGTCTCTCCTGCAACTCTTATTTTCCTACCCTCCCGCCACACCTCAGTAGTTTTTATTTTAGGAGAACTTCTTTTACGTATTTGCTTCAAGAATTTGCATCTGGCACCAGCAGCCAACAGAGACAGGAGACCGACAAGATGGACTGTTGTGGCAATTCCTAAGTTCCTACTACATTCCTAAGCTGTGCTTTTTGGCACTGAATATGGCAAAAATAAAAGACAGCATATTTAGAAACGTGACAACTGGAAAAAATATTCTTAAACCTTACAGTGCCTTCTAAAATTGCAGAATAAAATTAATTTATAGTATGACTATAGCTGGCCAAAAACCAGGGGCTCACAGTAAACCAAATGGGGTAAAAACTGGCTCCGAAAGCGATTCTGAGGTTTTGGCTCTGTCCAACAAGTACACTTATAAACTTATTGTATAACTTACTGGCAAGAGAGCAGCATCAGACTGACCTCCACTTGCATCACAGAAATTACACATTCATTGTCTTTGAGGGGAAAATGTTCTTATGGTACCATATTAATATCCTTTGTGGGCTGGGTCATGAATCAGCATTGGCAGCCACCTCCCAAGCCGTCTGCCTGCCAGCCTTCCCAGCTGGAAAACTGGTAACGCAGGAGAGATGCATACATAAGGGAAGCGATGGTTTCCCAATCCTGAATTGATTTGTTCATGAATCCGCTCGAGTTTAAAGCGCCCCAGCGTGCCAAAAACCTGGTCCAAGGAGCACATGGGAGGATGGTGAGCGGTCCCTCGGAGGGAGCATCAGCGAGGATGGGTTTGGGCACCCCCAGCCCACGGAGGCAGGGCTGGGGCACTCCCCGCACCGCTCCCCGCGGGATGGGGCGACGCTTCCACGGGGGATAAAACTTTGCTCTGTCTAAAATCGGGAATTTTTTGTTTTTCTTTTTCCTTCCCCCTAATTTTTATTTATTTATTTATTTTATTCTCCCCGCAGTCCCCAGAGGAGGGGGCGCGGAGAGGACCGGGCGCTGTCCCCGGGGGCGGCCCCGCTGCGCTCCCCCCGTGCCTGGGGGCCCGGCGCCCTCTGCCGGCCGCACCGCCCGCCGCACCGCCCCGCAGCCGGGCCCGCGGGATCGAGCCCTGAGGACGCGGGTTCGAGACCCGGCTCCGCCGCACCCACGCCCCGCGCTTCCCCGCCGTCAGTGCAGCCCGACCTGCTCACAGTGCAAGCCAAATCAGTGCTCCCCCAATAATTAAATAACGAGGAGTAATGAACCACCGCGATGTCAGTCGGGGTACAGCTCTGAACCCAAATCTAAAAGCATCAAGCAACTGGGACAAGCAATAGTTTCTATCTGCAATTATTAAACAGGGAGAAACTGCTTTGGTAGGGGCAGGCACAGACTGCCCCCTGCCCACCTACCCTGGCAGGAAGAACATCACGACTGGGTTTCAGCACAGAGGGCAGAGCTGGACCCTGAAAACCATCCCAGAGCATCAGAGGCTTGGAGCAGTGGTGCCACAGCTGTCGAGCCTTATTGTAATCTCAGTCACAAGACACTGACTATCAGACCTTCAGGCCTTAAAACCAGGAGGAGGACATGCATTGACCAGCAGTGAGAGGAACTGTTGTATTTTACCTGTCCAGGTGTTTTCTGTAGTCCAAGCCTCAGCTTCGTAGCTCACACCCCTGAAGTACAGTTTGGCAATTAGATCAGTCTAAGTCGGCATTTCTTCACATTTTGTCTTCTTAATTCTTGTTCCAAGTGACAGTTGTGTTTGCTTACTCCTCCTCTTCTTCCCCCAGAAAGATTTGTCCCAATCTTAGAAACTAATCCTTCCAGGAGAAAACAGGATTAGCCTGGCAAAGCCATGGTTTTGGTAATAGAATAGCCGTGTTTTCCCAAACGCTCATAAATCCAAGGTGCAGGTATGAGCCATTGGTCTGAGCTGCCACCCAGCTGTTCCAAATGAGCACCATGCTGCCCAGGTTCCTTGGCCATGAGCCTTCCTCGGCTGCCCTCCCTGTGAGCAGGCAGGGAAGAAGCTCCAGCAAAACACAAGGAAGCTCCAGACATGGAGCCAGACTGCCTCAGCAGTAGGAAAGACAATTTTTCCTCAAGTAAAGACATGCCAAATCTCTTGGTTCCTGTGCCTCTCGCTGAAATTGCCTGCTATAAAATCCAGGTGGAATGTAAAATGCAGTTAAGAAAAAAAAAAAAGAGACTAAATCAAGACAAACAGGATTTCCTGACTTTTCTTTGAGGAAGTAGGTTAGGCTGCACACAGGCAGAGATTTTTAGGTGAAGAGGAGCATGGTCCACCTAGATGGAGAGCAATAGGCATCTGAGAGAACATGCAGAAGTGACAGCTTGACTGGAAAAGAGGCCAGACATGAGACATCTTGAAGAAATTAGAGTAAAGCTATACTTTGTGACAGTTTTCAGTCACACTGTAGATACAACCCACTTCCACATAACCTATTGCACCTTTAATGAAAGTATAAGCAGTAGACCCAGTGAGATGCCTGCACTTCCCACAGGAGAACCATTCTTATCCTCATCCTGGTTTTTGCACTTAACCTTAAGGCGCCCCTGCTTGCTCTAAGACTGAAGGACCTCATAGAGACCAGGGCAGTGGAAGGACTGGCCTGGAGGGGTCCCTAGGTCCACCCAGCTCTGGATAAACTCCCTGCCTTCTCAGGGGTAGAAGGGATGGCCACAGTCACTCAGGCCATGAGCAAAGAGGGAAGTGCAAAAGCCAGTTCACTGATCCCCAACCCAGCAAGGCACCCAAACCTCTCCCTCTCACCAGTCTGCAAGAGGCATTGCACAAAGGTGTTCCAACTGTCCACAAAGACCAGTCAAGCACCAACAAGGTACACAGAGTCTTCTCCTCCTACACCACCTCTCCCCCACTCCTTATCTTCCTGCATTCAGGCAAGACTCACTATTTATTTTCCCCACATGCTCTGGGAGAAGGAAACCATTGTGGGATTTTTTTTTTTTTTTTTTGGTGGTGGGGAGGTATTATTTTGTTTGTATGATTTCCAAAGCCAGTGGGCACAGGGTGAGGCAAGCCCATGCAAGGGTGCAGCAACACTGCTTGAGCTCCCATCAGCCCAAGTGGCACATTGCCTGGGGGCACTGATGAAATATTTGGGCTTCCACTTGATTGCACAAAATGCCCCTGAAACTGCCAGGTCAGGAGGAAAGGTGCAGTGCAGGAGGTGACGAACAGATAGCAAAACCCTAAAAGACCAGCCAGAATCCATGACCCCCTTCTGTTCCTATACAGATGCCCACGAGCCAGGAAACCTGCCTCATACCCTTCAACAACCAGAGATGGACTGCACAGACACCAAAGGTTTATCAGCTCTTCCTTCACAAGTAGGTTTTTCAGCACTTCCTTCCTTCCATCAACAGAATCACCCCTAACCTATATCTTCCAACCACCTTTAAGATTCTTGCCATATGAAAACATTTGAGAGGTTTTTGCTGCTGTTCAATGACTGGTTTTCTCCCCTTCTTATACGATGACGTGTTTTATCTTATTTGCTCAATGGGATCACTGCCTTTCCACTGAAGAGCCTATTTTAAATATCAACACAGGTTGGTATTTTAAAAATTATTCAAAATGTCACCAGTCACAGAATGTTTAATTATTGCAAACATCTTTCAAAAAATTCCACCGTGGGTTTCTTGCGCCAAGTGATTTATTTCGGATATAATTTCTGTTTAATTAATAGGGGATTTAGCTCTGACCTGGAGGGTGTGAGAACCAGCAGAGGAGCTGGAGTTGTGTCGAGTTAACATTAAACCTGCTTGTGCCTGTTGGAGGCTGAGAAGGAAAAAAAACAACAAATGGGGCTGGCTCTTATTCAGGTGCTGCTGCTACCCAGCAATATTCTCATGTTGATTGCAATGGAAAAATTGTAAAGGCAAACAGAACTTGGGGGGGAAAAAAAGTTAATCACCAGGATATGAACACCGTGCTTTGTTATTTATTTTAACTATGTATATAATTTGCTATAGAGCATAATTACCCCTAATTTCAGCTGAGATAATATCTAGGCCACTCTTTGTTATTCATATGAGCTCAGAGAACAGTTTCTCAATCAGTCTGGCCCGAAGTTCCTTTACACCTTGAGAACAATCAGAATCAAGGACTGAAAGGTTATTTTGGGAGGGGCAAAAAAAAAAAAAAAATTTAAAAAAAATCACCTACTCAAAAAAAATTACAAAATTGGAAAATGCCTAATCTATGCTGCTCAAAACACCAGGTTACATCAGAACCAACTTTAATATCCTGTAAAAATCTCTTAGTATGACGCACATACAGCTGTCTAATATTGCTGCTTAAAATGCCTCGGCGTTAAATAAGATTCTATGCCGTAAAATTTTGCAAGGTGATAAAACAAAAAAAATGATATAATAAATATAAACCATCTGCATTTTTTAACAAGCCATTTGGAAGTGGATTTAATTTATATTTAGAATTGTTTTGAAGTGTTCTCTTTTTTGAAAATGTCCCAGTTACAGTATATTAGGTTTTCAGTAGAAAGATTAAAAGAGCTGACGCACAAATAAACACGCATGCACACCCAGAGCAATTTCCAGAGCTATGAGAGCATTTGATTCTTCAAGGATACTACAGCTGGCTTTTAGTCACATAAAAAGGGTTAGTGTGTGCAATCGGCAGCTCTGGAAAATGGATTCATGAACACAAAAATGCATTAAAACAACATTAAGATTTTGGCAACAACCAACATGAGCCAGGAAACCGAGCTTCAGGCTGAACTTGCATCCTTAACTCCTTCCACAGTGCTTGCTGAGAGGGTTGGGCATATTCTTCAGGAGGGGAAAGCCCATCCCGGGGCTTCTAAACAGCACAGCAGAGACACCGAGGGGCAAAAGAGAGAACTATACTTTTTTTTTTTTTTTTTTATGACCTAGCTCCCGTGGCATTGTCTCCTTTAACAGACTCATGTCTTGTGCCACAGGTCTGTTCAGCCTGGCATCTGCACTGAAAAAGCTTTCCACCACTTAACTCCTTTGTGTTACTTCTGCTGCCTTGCACTCCCCTACCTCCACTGCACAGGATGCTCCTGAGTGCTTCCTGAGCATTTGTTTCCAGCAAATCTCCAATGCTGGTGAAACAAGAATGAGGCAGCACTGTTCAAGGATCTCAAAAGTAGCAAAGCTTTGTATGCCCTTGCACCACTGCCCAGCACCTTGGGTCCCTTCCCCTCTCAGCTTGCCATCAGCTGCATATTAACCCCCTCCCAAAGCTTAACTCAGACCATGGGAGATTGGTATTTGCCTTTTTGGACTCACTTCAGTTCAGCAATCTCAAAAGCCACAGTGGTTTCATTCTGAGGAATCCCACACCTAGAAGAACTGATGGTTTTGGCTATTTTTTGCTTTCTGTTGGTTTCCTCTCTACAAATCCCTTCTTAAGATTAAAAATCGGGTTTTTTCTCCCCAGTATATTGATGGTGGCATAGTACAAAAAAAATTTAAAAGTCATTTTGTGCCAGACCAAGCAGGCAATGTATAAAAAGGATGGGGCTGTAACCACTTTACTTCTTTTGCAATTCCTTCTCCCAGTAGAGCAACATCTACCAGGAAGCATTACAAAGTACAAGAAAGTTACTTTTTGAAAGAAATTAAGCACTGTATTAGAACTACAGGCATTATCATGCCTACCAATAAATATCTGAATGGTCATTTGTTTAATTTTAAATCATTCACTCTATTAATAAGCAAATGCACTATTGACCAGATATCAAATGTAATTCTTCTGCCTGAAAACAGCTACTGAGAATGTTAAGTTCATCATCATTAGGGAAAAAAAAAAAAGGCTTTTATTGGACTTTCTATTTTATCATTTCATTACCTGGTGCTAACATCTGATCAATGACATCAAAGTCTGAACAAGCCAGGGATTTTCCAAAGACACACTTCTGGTCAGAAAATTGCATTTAAAAGCCCAGCATTTTGCCTTTTTTAGCTCCTAATTGCCTTCCTGTACCAATTAATGAATAGCTAACAGAGATCTACACTCTTTCCTGTAGGATACACAATCCACATTCTCTATGCTCTCCCTCATGTGCTCCTTCACAGTATCTCTGTCAGCATCATCACAGTTCACTCTCTGCTTGAGTATTTGAGTTTCTTACTCATTTTGGGGTTTTCTTTCCTTCACAGAAAGCCTTCACTGCTCAGACAGCCTCAGGAATGTCAGGACTCAGAAGGAAATTTTTTCAATCTAATTATAACCTTGTATTTATATTTTCACCTTGCAGCTTTCAAGCTGTGAGGGAGAGGAAGAATTCCTTTCTACCTCTGAAATCAGGAAGTTCTGCCAAAAGAGGTTTACACAGCTGGCATCTCGCCTCCAACACATAAGGTGGGGCAGTCATCTCCACACAATTCCTTTTTCCCTTCCTATGTAATTCCTCTGTTCCCTTTTCTTCTTTCTGGGCACTTTGAGTCTGTGATTTCTGTCCTAAAAAAAAAAAAAAAAAAAAAAAAAAAATTAGAAACAAACATATCCCATCTTTATCTACTTCCTTTCTCAGTCTTCACTCATTCAACCAAGGAGAAAGGAAATTATATTTCCAGAAGAGAGGAAAGTTTTAGAGGGTAAAACATCATCCTTTGGCTGTTTTCTGGATTACTTTTTTCCAGATAAGAATGCATGCCAAAGAAAGAGTACCTGCCCAGAGAGCTGGAGCTCTCCAAACAGAAAAAGACGCTGGAATGGCAAGATGACAAGACATTTCCAGCAGGAAGTTAGCCCTACAAAGAACAATTTTTCATGTGCTCCCCAGCCACCTATTTTAAGCATCAAAATTCCCCAGAAGCAGGGATGTTATTGTACCCACAGTGTCAGAATAAGGATTTTAGACAAGCAGGAAAAAAAAAAGAGAAAGTTAAAGTGATAAAAGTCTGAGAGGAATATGAAAACTGCTTTGGGGGAGACTGTTTTCCCTTCTGGGTTTCCCACATCCTCCTAACAAGGACTGGAGAAGCGAGAAACTCCTATATTAGAAAACAAATTAGTCTTTTTTTTTTTTTTTTTTTTCAGATCTTGATCTTGGATGCACACAGAGAGCATGTTCCAAATAACAAACAAAATCATAGATCTTAAAAAAATAAAAAAAAACACAACCACTGCCATCAGGGCATGAAGTTCTGCTCAGAGACAAGTGGGGAAGCTACAGTCTAGCAAAAACAAAAGGGGGAATATTGTTTATTACTTGCCTCTCTATTCTTAATTTACAGGGCACTGCATTGTAGAAAACCCTAAAGTTCATTGATGGACTGCTGCACAGGCCAGAGCAAAAAAAAAAAAAAAAAAAAAAAAAAGGTACTTCAGGGTTTCCTCATTTCTTGGCCAGCATCAGCACATGAAAGAAGGATGCTCCTTCACCTTTTCCCACCCTGGGCCCAGCTCCAATAATGTATTATTCCTCTTCTTCAGCCCCTTTCTCCTTCTCTCCACCTTCTACTGGTGTTTTTCTCCTTCATGCTGCAGTAGAGGCAGTGGATGTTGATGAGGTGATGGTTGGGGCAATTCTAGCACAGCAGCTTTTCAGATAATTTCTCACAGTCTTGATATTCAAACCGTTCCTTTTAACACAGAATACAGATCTACTTGCCCATACATCAGCACATATTTTACTAGTCACTGGAAAAGTCTGAGAGGCAGGAATATTTGATAGGAGCCCTGATTTCACTCTGTCTCACTCCTCCTCTCAAGAAAAGTTACTTGCAATCATTATCTTTGCTCTAAGAGTGCACATGCTTAATGGGCAGCCAGGACTGCAGCAGAAAAACAAAAGGTAAATTTCAGTAAAAGCATTATTACAAAATCTAGTCAAGCATTGTAAATAGAACTGCCATATTATTATTGAGAAAAGGTGTAGTGCCCATGCAAACTACATATTTGATTAGGATCTCAACTCTTTGCTGAACCATGAATCTGAAATAATTTAGGTGATACATATAAATTTAATTTCTTTGTTCAACATTCCACAGCTGAAACGATGCACTGCAAATGTGCAGCTCTCACTGAAGTCTGCAAAATGAGTCTTCTTATAACTCGCCTATACTGTGTGGAAATAATCTGAAATAATCTTAAAGGAAAAGGAATAAACCTATTTTAAAAACAGCTGAGTCCTTTAGATCGTATACCATAACCAATTTATGGAGATAAATGGAATTCAATATTAAAGAAATACTGGGGGTTTTTTCCCCCTCCTGTGGAAAATTTAAATGCAAAAAGAAAAGGAAAGAAAAAAGAAAAATAAAAAAGGGAGAAAGGAAAAGAAGGAAAGAAAGAAGTGGTAAGATATAAGTAACACTTGGCTATTGTTTCTATATCAGTGCCTGCTAGAGGCAGTGCACCTTGTTTTTCCTGGCCCAAGCTAAAGGCAAGCTGATTGTGGAAATGACTCATTCCTTCTCTATAATGGAGATACACCAGCTATTGGACATCTTTATTTCTCATTCATTAAATGAATCCAGTGTCTACTGCTGTGATAGCCATCAACAGACACAGACAAGGAAATAAAAAAAAAAGGGGGGGGGGGGGGGGGGGGGAAGAGCAAGAAGAGGAATACAAATGAATATTATAGGCTACTGTATGGGCCCTATTACTAAAAATGAATACAAAATACTCTAAAAAAATACATTAAGCTGGTATTGGCTTACAATGAGGTCAATATTGTGATTCATTCAACTCAGGGGACAATAAATCTTGATATTGACTGAAAACATAAGTCAATATGGGCACTGTTGTGCGCATTCCATTATAAAAATGAGGAGGTAAAGCCTAATGGAGAACACTTTTAGAAAAAAAATAGTTTTGCCAAAAGATTTTTTGTCTGGTTTGAAAATTCATCAGAGCAGACCAGCATGGCTGAATCCTTGGCCCTCACCTGTGAAGTTGTGGGTTGGGCTGGGGCTGGTGGCCATCTCATTCCAGACACACTGGAAAGCTCCAGCATAAATGAAAGCCTTGGAGGTCCAGAAAAGGTGACAGGCTGTATAAGACAGTGACCTTTACAGGGCTGATCTGGTAACATGTAATTCTTGCCATCTCCAGGGATAACTTCAATGAGAAGAAGTCAAACATAACCAAGCTTCAATACTAACATGGAAGAAAGGAGTCAGAGGATCTGCCTAGATTCCTTCAGCTTTAAGTTGTGTTGAGCTACAAGATTCCTCCTCTCTACCTCTAATGATCTGAAAAAAAGAATTATTTAAAAACAAAACAGACCCTCCCTCTCAAAAAAAAAAAAAGGCAAACAAACAAACAAACAAACAAAAAATAAAAACCACCATACATGCAAAAAGAAAATCCTTACATTTTTAAAAAACATCAGTTAAAAGCAGAGGCTGTATGCCTGATATCCAAGCTCCCAGGGTAGTCCAGCTCCTACTCTGAACTCTACCAATGCAGCCTGGCACCAACACAAGACCAGGCAGAAAAAAACAAGAAGGACTCACAGTCCTCATAGCTCTGGAAGGTTAAAAAGCCCCATTTTTGCAGAGACATGTTGATATCAGCAGACTGACTGGCCCAACACATTGTTCTGCTGGAAAACTCCCACCTACACCTAAAGTGTAGACACTGGGTTTACCTGCCTGTGCTGTCTAAGCACAGTTATCATTCTCCCTTTGCTGCAAGGTCTTCCAAAACATCTCCTAAAGATCAGCTGGGCCAAGTGCCACAGGGAACCTGCAGGCAGCTCCAGCTGATTCTATTAGCACCTGACTCCTGTATTCCTGTACAGGCCAACCTACTCTACAAACACTGAACCTGCACAGTGGGCACTTCCTAAAACTCAAAGAAAAACGACCACATTCCTTTAAAAAGCCCTGCTCTTGTAAAAAGCATCCTGTTTAACTGAAAAAAAAATAAAGTTGTGCTACTATCAGTGAAATGCTTCAACTGTAAAATTAAGTTTTTCATGAGCTACAGTAACACTATGTGACATCCCAGGCCCCAGTTGACTGACCTCTGAAGTCAATCAAGGTGAAGAGCAAAACTTACTGACTCTGCACATGACCAGCTTCAACAAGTCAGCAACTGAGGAGGATTCCCTTTCTGACCTTATATCCAAAGGTGCTGAACCCTCACCATCACTGCCCAGTCCCCCAGGAAAAGGGATGGACAGCATATGCAGACAACAGGAGAAAAAGAATCCCACCCACCTGCAGTATTGCAAAAGGGAAAATCACAGGACCAGTAGAGAAACATCCACTAATCCAGTTCTTATGCAAGCCAGGATGACACTCACCTATATGGGTAACATGTACACATATATACACACACATATGTGTAGGTGATAGTACTCCAGCACACAATCAGTCATGGAGAGAAGAGAATGTGAGTAGGGATACCAGTAGCCAGTGTTTTCTGCATAAAAGTAGCATGGCAACGTGCTCTAAAATAATGCAAAAGAGCAGAAGACCACTTCTCACAGGACAAGTTTGGATGTCACAGAGGCAGAATATCACCCAGGCTCGTTCAGAAGCCAACACTGCCCTCTTCAACCCCACTGGCTCCAGGACAGGCAGCAGTGATCAATACCCACATGCTGAGCTGAAACAACAGAGCACTCCTGGGTTAATGCACCTCAGAGAGAGGCCAGGAAGCTCCACGCCACTGACATGCACAAAACTCAGAGGTTACAGAAACCGGGACCCTGCACAAGTCAGTGAAAAATGCCTGCAGTTGTTTAAGAAGGTGTATATCATCCAGGCAGGCTTAGAGACAGAGCACTGAGGCACTACAAGCCATCTAATGTCATCATTTCACTTAAATATCTAGGAAAGAGTGGCAGACAGTAAAATTACTGTTTATTACTCCCACCACTCCTAGCTGGGTATGGATTTAGTAATGCCTGCTTCTCTCTTAGTCCAACATATTGTCCTGGCTGGAACCAGGACAGGGTTAATTTTCACAGTAACCAGGAAAGGGTAGGCCAGGTATGGCCAGGACCCAGAAGTTATTCTATACAACCTCATATCATTTCCAGGGCTAGAGGAAAGGGAGAATTTTCCAGGGAGAAAGGGTCTCCTCCATGGAGAGGGAGCAGTTGGGTGTTGTCTGTTGTCAGAGGGTTTCCTTGGGAATTGTTCACCTCTTTCTTGTACCCTCTGCCATTATTACTGTTGCTGTTTATTTTCTTACCTCGTTGCTGTTTCCAGTAAATTGTTCTTATCTCAATATGTGAGCCTCACCTTTTGTGCCTCCAATTCTCCTTCCCATCCCACTGCAGAGAGAAGTAAATGGGAGAGAGCGAGGGGCTCATGGTTTGGAGATTCTCACTGGGAGCACTAAATTGGGGAGTACCATTCCTAGATCATGACCTGTATGCTTAAAGGAAAGCAAAAGGCAATGACTTAATAAGATTTCTTGCTTTAAGGGACATATTTTTTTAAGAAAGGACTAGGTATGGCACTTGTTGCCATGGTTTAGTTGAGGTTAGCGTTGGGTTGGACTTGATAATCTTGGAGGTCTCTTCCAGCCTAGTGATTCTGTGATATTTCTGTGATATTTCTCAGCATGCAGCACTAATTCACCCATCAGCATGCTGCTCCTGACAAGGACAGCTCACAAGCACCAGGCCAGCAGCAGAAGCAAAGGGAAGGACATCTCACTAATTTTAATGGACACGTCAGCACTCTGTTGTCCTGCCAACCTTGTTGAATAAGCTTTCACTCAGCAGACAGCACATCCTGGCTGGGAAGTGTTGGTCAGAGCCTTGACCAAGGCCCATTTCAAACCTCAAGTGTGGCTATGAGGACTGCTGGACTCCAGCAAGCCTAGATACAGGTCTTGGTTACATTATTGCATGTCAGCAGTTCGCAGACATGCTACTGACATGCTACTTAAGAAAAACAACAAACAAAAAAATAACTCCAAAGACTCCTAAAACTGAACAAAGGCATAACATGCCATGCTTTGCAAATTAAAAATACTGAATAGCGTTTGTTCCCATGGAAATCTTCAGGAGCCTTTATTCTTTTCTTGAGTAAGAAATCTTTCTATTTTTAAAAGGTACTAATTCTTTTGGACCCAAACCCACAGACAGACTCTGCTGGGTGTGTTCAGATTTTCTCTCCCCCAGCCCCTGCAGCTGGTTCTCAGCTGGCTTGGAAGTCCCAGTTGGTGCCAAGGTAGGTTAGTTATGAAAACTCTCATTCTGCTGCCCAGCTGAAAATCCACTTGTGCACCCACCACTGCTCCCATGCAGCAGGGTGACACAGGAAGCCCAAACAACACTGGGCAGCCAAAGGTGAGCTCAGAGCCTGCAGGAAGAGCACCAGCAGTGAACAGATTATTGTAGGAACACACCCCCCTTCCTTCACATCTGTGTCCAGGCTGGGACTTTAATTCTTCTCCCTGGGTTAGGCCTCCCTGCTCATATCTCCATCTCACACCACACTGCTCCCTCCCCTCCTGGGGCTCTCCAGAAGTCCAGAAACCAGGAACCCTGGCACAAAGCAGAGTGCTCACTCCTCAGACTGCAGGAGGTTTGGGACTATTACATGTACTTCACAGCTCAGACCCAGCTCAGTATAAAGCATTCTGGTTTTCCCTCTCTCTTTTTTTTCCTTTCTCCTTTTCTAAAAGATTCCTCCAGAGATAGACAAGGAGGAAGCATTTTTGCCTCCAAGAAAGAATGAAAATTATAACCCTATCTACATAGCAAAGGATATTTTACCCCTGGGTGCAGAACAAGAAGGCTGAAAGAAATGTAAGCTAACACAAAAATTATGAGCAACTTTGGATGTGGGTAGGTCTCTGGTGCGAGACCAGCATACAATCCCTTTCTTTTTTCTTCCCTTTTTCTGTTTCTAAGATGCAGATAGATATTCAGAACTTATAGTGGGCAAGACAGATAAATAAATAAAGTCTTCAAGATTGCAGAATACATACAGCTCTGTGGTTGGGACTCTAATCACACAGGCAAGGATGAAGAATAAGTCCTGCAGAACTAGTAAGAACAGGAAGATGAAATACATTCAGTGCTGTGATAATTAATTAAACTGCTTCAGTTAGGGACACAGGTTGGTGCCATTTCTTGTGCAATGTATTTATAGGCAGATCAGTCCAACAATGATGGAAAGTGAAACCTTGCCTGAAATACTGCTCTTCAACAGCCAGATAAGAGCACTAGAACTGCTCTCATACATGTAAAGCCAGCTCTTCTCCAGCCCTCAGTTATTCTCTGCCAGCTGTTTAGTCTTCCAGAAAGAACACCTACATTTTTCCCCACATTCAAACATTTTATCAAGCTGCCATATAAAAGTCAATGGATATTAAAACACAGTAGTAGTGTATATTCTTGCTACAGCCCCGAATTCAATTATAATCCCTCAAGACCCCAGGGAAAAGTTACAAGTGGAAACACTGTGTGCTAAAAAAATGAGAAACTATGGCATTCAGCATTTGTAAGTTTATTTCTACTGCCTTTCCTCAGGAAAGCTGGTACAAATAATTTGCAGTCATGATATTGCTTTTGTTTGGAATTCCTCCTTTGCTTTGCTGCTAACCTCAGGTAATCTTTAGTTTAAGTTGTCTTGCTTATGAAGATACCGAAAGATTCCCCCTCCCTGCCTAGATGCTTTCCAAAGCATTAGGCTTGTGACTAAACAAGGGAGTAGATTCAAAACTCATAATGCAGTCACCAGCAACTGCATTAGAAAAACAAATAAACAAAAAAAGGCTTTTTTGCTTCCCCTGCCTTTTTTTTTTTTTTTTTCTTTTTTTTTTTGCATAGATACCTTTAAAGACTTTTACTTGGGGCTCGTCACTTGATGATTAATTTGCATGTTGATAGGCAGTCAGTGTAGCAGCTCTCAGATTAGGGACATTCCGCTGCACACTAAAAGGCACAAAGAACAAAAAGTGAATTTCAATCTTGCCCTTCTTTTCCAGTCAGTGCATTCCCAGCCCATGTCTATTGATGAGCAGTTGGAACAATACCAAAATGCAGTGTAAGATCAATCCTGCTGTTTACTTCGCTGAGCTGAAGGAACAAAGGACAGAAGAAAGGACTTAAACCCAGCTATAGTAAAAGAGTGGGGATGAAGGATGAAAAATGTGCCTGATGGGCAGTAGCACAGAGTAAACTCATTTAGAAAATAGGCAGCTCCAGCTGAGATAAAACCAATGATGATTTGTATTTTGTACTGTATCTTCAGGGGATAAAAGCACTTCTATCAGATACCATTGGAGGCAAACTTGAAACACTGCAGTAAAATGCTATGTTCCCTACCAGGGAGAGAATAAAAATTCCCATAATTGCAAAGGAGTGTTAAATATCTGATTGTGCATGCCTTTTTCCTCCCATGGTGAGATAACTCAGCCCGGTCCTCTTTTTAACTTCACAGGACCTGTCTAATAGAATATTCAGCTGGATGCTTTTGTATCAAATGCAGCATGACACCATGTTTTACTTTGATAAATACTGATAATTGTAATTTGGGGGATTATTAGCCTTTAAGACCTTTTTTTTTTCTTTTTTCTTTTTTTTTTTAAAAAAAAGGAAGCTATCTCAAATGAGAAAGCACTCGAGTGCCTGAACAGGCAGGAAGATGTCAAGAGAGGAAAAAGTTCTTCTTCAAATGCAAATGCCTTTACAAACTGTAACTAATGAGGAGGAGAAAATAAAACACTCCCTTCTATTGCTAAATGTAAACTATTCTAAATCAAAAATCTATTTACTTTTACTGAAAAACAAGAATATCTGCCACAATGAGCTACCACCATCTCAGGCAAGGACAGCACACCACAGAATAATAGAGATGGTAAAAATGAACAGCAGGAGAATTGATGGTATCCTTGTTGATATTGAAGTGTAGGGGGATTTTGTTGCTTACTGATCACCATTTACAGGGTTTGTTCACCTATTTAGCTCAAAAAAATTACTTCCCAGAGGCTATTACTTGCTGATGGGGATGTGTTGGCTCCTCACTTACACTGATCAATGTGCATTCCTCCAGTAGGGATAAAATTTGAAGTAATTTATTTGATTTTTCTATGATACTTCAGAAGAATATCTGACTGTCACCAAGCAGCAGAAAAAAAAAATATTCCCCTTGGCAGGAGTAAGCACTTGGAGACAATTATAAATTGACCCGCAGCACACCAGAGTGTGAACATTGTCTTTGCACATAGGGAGCTGGTGTAGATACCTATATACACAAATATATGTGCATTGTGGGGTAGGGAAGGTTACTGTTTAAGGGAATAAGAGGTAGCAATAACAGAAAGCAAGTAGAAAAATCTGAGAGACTTGCACAAACCTCACATTTGAGAAAAGCCTCCGTGGTACATCCAAATGCAGCTGAGCCAGCACGGCAGGAAGGATAAAAGGGCTAAAGTTAGGTACAAACATCTCTACTGCTGACTCAACAGCTGAGATTTTTCTGTGGGTTGAGGAGGATCCAAAGCATTTTCTCCATTTCACCTCACTCTCCAACCCCACTGTTTACTCTGAAGTGACCTGACGTGTCTCTTTTGTCCCAGGATACAATAGTTAAGAAACTTGGGCCCTGATTCTGCAACTCTCTTCTTTCACTGTTATTCAGCAGCAGACGTCAAACCACTACTGATTAAAAGCCAGCATATTAGAATTAGAAAGGAGCTACACTCTGTCTTGTGTTAACATCACTGCTACCAGCCCATTTCTGTGCTAGAAATTTAAACCCTCTTTCTTACTAAAATATTACACCTGCAGGTGATCTCCTGCAGTCTAACATCCTGCCAGAAATTAATCCAGCTGGGCAATAACACATCCACCTTGCCCTGGTGAGAGAGAATAACATTATGTATGGACCAGTTCCCAGAAGAAGGAAGGGGTTTGGGTCTATTTGCAGCAACTTTCTCTGGATCTGGAAGTATTTCTGTTTAGTTCTGAGTGCACCCTCTCTCTCTCCTTACATAACAAACAGCAGAACCAAATAAACTGCTGTTAATTTTAACTCTCTCTTCAGAACGTTCATACAGGCACACCCACCCCTGTTTGGAAAGAATCCTCTATATTTACCCATAAGCATAAATATTTGGTACACTGATGGATCTTAAATTTTTAACTATGTTCTTCCAAGCTTGAGAGTTCATGTTTCTTCAGAGACGACACGAGCCAGTTTATAACCCTCTAGAAACTCACAGGCTCTGATAAAACTTCACAGCTGAAATAACCCTTACTACAGTGGTGAAAATACAACACCATCAGTATAAAATAAGGCAGCATTAGTCTAAGCAATCCTGTGTCCATAAATAGTGCAAGATCAAAGTGCCTATAAATTGCAGAGTCTTATTTACTTCTAGATACAATTATGTTTACAACAGATAAATGTCCAAAGTCTTTGAAATCTGAAGTCCCTGGTGTGAATTTCTGGATACAAAACTATGCTGCATGTATGTGTAATGCACATTCCTGCCAAGAATCTAATTCATAGGGAGTCTGGTGAGAAACAACCTACCCCCTTTCTTCTTAGCTTTTTTCCCCACTGTCATTTGCCCTCTGATGGAATCCCTGACAGTTGTCTTGAGTTTCTACAGTGCTACAATTAAAATAAAAAAAGAAATGAACAACCACAAACAACCCAGTTAGGTTCTTTCCCCTTCTAATTAAATAGATGCTCAGGTCTGTAAAGCTGTATATGGCCACCCCTTTTCACGGTGAGAGGAAGTTCTGTTCACCTTTTTGGGAATGAATGGCCTGCTTGCATCCCCAGCAGCTCTCAGAAGACCCACAGCTCAGAGCAATGCAAACACAAAGCTAAATTTTCAGTGGCTGCCAGGCATTTGAGGTTCCCTGACACATCAGCTGGATTCCTCAGGTCAAGGAAGTTGAGCCTTTCTGCTTTTGAAAGAAATCATCCTTTTGCAATGGAAGGGCAGGAAAAGAATATTTGAATGCTTTACTCTTACTGCTAAATGAGAGAAGAGCCTTAAAAGGATTGAGAGCTGTGAGGGGAAGCACATCATGTGAAACATCACGTCCAGCACACCAAGGACAAGCCCTCTGCCTCCCACCCAAAGTTCATGCCTAAACAGGCACAACTAATATTTGACCTACACACTGCAAACCAGAACTGTAATAAACTAAATACACCAAGAAACATCATTCAGTCTCCCCAAAGAGTTTTTGAAATCTCAGTGTTATTTAATTCCTTAATTACTAATTGCTTATATCCTATAATTACTTGAATCCCACAAGCAAGGTTTTTTGATGTAGCTGACACATTTTTAGAGATTATCCAAAATTTCACAGACCTTGCCAATTCACCAACAGCAAGTTAGTTCTCTGAGCAATTTCCTTGAATTAAAAAAAAATAAAAAAAAAACACCAAAAAATAAAAAACACAGGCAGCCAACCAGACCTTGAAATGTCACTAATGTCTTTAGAATTTCCTCATCTTCCTCAGCCCAAGTCTTTTTTCAGTTCAGTGCAAACATAAGAATACAAAGATAAAATGTAGACTAATTTATCTTTTTGAGGCTGGGCATGCTGGTATCCTTGTCTGAAAGGGAGGAAAAGTTCCCAAAACTTTAGAGACCTTATGATCTTAGAGATGGACTGGTGGCAAGAAATCAGGCACAAAATCCAGGCTAGGTGGCCTATCTTGACAGCTGAACCATAAGCTCAGTTTATCCCTGAATTCAAGCACAGTAAGGGGCATTTACTGGAAGAAACACTCCAAAAGCCTCTGCAGAGATCTTGGTGATGCCAACAACAGAGTGTTGGACACAACCAGTTCTTGGTTTCTCTCCAAGAGGCTGGTGGGCACAAAATCAATGCCCAGAATCAGGGGAGATGCTCCATGAAATCTTACCTTTATCACCCAGTTCTAGCATAGTTTTTCTGGACCTTCCTTTACATTTCAACTGGCTTGGACCAAAGCCTATTTATTCCTAAACATTTCCACGAACATTATTCTATCACTGCCTCCCTCCAAAGTGCTCAAGTCTTGGAGCAGACACAGCTGGCCTATCCAGAGCATCATGTCCTCAAGCATTTTGCTGTCAAAGCAATGGGGAACATCCTCTTCATCCCAGTGACCTCTGTTCTTCAAGCTAGAGTAGTAGACAGACATACTCTAAGCAGGCATTAAATTGTTTTAAAAGGCAGGTCATGGAAGAAAATAAAATATCCAGTGCAAAGACAGAGAAATTAAGAAGGGGGAGGACTAAGAGTCTCTCCAATAAGTTTTTGTAATTTGCATCTAAAATATAAAACAAAGAAGAGTTTCCACAACTTGAGCTTTGACAAGAAACCAACTCCACAGGGTCTGTGAGGTAATTTACAGCAGTTTCCAAAAGAGGTTCTGGAGCACGCAGATGACAGGCAGAACATGAGCTAAGAGGCTAAGAATGGGAACAGCAGGCTACAACAGATCAGAGTGCAAGGCTTGAACCTCTGCTTTTAAGGGGTTAGGATGGAAATAAATAAATAAGTGAATGAAAGAAACCTGAAAGTCGGTGCTGACTTTTATCAGGGGCCAGGGTCAGTGGCTGCTCTAAGAGGCTGGACTCCATCAACCCTGGAACCTCTGACATTTGTGGGATTTACAGATAACCTCAGGCTGATGTGCTGCACAACGTGGCTCTGACCTGCAGGGACCAGCATTTCCAGAGCTTTTCACAGGACCAGCTGCCTTCTCCAAGACAAAACCAGTCTGGGCTCCAAGCATAGCTCATGAACCCTCTCTCTGTGCTCCATACTCCAGCAAATCACTTGGATGAGCAACAGTGGATTTCAGAGCTAAGACCAATGCAGTGAGGCACATCCCCAACAGCTGCAGACTCCAGAATCCATTACATTTGGGTGACATCCACAGTGTCCTGTAGCTAAAAAGGCTGGAAACTTTTCCCAAACGTACATTTCAACTCTTATTCCTATTTCTTGTTATCCCCTTCCTTTGCTTTCTCAGCTTTCCCAAGCTTCTGTGTCATATGCTCCGTCCCAGTTCAGCCTTCCCCAGAATTACAGAGAGGAGAAAAGGATTGAGGTGTTAAAAAGTGGCAATATTCTAAAAGGCTAAATCATACAATGTATTAAAATCAGATGTTCAGGCTCTGCACAGCCAGTTCTGGAATGTCTGAGGTGCAGGAATTAAAGGTTGTCGTTATCTGACTGATGTGATTAAATGAAACACATCAATGGTGTGTCTGGCTCTGCGTGTTCAGATGTCAAAATCTCTTTTCACTCTCCTGAAAAACCAAACCAAGAAATTTGTCTCCAATTACCACACCTTCCACTTTTCCCAAGAGCTCCACAGATAAGAAGGAATTATTCCTTATGCTACAAGAGGTCTAGTGAGGCTGATTCTGTGCAAAAACTCATACAATCCCAAAAATAAGGTCTTCATCATCTAAGGATGTCAAGGAGGATCAACTCAGGTCTCTAAGAGGGAATAGCATGGAGAAGTCTGCTCAGATGAACCATAAACAAGCAGCAGCAGTAGGAAGACCAAAATAGTCTCTATGACATCCTGCACACCTCCAGATATTTACACATTTTCCTGTAGAAAAATGGTGCAAATGGCTGAAGTGCAGAGAAGAATTTAATTTTCTCAGAGAAAGTGTCTCTCTCCTTAGCCCTCACACTACAAGCAGAAAGGGGGTTTGGTCTCAGACACATTTGCTCAGTTTGGAAACCTTCAGAAAAAGTTACACCATCAAAAACATCGAAAAACAAAACCCCTGGAAATTAAAAATGTGCAGCTATGGTAAGAGCAAATTCACACCAAACTATCTCTCCACCCTGTAATGGCAGCAGCCAGGGTCAAGGGGAGATAATTAGCAAAAGGGGATTAACAAAAAAAAGAAAGAAGAAAAGAAAAGAAAAAATAATAAATCAAGGAGCAGGGAAGAATGGATGTCTGAGCTCTTCCCCTTTTGTACTTGGGGTCAGTAGCTTAATTTTCTCTTACATTTGAGTTGTTTTTAATTTCCAGGAAGTCTTCTCAGATATCTTGAAACTTTGCCAAATTATCATTAAGCCAATATTTTATCTCCTCATAAAAATGCTACAGTATCTCCCCCACTCAATACATACTGCAGGAATAGATCTTAAATCAGGGAGGATGGGAATTTGTTTCTAAAATGACTTAACTATTTCAACCATCCCAGAGAGAAGAAAAAGCTTTAAGGGGGAAAAAAAAATCCCTTTAGTGCTGTCCTCCCCAAATATAATAATTATTTTCCCGTGACTGTTTAAAATATCAGCACCACATATCAACATTATGTTTGCTCTTCACCTGGCACAGCTGACCACAAATGAGGTACCACAAGAAAAATAGCTATTAAATTTCCATGTGTGAGGCACTTAAAGACATGGGATCTACATAGAAGCTTCACAAATCCATCATTAGTCATGGTCTCCAGAAACCCTGTGGGGAGGAAGCAAGCAAAACCAAAAGCACACTGAAGTACAAACACTCCTTTGTGGATCATAATAACTTGAGAGAGAAAAGGGATGCTCAGACAGTTAACAAGTATGAGTCCAGCCCAAAATGGATGTTTGACAGCCCTTCCCTTTATTAAAACACTGCATTTTCAGAGCAGAGATTCTTTTGCTCCTGTTGTCACTACTTCAAACAAACAAAAAAACAAACAAACCCAGCAAATAAGCCCAAATTTGGCCCAGCAGAATAAGCTGCACCATTCAGTAAATATGGCAGTTTGGTGAGGTCCCTTGTCACCATGGAAAAACCCCAGTGAAGAGCCCAAATTCAGGTAAATGATGTATAGGAAATGTAAGGAACTTCTCCAGCCCATCATTAACTCATTCTCAGACAGCCCCAGAGGCATTTCTTTAGCCACCAGCACAACCAGCTGTCAACTGTGTCAAACCAGCAACAGGTTCGTTAGCTGGGGAGCAGTCTGAAAAGCCAGCCATAGATCCAAATGCCTAAAAAATATCCTCAAATGTGGTAATTATGTCCTGCAGCTGCCAAGAATGTCCTCAGAGAGTTCACAGATGTTGGTTGTACCAGTGAATCAGAGCAGATAACCACTGTAGCCTCGGCAGGAGCGTTAACAGCAGACAAGGCCCCCTGAAACTTGGAGAGATTTTGAACCCTCAGCAACAACTGGCATGGTAATTGCCATGCTGCTTTAAAAACAGTCTGCTTTCATTTTTTTTAAGAGCATGCCAACCTAGCATCTTCACTTCTTAATACAAAGTTATTTTTAAACACGATGTAGGACATGACATGATAACAGGGATGAGCTTCAGAGAGGGATCCACAGAGATCCTGGAAAATGAGGTTGATTCCCTTTGCAGTCCCAGAAGTTGGGTCACTAAGTGTGGATGCAGGCCACAGAGAAATCAACATCAGCTTTTAAAAACTCTCCCACATTTTGAATGGTGACCAAAGGAACAGCCTGTGTGTAGCCTTCTATAAAAGCTCCAAAGGGATTTACCAATCAGCCTGAAATAAGCAGGTGTTTCATGTCCATCTTGCAGTAGGAAAAAAATTGCTTGTGAATGATATTTGGCAGCTAGAAGATGACAGAGCAAACTTTTGCTTATTTCAGTGATATGCAGCTAGCCAGCAGGACTGATAAGGTCTGGCAATAGTGACAGGAAAAATTTCTATTACCTCTGAGCAATTTCCAAAGGCAGAGATCAGAATAACCAAGGCAGAAGGAGCCACATTGCAGAGCAGCTCCAAGAAAACCAAATCCCAGATTCCAGAACCCACTGAAAAAATGCAACTTTTTTAACACTGTTGTGCAAAGCTGTTGACTTTATGCTTTCAGTGGGAAAAAAAAATTAACAGGTTGGTTTGGAGTGGGGTTTTTTTCAGTTTTTCTGTGGTATCAAAATGCTGGATATTTTGCTAATCTGAAAAGTTTTGATTCAACCTTTCATTTTAATAAATAATTCAAAACAAAATAACTCAAGGTTTTTCCTATAAATCTCCTTCCTCTTTCCATCTGTGTTTTCATTCACCTGCAAAATAAAAATTATTGTTTCTACGAATTTGATCTTTTTTTAAAGTGCTCTAAATTGTAGTTTCACTTATTACAAACCAAAGAGAATAAATTATCCAGATTTTGCCCAGAGTCCTCACATTCCTGAAGTCAGAAGAGCCAGTATAATCCTATGCAAAGTTTGCCTATCCTACCACAAACCAGCTTTCCTTAAAAAAGCTACCGCAATAGAATAGAGGAACAGAATGCAGACACATCTCACATATAACCCAAAGCAAATCCTAAAACATTAGGAAATAAGGGAGTATGAAAACTAGAACTTCTGGGGAATGCTCAAGAGAATATAAAGTCTGTTCTGAGCATATCAGAGACAGAGCCTGGAACAGCATCAAGATTTGATGGCTGCTGCTGAGATGCAGTTGCAACAATCCTCAAAGCCAGCAGTTTTTAAAGACAGGATACAGGAAAATCAACTACAAGCAATTTAGACAATCTGGGAAAGAAAGAGCCTGTCATTTAACCTCAGCTAGATCAGGTTTGCTTTCCAAGTTTTGTTGGTATTTTAGCTTTTAGCACTGGTTTATTCAGAAGACCTGGAATGAAGACTCAACCAAAACACTCAAACACTCACAAAGCATTTCTTGATTGCCAAACACCAACATTATGGCATTCTCAGAATGCAATGACCAACATTTATCCAACTAACCCTGATAGGAAAAAAACTCAAAAAAAAAAAAAAAAAACCAAAACAAAACAAAACAAAAAAAAAAAAACTCAAAAAAAAAAAACAAAAAAAAAAAAAAAAAAAAAAAAAAAAAAAAAAAAAAAAAAAAAAAAAACCACAACCCTACACACACAGCAACTTAGGAAAATTAGGTGTGTTCAGAAGGAAGTTTATGTCCCATAGAATTTTCAAAACACATGAGACACCTGAAGTCTACACCAGAGAACAAAAAGTAGAAAAAAAAGCCCAGCAGCATTTTTAAACCAGATCTCAGAGTTTGTTGATGTGACCACCACAAATAAGTGAGGAGCAGCATCCACATCCAGAGGTGACAGAACGCCCAGCACCAGCTCTGACCTTGGCCATCCATATCCTTTGGGGCATTTCCTCATGCAACAATTTCTTCTCATACTTTAATATAGCAGAAATTAAGCGGGATGCTAATCCAGGAAAGAAAGAAAGGATTGAGCAGGATGAACTCAGGTAGAAGAGACCTTTAACTTTTAGTCCCTTTCATCACATTTCTTTCCAGAACCTCTCTTTCCTCTGTAGTCACTAAGATCTTTTCTTCAAATTTGATCTCTGTTCCATAACCATTACAACAGCCAAAATATCTACAAACCTCTGGACGTTTACCAACACTGGAACAGCACTTCCAAAGTGTAAGCCAGGAATGTTTAATTGAAATTAAATAACAAAAGGAGGCTATTCCCAATGGTCAAAATTAGATTGCTCATTAGCCTGTGGCTGTTGCACAATGGAAACAGTTGATAACATTCATCTATTTAAAAATTCTGAGCACTTTTGTTAGGTCAAAGAGATCAGCTATTACTCCTGTTCCATTCTTAACAACATGCACATCTAAAATGTTCCTGTCAATAGACAAGATCTTCCTGTCAATATTATTTGAAAAGACAAGGCAACATTTTCAAGTCCACCCAGGTGACATTAGATTTGCAATGCCTGTCTTCATAAGTGACTTAGAACTTTTTAGCTTATCCAAACTAAAACTGTGAAATTTATGTCATTTTTATTTTCTTCTGTCCAGCTTTCACCAAGTTGGATAGATAAACAGAACTCCTGAATCTACTCTAACAGGAAAGCTTATTTTATTTAAATACAGAAAATATCTACCACTCTCATTGTGCAGAGCTCACTAAAAAAGAGCACATATAGCTCTGGATTTCCATTCCAGACACTTAGAACCTTGAAGATGACAATATGCTTTTTTAAAAATCTTAATTTTAACTGTTCCATTCCTCGTTATTTTGGCAGAAATACCTGCTACCAATAAGCCTCTTGCATGCTTTCTGCTGGGATATCAGCTGAACCATCTAATCTCTGAACATTCCACATTCTCCCTCAACAAATGTCAAAAAACTATGACTGTGTGCTAGCCAGAGAAAAGTAATCAGCACACACCAAGTCAGGTGGCACAAAATGGAATGCTCGAGAGAAACAAATAACAAATTCCACACTTCAGTTCTCTAACCAGAATCAATGCCCTGGGCTGATTTGTTTCCTGGGAACTGCTCATTTTGTATGATTTCTTACATCTTAATACAACATTCTTTAAACAAACTTTGTCATTAGAAAAACATAATTTTAAGTAATCAGTAGTCCTCTTATTACTTAAAAGTCCTCAGGAGCATGCAGTCTTATTGGAGGGAAACAAAACGGGTTAAAAAACAAGGATTTTTCTGTCTATGAAGTCCACTCGAACTCAAGCACAGTGCCAAAATGCAAAAGCAACTTGTTTAAATCAAATCTTTTAGAACACTAACAAGGCCTGGAGCTTGTGATTAAGCATTGCTGACATCAAACAGATCAGCAGCATGACAAAAGGACATCACCAACCCTTGCACCTCTCTCAAGAACCCCTTTCCCAACATTTACTGACTTAATTACCATTTTCAAGACTCACTCCATTTCCTAGATCATCATTCCTTCTCACTCTCCCCAGGAACACCCAGGAAGCCCAGGGGTCCCTCAGGGGACACAGCACAAATTTTGTCTTATTTATCAGGATGCCAGAGTTTGGCACATGGCTGCACTGCTTACATACAGATGATCTGTTCTACAAAACTTGCATCGATGTGCTTTTCACAAGCACCAGACATCTCTCTTTGACTCTCTAATACTTCACCAGACACTAACCCAAAGCACACATTTGGCTTCTGCAACTGTTCCCACTCCTCCCTCCTCCCACATCCTCTTTGCTGGACTTCTTGATAAGAGACAGAAACTAGTGGCTTATCATAACCTTCTTCAAATTTATTCATCCTGTAAATCTGCCAGAAAATATTCAGCCAAAAAAGAAGGTCACTTCCTCACTCATGCCTTAGCCATGACATACAGCATCTCATATCACATACAATTTGGTGATGACCTGCAAGTGAACAGCCTGTTTGCAGGAGGTATCAATGCTTATTAGCACCTGCTGAGTTTGGGGTTTTGTGCTAAAAGGGCACAGGCTGAATTCCTGCTGGCTGCACCTGCAGGCTGACTTACCCCATTTGCAAAAGAGGGGGAAAACTGTTCTTAAACAACAGGCTAACCCAATGAAATTACTGACAAACACATACTTTCCTGAGCCCAAAATGTTTCATAGTTTACTGTCATTCACCAGCAAAATGCTTTGCAGCTACCACTGCCATCATCCTCACCAGGGCCCATCCCACCACAGGAGCCCTCCTCAGACCAGATCTGCTGTCCTTCTTGGGTGGAGGGGGACTGTACCCAGGTTGACAAGTCCACACCTGCCCCCAAATCCTCACCAGTTCTCTGCACAGGCTTCCTTGCAAAGGCAGGACTCATACGCTTGAAGACGTGCTTTAGCATTCTACTCAATTCGCTTTTAAAAATAAAGTGCCCAAGGGAGTGAGGACTCCTCCACCAAAGCCAGCAGGAAGCCAAAAGAAAGCTACTCTTTCACCAACAGTATTGGATGTACATCTAATAGATATTCCACATACAGGTGAAAGTGGTCAGTGCAAACTGTGACACTGCTGGAAATACTTTCATTTACAGGCTTGGCTCTCACAGCCAAATATTTATGATAAAATAACTGGCCAAACATCATATTTAGCTGTGGCTGCAATAAACATTTTTCTTTTCAGTTGTAGTCCCCTTTCCCAAATGCTGCTAGAAGTCATTATTTATGTCCCCAAACTGGATCCGTCTCTATTTTTTCCCCTGGATTTCCTATATTATTCCAACTATTGATTGTGGGAATTCATTTTCCAAGAAAAGGTAAACTCCTGTACATCAAACCAGATTTTGCATCTGGCACTCCCTGTGGAAGCAACTGGCACTTATTCAAGGGTTCTGAACTGAAATCTTTGAAACTATTGAAATCTTTCACCAGGTACAAGAACCAAACCCCAGTTTCTACCCCGAGCTCCAATGTAGAAATGGAGCTCTGTGTATTGAGCAGCCACTGCAGCTTCTGCAGGGAGTTGTTTCCTGCCATCTCTTCCCAAAGAGCTGGAATAATTTCCTTAAACACTTGCTCTGATTGTGCAAACCAACATTCACCTTGAGACTGAAGCAGATGACACCATGTAGGTGAAAGGAAACATGACAGAGGCCACTGCTACTCAGCACTTCACAAAGACAAAAGCAGCCTCAGGGTACACAACAGAACGAGAAACTCTTTTTTTTTTCCTCCCCTTACCACTGATGTTTATTGATTTGTCCAGTTCATAGGGAGCATCCCTTAATGTCCTGCTTTCATGTTTCTGCTTTGTTGCGTGGGTACAGAAAAGAATATTGCAAATTGATCTTTCTTCCCCTGCCTTTGTTGGGAACGCGCTCCTATTACGTGAGCTCCCCTGGCCTGTCAGCTCCTGCTCACTTTGCCAGTATATAATCAGCATGGCTAAACACTGAGGGCTGAGCTGATTAATTTCCAGCCTTGGCCACTGAGCCCATTGATGCACTCCCTGTTTGATGATCTGTGCAAGAGAGGACCACTTTTGATTGCTTGACCCTTGCCCTTAAACCTCGAGCTGTCGGCCCTAGCACCTGTCTAAGTTAACAGAACACACATTGTGTTTATTTTCAGTTTAAAAGGAAAGCCTAACAATGGATTAGCATTCTCAAAACACAAAGAGCCTGATTTTCTGCTCAGCACTGAACTCTTGCAACTCCCACAGATGCCAGATGATTTCGGGGTGCTTGGTACCACTGCAGACATGCCTGGAATACAAGTTTAAACAAAATATATTTCACTCCATATCTGGATAAAAATTTGTAAGCCATATCCATTAAGTAAAATCAAGATGGAGAAAAAAAACCCAGCAATTAATTCACATCTTGATGCCTAAATTATTCACCTGAACTGGTTCAGTAAGCACCAACAGTAAAATTTCCACTCACTACATTTAAAGTAAAGTGTACAGCATTCATTTTTTCAATGGTGCCAGAGATGTTACTGCTGTTTATTTCAGATTAATAAACAGAGTTAGTTTATATTTCAGGAAGGAGCAGTGAGTGATTAGTGTAAAGGCTGTAAGAGCCACAATGCCTTTCCTTGCACAGAAAAGAAGTTTTACTTAAAGGCTCTAAATTTATTTTAAGAATGTTATCTTTGAGTCCTAGGGATGTTTGGAATGAAAGAAAGGAAAAGAGAGGACAAGAATGGCAAAACATTTAAAGGACAGTTGGTTAGCCTGATTTTTTTAATGTAAATACATGTGTATAATTCTGTATATAATCATTATAAGTGAATACCTGCAGATATGAGCATTATGGATCTTGTAAAATATAGATATGCAATTTAACTGTAACAGCTCACCCTGGCAGCCACATTTTCACAGCATATGAATAATATGCCTGGTGCAGCAGGGGTGCACCTGTGAAGCAAAAAGGGAAAAAAAAATCTGTATTCATGAGTGCAAATTGGGTAAAATTGACAGACTAGCAGCAGTGAGGTTTTGCATCCCTCAAATCCTATCTTTACTCTTCATCCTTTGAATGCTTCAGGTAATGGCTCTCTGGGAAGAGAACTTCTGCTGCTGCTCCAGAGGTCATCCCAGTGACCAGGTCAGACCTTGCTGTCCTCGTGCCAGCTGGTACACCAGACACTTCTCTATTGGAATGCCAAATTCATTTCCAGGCACTGCTTTCAGTTTTGTGTGTGACTTAATCCCTTTGTGGCTGTTTGTAGAGAGGGTCAATGTGGGAATTCTGAAAATCTGAATTTGGGATTTTAGTATAGAGCAATATAAGTGAGTTAAGATGGAGAGTTTGGACATTGTCTAAGTCCTTCTTCTTCACCCTCTTCTTCCTTCTTCTTAGTGGGTTTTCTGTAATTGGGTGAAAAAGTTCCACATTACTGGGTTAAAAGTATAAACAATATAGGTGCCACTCGTTATTAGGTAATTATTGCTTAAATAGCCTCAGAAAGAGTTAGAGGTGTTCCATTTTACCTCATTTCTCTAACTTGTTAGTTAGTGCTCAGGGCTCATGAGTCTGTAAATAGATAAATAATATACATCCAAGTCTGAACTTGAAACCTACGTTTCCAATGTGTTAATCCTGACCTTGGCAAGGAAAAATAAAGCCAGAACCTTCACAGGTCATGGGCCCCAAGAGCACAATCTCATGCACAAGCCTAGTCCCTAGAAGTGGATAGAGAAGACTGCTGACTCCCCACAGCAGCCTCAGGGAAACAGGAAATTTCAGAAGATATTTCACCTGCTGGAGTCCCATGGTAAGCAAAGGTTTCATGGTGACTTCATGGAGAATCACATAGATGTAAAAACTACATTTCCCGGATATTAGTAGCTGTTTATTCTTAATACTTATTATCGTTTATCATAAATAGTTCCTCCCTATCCTGAATCTTTTCCTAATTTGTTATGAAAAGCTCGGGTGCCCTTGATTTTAAATGGACTAACTATGTAGGCCATTGTTACCTTCTCTCATAAAAAGAAACTTCTGCTTCACCTCTCTGCACAAGTCCCTGACTGATTTCTTCCTTCTTATACATGGATGGCCAAAATGGTGAACAGTATTTACACGATTTTTCACCTGTGTTTTCCCACTGCAAAAATGCCACATGACATATCTTGTGAGGCTTGTGTTACTCACAGTAATTAATAATGGCCAGAAATTTGTGATCAGGTTAATACTTAACACAGGGAGGTCTGGTTCCACCATTATGTCCAAATGCAGCATTTTCCTGCTTGTGGCAGAAATTACTTCTACTTCTTACACTTATGACTTTAAATTTTATGTAACAATATTATCGCAATTCTCTCCCTCCTCAATGACAATTGACTGTCCAGCTCTTTACGATGAAACGTTCATATTCTACCATTGCATCATTTGCAAATTTCAAGACTAAGTGTCAACAGTTTGGGCCCTGTGACTTCTGAAGGAAACATTAAATGTGACCAGGTTTAAAATTCCATTCCTGAGGATGACCTCTCACAGGCTCCCTCCAATCAAGCAGCTCCCTTTCAACTCTGCATTTTCAGCCTTCCTTTTGGCCAAGCTACAGTTGTTCTAATCCCCTTTCACTTCACTGGAGTAAATTCCTTTGCAGCCATAACACCATGATGGATGGAACTCAGAAACTTGCTTTTCCTTCTTTAAAATGAAAGTTATCAACCCAAGATATGTGGTTGGCTTTGTGCAAATTTATGAGCAATATTTATGGATGTAATGTAGTTGTCCAAAGGGAGGATAATCCAAGGTTTCACGAGCAATGCCTACAGCTGAAGAGCTGATTCTGAAGGAATCATCTGTTCTCCGCAGCTGCAGGTCTCAGGACACAGAAAGAAAGGTCTTAGATTAGATATAGAAACTTAGAATGGTATTGGGAATTAGAGTGGAACAGACAGACTGGGAAGCCCATTTTCATGCTGAAAACCACAGATTTGAAAGACTTTTGGAAGGCCAAAATTGACTTAATTTCTTGCAAATTTTCTATTTGTTCCCTAACTTTCTATTGCCAAACTGCTGAAGTCTACGCTGAATAGTGTTTCTACCCACACATCTGCTTTCTTGTATTTTCTCTTTTTCTTCCCAATCCTTTGGACATGCCAAGGTAGCCATTTTCTACCCATCACTCTGAAAGGTGGATCTATCTTCTGCTTCTTGAGTTTTTTAGCTCATCATAATTCTTACATTTACAGACAGCCAAAATACAGACTTTAAGGACACACTGAGATAAAATTACGGCATCAAAATTATGGTCAACCTTCCCAGCACCTACAAAACTTCTAGGATTCTTAAAGTTAAGACCAAGTTCACCCTTCCTCTAATGGGGAAGGGTCAGACCCAAAGATGAGCAGAGTTCAGAGGCATCTGGTTCAGGATTCCTATTTACCAGAATTCTTGATCTGAATAACCACTAGTTTTTATTTCCCTATCCCCTTTCCACTACTGCTGTACTGTAGACTAACTATATTACTTCAGAATTTCAATAGTTATGTCAAATTACCATACAATTGGCTTTAATTCTACTTACCACTGTTTCTAATTAAAACATAATAAATAGGAAATTATATCACTGCCAAAACTAAAACTACATTGTTTTTTAAAAATCAGTAGATACTTGCAATACAGTAATTGTCTTAATGCAGCTTAATTACATCCTTACAAGAAGACAATTTGAAGAGTGACCTATTTTATTCTCTAGATTTACATAATACAGCAAGCAATCAACGGTGTCCTGGATACATGAAGTAAATATTTTAAAGATTAACATGACTGATGAAACAGCTACTTTTCATGAGGTTTGTTTTAATACCTTGTTGAGTTTTAACCTGAAAACTACGCAGGGTGAATAATGCTCTATGATGGTAATGTTTCCAAGGAAATCTGAATTTAAAGCTCTGAAGGACAAGTCAACAAGACTTAGTGGAACACACAGTGAGAGACACAGAATTGCCTACAGTCCTGTTTGAGACACTGAACCAAGCTTTTGAGAATATGGGGAGAATATTCTGGGGCAGGGAAAGCACCACAACACTTTCTCATATTCCCCCCACAAGACTGTTCTGATGCAAAAACAGCCTTGGCTTAAGGATATGCTCCTTTCCACAAACCACATTCCTTGGCAGTCCTCAAAACAAGCTTTTAACTGCTTCTCTGGATGGGGTTTACTATATTTATTCCCAAACAACATAGCATCCCACTGCCAAAGCTATCAGGAGCTCAATGCTCATATCTCCTCTTTGATCCCCAAATCCCAGTTCAGGAAGAAATCCCTTCCCTAGAGCACTTTCACATGTGCTTAATTCCAGTTTGGGTGGGATGGCCCTTTCCAGTGTGCTCATTGCCCAGGGAGGATGGACTTGGATGCATCAACTGCCACAGTGAGTTTTGGTACCAGTGAATACAGACAGGCCAAACTGAGCTCTAGATTCACCTGCTTGCATTAGAGAAATGCTTCAGAGATAAAACAAACTCTCAAAGTAACTCTGCTTTCTGAACAGTTCAGCCCTCAAGAGTTTTCTCAGGAACGTTTATATATTTTTATTGGAACAAGACAAATGTCCAGTTTTATCTACATTGGCATGAAACCAAAGTCATGGAGATTTGGTATGGCTTTTAATACAAATGTAAATGCAACATGCACCCAAAACTCTCACCCTGCAGAAATCAACAGGCAAGAGAAGGCAATATGACCATGACTACTACCCAAGTACATCCTGGGGAATTGCTTGTGTTTTTTCCAGAAGATTGAGGGTCAGGCAAAGTTACATTTAGGTAGCACACCAGAAAAAGAATATGAGTTGCTCAAAGAGAATTTGCATCCCACATCAAAAGAAATTACTGAGGCAGGTTTACTACAGTTTTGACACATCAGAGGAATAACCTCATTCAGCCAAAATCTGAACTCCACGGTGCTCCTGGAAGCAGTAGTATAAAACATGAAGAAATTATTGAGTATTCTTTATGCATTTAAAAGGAGTAATATTTCTTCCCAAGAAAATCCATAAAAACAAAAGAACTGATGTTGCTACACAATCTTTGAACTGATCACTGGACCAAGGTCTATATTCTATCTAGATGCAGAAAATGGCTTTCTAGACTGACAACTGATTAGTATACAAGGATGATTATATGCAAATCTCCAATTTCTATTGACTTAATTGTGATCTGATGTAACATGTATAATTAACACATGCATTTAAAATAAATGTATATTTAATTAACATGCATATTTATAAAATGAATATTTATATTTAGCATATAATTTTGGGTGAATTTAGGTGGCACAAAATTGAGGGGTTATCATTACTGATGAGAGCTAGTCATAGCAGAACAGCTTTCACACCTTAGGCTCTCCCTGGGGATTTCAGTCCCAATTTATCTCACCTCTGGCAGGCCAGCCTTGGGCCTTCCTCCACTAAACAAAGTCTGCAAGTCACACCAGACAGATGCGACTCTGGTAAACATCTTCATTAAGGCTGGGGGAGGGGAGTCACTCAAATCATAGTTTGAACAGGAAACTACAACAGTATGACAAGCTGAATCTAAATAAATCTGAAGCCAAAGGTCAGGAAGCTGGGCATCAGATTGCTCAAAACTGTTTTGTGTTTCCATTATGGATACAAGCTGCTGTGTGACTCCAGCAATTCAGGTAAGTTTATTTCCATGAAATCCTCTTCTGCAGAACAGAAAATGTAAAGCTTTTAAAAATAAATTTGAGACATTATTTTCATAGCAATACAAAGACCAGTGCACCAAAATCCAGCTGTGAGTCAGAAATGCTGATCTGGAGAGTCCATCCAAGCAGCCTCGCTCCTCACTCCTCTCATGAACAACTGGCTCATAGTGCTTTTCACCAGGGCACTCACTGCCATGAGTACATGGCACCAAAAGCATAGGATGTGACAAAATATTTATGAGGGACAAAATATCAAAATGATTCCTTTAGTTTAGAATGTCGCTGGTGAGAGTGAGACTTCCAAAAATCAACACAAAGCTCTCATTCTCAGGTGTTCCCCAGGAAATAAGCAGCCTCAAAAAGCAAGAGAAAGCCCACTGCTTTCCACAAACAAACAAACAAACAAAAATGGAAAACTAATGACACTGCAATGGCTCCATGTCTGTATTTTGTATCATCTCTTCTCTGCTTGAGGAAGAAATACTGAACAAGTACCTTAACACACTGGTGAGAGGTGCTGAGTTGCGCTGGTGATCAGCATCAAATGGAAACTTAGATGAAACCCAACCAAGAAATTCAGTAAAGGGCTCAAGCAGCATTCTGAGACAGGGCTCATGTCAAGCAACTCTTCGTTTCCTATCAGTCAGAGTTAGTATTTGTATGAAGACAATTATTAAATACCTAGTTTCCTTGGGAAAATCAGGGGGAGAGTAATAGCACATTTCCAGTGGAGTAGTCATCCATTTCTCCTCAGGGAGAACAGAAGTATATTTTCTTCTTCAGATCCCAGGGAAAGTAGAAATCCTGACAGCTTGCAAGGTTCAAAAATACCCCAAGTGTGCCCCCCTTCTACAATATGATGGAACATATCCTCTTTATAAAGGTCTAGAACCTAAACAGTTCTACCATGCTATTCCTGCAGTATTTTGATCAAATGTCATCTAATTCTAGATAAATATTTCTTTTTGATATATTTAAAAATGAGGTTTAATGGTTCACATAAGGGGATCCAATCACATTAGTTTCAGAAATGTACTGACAGAAGGAAAGATTCTGACTAGGAAGACACTGTGCCTTCCAGCACCTTGCAATGGCAAGGGTTTCACAGCCAAAAATGACCTAGTGCTGCAAACACCAGGTTTGGCAGTGATGTACTCAGACAAAAATCAAAACTTACAAAGGAAAAAAAAGATTAATCAAACTATGCATTTCTTCATTAGCAGGATGTGATCTCTCTTCTATTGCACCAGATCTATCAAATCACAGATTTTGTAGTTAATCATTTGGATTGCACATCTCCAGGAAGTCAAGGAATCAATTTACAGTTGCCTTTGTCCATTTCTTATTCTGCCCCACTCCCCACACTTTTCTTCTATGGTTTTATTGCCTGTCCCCTCAGACAAATCTCTTCCCTGCTGCCATGAGTCTCCCATTCTGCAGCCTCTGTTCCCCAGAATGGTTTTTATTTCTCTCCCTGAATGCTCAACTTTCCCTTCCATTCTTTTCATCTTTGCCTATATCTCTTAACTCAAAGCGATAGAGAAGAACAGATTTAACAACTGTCAGGATGCCTTTGATAGGAGAGCATGTACACAAAACAAGTCTGCATTGTGCTAAGGAAGGAAGAGCCACAAAAGAGTGTTAATATTTCTGCTGGGATCAACAGGTGAATCAAAGCTTTTTAAGGAAGCTTTGGAAGGCAATATCATTCCATCATTGCCATGGTTAGTAAATAAAGCTTGTATCCATAATGGAACTAAACTTGGATGCTTTAGGAATAAGCCTTTTTGCTGGCCTGGATATAATTTCAAACCATAGTCAAGGCTATTTTCATTCTCAAAGATTTCCCGAATGTTCATTAAAAATGTGCATTTCCAATGCATGTGTTAATTTATAACATACATACTCAAATAGACTTTAGTAGTTTGTAAAATGGCCCTTCAGTCACAGTGAAAAAAAACCACCAAATTCTATGCAGAAAACAAAGTTGCTCCAGGGCAAATTCCCTATTAATACATAAGTATTGTTCACCGTGAGAACAACTACACATTGAAATATGGTTGCCCTGAGAGGTGGTGGAATCTCCTTCTCTGGAAACATTCAAGACTCAGTTTGACAAGGTCCTGGAAAAGATTTTCAGCAGGAGGTCAGACCAGGTGATCAAGAGAATTCCCTTCCAACATCTTTTTCATGCAGTTTTCTACTTTTGCTACAGAGTTGAGGTACGCTTTCTGAGGCACCCACAGATTTGCATTAATTCACTGGAGGCAAATACCATAGAAGAGGCAGGGCTTAAACTGACAAGGAGACTCTGAACCCTCATTCATGCCTCCTGCACAGCCCAGCTGCCTCCTACAGCCTAACATCCTGCACTCCTGCTTATGATTTCATAACAAAATGATTTTTGAGGGACCATCTGGGAAAGGAAAAAACCCACAACAAATATGCATTCGTTGAACATTGAATTCATTCTCTCCAACACAAATATCTTCTGTCCTATATAACACTTGGAAAGAAGGTGTATTTATACAAAATCACTGTTTACTAGTTTATATGCATCCCAAAAGGATCCCAGAAAACACCTACAAAGGCTTCAAAGGATCACAGCAAGACACGTCATGTGGTAGAAGAGATGCTTCCGAGGGACTGAAGATGCAGAGCTTTTCCTTTTGTGCATCAGACTCCTCAGAACATCTGCTGATCCAGCAGGTATTATCTTGGTATTTCAGGTTAGTTTTATGGGGTTTATAATAGCTGTTCCTCAAAAAAAAAAAATCACTATCTGTTCATGAGGAATTACAGGTTACAAATTCCTGTGATTCATTTTCTAATTAATGAAGTCTTCCCTTCCTTTTCTCCCTACCTCCCTCCAAAACATTAAAAAAAAAAGTGCCTTATATATGATACACTAAATAACTTGAGATCACCAGCACTAACTTCATTTTACTTCAAATGAGTTGGTACCTCTCCCTGTATTCAATATTGTATGGAAAAACTGTTAACTTTGCCGATGCCCCATTGTAATTGCCTCTGCTCTGTCAGGAGAGCTGGTAGCATACACAGCCTCTGACACACAGTCTATCTATGCTTGGATCATTTGTATATAAGATTACTGGGGTTTACTGCAGTTTGTTACTTTCTGAGCACAGGAAATACTTTTTATGTGCAGGATGAGTAAATGAAACTACACAATGTGGTAATTAGTTCTCACACTTGGAAAACAGAGTTATAAATAAAGGCAAGAAGAGAGCTTATAAATAAAGGGAAGGGTAGGGGGAAAGAGCCATTTGGTTTCAGATACAGCACAGGGTGCAGTGCTATCATTTGTGTCAATACCCTGTAAACCATTTTCCTCTCTCCCTTCTTCATTTGTATCACTGCTGGTGGTGAATACAGCAGGAACATTGCCTTGTTTGTCACTTGTGAGAAGCAATGGACAGGACAAGTGACCCAACAATGATTACAAAGGCTCATCTAATTAGACAAGACAGAAGATGGATGTTCTTAGGTATTCCTTTTGTGAGGAAATCACAAGATAGTGAGGAGGAAAGTGAAAATACAGACCAACACCTTCTAAAGCAATTGTCCAAGGAGCCTGCAGGTGAGTTTAGGAAGCTGAGTAACTGATGCTGTGTTCAGGAGAGCATAGGCACAGCAATCTTCCACTTGTTCTCAGTGCCCACACCCACAGGGCAAGCCTGCACTCTGAGAACAACACTGTACATCTGCTTAAGAATAAGCACGAGTATTTTTGCACAACAGGAAGATTAAAGACAGCATGACCTTACCGAGGAAAAAATTCCCAGACAATCTCTCATGATAATCTGCATTGAACTAAATGTGATTTTATGATTTCTAGTGTAAAACATGTTTTTAAACACCACAAGCAGAACTCCACTGCAGCACCCTAAGCCCAGGTTGCTAATCCATGGGAACAAGGCCCTGAGCAGCCTGCAGGGCAAGAGGTGACTGAGAAGAGCCTTTAAGCATGTCAGCTCTGCCTTGGAAATCTCAGATGTGGGCACAAGGCTCCTTAGCTACAGACACACACTTTCATTAAGTGTCAGAAAAATCCAAATTCAGCCCAAATGGTATGAAATGCAAAAACTTCTTCTATGATAAGTTGGCAGCAGAAAAAATCATTAATAATTAAATAGGAGGCACAGAACTACAGCCTGATCTCGCAACAGCGATTACAGATTGTAATGCTGATTTGGACACTAAAACCTAATGGAGGGTATTTTTTTTATACAGTTCTGTTTTACTTATTTATCTTTACTGCTACTGTGCTGTTGACCCTATTTTCTGCTGGTGTTACTTCCTGGGTGGAGATACTAAATTCACATTAAAATTGCATCAGGGCTTTTTAGGCACCAGGGATATTTAGCCCAAATACAAATCCATTAGTATACATGAGAATCCTCTGCTTCTAGAAACATCTTGTTTAATTATGAAATTTAAGCCTAGCTTGGACTGAAATTTGGGGTTAAGGAGACCAAACAAACAGCAGCTATTATTGCTACACTCAGTGAAACACAAGAGGGGAAATCTACCCCACATCCAGCTTGATCTCTCCTGTTCAAAGATGACATGCAGCTTTACCCATCTGCTGGGAACTTGTCACAGAGAAAGTAACACCTTATTGCTTTTATCTGCATTCCAATCCAGTAGTCTGCTCTAATTATAGGGAATATGGGCAAGCAGTAAGCAATGAATATGAGGTCTCTGGGGAAAGTATTAACAGCAGCAAGATCATATCAACAGTGACTCAGGAGGAACAACTAGAGCCAATCAATGAGGGAGGGATCGTGCAACTGGAAGCCCCTTCTTCAGACAACCTTCTCCCCTGCCATCAGTCATTACCCAAGCCAAAGGTCAGCAGCTTGGTGTGTGCTGGAGGCAGACTTCAAACACCACTGGAAAAAGCCCAGAGCTGGGAGCAGGATTAGTGCAAAATGAGCACTGTGGAGACGCAGCAGCCCCGACCACCCCCAGGCTCCCACATCTGAATTCCAGGAGCTGATGCTTTCCCCCTCCAAAGCAAGATACTGCTCTGAGGCCCAGGTTACAGCAAAATGCTACTTGGTGAAGCACCATCACCTGGCCTTCCCTGGGGTCCCAAAATTTAAGCTTCATCTCAAAAGAGAGAAAAAGCACAACCTGTCACAGTTCCCTTCCAAAGGCTGCATGTCTCTGGACTACAGGACCTCACAATACATCAGCACAGGTCATATACATATTGCTGAGCAGTCCCTTTCCCAGACTGAAACAGGACATCAGGACTGAACAAATGCAGTATCATTTGTTTTTTAAGTTTTCCTAAATAGGAAAATTTAATTTACAATGGTTGTTTTCCCCCACTTTTGAGAGCATCACCTCTTGTTGTGATTAGTATCCAGAATCACAGTTACACACACCCTTTGCAGCCCAGGAAAGGTACTTCAACATTACAGAACTGATTCAATTTTGCACATGCCATTTAAAATTCTTACTTTTATTAAAAATAAAAAAAAAATGTCAGACTATCAGTCCTGGATTACACTGATTGGATTGGTCTGGAAACCTGTTCTAGGCTAGAAAGGACACATTTTACAATGTGCACAAAGTCAAATTTCAGACTTACAAAAGTCAGCAGCAAAATTCCCATTGACCACCCAAAAGACAGAATGTCAGCCAGCTTCTCTTCCATAACCAAAGGTTTATTACATTAGTTATTTTCTACTATTTGTTTTCAGTCCAAATTTATAGACTATCTTCTATTCCAAACTAGGCAAATTTCCAGAGCTGAATTCCATCTCTTTATCTGATAAGAGCCATCGTATCTTAAATAATAGGGAGCTGGCTGAGAGAAACACCTGCCCCAGGCTCTAAGCTGCTTCAAGAAATTCAACCAAAAATTGTGTGCCTCTATTTTTTCACATTTTTGCCTCAGTCTAAAGCCATAGGAGCAGGACTGTTAATAATCATTCATTCTCTCACACACCCACCACCCCTTTGCCAGCTGGCTGCACAATCTTCTTTCATCCTTTTGCTCCAGGGTACTTGTAGGAATCAGACCATATTAAATAGTTGCCAGTGTTCCCTTATAAGCATAAGTATAGGTACACTGGATCTACTAGGGTTCTGGACAAGAACAAATGTGATCCTGTTTTTTAACATATTTTGGAGAACTGAAAGAAAATTCCCAGGAATCAAGGAGATTCTCTCATGCTTATAATATAAATAGTGTTTTTCCAAAAACTACATCTGGTTTATAAGTGCTGTTTTTAGAGATGAGCATGCATCAAATCCTTTTAGTATTCTTAGTGTAATGCTTACTGCAACATTTCTTCAACTAGGATGTTTTTTAAGTAATTTGGAGATCACTCTTCCCTGATCAGAATTTCCCACTCTGCTTTTACATGAACAAATTAGAGGCAAACTGAAGCCTGAAGATCTATCAAAACTCAAGCATACAATGGAGGAAAAAATATTCCTTAAAACTCTGATTCCAGTGAGACTGTTCATGCATCTAACCTTTGTTTTTTCTGAGTTTTTTTTTTAATCTGAACAGGTCAAGTTTTGGGCACACAGCTCCATGGCTAAGGTGGTTTCAGGACTTTCTGAGGCCAACAGGTTGGGACCAGCCTCTACATAACCTGACCAATTTAAGATTTGCTTTCAGCAGTAGCTGCAGCCCACAAGGCAGGAATTCGCCCAGACACTTGGAACACGGAGACCATCTTCTCTAGCAGTATGACTTGTCTGTCCTTCTTATTGCTCTGCATCCAAAATTTCTGCTCCATTTTTTTTCCCCCCAGAGAAAGTGATGCCACAACAGAGTTCCAATCGATATTTGACACAGTATCAGATTCCTTGCAGTAAAAAATTCCTGGCTGAAAGTCTCGTACATGCTTTCTCCAAGAAGCCTATGGTAGCACGCCTTGCCTCAGCAAACCATCAATTTAAATGATTGGGAAAAAAACAACACATAATAAGTGACAGATTTTTCAAATCAGATAAAGATGGGAACCAGATTATCTGTCTGTGGGTGATAGATTGCAGCAATAATAAATTCACTTTAAGACACTGGATCAATTTTTAATCAAGCCAAGAATTATTATTGCAGAAAGATAAAATGACCCATGAGGAGATGCCTTAATTTTCCACCAATCAAATTATAGCCTTTCTAAATAAGATGTAATGAGATCCATGGA
Source organism: Zosterops lateralis (assembly GCF_965231275.1). NCBI lineage: Eukaryota > Metazoa > Chordata > Aves > Passeriformes > Zosteropidae > Zosterops > Zosterops lateralis. Next base: position 9,401,278 of record NC_139764.1, read on the forward strand.
ATATCCAGGTTACACAGCCTACCTAATTACCCATGTTCCCTGTCATGTTGTGATATAGTAGTGGTAAACTGACCTCTGAATTTACCAAGATGAAAAGGTAATTAGTTTTTCCACAAGGCTGTAGTGAAAACAACAGCAATGACACATGCCATCTCCTTCCACCAAGTCACAATCTCAGAAGTGTTTGTTCTTAAAATATATACAGGATATGACCTACTGGGTAATAAACTACAGTCATTAAGAGAAGCATACATCTGGCAGAAAAACAACCACTATCTCCACGTTGAGAATACAAGGTCTGAAAGTAAAGCAAGTCAACCCATATTCCACATGAAACTACCAGAGAGGGTCTCAGGAGATAACAGTGTTTTCTAATTAAAGGGGTCACAATGACATATATAACAGAAGCTTTCCTGAGACAAAGGCACCACAAACATAATTTTCCTTCCTATTGTCCTTAACCACACAAGCATTTGTTCCTGCAAATTGCAGCATGGCATCACTGGAAAGCATTCCTGAACACATCCTGAGAATGTGAAGGCACACCAAGATCAAACTCAGAAATTCTAATCATCATCATGAATTGATAATTATTTCAGACATGGGATTCCAGTTTTGTGCACATTGAACAAGACTAATCACCTCTTTACCAAGATTCTGAAGGTAGGATTAAGAACCACATTTGCCACAGCTTTTGGGGCCTGATATCTTCACCAAAGCTATTAGTAAGAACAGAGACTGAATTTTCTATGACAATCTCAGAAAGCAGGAAACCCCCTCAATGATTTGTCCCTGTCTATGTGCCCTTTCCTTTGGGCACCACTGCAGTTTAGAGATACAATGACAGACATAATTGGCTCATGCAAAGAAAGCCATCATAAAATTAATGAACTACAACAATTCATTCCATCTGCTGCCTCTTTCTTGCTAATTTATTAATAACACTTACACAAAAAAGGGGTATGGATTATAAATTTCAATTTCTCCTCTTTACCTGAAAATTTAGTCTGAGAGTCTTAAAAAATGATTTCATATTATACCAAATAGATTTATGGCTTATTACTAGTAATGTGGCAGTACCCAATTGACCATAAAAGCTAACTATTTAAAAGTAACTCAAATTACCCCTTCTGAGCAAATTGGATATTTGGTTTACACAGCTTGCACTGCTTTTACAAGTGCCCCCCTTCAGTCACCAACCCATCGTACTGCTCTGCTTGGATCTTCTTCAGCTTGTCACAGACATCACAAGGGGCAAGAGCTTTACAAGCCACAAGCCCATCAGCACACAAGTTCTCCTGCAATGGCAAAAATGCAGCGATCCGTGCAGAACAGGCAGCATGGAATGGGTTTTCCAGGGATTCAGATCAATCCTACCCCTTTACAAGACTGCCAGGCATGGACTTCAGAGGAAAAAAGGATATGAAGACCAAGCACTGCAGAATGGCTCTTTTGTGAGTCAATGTAGAGGTAGAAGTTGATGAACAGGTGTCATTGGTGTTTGCGATACAGGAAGCATGAGCTTCACAAAAACCTGTGGAATTATCCTGCAGGGCATCCCCCAAGTGTGAGTGTGCATGTGCTAAGCAGGTATCCACCACTGCTGCCTCTCCATTTTGTACTGAAGCATGTGAAAAACCTCACAAAACCCTGCCCAGTCCCTTCAGGCTGGGTCAGGACACACAGGAAAGCCTGACTCCCTTGTATCAGGGCAAAACTAATATTTCATTCAGCTGCATTAAAGCTTCCCCTGAGGTCTGATCCCCACAACAAATACTGCAGGAATATAACTGCTTGGATAGTAAGGGGTTTTTATTTATTTTTCCAGTGTATCTTCTACCTTTAATGCAGTTTTATTGAGATAAAACCCATGATACATAGAAATGTCACCCTATTTACTGCAGAGAAACAGCCACATCACTACAACATATCCCTGCAACCATGTAAAGATCTATGCAATAGGCAAAATCCGTGGTTTTTGTAGGATCAGGCAGTAGAGCAGTCAAACTTGAAGGGAATTACACATCCTAGACTGATTTGCAAACACTACAGAAAGTTTGTTTTAAGTGGGATTGCTGTGTAATTACCTAATACATGATGAGGTAATGCTAAAACACTAAAAAAAACCTCAACAGGGTTTTTCCAGTGAGATTACATCTGCTGTGGGGGGAACTTATTACTCAGAAGTTGTTCAACAGTATCAGAATGCTATCTTGTTAGGATAGTTTCACTTCGCATCAATGTTCCTATTTAGATGTTTTTGATCAAAACACATCAGTAAATTAAATGCAAAGGCTATATGTTGATTAGAACAAAAGATGCATTACACTAAGATTAAATCCTTGGTATTAAGTAAAATATCTGAGCACTAATTCCTAGTTCTGTAATATTTCCATCAATACTATTATCTCCACTTAATTAGGACATAAAAGTAAGTAAAGTTAATTTAAAAGGAAATTTCAAACAGCGCTCTCATTTGATTTTCTAGTAAATTAACGCTTTAAAACCTCTAATGGGCATCTTCAAAAGAAAATGTTATTAACAAAATATGTGATAATTAACATAATTAAAACTCTCTAAAGTATACATTTTTTTTTAATGGCAATTGTTTTGTTAAAAAATATGCAAGAGTAGTGAGTCCCACTCCCCTCATAATGTAGACATGCATTAGATAGCATAAACATTGGACAATTCCTCATGGATATCCATTAACCTAGAAATTGCTAGTATTAACTCATAACAAGATTACCTTTTGTGGAACTGGATTAACTTTTACACACTTCCTTACTCCCAAAAGGAGCTCAGTAAATGGCTGCGAGTGCTCCAACGTTTCAAATTATGCAGTTATTAATTTAAAGTAGGAGTATTTTCTCTGATCTTATCCTAAACATTTTAATCTCCTCTTATTCCTCCTTTTTTCTAACACCTATTCTGGCACACCAAAAAATTATTGGTTATCTCACACATAAGATCAAACTGGAAAAATAAGACAATTTTTACCCTCTCAAAGTGTCTGAACAAAAAAAAAAAAAAAGTCATTTTCAACATTTATAACATCAAGCTCTATAAGGAGAAAATATTCGTTCATCCTTGGGCTGTGTGGGTGCACCTTTCACCCAGGAAAACCATCACATCTTTTGGGGAGCAAACTCCAGGACCTCGAGTATATCTTTCATGCTTTCTGTACTCTCAAGACGTTTATAGGTTCCAACCAGCTGCGATAAAAGCATCAAAAACTTCAGTTCCTTATCTGAGCTGCTCAAACCCCTCGGGTCTGCCCAGGGAGTGAGATATCTGAGGAGAGGGGCTGTGCTTCCTGCTCCCAACCCGCTCAGAATTACCTCACGATCTGGCGCTCACATCACTTCGCGCAGGACGTGGCCACGTCCTTTCATGTGCGTCAGCTCAGCACCAGGTGCAACAGCCCTGCTGATAAGATAGAATAAAGGAAACTTTCTTCGTGTCTGGAATCCTCCCACATTTCTTGGGAGGGGGGAAAAAAAAAAAAAAAAAAGAAAGAAAAATATGGAGGAAAACATATGAATCCACCCCATTAATATTTCCTGTTTTACACTCAGATGCAGAAGGTCACAGATATACCTGACATTTTTAACCAGTAGGACTAGTGAGGCCCACATGGGTCAGCTTCTCCCTGAGGGACAGGCAATGCCTTGGGAAGGCTGACCTGGAGCAGAGACTGGACAGAGCCGGAGAATAAAGTAGGGATTTATGGAAAGGCCTCCAGGATACACCTTGGGCAGGACAGAGCCTGACCAGGGCTACACCCAGGGTGGACCCAAAATGGTCACAAAATGCCCAACCGGTCACGAGGGCTTACATTTTTATAAGTTTTGGGCTGTTTGCATCTTGAGGTTTAACTGTCCAATTTCAGCTTCAGGTTGTGAGGTCCCATCCTTCTTGTTCCTCCCTTCAGCCACCCTTGTTTGTGCTTTTGGGGCTGAAAGTTGTCCTTGGTGTGCAGCAGGAAAAGGATTTGTTTTGTCTCCCTGCTCTGTGAAGAGAGCCAGCTGGCACTTAATGTGAGGCTCAAAACTAGACCCTTGAGCACCAGGATGGCACCCAGGGTCATCTCAGAGCTCGAGGAGAGAAGGCAGGACCAAGATCACAAGTCAGAGCCAGGATCAGACCTGCTGAGGGCAACCAAGTCAGACACAAGCCAGGAGTCACCAAGGACATCCATGGTGACAAGAAAGGCCCAAGGGAGCCCCCAGCTCATGGGTATTCACAGGCTGAACTGGAGACTAAAGCTCCTTTAACAAAGCTCACCTCAGGCAGGGACAGAGCTTAAATAACATGGTAGGAAGAGGGTGTGGTGGATGCTCCTGGTGATGTTGACCATTAAGGCCTGATGATGTAATTGGGATATCGGCTACAAAAATGTAATTTCCTCTGAGACCGTAGTGGTAGGTCTCTCACAAACCCATCACCTTCTTGATCCCAGGGAACCAGGTCACATCCCTGCACCTCTGTCAAGTCCATTTACATCAAGCTCTCATGTGCAGGTTCCTGCATCCACCACCTTATACTACTGCTCAAGAGCAAAGTTCAGCTCTATCGAGCTCTTGAGAAAAGAAAAATGTGTTGTGTTGCCCAGGCTCAGTGCTCCTGCCCTGGACAAAGCCATCCAGATGACAGTTGGGAGCAGAAAGGAGCACTGGATTCAGCAAGGCCCTTGTTAAATATTACCCCCTAGACCCCTGTGATGGGGACCCCAAAGAGGACACATCAGCAGTCCTGCTCATGCTGCTCTTGCTTCCGGGCAGGTCCTGCAGGGCTGCAGGAATTCTCACAGTCAAGTAGGAAAGAGGGATATGAGAGAGTTAACAGAAAAAAAAAAAAATCTTGTTTATCCAAAGAAAAAAGCATTTGCTCCAAGAGCAAGAACTGGCTGAGTATTTGGTTTATTTTCTATTTCACTTGAGCCTTGCCAGCCACAGCTAATAGATATTACCACCTGAATCATGAGCTGATTTACTAAATAACAGCCATGACACTCTACTAGTGTAACCTCATAACAAGGCAAATATTTGCCACCATCTGCAGTAAATTCAAAGCATCTGCTGTAACTTTTTTTGATGAAAGTAAACTAGTGTACCCCACTGTAAATTCTTTTGATATTGTTATTACAATATTCTGCGATAAATAAAACAAATGCACAAATACAGTTCAGGCTAAGAAAATAAATCAGCAAGGCTCAGCAACTGCTTTAATTATTATTAGAAACAATTTGGTATTTTTCTTACCTGTCACCTTACAGAACTATTTTACTTACCATTTAAAGAAAAGCTTTTTCTACTCTTTGAATACCTAAGAAAAAAAAAATTTAACAAAATCTCAGTGTTTGTTTCAACCTTGACTGAAACTTTTCAAAATATCTCAGAAGTTACTCAATCTCTGCTTCCACTGAAATCTACACAGCTTCCCCCATTGCCTGTATATAGGTAGAAGCCAGAATGACGTGCTTCACAAAAACTCCAGCTCTAGGTATCGATGCTGTGTTTATCACCCCATTATCCAGGAAACTATCACTCTTGCACTGAAAGTATAAGAGATTCTCTCTGTCCACCTACTAATAGCAGCTTGGCTGATTGTGGGAAAGCCAGCAAACCCTGCTTTTTTGCTCTGTGGATGGATGAATTCCCAGGCATTTTTATCTCCTGTGGAAGGGGTTCAGTTACAGCAGACTGGCCTTCATCCAGGTACTGATGTTTCCCAGGCAAGGCAGAAAGCTGGAGAGGGAATCAGTTGCCTCTGGTATAAAGATGATGTGCAACAGCATGTTTCTGGAGGTCCAGTTGTCACACAAACTCCACCATATGTTTAAGAAAGATGCTGAGTAAGATGACGTGAGACCAAAAAAAAAAAAAAAAAAAAAAAAAGAAAAAGAGTGCTGTTGGAAAGATGAATGAAATTAAATTTCCTATTACAAATCTTCCAGCTTTCTTGGACTTTTTTTGAAAGGAATAAAAAGTACACCATCTCAAAAATCTTCATACAACTTAGTAAAAAAGGCAGCTTTAAAACCAGTAGTGGTGACAGGAACAGTTGACGCAGCCACAAGACCATAAATGACCATAAAATGTCAGCCAATAGCCAAAAAAAGACTAGACCGCTCATGAACATAAATGTCATCATTTTGGATTACATCATAGCAGAAGAAGGATTCAAGACACCTGCAATAACCAGATGGAGTCAGAGTTAGCCATTTATTAGCTTTTTAGCTAAAAAAGATGAAAGCACTACACTGTTTTCAAAGCTTGGGATACATGGACATAGGAATTTTGACCTTAAAGATGATATTGGAGGCCTTGAAGCAGGCACAAACCCAAAAAAAGAACATTCTGCTCTTGCTAAAGCTGCTTAAGGGAAACAGCCTTTTCCATGCCTGGCAACCTTCTACTTTTCAGGATGAATGCATTCTCTATCTGCTCACCTTCCACTGGGTATTTAAACCCATATTTTTAAGTTCTTCCAGGTGGTGTTTTTTTAACTCTCACTTCACACATAGCACTTTCCTACCTTTCGTTTGTGATTTTAGAACAATATTATTCCCTTTCAGCCTTGTTTTCTCTAGGCTAAACAAATTATACTCCCACAGGAGATAAACCCAGAGTTATCCTAGGAACTCCTCTCCAAATTCCTCTCCTTGGTTTGCTCATATTAGCACATGGGGAACATTTACAGAGGACAGATCTTTTTCTCATCCGAGAACATCGTTTATGGAGATACTTCAGATATTTCAATCATCTCAAAGCAAGAACTACATTCCAGCCTCCCTCCTACTTACATACTTCTAAATTATGAGTTTTCAATGGAAATAGGATATTTATGACTGTGGTTTACATTTTTCACTAGTGCATTTAATGCCTTTTCTTTCACTTGCTTTCTCAGAGTTATCTTAATTTTCCCATGGGAGATTTCAGGCCTCCTCTGTATTGCCAGTGCATCTCATTTTTCCCTATCAATGCAACCATGCTCCAATTTTCATGCCAGCATCATTAAAGAAAAATCTTCAACCAAATCCGGTGCCAAAACTCACTCAGGAGACCTTCCTTTCATAACTTGCTTTCAGCATAGCAATATTTCTTTTAGTGTAACTGCTTTGTCTCTTACCAGTTCCACTCCACATTACAATTCCAGTAGCTGCCTCCTTAACATTTTAAATTAAAAATTGCCTGTGTAACACCATAGAGACTCCAAAAATGCTACACAGCAGATCAAGCTAATTTCTTTTGTTTAAGAAATTAGTTATAAAGAGGAATTTATCTAAAGGCACTTAGATAAAAATACTTTTGGTAAAGTTATATTTCAGTTTTACTGATCTGTCCTTCTAAATTTTCTTTTTTTATTGCTGTCCTGGTTTCTTATAACCACGACAATAGCAGAGTCTGGAACTTGGGATACTCAGAACTTTCACTGAGCAACTAAATTTAATAAAAAAACCAAACCAACTATGTAAATATTGTTATCTCTCTGACTCCTGCTGACCTCAGTGTTTGATCATGAGTTGCTCATCTCTAGTTACTACTCTCAAGCCACCTGACTGGTTTTGAGACAGTGAGATACTGAAATTCCTTGAGTCCAGAACTTGTTTCATCAGTAAACAGTCCTCCCAGAAATAATTTGCCATTACTAGTCAGGATTTAAAGGAAAGCATTTTGAGTTGCCAGCAAGATTTTCAGCCCGGACTGCTATTGAGGGATGTGATATAATGGCTCACATGCGGACAATGACACAAAGTGGTTAGCACCACAAATGGGCTTACATGACTTTTGCCCTAAACATTTCTATTCGTATTTCTTCACCTCTAATGTTACAGTTGCCCTTATTTTTTTCTTCAGATCACAATGACAACTAAAAGCTAGGGACTTTTTTACAACATAAAGCTTCCAAGTATTCTGTGTGTCTACAGGGACCATAGCTAAAACTACTCTGGGCATTTGTTAAATTATTAAGAATTAACACTAATAAAAGTGATAGGTCCTCAGCTTCTTTATATCTATGTAAAAGAAAAACATCTATGCTTTGAAAAAGCCTCCTAAACAGAAAGACAAACATGCATCTGTATTATTCTCTCTTCCAAATTTCTTCTGTCTCCAAAGCCCAAACTTCTTCAAACTATTTTCATTACACTGTTATCTTTAGATACTTAATTAATTTGCACCAAAGTCCCCAGTATTTTCATTCCTTAGCATCATGCTCAGTGTGGCCCCAGAGTAAAGAATACATATTCACTCTCTTAGAAGCGAGAGATCTTGCCATATTTAACAAGAAGCATCTCTGACAGTAATTGGAGTTTTGTATCAAGGTAAATAAATGGTAAGATCATAAGAACATACTCTAGTGGCCACATGCATCCGGCAAACAGTAACATCAGAGAGCGAATTTAACATACGGTCTCAGTGGATATGAATTTTCTGTAAACAAACAATCTGAAGAAAGCCTCGCTTTTGTCATCTGTTATTCCCATTGAAGAAAAATGAATATTCTGTTTCATACTTTTCCTACCAGGTGGCTTCATTATTTACCACTCATCTTTTTTCCCCTCAATATGTGTGCAAGACTGTAATATCCTCAATGACAACAGATTAACTTTCTTTCCTTAGCAGTAGCATTCAATGCAAATTACCCAAATTATCCCATATGCTGGAATGATGGTACTTCACAAGGGTATCTTGGAAAGCCAGTTTCTCATATTGCTGGGAAAAAAAATTCATTTCTATCAAGATACAAAGGCCCTGCCTCACAGCATATATTCCCACAAGTAGAGGACATGGAGTGAACAGCAGGAAAGGATGGGGACAGTCACAGAGGCCCCAATATTCCTGGTCGTGTGAGGAGCCTTGGACAAGTAACTTACTCTCCCCTACACTGGCTATCCCTGTGCAACAACAGAGATAACACTGCTTCCTCCCTTCAAACAAAGTGCTGGAGGCATAAAAATTCCTAGACAGAGGTGTAAAATCCCTTGATGATGAGGTAAGTGCCTTGAGCAAATAGTGGCTGGATAGGACTGAAGTTTGAGCACTGTGTTTAAAGAGTTAAGTTCAGAGCAGAGAAGGTAAAGACAGGCATGAAGGGCTCCCTTCTACATACCTAGAAATCAGTGGCTTCAGCAAACACAGGACTGGCCTCTAAATGCTGAAGCTGTGCTAAGATGTGTGCTATAAAGAAATACTTATTCTGACCTGGAAAAAAAAAAAAAAAAAAAAAAAGAAAGAAAGGCAAATGCCATGGCTTTGAAATAAAAGAGCAAAAAGAAAGAATACGCTCAGGAGAGTTTATAAATCCTCTTAGGCAGCCTCTCAATATTCCCTTCCCTACAACTTTAGAGCAGGGCTTTAGAAAATTTCAAGGAGGATGGTCAGACACTATGATTATAGCCATTTCTGGCTCCATCCTGATTAGAATGGCAGTCAAATTTGATGGGTGTTAACTCATCAGGTCCAAACAAACCTCAGTATAAATATAGCCTTATTGTAGTACCTCTGCTTTGGAATAGCCTCAGTTTGCTTTAAGCTTATCCAGTTACAGCATTCCTGAGTATATGTGAAAACAAAGTAAAAATAAATTTATAGTGACACCAAGAAAGGATCAGGAGGCAATATTCAGATGAATGTCATAATCAAGGTGAGACCACTAAAATATTTCTAGAAGAAATTTTTGCTATCAAATATTCTAGTACAAGGCAAAAAAATTAAAACTTTTGGAAGAATTTTGAAGTGTTGAACCAGCAGGGCAAAACTGGGGATATCCCCTTTGTACAACTCTGGGTTATGAAAGGGTCAAAAAGCTCTCTTTCAAGGAAAAGGACAATTGTGAAGGAAAGAACAGGCTAGAATTGTTCAAGCTGCTCCACCTTGTTGTAGGGGGCTGACATGATCCCCAGGCAGCTGTCAGGAATGAAACAGGGCAGTGACAAATCACAACTACATTTGCCCCCTTCCTCCCTCAGACCTTTAACACCGCATGCCTAACCCCAAGCTCTCTCCACAGCACTCGCTGCTAACTTGCAGCAAACCATCCCCTGTTTATAAGATTCCAACAGCTTCCCAGCTGGGGAGTGCTCTTTCCCCCCAGCTACACAGCCTAGTTTGCAGCAGCTCTGCATCATCAATGGCTTTACCCTCGTCAAAGTCCACTCAACCTTTTCACAGCCGGATCACACAAAGGCGGGAGATGCTCTTGTATGACCAGATGTGACAACGCCCCAGGCTGTATTTCCCCCTTCAAACAACCCACCACAGACCGATGGCCAGCCCTTGTGGCCTCCAGGTATCCCCGGCAGGGCAGGAATTCCTATTAACTCAACATTCAAGAGGTGCATGAATGAGAAGGGGGGAAGCAAGGAAAGCATTTGAAAGGCCAGAGTCCTGTCAAGTTTCCCGTGCTGGGCTTCTCCTGCTCCAATAGTTATAGCTGCAAGTAGCTACTATCAGCAGCTGATTTGAGCAAAATGCTACTTTGGATCTTTAGAAAATTAAGACAGTCTCAACACAGATAGAATTCAAGTGTGAAAGCCTGTCACTGTCTGCACCTCTCCATTTGAAGATCCTAGCTCCCTACAATCCCAATAGGAAGCTGGAATATCTAAACTAAAGTGGAAAATAAGCATCACAAATCCCTAGTTCCTGCTGCAAGTGTTGCAATATTTTTAGGAAGCTGACAAAAACTTCAGTTTAGCTGCCTCATCGCTTATTTTGTTACTTAGATTGCCTTTGTTACTGGTCCTGTCCAAAGGCTTTCCATGTAGAGCCACCAGAGGAGCCACTGCTGAACATCTTGGGCCATGACAAGAGTGTGCCAGATGCACATTTTAAAAAGCAGAGCATGTATCAGCCTCCTCATAGAGAACCCTGTCAGAAAATTTGATTAACAGAAACGTGCTACAAATCCTAAGAAAAAACACAGCTCCTCATAAGGGTTCTACCCAGATCAAAGCCATGTGGCCATGGGTACTCAGCACCAAATGTGGTTTCTGAGGTTCTTTTGCCACTTGGAATGTTTCAAGCCAAAAAAGATCTCAGGCTAACAGAAGGTTTGTGAGTCATGTTTCCATAGCCTCTGAAGTTTCAGAGTAAAAAGCATCACACTAGACTCCAGTGGCTTGAAAAACCCGATACCTTCAATGAACGCTATATTTAAATTATTTGGGATAGAAGGAAGAACAGACTTTCTGCTCCTGCTCCACAACCCACAGGTTAATGGACTAGTGTGATAAAACACAAAACCTAAAAATAGGTTATAATAGGAATCTTGATACAATTAAAATCATAAAACTAACGGTGATCTGTTTCAGATGAAGCCACTGATGAAAATAAAGGATTAAATATTTTTCCCCATTTATTAACCACATTGAAAGTGTGATTTACATGTATACACTTGCACACACAGAGGCAAATCTATGTAAAGAGATCCATTTAGCCATTAAAACTTGTACTGCTATGCCACTTACTCATACCAAGGAATTCTACTAATTTCTACACCAAGAGGATTATTTTAGAAGCAGCTTAATATAGATATCTAAGAGAAGAAAATATCTACTGAAATAGACTGTGATATGTTAGAGAGGGGTGTAAGAAGAAAAAAAAAAAAGACTGAATAAATGACACACTATGCGAAATGCTATTTGTCTCAGTAGACTTCACTAAGGGCAGCAACAGAACAGCAAGCAGCTGGTCATTTCCAAACAGGCTTCCTACTTCTGGAGATAAGCTTCAATTAAAATGTGGGAAGTCAGTGGTGTTACCTCTCACAGATCCTCAGGATCCTCATGAGTCCCATTTTACCTCTAAAATGAAATTATATGAAGAATTTTCACATGGCGAGACATATGTCTTGCCACTGTATTCACAGCAAAACCTCATTTGCTGTTTCTTGAAACAGTGTGATCTAAACAGACAGATTTGAAAAGAGGGAAGGAGACCAAGTTTCAGCTGGAATTTATATTTAGGAAGACACCTGCTGTTGAGGTGAAACAAACACAAGAAGTTGAGGATTTCAAAGGTCTTAATCACTCTGCCAATTCATTTCCAAATCCTTTCCTGTAAAGAGTCTACTCCCATGCAAGGAGAGCAATCCGCAAACACAATGGATCCTTCTCCTTTCCCAGGATGTTGGTCCAGCATTGAGGGTGCCATAAATCAGTTCAGGATCAGAAAGATTGCAATGTAGGTCCAACACAGAAGTACCTGTTCCAAAGGCTTATTCCCTGCAGTCAACATTACAGCTGACCCTCAATAATTGGTATTAATGATTTGTGTGACAGTAAAACTGTGGGATCAGCTAAGGAGCCATGGGACCTAACACCCATTGTGAAGGGGATAAAAAAAGTTTGCAACCTAAGTGACAGAACAAGAGAAAAGGATTTACCTTCAGGCTGCAGATTGAGAAGCATGCCACAGCCAGAATGGAGTGACTTGTTGAAAAGGAACTAAACCAGCAACTGGTTTCAACTAAACACAGATTTCTTGCATCTTTTTCCATTCCCTGAACCATGTCTGATCATTTCCCACATAGCCTTGGAAGACTTTCACTTCTAAGCTCCTTTCAGGCTGCTGCACTTTGGCCCCATCCCACACAGCCCAGCATGCTTTTCATTTCCCTCAACTGAGCTGGCTGCAACTTCTGTGGCCTCTCTGAAGCACTTTGTGGACAGACATCTGTTATCCTGCACAAGACCCTGAGAAGTGCAGCTACTTTCTGCTCCTCACACCAATGCTGACAGCCCTGGTGTTCCATTAGTGGAGGAACACCGTTTCCCAGCCTCATGGATGCTCCAGCTGAACAGCTGTCCTCCCAAAGAACGTGCAGCCCAAGCGAGTTAGACACACTCATTTGTAGTGGCTGCAGGAGCAAGGTGCCTCTCCATTTTATCTGGAGACTCTGGCAAAATAATTCACAACTATACATATATATTTGTGTGCCTCTAACTGTCCAGACATTGCTCAAAGTCATCCCACTTCAAGAATCTCCTCCCTTAGACTGTGGGAGTCAGAGAAGAGAATATGTATATCTCCCTCTCCAGCCAGTTCCCTTCTTGCTTAGCCAGTCTTACAATGACACCAAAGATGTCACCAAAGGCCTCCCCTCCATTTCTCCTTCCTGTTCACATCTCTGCATGAGCCTCCAAGATCCCTTCCCCTTCTCCCAGAACCTTTGAAGCTCAAAATGCACCATTAACAGTCAATGTCTTTGCTTCTGGGGAAGTTTCACGGCTCCAAACACCTTTGCTTCCAGCAGATTCAGCTGGACTCATTTCCCTTGCCTTCAGCTCTCCCACTGTCCACAAGGGATCCCACTTGAATGCCTGCCAGGCCCCCTGCTCTGGGAGCTGCATGGGCCATATGCTGTTCAGCCTGTGCATCATGCTCCAAGTGTGATGTTCAGCCACGCACCAAGACTTCAGAGTCAAAGTCAGAATTAATAAACTACATAGGGGACACCTTCTCCCTCCACACCTTTGATTATCCCACCTGCATGATGTGTGGCTATGCAACTATTTCCTTGATGCTGACTGAGATATAAGCAGCCTAATAACACTGCAGTATGTTATTTTTCAACATTTGCTTCCATTCTGGGGAAAAAAAAAGCCATAAAAACTCTGAGTAAAATTGAGAACAGATCCTTTCAGCTGGTGTAAATCTAGATACTTCCATTGACTTTTGGTGGATTTGTGCCAGTTTCAAAGTGAAGATTCAACCCTTAAAATAACAAGTCACAAGTTTTGCACATCTTCCATATTCTTAATAAATTATCTAACAGGTTTTAATTTAATTAAAACTTGACAGAGATATTTTTGCATGGAAGGATATTAATGGAGATCTTACTAATCCTGGACAAGTTGCTTTGCATTTCACACTGATGCAATACATGGAAATTAGAGTGGAAGAACAGCATGGTCCCACTCGAGCATCTGCCCCACTAACTTGAGCTTTACCCCAAAAATGAGCAGATGAGGTCACACACAAAGATTTTCACTCTATTAAATTACTATGTGCTGATTCTCTGCCTTGCTTTTTAAAAGTAAGGTGACAAAGATCACTGTAATCTACATTTAATGAAACATCATATCTCCTGTGTATTCTCATTGATCATATCTTTTTTTTTATCATTCTTAAGAGAATATTGGGCTTTTGAAAATGACAGAGGCTCCTTCCCTTGAAGAAACTCTTGCTGCCTCCCAGTGATCTTGTTATATGCTTTGAGAGTCTGCTCTGTTTGTAATTAGAGTCAAACTATCAGGGTGTTTTTGAACCAAAGAATACCTTTCCAGCAGCAAAATCTAGTCAATATAATGCAACTTGCACTGCTTCCTTTAAGTGTCAGACTGCTGGGTTGGTTTTTTCACCAGAAGTGGACTTTAATAATAGTTAAAAAAAAAAAAAATTGTGAGAAGCTGAAAACATGGCCAAAATTGCAGGCAAGCTGAACCTGTCTTCCAGGTAGCACTCCTGAGTAACACAATTATAGTTATTGCAACCAGGTATTCCAAATATTGATTACAGGATCCCCATTCAAGACAGGCTTTTGCTCAAGACCTTTTCTGAACAGGGGCAGCACCAGGATATCCTAGAGCCACCTTCTTTAAAGGTTCTGCTACATCAGGAGAACGCTGAATTCTTCATCTTCTGATTTAAAAATCTGTTCAGAATCTCCTGATTTAGAACTGCTGACACTGCAACTCTTCTGAATGCCACCATTTCTACTTTTGAAAACAAAATTATTATATTTGGTTGCTTGTTTCAGAAATATATTGGTATTTCTTCCAAGTTTTGGAAATGGGAAGAGATACTGCAAACTCCCTAATGTACTTTACATATCAGAATTTAACCAGCCCCCAGTGAAACTGCTGAACCGTGCTTTGACAAGTGTTATTTAATGCTGTGGTCAGAGGACATGATGTTTGCAATATTATCCTGGAGGAAATTAGGTTCTAAGAGGGCTGACAGTTCTTGATTTGCTTTTCATTTTTTAATGCTCACTAGTAAACCATTATTTTTCTTCAAGCTTTCTGCACCTCACCCCTAAATCAACGGGAGCCAAAATCTTCACCTTTTTTTTGGAATAAAGAGGGTATCCAAAACAAAACAGCTCAGTTCTTGACTCCAGGAGCTGGGGCTTTATGTAAAAGACCAAAGATCCGATTTCTCAGCCCTTTTTATCATTAGCTAAACACAACCAACCCAAAAACTGACCTTAGCAGTCATATCTAAACAATAGGAGGTCTTTTCTACACATAAACAAAGAGAGACTAAGGACTATTGAAATAAAATCACTCATGTCAGTAAAGAATCATTGACCTTGTTCGCTGCTTTTGGGAGGAAGCAAACACAGCAAGAATAAAGTGTTCAGTTATGTCAGTTCTGGTATTTGCCAAGCTCTTGGGATCAGGTGAATCAGATGAGGCACAGATTAGAGTAGCTAAACATGAATTTCACTCATATAATCATAGAATATCCCCACTGAGAAAGGGCCCATCAGGATCATCCATCCAGCTCCTGGCACTACACAGGACAGTCCCAAGAGTCACACCCTGTGCACAAGAACATTGTCCAAACACTTCTTGAAGTCAGGCAGGCTTAGTGCTGTGACCACTTCCTTGGGGAGCCTGTTCAGTGCCCAACCATATTCTGGATGAAGAAACTTTTTGTAATATTCAATCTAACCTTCCTCTAACTCTGTTTCATCCCTGGGGTCCTATTAATGGTCACCACAGAAAAGAGATCAGTGCCTGCCCCTGCTCTTCTCCTCCCGAGGAAGTTGTAACTGCAGTGAAGTTTCCCCTCAGCCTCCTCTTCTCCAGGCTGGACAGACTAGGTGACCTCAGCCACCCCTCAAGGCCCTTCACCATCTTCACATCTCTCCTTTGGGTTTCACTAACAGCTTTATTACTTTTTTATATTGTGGTGCCCAAAACTGCCCCCAGGACTCGAGGTGAGGCTGCCCCAGTGCAGAGCAGAGCAGGACAATCCCCTCCCCTGAGCAGCCAACAATGCTGTGCCTGATGCCCCCCCGAGGCACTCTGTGCTGTTGTTTCAGGCTTTGAGGAACAAGTAACAAGATAAAAGGGTCTGAGTGTAAAAGCAGAAACAGATTCTCAGGCTCTGAAATTTCATCTCGTTGGAAATCAAATTTGATGCCTACACAACTCTCTCCATAATGTTCCCTAAGGCTCTAAACCAGCAAATGCCTGCACACCATCTCAGACCTGACATTTGGGGCCAAGCTCTTCCATTGAAAGCTGTCTTGACCACTGCTCTCACCTGAGGAGAGAACAGCAGCAATAATCAGTCTTTTCTACACTTTATTTCTGGTTTATAGGCTGGTTTCCTCTGTAAGGTCTTTGTAGGTGTTGCCAGGAGTTTGAGCATTGAGTCTCTCTAGACCAACACCTACAGAGACAGAAAAGGATTAGCCCCAGGGCTGGCTGGACAGGAGAGATCTTTCATTCTCTGTAACAACCCTCAGGCAAACAATCACTGCTTCTGGATGGAGCAATGGAGTCTTTCCCTAAAGCACGTTATGGTGCTCCCATCCTATGACCCCATATGATGGGACTAAAAGCAACAGCAACCTTTTGCTTCTCTTTTCCTAGGAGTACCAGACACTACAAAGACCTTTTCCTCTGTGCTGTACTTACACCTACCTGATCTTTCAGAAAGGATCCAGTGCACACCTTTATCGTGCAAAGTTATTAATCTTAATGCAAAATCTGCACAAGGATTCTCAAATAATTTCAATATTATACATATACACAAAACCTGTAACATTTAAACATTTGCACATATGCCTTCACCCTGAAGTATTTTCCCCAAGGTATTTATTTTTCTTTTCTTGGTAACTACATCTTGTCAGAAATACGAAATGGAATATTGGTAACTTCCATTTATGAGATCATTATGGCTAATGGACTCATCAAAATCGTAGGATTTTTTTTCCTTCTTTTTTAACTTCATATTATCCAATCACAGACTGCAACTGCACAAAATACAGCCTTTATTCTTTATTTCACTCAATATAGTAAGTATTCTGAGTAGCCCTTACTGACAATCTGATTTCTCACAAAGGAGTATTTGCAAAGTGAAAGATGGATATTCTGTGAAATATTTTACTTGTCATCAGTTCTGTGTTCTTATATCTCAGACTGAGACATCCTCTGACAGATAGGTTCAGTCACCAGAGGAAAGACTAGCAGCTCCTTTCTCAAAGGCTGGACCACACTGCTCCCGTGTGGTTTCTGAGGAAAACAGAACAGACTGAAATGATTCTGTTCAACAGAGAAACTCCTCATCTCCTGCTTCTATAAATCAGGCCCTTCATGTGTTTCTTAGATGGCATTATGCATTCCCTTGACACTTGACAAAATAAAAATGACAGTGGCAAATTTCCAGCAGAGGGTTTCTGGGTTTTTTAAGTCCACTGTAATATTAGTGCCAGTACACATTTCCTTTGAGCAGCTCAACTCTTGGTTATTAGCATGTGGCTAAACATTTCATACCAAAAGTAAAGGAAGAACTCTGCACCTGATGACATCTCCTCAGATACTAAAATCAATTCTGGGCTGCTTCACCCACAGGGTAGAGACCCACATCACAGGACTTGCAGTGAGGAAACACCAGGTTCTGAGAGAAATGCTGCACATTGGGACCCAGCTACTTAGAACCATAAAATATCCTGAGCTGGAAGAGACCCACAAGGATCTTCAAAGGCCCTGCACAGGACCACCCCAGGAATGGTGGTGACATTGGTGTCTGTCAGGCACTGCTTGTCATTTGGCTGCTATTCTTGCACATCAGGCAGTGGGAATGATTCCTGCAAGGATTCAATCCCAAATGCAGCAAATATTTTTAGTAATAGTGCAAATATTCCTCTCCTGAGACACCTAAGAAGCCAAAAGCTATTGATGACCAAATACCACCCAGCAGAAAGCATTGCCAGGATCAGGTCCTTCATTTGCAAGGTATTTAATCCATAATACCCAGTTACATCAAATGAGGTGACAGATACAGGTATTCTGGAATCTGAGCCATTAACACCAACCACAATAGAAAAATGACCTGAAAAATAATTGTATGCTGACTAGACTTGTTCTTCAAATCTATGTTAAGACCAGTAGCATTTCCTGTAAAGAGATGACATTTTCCTTTTATTATTACACAGCTAATTTTACATTAATTCAGTGGATTCTTTTCCCATTGATCTAAGTTGTTCCTTCATACCCCAAACTATATCTGCAAACAGACAGTGAAAACAGCTGTTACTTTTCAGAGTAAAAGTATTTTTGACCTGTTTCATCAGAAAGGCTTGCCTTCCTCAAAGCCAAATTTAAAAGCTCTTTACCCTTATCTGGGGGACATGTGGACAGAAGAGGCGGGAGGTGGGGAGTGAAAGGGACCTAAAAGAAATAATTCCATATAGAAACAAGCCTTGCAGAAGAAACCTCAAAAGCTAATTCTCCTCAACTCCCCCTTTTCCCTTTCTCTGGAAAACCAGCAGACTGACAGCTCATATAAATAGAGCAGACAAGTTCAGCACGAAGGCAAGAAGGAACAGAAATTCCTGTTGGATTGTGGAGGCAACAGCTATCCCAGATACACTGTTACTGTATCATCTCAGATTGCTTGCAGGCCTCATTTCAATTAAAAAAAGATATTTGTGAATCAGACAAATGTGGTATCTTAGAAGGGAATCAGAGAATCTGTCAGCATTCTGGAGAGTTTACTTTTAACACATCCCAGGCCTTAACCACATGCACACAGAGAACAGAGCATAATGAACGGAGACTTAAAAGTTCCAATGGTTCATAGACCCTCAAAAGGGATGAACAGCTCTGAAGAAGATGTTATGGTGCATCAAGCAAATCCTCCTTAGTTCACACAGTTATTGACCCGAGACATCACAATTATTCCTTCAGAGCCATTAAGGGTCAAATGTGTTAATCCCACTGCCAGCACAGATTATTTGTTACACATTTTAGTGAGGAGGATAAGGAGGATGTTATATGGGAACTGCACCCATCATTTGGAGACTACCTCTCCTCAGCCTTGGTGCCCAGGGCCTTACATTACTGACAAGACACAGCAAGGAGTGGAACAGGAAATCAGGGCAGCAGGGAGAGGTACAAAACCACCAGAAGGCAACAGGTCCTGTTGGGACAACCCAGCTGCTCTCCTCCCCAGGTTCAGCTGTGTGCTGAACAGAGCTGGAGAAGAGACATTTTCCTTTTAAGTGCAATATGCCCACAAAGCACATAGAAACAGCTGCCTCCTTTCATTCCCTCTGGTACACTGTCACCAAACCCTCCACCAGATTGTAAGGAAGTGTTTTTGTATTATTTTACATCTGCAAAAGCCAGTGGCAAGCAGAGGCTTAAGCAGAGACAAACTCAGAGCTGTATTAGCTGAGGGAAGGAGTCACCTGGAATAACCAGCAACCCTTGGTACAGCACTGCCAAACAGCCAAATCTACATTTAACTGCAGGACATTTCCATGTGCCTTTCAGACCCCTTGGATGAGCACACAAATCTCACAGCTGCCTATTCCAAAAGATTTGTGCACATTTTCCATCAAGAGACACACTTGCACCCTCCTTTGCAGGGAGCACCTTAAGGGGGCAGGTCATTACAACTCCAGGAGCAAAACCCACAGGAAAGAAATCTAGACTTCATCAACCTCTGACAGAAAAATGCTGATGTGTAGTAGCTGTGACAGAGATCACATAAATCAGCATTTCTGAAGTGACTCCTTTCTTCCCAGTGCCAAAATTGTCATAACTAGCCATTTCAGACTTATTAAATCTTCATATTGGAGCTCTTTGTCTTTTCTTTAAAAAAAAAAAAAAAATAAATAAATAAATAAAAAATTTAAAACTCACCAAGAGCAAGGATAGTCAAGGTGTTAATTGCTTGAAATGCCTAAAAATAGTTTAAAACTATTGTTTAGGTCTCTCAAATTTAACCATGATTAATAACCTCCTGAAGAGCTATGCTAAACAAATTTAGGCTTTATGGGGATGATGATTTTCTACTGAATTTGCCATGGTGTTCTTCCTGAAAGCAAGGACACAAAGTGGGCTGTGCAGCAGTGGAGGTACCTCAGTGGAGGCAAATGGAAACTGTGCCCAACCCCACAATCCACCAGCTGTGGAACTCTGCCCTTGGATGCAATATGCAAAATATTGGAGGCAGTAAAGGGTCCCCTTAACACTGTAACAACATGCTCATAACACCACATAACCCAATCTATCACTGCAGTCTTCTGCATCATTCCTGTGGCATGCAGATACCCTTTAATCACGGTATGAGCAAAGAGGATACATATAAAAATAGCACACAACACGAAGATGAATATAAACCATTCACTGCATTACCTCTCAGAAGACACAGTAAAAAAGTACAGAAGACTACCCTGAGGTTCCTGCTTTGCTTGGCTGCTTGTGAGCTGTGATTCCTCATTCCACAGCAATGCCATTTGTTACCTCCACTCATGTTGTACATCACTCTGTCCTGTAGGATATACACATCTATGCTAATATATTATTAATATGATAACACAGGGCCTCATTTTCTTGCAATTTCTTAATACTCAGTTGGTAACAGCTGCACTGCAGCTTCTGTTAAATTGTTTTCCAGTAGCAGAATACTTCCATGGAGCAGGATAAAGGAAAAATAGTGCCTTCATTTGGGGCTTAAATTGGCCTCAAAAATCTCATCAAAATATTGCTTAAAATACGCATTTTTGCAAAGTGTGGGAAAACACTTCAGTCTTTGGGTTATTCATTTGGGAGAAGGAAAACAGATTTTGGCTATGTGCAATCTCAGATCACATGCAAGCCAAGCATTTATCATTTCCTTCACAAATAACTAAATATTACAGAGACTGTGACAGAGATGGGAGGCAAATAAAGAGAAACATACAGGAAGACAATATTTTTAGTGTACCCCATATAAATTTTCATATTTATTATTCACTTAGTTTTGCATATCTTTTAGGGAAAGTCAAGTGAGTACTGCAAACTCTAAATAGGCTATCGACCTGTAAAGTCAAATTTTATAACAGCATCAAAACATTCCACAGCTCCTCAATAGTGTAAGTGGACAAACTGGATTCTCCATTTCCAGTTCTCTTTATAAAGACAGTGAAGCTCAGATTCAGCAAACCACTTAAGTATTAAACAAGAGCATTATCTCAACTAATACATATGCAAGAAGTCAGAAGATTTGAGTTAGGCATGCCTTGAAAATCTTTTTTTAAATAAATATCACTCAACTGACTGAGAACAGATGTGAGAAATGAATAAATACTAATATGGGGGTTATCATCCATTTTCCCCTCAAACCCAAAAATCCATAACTGTATCCAGCCACGCTGGGCAAACAAAGATTTTCTACTCACTTTTTATGAACAAGAAATTCAAAGCCATCTTTTTTGTGTAACTGCTCTCCTGTGATGGGAGGAAAATTCTTTTATGCTTTATCTTGAATTAAGTAAATCCTGTGAGAGGGGATTGTTTACATTTGGCCAAATGTTTTCATATTTGTGCCAATTTTAAAACCACAGATTTGTTCCTTGCAGCGATTATCTGTGCTGAGATGATGACCATGTTTTGTGTTTTTCTCATCTACTTACAAGTATATCTAAGGTTTCTACCAAAAAATTTCCTTTAAAACCTGCAAGCAACACATCTTTCACATACAATCCAAACTGAATATAAACAAAGGTACTCAGTAAAGGCCTTCCTCTGTGGCTACCATTATTCACAATAAATGCTTTTAGTTTACCCTAGATGGCAAAACTAGAAACCAGATTGCAGCTTTATATTCAAAAGCTAGTCAAGCTCATGTCACTATTCATAAAGTAATATGAACATCAGTCCCAGGTAGCTGCTGTTGAGAATGCTCAATAAAAATTGACACTTCAGATGCATTTTTAGTTGGTGAAATCACAATAGGGGCAGGACACTCAGAAAGGGCTGCTCTATGCCTCCCCTTCCCTATTTCCTCTTGGGAAACTGAGTCACCACAAAATTTTTCCCCCTTCCCTTCACTTTCTATTTCAGGTTCTGGGGCACAGGAAAAGGATGAATAACATGGGAAACAAAGATGTCAAGTTTGGACTTGGAATGTTTATTATATCTTATTTATTTACAGTATTTACAGGCTCACAAGCCATGAGCTTAACTAGTAAGTTAGAGAAACTAACTAGAGGTTAAATGGAGTGCTCCTAACTCTTTCCAAGGTCCCTTAAGCAATAACCACCTAACACTAAGATGATACCTATGTTATTCGTGCCCTTGACCCAATAATGACCACCCAAGGCAGACAAGGCAGACTTTTTCACCCAATTACAGAAAACTACCCAAACCCATGAAGCAGAGGGTGAAGAAGAAGGACATAGACAACACCTGAAATCCTCCATCTTGACTCATATGTATTACTATACACTAAAACCCCAAATTCTAAGTTTCTAGGACTCCATCCAACAAGCACCTCTAAACGTGCCAGGGCAGCAGACACTTCAGCATGAGCAGAACCCAAAGCCTGTGAACGGCCCCCTTGACTTCAAAGGGAAGTGGCCTGAAGCAGCAGGGGGGTAATGGTCATAGACTTCTTCAGGATACAGGTAAAACTATAACATAGATATGTAAAAATTAAGTGGTTTAACAGCTCCCTTAGATTTCAGTCACTTTTCATTACTAGAGGGAGTTTCTTGCTGTTCTTATCTACAAGAACTGTTTCCTGGTTGTGAATCTTTATCATGATATAGATAATTTAATGCTGTTGGTCACTGAAATCACCTATTGGATGTCTATTTATGAAAAAATGCTGGTCAGTAAGTTCTATTTTCAGACACTAACATCCAACCATGTCATTATCATTATAAACCCTCAGCTCCCTCTTCGTGAGCACAAGACAGAGAGGAAAAAAAAAAAAAAAAAAAAAAAAAAAAAAAAAAAAAAAAAAAAAAAAAACACCACACCTCCAGAAGGTCATTTCAATAGAAAGACTTCTGGTACACACCAAAGTCTGCACAGCAAACCCCACTGGGTATATAGAATTGTGTACATAAGGCCTCAGAATAAATGTTTCTTTACAAAATGCCCCCAAAGAAAGTAGACTACTCAAGTAATCTCTGCATCAAGAGATTTTCCGCAGGATTTTCTGCTTATCACTGCTTTTGCCGACCAGCCCAAGTGGTTTTAATCTCCCTGTTCTCCCTGTCACAGGACATAAATGTTTCCACTGCAAGTTCTGAGACTTGAGTGTCACTCTGAGCTGCACAAAACAGATGCTGAACTGACAAGTTCACTGAAATTTCTACCAAATTTCTGTGAAACGCACCCATAAATAAAGTCTGTCAACACTTGCTGTTCTACACTGATTGCCAACATCTCACTAGTCTCAAAATAAATACCTCCTACAGATACTTTCAGTTGCCTGGAGTACTAGATGTTTAAATAGAAGTTTAAAAACACAGTTTCAAATGTGGATTGATGATCTTTACTCACTCTTAAAGAAGCAAAATCCATCAAACAGGTATGAGAGATCAAATCAAAGTCAGTTTCTATCTGTTTCCACTGCTGGGCCTCAGTGGCCTTCAAACAGCCACCCATTCTGCCTCAAGTTATTTGTGACAGCTGGTTTATCATGCAGTTATGCACTCAGTAGTGCATTTCCAGGTTTTCTTAAATCCCAGGCAGAGAATAACTCTTCCATTATTTCTTGTTTCCGAATGTCTGAAAAATCAGAAGCATTCAAAAACTACCTCAGGTTACATAAAAGCACTGCTTGAGCAAAATTCAAGCAGAATAGAATATATATTCCATTTCAAGGCTTTTTTTTTTTTTTTTTTTTTTTTTTTTTTTTTTTTTTTTTTACAGTTTTTAATTTTTTTTTTCTTTGAAAGAGAATAAGGAAGAGTTTTAAGGAACAGCAGCATTCATAAGCCAGTTGGCAGGTTATAAAAAGGCAGGGAAAGTGCACATACATCCCAAACAGCAGCTCATGTCTCAAACCAGGTATCAAGTGTCCTGACACTGAGTAATCACTCTGAGGAGCAGTATTTCACTAAAGGGGAATAACTGTGCAGTGCAAGACTGCCTTTATCACTCATTCAATGGGACTTGTGTTCCTAATTACCTGAAGAACCCACCCAAGGTTTGTAATGAAGGAGACAAGCATCAAAATGGTCAAGAGTTTGCATTTTCTCTGTCTGTGGGCCCATCATACATAGTATGATCTACCCCCTTCCTATTACCAGAGATGTAGAGTCAAGTGCTTGCAAAATCATCTACAACAGCAGGTTTACATAGGAAGAGGTAATTTCTGCCTGCCTGCTTTTTAATTTAAAGCACTGCAGACTTTAAACTGGGCTCAGGCTATGCCTCTGTTGGCTGGACACTGACTACCAAAGAATCTGAGCAGCCACATCACCATTTCAGATAGACTCCCCAGCACAAGGGGAAAGACTTTCAGTACAATCCCACATTCTAAACTCAGCCACAAAAAGGCTAGTGTTAAAAACCACAGTTCCAGTTCAGCTGCTGATTGACAAATAGGTCCTCTTAGATTAAGAGGTCTCCCTCAATTGCCCCAATGTTACCTCTAAAGCCAAACTGAGCACTAGCACAAGCAAATAAAACTGTGCTACAAATTGTGCCATTCCCAGTCCTTAACCAGAAGCTCAGAGGCCAAAATCCCATCTCCAGCAAGGGAGGCACAAATCCTCAAATTCAAATTCTTATCCTATCACTCTTATCCTCCCGTTTGATAAAGCACAGAACATCATCACAGTCATCTTTTCAATGAAAGGGAACATTTACTTCAGACATGCAAAACCAGGCAATTTAATTATGACCCTTCTGATGAGACAGTTCCTAGATTTTCTATCAACATGTTCCCAAGCCCATTCCCAGGGGAGCTCAGTGGTAACATGAAGAGCGTGACCGTTTATTTGGCTTAAGGAACACATTAATTTATCTGGCTTACAGAATTTAAACATCTGACGAATGACAGTGTGGTTGATTTTATTCATCAGCTAATTGCTTTGCCACCTGGAGCTGCAGCTTTATATATTCAGCTTATAAAAGATCTGAAAAGGATCTCAATTATTCTTTAATTTGTTCCTTGAATTTAAAGTAGGAAAATCTGGCTTAATCAAACATTGTCTCAATTCTATTGGGATATGTCTAGTTACCTTATAACAAGGTAAGCTTTCATTTAATCATATGATATGATAATTCCCCACTTTCAAGCCAAGTATCCTCTTAGTTACAATCAATTTTCCACTGAAAAAATAAACATTGTCTCTTTACTGAAATCCCTGTAGAGGAAAATAGTCCTTTTAAAGAAACTTGCTGTTAGTACAACCACCCTAGGAATTTTTGTGTTGGAATTCACTAAACCCCCTCATTTAGCCCTGACAGGTAAATTGTGATATCCTGATTTTTCAGAAATGACTCTTCGCACACAGCCTGGTTTTTGGCATTGTTGAAAAAAGCCTGATAATGAGCATTTGGGCAGAATGGTGGGATAAGCAAAATCTGGGGGTTAGCTTTTCTTTTGCTATATAAAACAATTTTACATAGCATCCTCTGAAAATTGACTGCCCAATAGTCCTTGTGCTTATTTTGACAGCGAGTAACAAAGGGGTAAGAAGACACATCAAGCACAAAGTAGCTTTTCTCCAAAGCGCAGTTAAAATTCTGTGTTCCCATAAGAAGATAGCACTAAAAATCATATAACTGGGTCAGAGCCCTGCATAGTTGTAGAACATTTTCCATAACTGCACACTGCTCCAAGACAGGATGGAGCCAGAGGCAAGGAGGGATAAAGTACTTAGGAAAGTTCTCTGATGAGGAAGGCAACAAAAAAGCAACCCAACAGAGGAAGCAAGTGCAGATCTACCTAATATATGATACCTATTTTGCATCTTTGATAACATATGGCCCAGCTCCAACTGGCTTTCATTTGCATAGGAAGCTCCTGATTTTGCATAGGAAGCTCCTGATTTTGCATATCTGGAATTTCATAATTCTCTAATGCACACTATTGACATTAGCAGTAGTGATTTATAGTATTAACATTAGATTATATATTAATTGTTTTCACCTCTTCTTTTTATTTTTAAATTTGTACTTAGATTTGAGCAGTTGGAGGAACTGAGATGCACTAAGTGGGAGCAGACGCTGGTGAAGTAAGTCTTGGAGGAGAGGATTTACTTCTGCTGAAAGCAATTTCCCCAGAAATTCTGATTCTCACTCTCTCTGGAAGACTTTACAAGCAGATGAAGATCTGCAGGACATGGCATGAATATAAACACACACTGGCACTTGGAATTCAAAGGCCATTGACTTGAGTAAATACTCTAGAAGAAACTTGGGATTTTTGTCATGAGACAAGTGTTTCTGTATCCAAATATTTTGCTCTGGATTCATGAGGCAGAGTGGAAGCATTCAGTGAAGGAGCCTGGTATTTGGCAACACTTCCTTGAAATCTCCCTGGAGCTCTATTCTGTGGGAATGTCAACTTTGTTCTCCTCTAGCATCTGACACACATATGAGGTTGAAGCAACAGCTGACTCCTCAACTGGCTTTGTTCAATGAATTCAAGCAACATTTTTAGCACTGAAAAAGTCTTTTAATCAGGCTCATTATGGCTGCAAACAAAGCTGGGTCTTGGATGTGCTCAAGCTACTGTGAATTCCCAGTCTGCTTGCTCAGAATTCTGAAAGAGGAGCATATTTCTAAAAAGAGAAAAAAAATTCCAAGGCTAACACCCAGACATATTTTTTGCCTTACAAATATCAAAGACCAAAATATGTTTCCTCAGTGCAACCTGTGATTTATGTGTCATGCAACTCATAAGCCAATCTATAAAATGGATTCAAACTGAATTCAAACAGGTGGGAAAGTCACAAGAAGAATTTAGACTTAAGCAATCTGCAAAAACTACATTTCAAGGCAATATCTGAACAATAAAAAAAAGAATTGCAGCATGGGTATACTACCAGCTAAATATTCATTCTTGCTTCCCACTGAACTTGCCTCTTCTGCCAAGCAGAGTAACACAATGTGACCTACAAAGCACCACAGAGAACAGAAAGTGATAAGGTCTGCCCTGGCTTTTATACAGAGCCAGCATAAGAACAGAGAGGGTTTTTTAAAAGAGTTTTGTAAGGGTATAAAAGCATTATATCCAAGAGAATGACTCCTGGCACCTATCAGAAATACCTACCAGACACTTACAAGTATAAAACACTATAAAGAACAGAAATGAAGTAATCTCGGCTACAGCTTTTAGATCACCTACCAGTGCTCCCCCCAGATTTTGAAAAACTGCCAGGAGCCAATCCTGAGAGTCATATCTATGTCATGGGGATTCATGTGTTTGCATATGCTCAGCAAAAACAGATATCACATTTGGAACTCCAGTGTGCTCCTTTGGCCTGTTCCTGTTCTTTGATTATGAAAAAAGCAAGGGACAACAGTAGCCCCGCTAGGTTTTGGCTAACATCAGAGAGGCTGTCCTGGCCAGCAAGGAGCATGTACTTCATTCTCCCAAACATATGTCAGCAATCAAGTGGAGCACTCAATTAGAGCTATTCAGTGCTCTCCCAGCTTTTCAACGAATAATTTTTTCTTTTCTTAAAAAAAAAAACCTACCCATGGAAAACATGTGTTTAATGGGGATTTGGGACAGCATTTCCCTTATTTAAAAAAAAATGTTATTTTCATCTTCTAGCTTGTGTTCCCCTTTTTTTTTTCTCCTCCTTTATCTCTTTCCTCCAACAACTAATAAAAGTACATGAGTCCCACCCTCCATAATTTTTAGAAACTGAAAAGCCTTGAAAGAGTTTCATTAAAGAAAAGGAAAAAAAAAAAAACAAAAAAACCGAGGTTGTTGGAAGGGGTAGAGAATTAAAATCAAAATAACTTGCAGAATAGATCTTTTTCCCAAGTTTCCAAGCTCTGAGCACTGCCAGGGCAAACAAAACTTCCCAGGCTCAAATCAAACACCACTGCCTGTGGTGACCTCCTCTCCCAGTGCTCTGCCTGCCAGGGTGCAGCCAGTTCAGCCTCAGAGATCCTGACAGCACTGGCAAGAGATGCTGGGAGCTGAAAGCCCATGGAGCTTGAACTTTTTTTTTTTTTTTTTTAATCACTCCATATAAAAGTAGAGACTTGGTAGTTCTCTGGTTGAACAAACTGTACTCTTAAGCACATCCCTTAATTTTAGATATAGCCCAATAATATCAATAGTGTTATTCGCAGGGGTAATAATAAGCTAATTGTATGAGGACAACCTCATCATAAACTCTGTTTAAGCTCAGAGTTCCTGTCTGTTCAACTACTTCTCACACAGAAGACATGAGAAAATACAAGGAGAGAGAAAGAAAAAAAAAAAAACAACTGGGAAGAAACATCCAAATTTTCTCTGACAACCTCCTACCTCAGCAGATACAGGCAGCTTTGCTACCAGCAGAGGCACATAACTTTAATTCCTTGCAGAGCAATCTCATTAAAATGGATATGTCCTGAATGGACACCACAGCCAGAATTTTACTCATGAATTCAGGTATACAGAGCTCAGCACCAGATTCAGCTGGGCTGATCAGAAGAATTTATAATTCTTTCAGCACCCCTCTTTTGATAGATACTATTATTTCAAGCTTAACAAACCTGTCTTTCACAAGAATTTAGTACCTTCCCCCTCTTACAGAGGAATGGATTTATCCCTGAAGTAAAGCAGCATAGGAAAAAAAAAAAAAAAAGACATTATCAAAAGAGTTATTTCCAGAAGAGGAACACAGTTCAATGAATTCAAAACTCTCTTGAAAAAACAAATGTTTATTTTATGTCTACCTTGCTGTGGATCTTTGTCAGAAACCTTGTTATCCCTTGACAAGGTAAGGCTGAAGACTTGAGAGGGAACATAACCTAAAAAAGGCTGGAGACTTTGGAGGGAACATAACTTAAAAAATGACCTGTATCCTGGAGAGAAGAATCCAAGAAAGACTTATGAGACCATCTCAGCAAAAGCTGTAGAAAGCAGGGAGTTGGAAAGGCAATGTTAGTGCAGGCACACAAGCAAGCCAGTATTTTTTAGCAGACAATATCCCAGCAGAGAACACAAAACTCATAATCCCCACACTAAAAAGCTCGGATCCAGGATCACTAAATTCATTTGTGGGTGTGATGTTATGAGGATAGTTATTAATTAAGAGGAACAGAGAAGTGGTCAGAGAACAAAGGAGTTAAAATAATGAGATTAGAACCTGCACAACTTACAAATGGATAAAATGGCCAAAAATTAATCTATGCCTGATTTATTCTCAACAACAAACTACACTTTAAAGATAGGGTAGGATTTGCCTCATTTCAGCTAAGATAAAATGTAAAAAGAGCTTTTGTTTCTGCTGTTGGGTGCTTGCAATATAAGCCAAGGAAAGTAGGAGTTGTGACCAACTCTTAGACAATAACCTCAATGATAGGATAGATACTGCCACATGCTGGAAGCATTCAAATAGCTACTTGTACATGAGGTGATCTGAAGTTCAAAGGCATCTCTCTTTTGGGGTAATTCCATCTCTCCTGTTGACTATGTTCCATTTTGCAAGCCCTGCTTGAATATTCAGAGAAAAATAAATAAATTAAAAAAAATAAAATATGAGCATTTACAGAAGGCAATTGAATGGTTGGGTACCTGGTTTCATCTTTTTTTAAGTCCTCTCAGAGGAGGCATTTCAATAAAAGAATTCCAACTCCTTTCCACTGTCCTAAACTCACTTGGATTTCATCCCACAAGCATGGGAAACTAAGCTATCATTTCAGCAGTTCACACAAGCCTAATCTTGCAAGATAGAGCTCTATCTTGTCCTAACTCTACTCAGACTAGTACCCACACTGTCTTTAACCTTGCTTTGTTTTCCATCACTGCAATCCCCTTCCCAAATAATCAGATTAAAATACTTCCAGGCATGGGATTAGCCACTTGTGGAGTTCTCTCTCATGGTAAGCAACAAGAATCATACTGCTTCAGGGTTTTACTATAAAAATGGAAGGAAAAAATAGGGGAAAAATCTCATGTCCAGAAAAGTTAAGTATGTCAAAAATACACTGCTGAAAATGATTGCTGCATTCTGTAACATTAAGACTTAATTTCACACAGGCCTCGCTGGTTTCCTCTGCTGTGGATCTACCCTTCAAACTATCTGTGGATTAAGTTAGGATGAAAACCATTATTTCTTTTTAGTCTGTGTATACATAGAGGACATTAAGACAAATGTCATGTTTCAGCCCTTTCCTTAATTTCTACAGGTTGTAACCAAAGCCAGAGAGCCTAATTTTCCTCCAGCACATAGGGGTAAAAAAAACCAAAAAAAATCTAAGGTGGTCACGCTTAAGTTAATGGAATTGTACCCGTATGAAACTGGTAAAAATAAACTGAGCCCTGAATCAGATTTTCAAGCTTAAACAGACCAGCAAAAAGCTCATGCAAATCAGAGCCCATGGAATGTATGCAATAGCTGCCTCATCAAACCAGGATGCTGTGTAGAGATAACATGACACTACAACCATGTACTCGGTTACAACAATATAGGCAGCACTGTAATTACAATAATGACCTCCCAGAGCTATTGTGTCTTTAATTAAGCCTTTAAGAGTAGGCATTTGCCACTTAATCCTAACTCACTGTAACTACTGCAGCATATCATCTACATTTTCACAAAGAATTACTGTGTCATATTTCTGTCAGAAAGATGAAAGGGAATATTTTAGTTCAAGTGGCATTTGCAGAATGAAACCTTATGAAATAAGTGGCCCATAGATGTCCTTTTAACAGCACTTCAGACCAAGTAAATGCTTCTGTTCTTCTTTCTCCTACTACTCTGCTTCTTCCCAGAGTAAACTGGGAGAAAGCAGAGGCAGGAGAGGCTACACAGAGCCAATATCACACCTGATTACATGGATGATAAAGCTGTGACAACAGATTTTAACCAGAATACAGCATGCAGCAGCAATGCCACAAACTTACAGTTTTCCAGCTTCATTTAACTCTTTACCACTCATCAAAAACAAACCAGCAAATAGTTCTTACTGGAGGCCCACCAACTCTGTCTCTGCTTTCTTTGATTGGGAAAGCTTTCCTGAGATCCCTTTCTATCCAGAAGTATTTTCACCTAAAGTAATATACAGTGCAAAGGAGAGTCATTGTTATTATTTTCAACACCATTAACAAATTGTTAGGAGTATTTTTCTAATAATGAGGAATTCTTTCCAAAAACATGCACGTGAGTATGCAGAAGAGTTGGAAGGGTTTCTGTCTGTTGTCTGAATGTCACCACTGTTAACTCAGACACAGGGACACTGAACAGCTCTGTCAGTTCTACTTGACTTTAACAGACTCAAAGGCACCAGAGACGAGAACAATTTTCTGCTTGTTTATCTGAGGGATCCTTATTCTAACTATGGAAACCTGACTCGGCCCAATCTCCACATCTTTTCGGTGTCTTCTTTGATATGACTTTTTTCATCCCACTATACTATTTGCCTCCATCAACTCAAATACCCCATCCAAACAGTCTGACGAATGAGAAGAATTAAATCAAAAACTATGGAAGTAGTAGGGGAAGTTAAAAGCAATCATTAGCCCCTCCTGTATTTCTGTATCACCATAAAATACTTTGAACACTGCCTTGCCATTGCACACCAGAGAAGAAACAAAACCAAGCTTATTTTAAATTTTCTCCACAAACAAGGCAGGGTCTTTCAATCAACAGTCAGCATCAGTTTAAATCAAGCACTCTGATTACTGTAGCCTTTCCAAAAGCACTCACATCCCAGTATTCTACCAGACCTTGACATCTTCTCTGAGCCTTCTATTCTTTCTCCAAGAAAGTATATTAAGTTAATTCTCTGGATGGCCTATAAAATACTGCAAACAAAGCATTGTTTATATTAATATGCTACCTGGATAACATATATTAAAAAAAAAATCTTTTTCATCTCCAGAAACATTAATTTCTCTTTTGCAAAATCCCATTTTGTTATTGTCTTTCAGACCTTTGTCATGCTTGTTCTACCCTTTAACAAGATCTTTCACGAGCCTGAAAAATACTCACTGCTCACATCACAGGATAGATGTCAACTGCAGCCTGAAGTTTCTTTCTTTCTCCTCTCCTACCCTTTTTGCTGGAGTGTTAAAATCGTATTACCTTCCCAAGCTGATCTCGATAATAATCCACAATGGATTACTAGAGCATGAGAGAAACTGATGCTGAGTGGCTCTTTTCTGCCACTTCAGGTGTAAGTAATCCAACTATATCAGGTACATAGGGGCACCCACTTAGCAAATCCTAATCTCCTGCCCACACACCATGTGAGTCTAGTGAAGTAATCAAGGCTGACATTGACTGCTAAAAAACTTGAACAAAATTATTTTGCATTCTAGCACTCAGTGCTTTATTCATATTACAACCCAAATTTTGCACACACCCACAAGTGGAAAGGCTTACTGGTAAATACCTATTGGCATGGACAAACTACCTGTAGGAAAATAGGTGTTTGAATGGTTAAAGGTGTTTGAAATGGTGTGGTTCTTTTCTGCCACTTCAGGAGTAACTGCTGTATCAGGTACACAAATGCAACCTCTTCTCTATGTAAGGAGGTAATTCAAGCTGTTCTAAGGCATTCAGAAAGGTCTACAAGAGTGGCTTATAGCCAGCATTGTCTGGTGGAGCATCATTCAAAAATGTTTATAGAAAAGTGGCTTCCTACTAGCAATAACAACGATCTTTTATTTTGTGACAGAGTTGAGGATGAGAAGGGAAATGACAATATATTTTTAATTCTTTGGCATTAAATAAAAACCTCCAGTATTTCTGCTCAGTACAAGATTTTGTAGTACTCTGAAACTATTTCGTTTCATTTTTTTTATTAACTCCTTTTTCTGGGTAGATAATTTTGAAATTAAAACACTTCAAAATATCCAAAAGACCTAAAGAAAAATACCCTGCATTTCTCTAAAAGAAAGATATCACTTCAACATTTCAAACTGCTTCTCTTTCTGTTTCTGCTTTTAAAGAACGATCCACCACCTCGTGAGGACACAGCAATGTGACAGACACATCTTAAATTACTTCCCTAAGGTGAGAGAAAGGAGATTCAGCCCTAATGAACCAGCCCTCTTGCCAACACTTTTGCATATCACCCTTAACCAGACCCTTCTCCCCAGGCTTGATGTTAAAAGGTCACCGGCCTTTTATCTGGAGAAGATAGACCCTGCAAAGTCCAACCATCTCTTCATTTCATTTGACACCAAAGCAACAACCTCTGCTTCGCTGCTACAAGGCAGGCACCTCCAAATGCCTGATCACATTTCTTTCTACTACAGCTTGACAGGCTCACAGTGTGAAGGATGTGTTAGAGCTCATTCCACTTGTAGAAGAACGTCTTTGACTGACAAAATTGTATCTCTGTCTCTCTTTAGAAAATGTACTAAGTAATTGGAAGTTCTTCGTGGCAATTAGAATCGCATCCCAAAACTTGTCATGGATTTCAGCAAGCTTTGGATCAAGCACATTTATACCAAATGAGACTGTTTGGGCTTGATTTCTGGAAGGAATTTAGGTTGAGTCTGCAAATGTTAAAATAGGTTCAGGCACCAGTGCCATGTGGCTGACATGCTCTCATACTTCCACACATTAAGCAGCATGGATTTCCTTCCCCACACACAGACAATTGTCCCCTTTTCAGAGCTTGTTTACAAAATATAATAATATTTTATTAATAAAATTCTCATTTCCATGCAGGATAGATATTTTTTTTAACACCACTGGACTGAATCAATCTTTCAGATACTATTTCTGATCAAGCTCTGAGACAGTTTATTTAAAAGTCATCCCTGGAGTGTGAAATGAGTGTCTTTACAAAGATACCTGAAATTCTATTTTCTCATTGCAAATAACCTTATCACAACAAATAACCTTATATTCTCTAGAAAAATAAAGATTTGATGATTTTGTTGTTGTTGTTGTCTTTAAAGATCTTTTTCCTACTATTTTGGGAAAAATATCACCAAGAATTCAGTTGGTCAGACCTTTCTGACCATAGAAGCAACTGGCTCCTAAAGACAAAACGAAAGCAGAAGCCCAAATTAAGCAAATGGCTAGCAGCAAGAAATTAACAGGAATATTCAAGTCCAAACTCAGCATCAAGCTCAAGCCATCATGGATGGGTAGAGGTGGATTTTTGCTGAGGAGAACAGAAAACCTGTGCCTTATGAAAGCTCACCAGGGAGAGCAGAAAAGGTGGGGAATGGTTCCCCACCCCCAGCATTCAGTGGCACACATTGTTATACACAGAGTTGCTCATGTTGAGCCTGCAGTGAGCCAACTGGAAAGCAGACAGAAGCAGGTATACTGATATTACACCAGAACATATTGTCACTGCCAGAGCCAACGTACCGTCACCGAAGCTGCCAATTATCCCCAAGTCACTGATACGTTATTTTTTTTTAATCCCAGGGAACAATCTTTTGCTGGAGGCTTTTTCACACCCATGACTGAAGTATCCCTGGTGGCGTGTTGGCTAATTAAGAGCAAAATCCATCTCTTGATGAAATAACACTGCCACTGAAAGAGATTTCTACAGTTAGAAAAGATAATGCTTAATCAGGCTAGGAGGAGCAGCATCCTAACACTTGCACCACGCATAGGAAAGAGGTCTAGAGCTAGCAATTAACAATGATGAAAAGGACAGTGATTTAAAGCATATTGCCATGACATTTTTATCAAAGTAAATGAGTTTGCTAGGCCCAGCGGCTGCATATGCTTATTGTCATTTAATGTTTGGATAGCAACACATCAGGCACCGAGTATCAGGAGGTGCCGAATTTAATAAGTCATTTTGACACTGGCGTGAAACGAACAAATCAGCATTCTGAGGAATGTGTTCACACTCCAAGCAGACAGGCAGACATCCTAAGCATGTGAGGTGACACCAATCAACAAAAAAAATGGGAGGTGGGAAAGAAAGGGAGTGAGAGATGAAAGCCAGGAGAAGAAACAGGCAGCGATACTCCGATGAAAAACTAGTTTTGTCCTGTCTGCTGGTTCGCCTGGTTGGTGTCAACAAGGCAAATTTCTTTTCACTGAGGCTGAGAGATACACTGCATATCTTCCATGGCACAAATCTCATGTATTATTTAAGCCCTACATGGATTATCTCAAATGAACTAAAATTAATGTCACGGAAATCTTTCAGGACTTTTCATTGCTTTAGCGGCAATGCAAAATTCCTGCCACGTGCACAGTTAATCAGAGCTTGTTTTTTAGCACAACAAGGCTGGCTCTGCACATGTACTTTGAGAGCCTCTCAGACACTTTCTCCCCAAAGCCCAGAGGAGCTGTGCCTGTGTGAGCAAACTAAGGCTCTGGCTTTTCATGACTTTCAAAGCCCTGGCAGCAGGTTTGATCCCAGCTCCTCCGCCCTCCACAGATTGGCTGCTGGCTCTGTCCCTCGCCTTCCAACCCTATTTATATTCTCTTTACCTCGGGGTATATCTGTAGTGCAGAGGTACCTGAGTTAGCTACAGAACTCCCCAGCTCAGGTGCTGCTGTAGATGTGGTTGTGTGGAGCTCAGTGCAGAATAATTCACCCCCGCTGTCCGCAATTCATTTGAAGTCATTTTAACTAGGCCGACCTGACAGACTCACTCCCCACCAACCACGTCCCTGTCCTCATCTCTTCACTTCCAAAGACTCAATATTTCACCACCAGCCTTTTCATTGGGCTTGTCTACTTCTAAATTAAGATTCAAAACCTAAAAGAATTGTTGGTACAAATTCAACAATCCATTTGCAATTCGAGATTTATCTCAAACGGTGCCTTAACAGGGCTGACAAATTCCCTTTTCAGCCAGTCTTGAATGCCTAAAAATAGATATAAAAACAGTCATGGAAGACAAATGTCATCTCCTTGTCTCGCAGAGCATCAGAAAATACATTAGGATATGATAAAACAACTATTATGATTAAGAAAAATGAGGCATTAAGGAATATAACCTAGAGCAGGAACAGCATTAAGGAGACGTGGTGGAAAGAGAAGAAAGAAGAGAGATGAAAGCATCCTATTCATGTTTTGTCAATTTCCAATCCACATAAGTGAGAATAAATCTACTTTCCTCACACATACTGTTTAGACTTATTCCCCTTCCCTATCTGGACTCGTGCTCTTCTCCACAAAAGATAAAAAGTTTGAGTTGACTGTCAGGTAAATACATCAACAAAGCAAGAAAGGAAAAATAAGATATCATTGATACTGGAACCAAGTAATTCTATCAACCTGCATAACCCACATTAGATGGGGTATCCACTAAAAAATAAGGACAGTTGCTATTTTTCTGGGCTGATGGGGGGGGTCTCAAGAGAATAGTGTTAGCTTTGCAACATGCAGTCAAAAACAGGCTGAGGTGATCTCCTTACTTCTTAGAGGAACTCCCCATCCACAGACACTGCTGCACCTAATCCAGTCACAGATGACCTCAAAAAGCTGGTGGTTATCCAGCTTTTATCCCTTCCCAACAAACAGTGAACATAACAAATGATCTCCAGCACAGCTTCAGCACTGAAGCAGAAGATAAACATTTCAGCCATGAGCCTCCAGCAGGAGATGGTGTTCCCTGCCCTAGGGGGACACAGGGCACAGCACTTCCCACTTCAGCAGGGTCATGCTCCCCAAATTACACACAAGTGGGGCACAGGCTGGGAGGCATTTAACAGGCCTGAGGGTTTGGAATTCACCAGCATCTCTCCGGCAGCACGTGACGACTCTGGGTTAATAAAGTTAAAAGTGTGTTATATTGCTTGTTAAACTTTCCAATAAGGACTGAAACAAGAGCAAGAGGGGCTCTGGGACCACAAAAAAAATCCCAGTAACAGGAAGAAGTGTATACAATGCTGGACAGAGAGCAAGGAACACGCAGCTGTGAAAGACCAGGGGAGCAGGATTATTGAACATGCAAGTCTTGCAAGTGTATCTGAGCCATCCAGAAGACAGAGGGGAGCATTGGTGCTCAGCCAGGTATGAGAATCTTCTCATGGCCCAGAACACATCCCCCTCTCAGGATTTAGTTGGCTAAGCAAACTGTCCAGCTGGCTGAGTTCAAGATCACCTCTGTCACTGATAAGAGCTGCTGTGAAGAAAGCCAGGAGCAAGCCCCTCATTTCCCTTGGGAACCATTTTTGAGCTGAAGCTTTACCACAGTCCCCACCTTTGCTAAGTGACAGGGAGCAGTGAGGGCAGGGGGCTCTGCAAGGCACAGGGGGCTGGGAACAAAGAGGGTTAATAAAGTTCCAGCACTGACCTCACCATCACAGAGTTGGGGGCAGAAATTGGCAGGTCCAGGTCAAGATGAGGGCAAGGGGCAGTGATCAGCCAGACATAGTCCAGTGATCACAGCAAATCTGCAGTGCTGGGGCACATCTGATGCCAAGGAAGGCCAGGCAGCAGCCCTGGGTCTGGCCCAGAGCTGTGTCTGTACAAGACCATTGCAGATGTTGCAAGGCTGTGATGGAGCAGGGGTAGGGCCAGCAGTAAAAGCTGAGGAAAGGAGGGGCAGGCCATCACTTGCAGCTTTCTTCACAAGAGCTCTGGTCAGTGAAGGAGCTGACTGTGCCAGCTAAACTCTAACCTAGCCAGATGATCCCCCACAAGAGGCCTGTGCCCAGGTCTGACAGCTCTGATGGCTCAGGCCCTGCATCAGTTTTCTCTCAGTGCTGCTCACACGAAAAAAAAAACAAGCTAGAAAGGAGGGAGCTATGGACCAGCCAGCCTGTTCCACTGCTATTCAGTGTAAACTCCAGCAAGACTGAGGCAAAGCCAATGTCTGTTACAGCGAAGTTTAAAGGTCACATATCAGCTGAGGAAAGTAAGTTCTCAAACCTCTGAGATGCAGTCTCTGCAACCACAGGTTGTAAATATATTCTAATTTTCTTCAGTGCTCAGAAGCCAGCTCATCTACATCCTAAGTCACTGCAGGAAGAGGAGCTAGAGCAAAAGGCAGAGAGAAGGTTTCTAAGACCTACATATCCTCCACTCTTGTTTAACTTTAGGGGGCAGGGAGAGAACTAACTATGGATCCATCAGTTTGCTCTTTCATCCTTCATGGAGAAGGTACATCCAAACATCAGACCAACAACACACCTGTCTTCAGGAGGCAGCAGTTTGCACAGTCCAATTTAAAATTAATTGCATCCCCTGGAATGTGTAAAAGGTGCAATAAAATTTTTACTATCTGAAACTATAATAGACTTTTCCCTCTTGGTTTTTTTCTTCCCACACTCTCTCCTTAGACCTCACAGTTCAATGTGTGGGCAACAGAGCATTTTGCCACACAGTCACCACACTGCAAATTAATATTAGGCAGCAAAATCATATCAGCCCAAGATGAAAAGATGCCTTGAAATCCTTCATATTTAGCTAATACATTTTCCTTCCATTTATTCATGCTGGCACTAACTCCATGCCCAAGAGGGCAGTGCAGCTCTGGCAGTCTGATGGGAAGCTTCTTGGTTATCTGCCAGACACAGCCTGAACACCACACAGAGCCCTCCTGGCCCTGCAGAAGAGTTTTTTCCTCCCTGTTCTCTGAGCTGATGCTGCTGAGCTTTAAATTCAACACTGTCCCTATGCTTGCATCACCAGAGCTACATTCAGGTCATGCTGGGAGTAAATGCTTTAAAAGAGACAGTTTAAGTAGGCACCTTCCATTTGGGAAGGAACACAGATATATCCCTTTTTTTCCAGATTAAAATTAAATAGAAGTGATACCAGAAACACTTTCCAAAAGACTTGTGGAGTCTGCAAACGCCTCTACTTTTGCTCTGCATGCAGTAACTGCAGTAAAGTAACCCATTTCGTGCCTTCTTTTTTTAAAACACTGGCTCTTCTCTACTCCTACATAATTTGTTGTTATGTTGCCTCATTCCAGTCGTGTTGCACCTGCTAAGTAAGCTCTAAATCAGGGACACCACCCAGAGAGTTCAAGCTAAATAGGAACAGGAGGACTGGGCCTCAAGGGAGATTTGCCCTCTGCACCTTCAAGCCCAAACAGCTCTATCTTGTCATTCTTTCATTTTGAGGTGCAGAAACCAGAATATTAAAGCACATCAGGAGATGCCCAAGCGTGTCTGATATTTTTGCCTTCTTTTTTCCCTTGGCCTACCATTAAAAAAAAAAAATCAATAACAGTTTCTCTGTGATTGGAAAAAAAATCTTATATGATCCAAATGTTGAAACCAGTGACAAGTGAGCCATGTCAGGGAGTTTGTTTTACTTAAACAGGTACCACAGATGGAACAGAGAGTGGTTTCCACTTTTTAAAAGAATGATTCTAAATCAGTAACAAAACCACTGAATTATGAAGCCCAAATATATTATTCTTTGCATGTATCAGGTATTATATCACAAAGGATAAATAAAAAAAAGTGGCAGATGGACAACCTGATGGTCTCTGGTTCATTTTCCAGTCAAATCAGAATGAAAGCTGCTTGGTTTCTGTCCCAGGCTTGCAGTTTTTGCAGTCCCAAGCTGCAGTCCGGCCATATATGACACAACAAGGTTTGACCCATTTCTAAGGAATAATAGATTCAAAAGGTGTGAGCTGGTAAAACACTGTCATGCTACTGCTACAAGCAACCTGTAGGTATAAATTAAAACTTCTATAATGACACTGCCAAGATAAGAAAGGTCAGTTTAGAAGCATCTACAGGGTGAATCTAAAAACAGAAAAAAACCCACCCTCTTCAGTGCTTCCAGCTCCCAAAGCAAGCAGCTGCTGGCTGAGGGGACAGGAGTGTTATCAGCTGCTACTCTGACCTCCACAGACAATTTTGCTGCTCTGACATTAACTGAGGAACTACACCACCCAGCAGAGAGAAGACAATGGGAGAACAGAGCTTACCAAGAAATGGAAATTAGGTGATGCCACCATCACAAAAGTCGTGAAAAATTAAAAGCAAAAGGATAACACAGCCTAAATAATAATACAAAAAGACCTTTGTACTGTCTTCCTCTAGGTCTTCACTAACAAAAATAATTTAGCTTTCTAGAGACCATGCCCAGGCATTGCTAATGCACAGCTTTTTGCAGTATCCATTGGAGGTAAGAATGCATCACTTCTTCCTACTGAAATAGGCTGGGACCTGCCCTGTATGCTTGAATTTTTCTGTTGGTTTAACTTTGCTCTTCCATTTAAAATATCTTTGTTTTCATGGATATTTCATGCTGGCTGAGGAAGCTCTATGATGGGAAATTACATTTTAATGATGAGTGCACAAAACAAAAACCTCATATGGCAATAGAAAGGCCAGAACTCCGAGTGGAGAAAGCCAGCATCCCACACAGCTGCTTTCTGGGTTCTAAAAAAGGATCCAAGTTAATGTTGTACTAATTATACCCAGGTGTAGAACGAGGGCTGGTTTTCATTTCTTTTCAATTCAAACCACGGGACTGGTTTCCAGACTAGATTAATTTGTCCAGGGGTCCTTTAAGGGGTGTGGTTTAATTTGCATCTGGCTTCAGTTTCAGGGTTCCCAGCAGTGGCACTTCCCTGAACTCTTATCAAATTAATTGGGCACTCATGCATAACTTAATTGGGCACTCATGCAAAAACTAATTAGGCATGCAGGCGTGAAGGAATTGGGTTCTCATGCACGAATCGATTGGGCACCGATGCATGAATTAACTGGGCGTGCAAGCAGGAGCTGATTGTGTGCTCAAGCAAGAGCTGATGGGGCACTCAGGGATGATCTCATCGGGCACTCATGCATGAACAAGTTGGGCTTGCACATGTGAATGCAGAAAAAGCGTTCTGCTATTTCTGCCCCATGCATTCTGTGAAAAGCACACAGGAATTGTTTCAATGTCTGGCCATTATAAACTCTATTTTCAACACCATCAAAATCTCAACACACACTAATTACAAACTCTACTCTTAGCCCCATGGAGCAGGCAGGAGGAATAAG
The DNA here is from genome assembly GCF_965231275.1 of Zosterops lateralis. Classification (NCBI taxonomy): domain Eukaryota; kingdom Metazoa; phylum Chordata; class Aves; order Passeriformes; family Zosteropidae; genus Zosterops; species Zosterops lateralis. Next base: position 9,442,327 of record NC_139764.1, read on the forward strand.
CCCTGTGTGGTGCACACTTTGCCCAGCACAGCACTACAAGCACTGCTCATAATGAACAAGAGCCTCCCTTCTGTGCCGAGCGCTTGTTAACACTTCTTTTTAGGAGGCTTCTTTTATTTTAAAATAAGAGACCTTCAACTCAACTCCCTGCATCTGCCATGTGCTTCTGGGATCTCTGGAGATCTGTTTAGAGGATGCAGCCCGTCCCTCCACACCCCACAGCACAGCAGCTTTGCTGGAGCTTCCTAAGCACACAGACTCTCCGTGGATGGCACTCCTGAATCCCTGGCTGTAAGCCCCTGGGGCAGGGGCTCAAAGCTGATCCCATCCCATCCTATCCTGTCCCAGTCACCTTCCCATCCCTCACGACCTTATTCCATTAGCTTTGAACTCTCCATTTCTAACCTGGTTACACACTGTTTGCACCTACCCCTCCAGACATGAAGGACATACCACAGTACCCCAAATTTCCAATATCACAGTCAATACTCCTTCCTAAGTCTCAAAGTCACTTAATTATTGCAGTCCCAGGCCATATCAGACTTGGGTGCTGCCTGCATTCTCCACTAATCACTGTAGTACACAAAACCACCTCTACTGGGGGAGCATTTTTTTAGGAGGTTAACACAAATTACTTTCTAATCAGGCTCAAGCATTGAGAGAGAATAAACTATAAGAAATTAAGCACTTAAGAAAGCACCTTTTCTCCCCCTTTCCTAGACTCAAGTTAAAAATGCCTTCCTAAACTCAGCTCCTCTTATTTGCACTAAAATTTACATTTGGTTTGCACCAATCATCTCATTGATCCAGTGGGCAATGCTGGAAGCTGGGGCTGTGTACACAGAAGTTTCTATTGTCTGCCACTTCTTCATGTGTCTTGCTAGGTGTCCTCCACCCCTCTGGCTTCCCAGTGTCACTCTGCTGGCACAGGTCACCCATGGCCGCATTCAAAGTCTCTTTGCCCTGCTGTATGTCATCTTTGGGCTGCAGTGATCCCCAGGGTATGGAGCATCCTCTTTGATACATGTCTCCTCTGCCATCTTCCTGATGTCTCCTCCAGCATCTTCACACGCTGTCTGCACTGTTGGGAGAATTTTGGGACAGCATTTTGGGACAGCATTTCAGCTTCAGAGCCAGCTGCCACCTGCACAGGGCAGTTCATGGCCACCTCCCATATTGCTAGAGGACACGAAAGAACCACACTCACTCGTCAAGTTGAGAAGTGAGAGGAGAAAGAGAAAGTTTATTTTGGTTTGGGGTTTAAAAAGGGTTTGGAATTTGATCAGGGATTGGGGGACAAGAGTAACACCTCTCTGACCCCAGTGGTCAACTCAGAAGTCCATCAATTTGTCCTTCCCCCAGGAAGGAATGTATTATTTACCAAACATCAGTCTTTGTTTTTCTTACAATTCATGAGAAAGCTCCAATCCAAGAATGAAAACATCAGAAGGCTGAAAAATCAGGGCAACACTCCCATGCTGAGTGTGCTGGGACCCCTGGATGCTAAACCCTGCCAGGTGTGGCCAGAGCAGCACTGGGGAGAACTCTTGGTGCACTTGGGGGATGAACTCATGCACGTACTAATTGAGCATTCATGCGTGAGTAAATTGGGTGCTCATCCAGGTCTAATTGGACTCTCAAGTGTGACTTGATTGGGCTCTCAAGCATGAGCTAATTGGGCGCTCATGCGTGAACTATTTGAGCAATAAAATCGTGCACTAATTGGGCACCCATGCGTGGAGTAATTGTGTGATCAGGCGTGAACTAATAGGGTGATCATGCATGAGTTAATTAGGCACCCACGCCATGCATGGACTAAACTGCAGGAGCTCGTTAGGTGCCCATGCACAAAGTAAACCTTACAGTTTAATCTCAATGCCTTCCACCCCTTGCCTCAGCAACACACATATTGAAGAGATGTTTCAACGCACAGATATTACCATCTCTACTTTCAACATTTTCACAATCTTAATACACAGCAATTATGAACTTGGTCCTTCCTCCCTGCAGAACAGACAGTTGGGATTAGCACTGTAGCAATGCTCTTTAAAATCTTGTTCCTTGCCCCACAAATCATATCATAGAAACATTTAGGTGGAAAAAGATGCTTCAAAGCATTGAGTCTAACCATTTACCTAACACTACCAAGTCCACCACTAAACCATGTCTTTAAGTGCCATTCCTACATAGTCAGAACACCTTAACCATCACAAACTCTACCCTTTATGCTGGTGGACCAGACTGTAAGGGATTAATGTCATAACAAAGTGCATATGCACTTAGTAAAATTCCAGCCCAATCCCAGGGACCCGAACTATAGGGGTTATCACCATCATCACTGTCTGAATTTTCATTCAGAAACTATTCCAAGCTCTACCCCTTGAGCTGGTGGACTAGATTATTGATTGGGGTCAACTTTGTCACAGTCTGACTGCACCCACTCTTCACAAACTTCAAGCCCCACCCCTATGGGATGTACGGATTATATTCAGCCTGAATAAGTATTATCATGCCCCTCAGGGCATACATTGCAGGAGGCATTGCATTCATGCATGAGCATCTCATGAAGTCACACTGGGGTGCCCAGTTAGTTCTTGCTTGGGTTCAATCAGCTCATGCATGAGCACCCAATCAATACATGCATGAGTGATCATCCAGTTTATGCATGGGCACTCCAGTAATTCACACCTGAGTGATCCATTGGTTCATGCATGAGGGCCCAATTGGTTCATCCTCAAGCACCCAATGAACTCAGACATGGGTGCACAATTAATTCACGTCCAAGTGCCAGATTAATTTATGCCAGACCACCAAAGTTCGTGCATGAGTGCCCAGTTAGTCCATGCATGAGTGTCCTGAGGATTGACGCTTGATCATCCAATTAATCCCTGCATGGAGGCACAATTAATTCATGCCTGAGCAGCCAATTAGCTCACACATGGGCATCCAATTGGTTCAGGATGCCCCATTTGCTCATGCCAGGCTGCACATTCAGGTCACACATGATCACTGAGTTCATGCATGAGAACCTGACCGTTTCATGCATGATGGCACAGCTCACAAGCACCCGATTTACTCCTGCATGAGCACTCAGCTGGCACTTGCATGAATGCCTGATGATCTCATGAGAGACACACTGGACACACGTGGCAGGCTTCAGCAGGGCCATCAACTGCTCTGTGCAGGTGGCAGCTGCCTCTACAGCTGATGTAATTGTCTATGGCATCCCCAAAGGAGCACACAGTGCCCATCATGCAATTATTTACAAACAAGCAGCAGACACAAGAGGAATAGACATGTGGAGGGAGAGGTGCCAGGGGAGTCACACGGAGGGAAACACAACAGACAAGGATGAAGTAGGGCAGGAAGGCCATCAAAACTGAAAGTTAAGGAATTGCAGACACAGGGAAAACAGAAGGCTCAGCTAATGTTGTTCAGGATGTGGAGCAATGTCCAGAACGGGTGAGCCACTTGGTATATCATTTTATTGCCCAGGTTGAGAAATACCTGTGTTGCATCAGGAAAACACTTATCACCACACATTTTATATCTGGAAAAAGCCCTGCAGCTATTTGAGTCATGGACCTATTGGTACCTCCAACAGTGGTGGTGATCTTTACTTCTATTGGTATCATCATCTGCTCTGTATGCTAGAGTATAGTAAACAAATGAAAAAATAAAACTATTGTATTCCTGACTTTGTGTTTTGCAAAAAAAAGGTATTAAATTTGTAGCAAGGGCTCAGCATATGTCATAAACATGATTTCAGGTTGTTATAAAATTAATCCATACAGTCAAGCCCACTGGGATGAAGTTGAAATCTGTGAAGAATACATATATTCAAACCGTGATAAAGCTGACACACATCCTTTCCTATTTATCTTCCCAACCCTAAGGATTTTGTTCAGGCACCTTCAAACTCTATTTCTGATGCACTTACTCTTTGTTCATACCTGCTAAACCTCCAAGATATAACAGCTGAAACATTTATAGCCCAAATGTCCAATAGCACACTTCCTGTTGCTATCTGGCCTTCACTAAGGGGATCTTTACTTCAATTACTGCAAATTAATTAAAATTTCTAATCATTGACTTAAGTGATGAGAAAGAAGAAAGAAGGCTATTAAACCCATAACAACCTTAACCTTTCCTCCTCACTTCCCAGCTTAAGCTTCCTTAGTTTCCACCACAGTCCATCCCAACCTCTCTGGTGATGGCAGTGCAGGAGGTTGTGCTGTGTGCACAATATTTTGCCATTGCTCTCTATCTTTCACTGAGTTTCTTCCACACCTTGTGAACCCCAAACTTCCAGCCCTAGCATGGACTGGATGAAGGTCAACATACCATTCCTGTTCTAAAATCATAACTAAGTGATTTTTTTTTCCAACCAGCGAAAACTGCATTTAATAACCTTAACTCTCTTTTCATAGCAACTATACAGAAAGCCTTGCAAATGTTCACAGTATTCACAGCAATATAAAAGGTCAAGGCCTCAAGAACATATATAATGGTAAAGAATAACATTTTGTTCTTAACAAAGTGCAAAACCAAATCTGGTTTGGTGCAATATTCACCACACTGCATGAAACAAAAAAAAAAAAAAAAAAAAAAAAAAAAAAAAAAAAAAAAAATACTGAGATTGTAAAGCACGTCTCAGTACCTCCAAGACTACTCTTACACCACTCTTGCCACACAAAGCATTCAGCAGTGCAACCTGACTACCTGTACCAGAATGATAAATCCTTTGCAACAGGTGGCCTGGATTGTATTTGAAAGACTGGCCCATTTACTGCATGCTTCTGCCAAGATATATCTTAACTTGCAGCTGACTTTGAAAGGCAAACCACTTAGCAACTCATAATATGATTTCTAATCTCTAAAATCCCACACTACTGACTAAAGGCAGGAGGCTTAGGCCTTGAAATGCCAAAGTGTTAAAGAGTTGCATTGACAGAAACAGCATTTGTTTTGAAAAGTTTTCAAAAGTATTGATACCAGATCAGGGCCCATCAGGGTCTGTCAGCTGAAAGTCACTTCTCATGTTCCTCTCTGTGTTGACTGGTATTCTTGCTAAGATGTCTCTCAAGCTATGCAAAGTCAGGAGGGAAAAAGCTGTAAACTGATCAGAGTGAAAACTAAACCTGCTCTGTGGCTACCTCTTACCAGCACAGAACCACTGGAATTCATGGCCATGGTGGTTGGAAAAGTACTACTGTGTGAGCTTAGGGCTGTCACACTCCCAGAGCCCTCTCCATCAGGAAAGGGATGAGTATTTCCTGACAGACAGGAGAATATCTACCAGTCAAAGTTTGCCAAAAAGCATCTTCTGAGTCAGAAAGGAATGACACTTCACATTGTTGAGATTTAAACCCCATAAGCATCATTTCCTGTCCAAATATGTACAAATGAGGTTAACATGGCTGTCTACAATGGCAAATAATCATCATTTATCTCAGCTGGCATTCCTGTGTTTAAGGGAGCCTCCAGAAGATATCCTCAGGCAAGAACCAAAAATGAATGGCTGAAAAATTGGAACTATTCTTCATGTACTATTGCATCCTCTTCACCTTGCAACATGACATAAATTGGGCTGAAAAATGAGAACTGTTCTTCATGTACTACTGTATCCTTTTTACCTTGCAACATAACCTGGACTGACAGAGAAGAGGGATGGACAGTCTGGGCATAGACTTACAGGCACGCTGCCTCAGTGGCCCCATGGAGAGGAGACTGCCTCTTCTTCCACCAGGCAAAAAACATGATGCCACCCCACCAAAAAACATGGTGACACCCCAAGGTTGTCAAACAACCTGAAAATGCTACCAGGGGCCCCTCCATTCCACGCAGGGCAGTTTCCCCACACTGCAGCAATGTGTAGGCACATGGAGGCTTTACATGGCCAGTGAGTCTCCTGTGCTCTGGGCAACCACTCTGGGCCATTTAGCTTAACCACACACATCTACCTCATTACCCAGTCCCAAAATCAGCGTGGAAAGCAAATGAACACCATATCACAAGAGCTTGGTGTTTAGATGCACTCTCATTCCCCACCTCAATCCAAATTTCGCATTCTGCTACAAGCTGACAAGATAATTGTTAGGTAATTACACTGTCTTCATTTCCAAGTGCAGCAAAGATACAGCAGCAAGAGAATGTACTAGCATGATAAAAATTGCATGTTTGTCTGCTTTTCAAAAATTATCCAGCTGGCCTGTATATTACCAAATAAGTAGAAGGCTTAAAAGAAGCGCTGGCTGGAGAATGCTTCAAAGTTCTGAAGAACACTTGAATCTGCCATCAGGACCTAACAATGTATGTGCAATGCTATAACTTACAGATCTAAATAGATGAGAAACAACAGGGGCATGTATATATGTTATATTCTTTTGGGCAAGCTTTGGATAATCTCAGTTTATGAACCTCACCAGCAATAAGTCCAGAATATGTGGAGAACATTCCAGCTCCATCGATTGAGATGTTCCAAAGCTTATTTTATTTTGCACCGGGGTGTCCGCAGCTTTTCACCAGTCTTCAGATACTTCCTCCATCATACATTAAGTGCCAGAAGAGAGATATCTGGATAATCTTATCAGCTGAAGGGCTGAAAAGAGCATTGTGAGTAGACCAGACAATTTTGAAATGCTTTTATTTTAAACAAAGGGTTGTTGATACAGGACTCTAACCAAAACTCAATGAGGAAGAAAGTTAAACTAAAAAGCCTGGCTGTATATTGCTGCCCCATAATTTGAAGTTCAATAGCTTTGAAAAATAAACTAAGATTCTTGGAGGAAATAGATGAAAAGTTGCAGCAGCGGATGATTCTAACTGTAACAGGATATTCTTACTGACAGAGGAAGGATTCTTGGGACATCTCCCCAAAACCAGATAGACTACAGAACCTCACCTCATCTGCATAAGGGTTGATGCCTTGGGAAGGCTGACCTGAAACAGAGACTGGACAGAGCCAGAGAAAAAATCAAGTATTTATTGAAAGGCCTCCAGGATACACCTTGGGCAGGACAGGGCCTGACCAGGGCTACACCCAGGGTGGACCCAAAATGGTCACAAAATGCCCGACTACTCATGAGGTCTTACATTTTTATAAGTTTTGGTCCATTTGCATATTGGGATTTAATTGTCCAATTCCAGCTTCAGGTTGTGAGGTCCCATCCTTCTTGTTCCTCCCTTCAGCCACCCTTGTTTGTGCTTTTGGGGCTGAAAGTTGTCCTTGGTCTTCAGCAGGAAAAGGATTTGTTTTGTCTCCCTACTCTGTGAAGAGAACTAACTGACACTTAATGTGAGGCTCAGAACTGCACCCCTGGGATGCACAGAATCTGAAAACGTGAAAGCTAAAGCTCAAGACATCAGGGTGGTGCCATTTCCTCAGCCTGCTTGGTACCACAGCCCAAGAGCACCTCTGAATATCGGAGACACAGATAAATTGCTACCATGTTCAAGATAACCCAGGGAAAGGCAAGGCAAAGGGAGGTCCAAACCTATGGCTGAGATGAATCAGACAGCTTCTTCAGAGTTAAAAGAGTTCATCCAGCTTAAGACTGGGCCCTGTTTGTATATTGTTTTCCTCTTCAGAGGAGCCATCACAGAAAGGCTCTTGAGGTTGCCTGGCTAAAGCAACCTTGATGAACTTGCTATTCATCACAACAAGAACATCTGAACGCTGCAGTCCCCAGTAAATCAAAACATGCCAGGATGTCTGTAACTCTTAATCAGCACTCTTGAATTTACACTCTCCTCAAACACCCTTAGAAAAACAACAGAGTGGACGCCAATTTCCCTACTGGTGCAAACGAGTGAATTTCCACTGAAATCGAGAAGCTTGAGCCAATTTAAACAAGCTGAAATTTCGGATCTTGTGCTGTTTCTGCTCCGGCTTACAGTGGTTTTGAAATCAAGCAGACTTTCTGCAGGATGAGTAACAATGAAGCAGTGACCTCCTAAAGCAGCTTTCATGCAGAAGCTTGCAGTCCTTGTCAAAGGAGAGCTCAATATCTACAGGTTTTAATTCAGGCAAAGGAAGAAGTGATTTGTTCAAGTCTCTTGGCAAAACAAAAGCCAAATGAGGATATGCCCAAGCCCTGGAGAACAGGCTTCAAGGTGCCTGTTTCATAATTATGTTTAACCAAATAGCTTTTCAATGAGGGACTTGAAAATGAGGAACCGTTTCATTTTTTTTATATATTGCTGAAAACCACAGCTACCACACTGAGACACATTTCTGAGCTTTAAAAAAAGGCTGCTTTCAACATTCCTAATTTTCACTGCTTATAAGCCATGACTTTACAGAATGATTTTATTTTTTTTCCTGTGTAGTTGAATATGCCCTGTATCTAGAAGGTAATTTTGGCTTTAATCTGCTCTAAACGCTAGAATGTTGGACAAGTGAAGCATTTGATGGTGATGATAATGAGTAGGCCATTAAAGGTAATTTTTAAAAAGTTAATGAGCTCTCACCAAGGGACCGACACGTACTGTAATGAAAAATGTTTGCATAAAGAATATAGCTTTCTTGCTATTTATTTTACTTTATAGAGAACCTATAAAACTTTTTAATATGCCTTCAATTAATTCAGCAGTTTAGATGATGCTTGAGTTTTATTTTCATTCCTGCTTTGCCATAGTGGGTTACAGAAATTTAGTTTCCTAAGGAAAGCAACTGATATCTCAATTAATCACTCTCTTTTACCACCATAGTCACTACTGAATGTCCAGGGATTCAATTTTTTTCCCCCCACTGCCTAATTAAGGGAACTCAGCAACAAAGTGATTTAGTGATAATGACTCCTGCCATTTCTTTAGCTGTGTGGTCACTGTTAGCCACTATTTGAATTTACCAGCATAAATAAAGCCCTTCAGTGACTAAACAAAGTTAAAGTAGCAATAAATTAAGCTTGCCATGTACACTTGGTTAAACTTCCAGCCAACATAAATACAAGCAGCCTTTCGCTGTGATTTGCTTGGTACAATGACATCATACATTTCCAAACAGAACATGAAGACCACAGCCAAAAAAGCTAACACAATTCCCTGACGTGAATCAAATTACAACAATCTAGAGTTTGTTGCACTGACTGTTCAGTTTCTGGCTTCTATGCCATGTGCTCTCGTGTGACCACATTATAAAATAATCTATATGGTGATCTCAATTTTGCATTTTCTGCATGATTACATTTTGGCAAGGGGACTCCCCCATGTCATCGCTCTCTGCAGGAATGCTTTGAAAGTTACTGAAAAGTCAGAATTTGCCAGCATAGAGTCAAATCAAACCTTCTCCTCCTGAACTAGATCCTAAAAAGAATAAAGGCTACAAAGGGCTGTGTCCAGAAACAGACAGAAAGGCAAAAATCAGGGGTGGAGTTAACCAGGGCTAAACCTAGTTAGGGCTGGTAAAAAGGGGCTCTGCCTCTTCAGATGACAAAGTTTTTAGGTCATGAATCATCATGCTCTTGTATTTGTTCTTTATTATATCTTCTTCACTAAAGAGAGCAGAAAAATTAAACTTCTTAATGCAAGAAAGAATCAAATAAAATATAGCATCACAGACACATTATTGCACCATAAATTAACAAAGTATGAGAGGGAATACCTCTCTGGGCAAGTGTGTGTGACAAAGCATTAAAAATAGAGAAAACTTAATAACTAATTGGTTATAACTTTATGGTGTAAAAAGCCACATGAAAATGGCAACAAGAATATTTTGCCTCAACCAGTCTTGTGCTGAGCTGTATAATTTTATGTCACTTTTTATTTATATTTTTAGCATGAAAATCTTGTTGAAAGGGAAGCACTAGAAAAACTGGGTGAGCCTAGTCTTCACAGCAGATAATACTTTTATGGTATTTTAAAAATTAAGAGATAGAGCAAAGTCACTCATATATCAGATTTTCTCTATTCCTTCTTTATTCTCCTAAGCCTATGTTGAGTAATAATTCTTGCCTACAAAATCATGACATATTAAGGATGAAAAAGATTTCACAATTTCACATTGGTTTTCTCCCCTCCCTTTCCTTTTATTATTCCTTTTGAAAGATCTGTAAAGGGCTGAAATATCATCCAGGCCTCTATGAAGCCAATCAGCACAATGCTTATTAGGCACAAAAGAGAAGATGTGATCTATTTTTAATTAAGCCATCTTTGAACAATGCAACATGAAGAACGTGGCTTTTGAAATGCAAGGCAATCAGTGAATGGATGGTGAGTGAATTAAAAGTAAACAGGAGGAAGAATTCCTAATACAGGGAAGGCTCAGAGAAGATTTACCAAAAAAAAAAAAAACACCCACAAATTTTCTCAAGGAAAGAAAAAAAATGAAGATTTTCTTATTATAATTTTGAGGGTGCATTTCATTCCCTATTTTGACTCACTTTTCAAAGCCACATCAGGTTGTTTGTAGAAACAATTTGTTAGCAAATACATGGTTTGCCTCTGCCTGGAACATTAGAAACTGCAACATATATACAACACTTACTGATGTTTAAGTATCAATCAGATTGTGTATTATTTGAGCAGAGTACACATTCAAGTCCACTTTACACCATTATGGAATAGACTAAACAAACCTGACCTCAGGAGTGACCTTCATAGGATCCCTAAAGATTGCAAATGTATAGTAGGCAGTCACCATGAGACTTTTACAGCCTGGTAATGGCATGCAAATGACACTCTGTCTCTGTAAGGCAGCCAAATTCTGGGCTTGTATATGAGACTAATTTCCTGAAGAATTTGGGGAAAATGTGATACTTTTCCTTTTATGTATGAAATTCACATCTCTCTTCCTTTTACCAGAGGAGTTCAGGGAAAGCATTCACAAACTTATGGCCAAGCCGTACTGTTCCCTGTAGCAGCACCTCTCCAAAACCTGCCCTCTGTAGGCATGGGGGCACAGAGAACCCAGTGTTCCAAGCCCCATTTCCATACCCAAGGACACCTCACAGAGCTATCTGTGCCAAGCATTCTCCTCCACAGACCAGCTTCAGGCAAGAGACAAGGACAGATGCTTTGAATTGCCCCATGGATGATCCATTCTCCCTCTCCTTTATACAGGATACATGGGAAACCAGATATGGTTGGCTCCTTAAAATCAGTAAATAGAAATCCTACTCATTACCTTTAGGGATGATTTTTTTTTTTTTTTTCCCCAAATGGAATATACATAATGGAATGTCTTGAGCTGGCGGGGACCTTTAGAGGTCACCCAGTCCAAACTCCCTGCCATTTTCACTGAATCACATTGCAGATGGCTCAGCTCAAATGAAGTTGTCTGGTGAAGTTGTCACTGAGCTATCTGTGGGAAGCATTCTCCTCCAGAGCCCAGCTTTGGGCAGGAGACAAGGAGAGATGCTCTGAATTGCCCTGTGGATGATCCATGCTCCCTCTCCTTTACACAGGATACATGGGAAACCAGATATGGTTGGCTCCTTAAAAATCAGTAAATAGGAATCCTACTCATAGCCTTCAGGGATGATTTATTTATTTTGTATACATATAATTTTTTTTTCCTAGTTGAATATACAGAATGGAATGTCTTGAGCTGGAGGGGACCTTTAGAGGTCACCCAGTCCAAACTCCCTGCCATCTTTCACTGAGTCAGGTTGCAGATGGCTCAGCTCAAATGAAGTTGCCTGGTGGGTCTCATTGCCAGTGCAATGGGTGAAGGCTTACTGTGTTTGCAGCACCACTGGGGATTAAGCCAGTTTTCACCTCAGCAGCCACACCTACACCTCACAGATATAAGTTCCTTGTCCACACAGTTCATACCTTTCTTGGCACTCTCAGCACTTTGCCTGTGTCATTCCAGTTTTGCTTCAAGGCTTCCACTGCAGCTGTGTGTACACTTGCCATAAATCAGCTTATCTGTTCCCACTGAAGCTCTTCAGCAGAGGAAAAGAGGCAAGAAGGGAAAGGTCTTCCATAAGCCTTTGTATTTCTATGTACACTGGCTAGTAAAGGACCAAGATCATCCTGGCAAAACACAGAGGAACCCACTTGTGGTTCCACCCTGGGCTTTGAAGAAACTATCCACTCTTGCAGCTCCCAAAGGACAGCCTGCCATGGCCACACTCCCTCACTCTGAGAGCTCACACATGGACATCCGTTTTAAAACATTCTTGTGACTACAGGGACTCAGGAGGGCTTTTACTCCTCCCTGTCTGACCATAAGACTTCTGCTGTCCTTCGGGGTCCCCTCCCTAACATTACCTGTGCTTTCACCAGGTGGCTGGTGTGTTGCCACAGTGTACTCCATGCACAGACACATCATGGATTGATAAAAGCAAAATCTGAATCACCGAATCACAGAATAAGCTGAGTTGGAAAGGACCCAAAGAGGAGTGCACCAGCCCCATTTTTTCACACCACTTTTCAAGGAGTGTACTTGTACTCATATAACTGCCTCCACCTGACCTCCCCAGTTATGAGACTCAGGTTACTACCTGGAGACAGGACTGCACAAAGGCTCACACCAATTCATTATTTGGCCCAAGAGGTGAGGAGTCCACTGTTTGCAGTGATGGCATTAAATGGAGACACTGGGAAACACTGCCAGATGTAACAGGGCAGTGTTGATTTAACATTATCTGCTCTGTGGGGCACTTAGGCAGACACAGAGCTTCATTTAGAATGTGCAACTATCTTCTTCAACGTGCTGCTCTTTAAGGTTAACCTTACATGAGGACTACACAAGGGCTGCAGGGAGGAAATGTGTTGGGCTCCTATGCTTTTTTACAAAATAGATTGAGGGAGATTTCATCACTTTCAAGACCCACTCTAGTAATTTCTTCCTTTCCTCTTCCCAGAATCACACTGTTAGTAAATGCTTTTCTTCCAATATATAACATTACAAATCTATGTGTATTTTCCTTTCCTCTGCAGTTCCGGCCTCTTCTGGGGAATTAAGTTATGCATACTGCATGAAAATAGGACCACAGGCTGGGCCCCTACAAGCTGCTAATTGAAAACCTTGTCAGAAGTAGGAGGAAGTGGCAAGAAACTTGGCAGGCCCTCCTGCTTTTCATGCTGTTCTTAGCTCTTGGTACTTATGAATGGCAGCTCTGCAGTGCTTTGCAGAGGTTTACAAGTTGTGCCAGTGCTGTCTCTGCAATTACAGAACAACACGTTCTTCTCCACGAGCTGAGAAAAGAGAAAAGAGCATTTATATTCAGAAAGCCACATCCTGTGTTTTTCAGCCAGGTTAATACTGCTGTTGAAATGCAAGTGAAGAAGACAGCAGACAAGATTTCACACCAAACTTATTAAACATGAGTGGCTACCAGCTACAGAAAAAGCTGATTAAACAATATTATGCTTTGAATAATAAAAAAGAATATATGTGGTAGATTCCTGGCAAAGATGACCTTATTATGGAGCAGGTAAAAGAAAGTGCAAGAAGGCACAGCAAAGACGTCTGGATGCAGTCTTCCAATTCTCAGCCGAATCTTGCTTCAAAACACCAACTCACATGGGAGCTGAAGAATTCAGCCCCATAAAAAAATTACTACAAATTACCTGATATGAAATGCTTGCATTATGAAAACAGGGATGATTTTACATCTGTTAATGAGGATAATGACTAATATATTCAGGCACTAGACGTGACAGCTGTCTGTATGTTTTAGGGGCAGGTATTTTTAGATGCCACTATCTCCAAACATATTAGCTACTACATTCTTCCCAAGTGCTCCAAATCTCCAAAGCTTAAGAATGCAGGTTAAATTTCTTTCTGCTTCTGTATCACTTGGTTACATCACACTGTCTCATTATTTAAAAGCTCTCACAAATCTGCTACACAGATCCTCAGCTAAGTGCCACGGTAAAGGGAAATGGCTAATGCCAACGTGAAACAAAACAAATTTTAAAGCACAGTCCACTGAAACACTGCTTAAATGTGACTGCACTGCCTGCTGCTCCATTTTAACTAGTTTAATTGCTTGCTGACCAAGCAGGGCTTATAACTGCTAAGGAATATATGCTTGTACTTTTCTCCTGTTTTTCAAAACCAAAGATTTGCAACACAAACTCCAATTCTAAGACAAAAGTCACCCCATTAAATCTTAACAGATGTTTCTCGAGTTTAGAAGATTAAGAAAGATTTCAGCATCAAAAATCAAAGAAAATATTCTATGACCTTAAAAAAGGATAAATCTCAAAGCTCTAAACAAACCAAAAGTCCACTTTGACAGCTGCATCTGACTGAATTGATGAGATGCTATTGATGTTTGGATTAAACTATGCCTCTGTGATCAAGTACTCAAACATGGGATAAAAGAGGAATATATTCTTTAATCCCACCAACTAATTTTGTGTAGGCAGCAGTTGCAGAAAGCAATGGTTACAGAACAAACATTGGAAGTGGCTTCACTTTTGCTTATTGACAAAGCTATTTTTATTTCATTAATTCACCAAGTATACTACCAGCATTTAAACTAACACGGGGAAATCTATATCAAGCACAGTATTCTCCACAAACAAATCACTGAAAATTTCAAAGTCATTAAAGGTAGAATCAATAGGATATGATTCTGAAGGGCTAGGAAGATGCAGTGCTAAAGTATAATAGAAAAATTAGATATTGATTTTTTAATATAATCTTGATAAACAAAGTAAACAACACAGGAGATTCCAGTTCTGATTTTATAGCATGTCTTTTCCAAAAAGAGGAAGGGTTAGAATACACCAAAGTAATTTGTTAATTACTGTCTTTATCTATCACTGTGTAACCCTAGATCTCTGGAGGAAGACTACTTGGTGTGTGCTTTCCAAAACTCCTAGCAAGAGGAAGTGAAGCAAAGCTATGCTCCAGATGCTACATTACTAGGAATCCAGATGGGAGAAACTCCAGCACGAAACCAGCCACCTGAACACCTGGATCCTCATCTGACTACAACTGGGAAAGAGCTTTGGGCTAAACAAGAATTTGACCTGAATTGTATAAACAGTGGTATTCCATCCACTGCTGTGCTCTGGGATGCTCCCTGGGGTTCACATATGAGAAGGATAATGTGTGAAGGAATAGGAATGATTTTGGCTACTTGCAGAAAGTCCAGTCCCACTGTGACACCAGATTGCACCATGAGCTATCAACATATGAAGCCCTGCAACCTGAGCAAACAGCTGGGTACATCATTTTCTGGAGTGGAAAAGCCAGTGTTGAACAAAATAGACTCTCAGGACACAGAGATCTCAGACCTGCAGAAGGCAGTCACAGAAGGAAGGAAAATTCAGGGGTAGTAAATTTGTGTTCCAAATAAAGCTTCCCTGCTTGTGCCCACAAAACAGTATCTGAACATTTTTTTTTCACTCAAGGAACTCAAGAATGTGATTCTGAAGTAATTTACCAGACAAAATTACATCATATTAAGGGAATTCTCATCAGTACATATTTACTGGAAGAACACTTTCACTAAAGGAATGGGCAGAAACACACCCTGGTCAAAGGAATAGAGGAAAGGTGGGCAGCTATTCCCAGAGCAGACTCTGTGATGGGTGCTACTGAGGTGAATGACAAACTTCCCACCGGTTTCAAAAAGGATGAGACATCACCTCTAATTCTTTACTCTTCTGCCTCTTTTTTGTTACTCCTGCCTCTCTTAGCAGCTTCTCCTCCCATACATGTAAGGAACACCTACTTTCAGACCCAAATTTGCATGCACTGTTATTTTATTGGGCGTGCATGAGAAGAAGTAATGTTATAGTTCTGAGAACTGTTTCTAAGAAGAGCCAAGCACCCCCCAAGCTGAACCAAACTAACCCATACATTTGGCAGGAATAGGCCCAAATTAACCAATAGCAGCTGCCTTGTACTCAAGAGATGTGGCAAAAGTGACAAATGATAACGTGAACCATAAAAGTGAAGAATGAAAATAACAGATGGTCTCTTTGCCTGCCTTAGAAACCTAAAAAATGTGTATTCTCAGCTTTGGGGTAGTCTAGACTCTGTAGCATTTCTTCAAGCACAGTTAGATGCACATTTGCAGGGAGAGGTTGGATGTAAACAAAACTTTATATTGCTATCACTTTAGTCTGTCTTTCCAGCCACGTGATCCTAAAGGATGCAGAACCACACAATAATACAACTGGAAAACACCAGATGAAAAAAGAAATGTATGTGGTCATATGCTATTTATATGAAAGTATTATGTTTCTGTGTTGTAGAAAAATATGAAGAGTATTGGCAAAAAGTTTGAGCCCATTTCTGGGTTTGGAATTTTTTTTATTATTTTCAGTTGGGTAAAATAAATATTTGCAATTTTTCTTCAAAGTCTTTTTAACTCACAAATAGATCTGCTTATGCTTCCAGAATCCTAAATATGAAACCAAGCAACACCACTGGTTATGATTTATATAGCTGGTCTGTGACTATTATGCAAAGACAGGTTTTACCATGACAATTATACTTAGGTAATTCTGACAGTTTTCTTTGTGTTGCTAAGGAATTCTGTAAACAAACCCAACAAAACCACAGAGCACTTCAATAGCAGTGACAAAATTTTGTAGCCACAATACTGAGAATATGGTCTAATTATTCTATAAACACACTTTGATTTGTTTACTTCAGTGTCAAATTAACTTCAAATATGTACCAACAGTCACTGATTTGATACGGTATACAATGCTGCCAGTGACTGCTTTCATTGTGGTGTGTGTAAATCTATCTCCTTTTAAAATGAGTTCATTTCTGAAAGCGTCTCTGCTGTACATTGTGAATACTAAACAGGGAAACACATATGCAACTTATTTAAAAGAAAATTATTTCCAATTAATTTTGCTCTGATCCAGCATATTTTGGCTCCGCTTTATTTTTCCTTTTGAACAGTAGAAGGAATATTTTTTAGGAAGATTAATAAGTCATGGCGTGGAGAAACAAATTATAATCTTACTGGGGAAAAATGAGCTGAACTAACCTCATCTTTATCCATGCAGTTGCCCTGAACAAGTAGATTGTGCTGCTTTAAAAGAAAGACAGAACTTTGACTGTTATAACCAATCTTTAAAACTGGGACAAGATCAAGTTTTTTGAGCAGTTGCAAAGATCCTGAAGAGATGCACTAAAAAGCAAATTATTGCACTGTGGTTTTCATCTTTTTACAGTATTTACCTAAACGATACTCTGAAGAAAACATCAATGGCTTACAAAATTACTCTCATGTGGGATTTTTTTTTGTCCTTTTTTGGGAGCTCTTTTCAGGGGTTGCTGCATACCATGACTGTCAGTGGTGGCAAGAAACAAATTCAATGATGGCAGCTGCTACCCTGCACAAATGACTTTCTTAGAAAACCCTGGTTTGTATCATAAAATGCCTTTCACAGGGAAGACTCTCCAAATGGTTTATAAGCTCTGCACCATATAGAGAGGTCAGAAGCCCTGCCACTGAAACGAGGCCAGCTCAGGAGAGAATGAGGCTGCCAAATGGCATCTGTAAAAGTAAATAAGATAATTAAGCAGAAAAAAAAAAAAAAAAGAAAGCTTGTTAGTCCCACATTCTGCCCATGTCAGAATGTAAATGGGCAGCTGTTCCTGTCCATTTACTCAAGCAGTATGGGAGGTGTGACATTATCCAGTGGACCAATACTGCCAAGGTTGCTCCAGCCCTGTGGTCTCTACAGGAGCACTTGCTGAGGTGTCTTGCCCCTGTTCTGCCATGAAACACTTCAGGACCCCACAGAGATCCCAGTGACTGGGAAGGATTTGGTCCCAGAGTGCTGATATGTGTGCAGTATAATCATTAAGACTCCAGAGTTCCCAGCAGTGCACCTCAAATGGCACTGAGCAGGGACATAAGGCCTTATGCCTTTTAAAGGACTGAAATCATCAGGAAGAAAATATTTGATTTACTGTCATTAAGCTGCAACAATCTAGGGACTTGTGGAGAACTTGGAGTTTTAATATTGGTGAAGTAGAAAATGTGGAAATTAACAATGAAGTTGTGGAAATTAGAGGTTATTATTACAAAGCCTCTATTTAAGGGATAATGTTCTTGGCAGAGAAATATACAAGGCAATAAATTGCATTAGTAGGTGATTATATTCCCAAAGCAAAAACTGCAGTAGTGGCTGAATAAGTAACCACAAACACCATTATACAACAAGGGAAAGGATAAAAGCCACAACACTGTGCCTTCTAAAAATATTTTATACACACACATTATTTCCATCCATTACTAGTGCATTTAAGAGTATTGTGTTTCACTGTTCTTAGTCTTTCCATATTTACCTGAGCAGAGCAGATAAAGTCTAAAGGAATTAAGTTCATAGGTGTGCCTTGGACACCTGACCCATCTGATGTGCCTTGGTGAGGATTTACAGTTTGTAGATCAAGTTCATGGACAGGGAAACATTTTCAGCTTCTCCACCAGCACAAATGTATCCAGAAATCAAGGGGAAAGGACCATCTTCCCAAAAATCTGTGCAACCCTCTGTGAGTGCTTCCACTTGTGCAGACAATCCCTACTCTAGGACTGAACCCTAGGTCAGACCCTTGGGTTGACTGAGGTGTGGAGAACAAATCCTCCTCATCCTTACCTCTCATTTCTCAAAAAACCCTCTCCTTCCTCCCACTTATTCAGGGTGAATTTCATCCAAGAGAAATAACTCTCTCAGCACACAGTCCACATGGTTAGCTGAAGAAAAGCAAACTAAGAAAATACAGATCTTCATCTTTTCTGTACTTTATACTCTGCAGCTCGGGGCACTGATGGCTCCTCAGCTATTCCAAAACTGCTAAGAAGGATTCTTTTTTCTCCCTCACTATGTATGCCTGGAAATTTGTAACAGTTTCACCAGCCTGGATGTCATTATTCCTGCCAGGTCACTATAAGCCTGCTTTATGTGTGTTGAGCACACACTAATCCCAGGCTAAACTTCAACTCACTTGGAAATTGGGAGAGGGATGCAACACACCAAATCCACAAGAAAATTCTTCCTCTCCTACGATTTGCACTGACTGCCAGTAGGTTTCCACGAGGGGGAGGTGTAATAGGGTTGGTTTTGCCCTACAAATCTCTGCTTAGCTTGCAGTCTGTCTACCTGGCAGTCTGTCTACCTACACTGTTTCCAGAAAAAGGGGAAGGAGGGGGTGTTCTGGGGCCTCTGCAAAGACCAGCTTCACATTCAGGAAGATCAAGTTCTCTGGCCAGCTTCTACACCCAGTACAGGACTGATTCCTCCAAGGAACTGAAAACTGTTACACTCTGGAGCTGGGTGCCTGGAATGAGGACCTATCCCTGTTTCCAGAGTTATTCTCTGTGAACATGCATCTAAAAACAGTGACAAAGATGTGTGCACAAAAATTCCCAGGCTCCACCTCCACCATTAACTTCTCTCCAGCTGATTTAACAATTATAGGACAATGCCCCAAAGTGTCTTCTGGTATGGTTTTATGGATGCAAAAGAGTGAAGGGCAGAGGTGCTGGGGGTCTGAAACATTTTATCTCAGCTGGCTTGGCTGAGGAGAGACCTGAAAGATCTATTAGAAAGAAACCTTCAGACTCAGCTTTATCAAAGCAGAGCTGGTCCCCAGCTTCAGTAAGTAGCAGCTGGAAGATTTCCTGCAGGAGCAGCAGAAATACACTGCACCAGGTGATGTGGTCACCTGTACCAAGTAACAACAAGTTTTGAGAGCTCAGACTTTCCTCTTCACACTCTTTCAGATTCGTCAGGTTTGTAGGTAATCTGAAATATGTATTGGAGTGCAATTTAGTTAGAGTGCAATGAATTTTAAAGAGCCTAATCCTTCAGATTGCTATTGACTCTGCTGTAAATATTCTGGTACTTGTTTGGATATTTTGGGGCATCTATGACCTCCCCTGACAACCTGCTTCAGTGTTTCACTACTCTCACCATAACCTTGTATCTAGTCTAAATCTACTCTCTTTAAAACATTACCTGCTTGTCCTATCACAACAGGCCCTACTGAGAGGTTTGTCTCCATCTTTCTCATCAGCCCCCCTCTAAGTATTGAAAGGCCACAATAAGGTGTCCCCAGAGCCTTGTCTTCCCTTCTCAGCCCCAAATCTCTCATCCTGTCCTCAATGGAGAGGTGTCCAGTCCTTTGATTAATGGATGCATTGATCTGCATTCCTTACCTCTGCAAACAAGCCCATCAAAAGCCCATTTTTTTCATCTTTTATTTGCGTGGTTGATTTCTTATTTCTCAAGGTGAAACAGAAACAACTCCATTCTTCCCTTAGCAGACCAGAAGATTTGTTTGTACCCAGGCTCCTCACAGTAACTTGTTGCACAAGAACAACAGGCTCTGCTAGTTTGGGCTTTAAAATTTCTAGTAGTACCTTCTAAACCTCTATACCAATACAACAAAGCTTTTTCTGCCAAAGTAAATTGAAATTTTATTATTTGCTCCTCTAGGAGCCTTTCTGAGATGTCTGGTTGATTTCAATTATTATTTGCTAACCTAATAAACTGGTCATTGGTTGACAAACTCATCTGGCTTTACCTTCAGTGGTTTAGAGGCAATGTATATGATCCTCTTGCAGGCTGAGTTCTAACCCAGGGAAAAAACATCTGGATTGTTTTCGGCTCTCCCAGCTGCTTGCAAAACTTTGGATGCAACAGCAGCAGTATTAAGTGAGAAATAGTCACTGCAAGGGCTGGGGTTGGTCCCTTGTCAGTGAAGATGTATTTTTACCTATGAATGGGTTTCCAGGCCTTAAAATCTGAATCAGATGTGCCTCTGTTACCTGAGAACTGGAGAGAAGCAAAGCCAAATCCAGAGTAAACCTGTTTGGAGGAAGATCAACAGAAGTACCTGAAAGTAATGTAAGTGTTTAAAATGGATTTTACATAGTTTTCTTTATTTTTACTTATCATAAAAGCCTACAAAAAGGAATATGCCCTTCTGACTGTGTCTAACTCAAGACATTTTTGCCTTTTTTAATATCTATCTCAAGGATGATTTTAACTTTTTTTTCCAAAGCTATGGACCTACAAGTGTAAGACAAATACCAGCTGCACTGACAGCCATCCTGCAAGAACAAAAGGTTGTGGGTTTCTAGCACATGCATTTGGTGTATCAGACACTGCATGGAGTGCTGTAAACCCTCAGTGTAAGCTTTGAATTTGTGTGTATTGGCCATAAGCAAACACATGGTGGACTCCTCTGCTCACAGGGGCCTCGTCCCCATGCAGGCTGACCAAACTGTGCTGCATCAGGTTGTATCTCTGCTGAAAGTCACACCAGGGAAAAATAAAGTTGATATCATAGTTCTTTCTGTTCTTTTGTCCTTAGACCAGATGCACTTGGGACAGAGAATATTCACCAAAACAAAAAAAAAAAAAAGAGTGAAAGCCTGTTTTAAATAATAACCCCCTTACAATGATAATGAAGCTTCTGTGTCTTTCTCCTCACTTCACTCTGATGTCTTGCACTTTAAAGAGCACATTCCATTGCTATCAATGCACTAGGCAGTAACACACCTTTCAAATCAGCTGATGCCAGCTGATGGTGCAGATAAAAGACCTAAAAAACACCCGGTATGTTAAATTGCACTGGGAGTTGTTGGGAGAATTGCTGCAGATTATTGTCCTGAGATTCAGAAAGGGAAAAAAAAAAACCACCAGCACAAGTAACAGGTAAGGATTTCTATTTCTGCACCTTCAGTAGAGCAATTTGTAGCTGACAGGATCTGACAAGCATCCCACTAGAAAAAATTACTTCCACAGATGAGCTTCAAACCCATGGGATCATCAAGGCAGGGGATGAGGAGAAGCCTGTGGGGGTAGGGGGACAGCAGGAAGTTCTCTGCTCATTGAAGTGCAGTCAGATGCAATAAATATCAGCAACTGTGCATTGACAAATCATCCTACCAAGGTCTGCAGCTAAGATGAAACCAGGAATAATGTTCATAATTCAGCATATACTTAATTCCTGAAAGAGTACTGTGGACTGTCCTGTCCCTGTCCTGTCCACTTCTGTCCTGCTGATGTACTCTGGGCATACATCAGTGCTATCAGATCCTTCCATCTGTGCAAACTGAGATCTGGTGTAAAACTGATTCCTGATCTCCCTCTAACAGGAGGGGAAAATCTGAAATCAAGGGATTTCTGGGAAAAATCTGAAGTCAAGAATATCCTGACTCAGTTCTGGACTAATGACTTCCTAGAATTTCTCCAAGACCTTTTTCTCCTCTCTCTGCTCCTGTGTGTGAACCAAAGCTTGGGAGGGTGAGGTGCTCATAGCCAAGGGCTGGGGAAACAGCCATTCAGTGGGAAGGAAGGCAAAACATAAAGGATAATTGAGAAAATATATGGGGGGTATACAGTAATGAAAGATCCCCAAGATTATTATTGATGTCTGATACAAGGCTCACACCATAAGACTACAATACAATCCCAAATCCTATTTACATCATCTTGGATCACAGGAAGAAACATGGCAGGAGACAGACTTGCACATTCAGTTCAGGAGCAATTCTTTAGACGTAGAATATTTGTGGGATGAGCTCTCCTTGAGAAGACACTGAGATACAAAACCAAGCACAAAGAACAGGAGAAACCCAACCTGATCTTCCCAGAAAATCCTGTTATACCATGTTGCCAGCAGAGGTTGAAGACAACAACCTGACCTTCTGGGCAACCTACATCAGTGCTCAGGCTCAGTGGATCACTCAATCACTACTAAATCTCACTACACCCAGTTCAACAACCAACCACCAAAACAATCCATAGCACATCCCAAGTCAAGTACCCTCAAACTACTACAGAGAGGAACAACTGCAAAAAAAATTATGTTCTTTAATTCTAGTGTCCTAAGCTCATGGGGAACCCATCTTTCTCCTATTCCCTCTGTCTGGCTGCTTATGATGCACAAAGTCAGTCTTTCAGAGCAGAGACTGAAGAAAAAGTCTTATGGAACCATCTCTGTAAGAGGCTTGGTGGGAAATAAAATACCAGGTATAACAGCAGAGAAGAGGGGATAGAAATAGGCATAAGCAAAATAGGGGATGAGGACTGGGGAGAAAATACACAGAAGAATCTGTTCTCCAGATATAAGGAAGAAGTTCCATTTCAATGCTCCTCTACAGCAATATGTACACGGATACCTTCATGGCAGAAATGGAAATATCAGCAAAAAAGTAGCTCAGAGGTGTGGTGCCTCTTTTCAAACAGTGCCTGAACAGACAGTGGATGTGTAAGATGGGAATTGGCTCCGCTGCCTACACTGGAGACACTGATGGTTCCAAAACTGATGGTTTTGGAACACAGTAAAACACAAACGGAGATGGAAGTGAATTGGAAGATAGAAATGAAATTTGAGGTGAGAAAATCAAGGGGCCTCTGTACCTGGGAGGAAGAAGGGTGCACTGAACAAGAGCCTGGAGTCACCAGGAGATCCCACACTAGGAAGAGGCTGCTCTGCCGGTGAAATTCTCTCAGTTATGAGTCTACCTGCCCACTCCACAAATGCATTAATAAAAGCAGACCGAGACAATTTAATAAGCTCACTCCTGCTGCCAATTCCTTTTCCTCCATTAAAAGAAATAACCCATCCCTCTGGTTCCAGTCTGCTAACCAGCTGGCATAAAGCCCAAGTGGGGCTCGGCTCTCCAGCCCTGAAAGGCAAGAGGTGAAATCCAGTCCTTGCTTAATACCAACAGTGTAAAGCCAATTTAAAAGTCTTTAAAAATCTATCTTTGATCGAAAAGAAGATGTTGTTTAATTGAAAAGTCTCCTTTTCTGGAACAGATGGATTTTCCTCAAGCTGCAGGCACTTCAAAAGGATTCCCAGTAATGTCAGAGCTTCTTAGGTTTAAACTGTCAGCATCGGAAGGGCTGCTACAGGCTTTCGTCTCCTGCAGGTTCCTAAAGACCTCTAGTGTATAAAGATCCATTTTAAGTAATAGAAATGCTTTAAAAATACAGTAGGGAGGGAAAACACTAAGAAAAAAAATCCATCCAAATAAAAAAGTTATCCTGGTTTCTCCCGGGGACTAATTTCCACAGGAGTTAGGGGGTTTTTTTGTAATATTAATACTTTTGCTTCTTGTTCCTTCATTTGCATATTGTAAACAATAATGAGGTACCCATTGCTGTAGACATACAAACCCATGCTTTGGAATTGCTGCTTTACTTCAAATGTATTGCATTTAAATGAAGATGGAAAATGCACTTAGGCAGGCATTATTATTCAATAAAGTGTGCCCTGTCATGTCTCATCATGCTTGACTAAAACTTTGTAACTCTGGCATAGCTGGCATAAAAATAGGGATATGCCAGTATCTGGATGGAGACATAACATTCTCCTCCAGGGAGTGCAGACAGCAGTTTAACTGAATTGATGCCATACCCAAACTTCACCGAGCCCTCAAAATAAGATAGACTGGGTTCTTTTAAATTTCAGAACTGCCCTCTGCACCTTAACTTTCATGATCTATGTGAGGATTTACCATTTCCTGCATATATAGCTTTAAATTCCTGGCACACACTTTCTGTAGAGATCAGCAAAAAACATACACAATTTACTTTAAAAACAATTCCTCCACACAGACAATGGCAAGGTCTATCCAAAATTAAAGCAGATGAACAGACACACCTGATTCTCCAATCAACAGGCTGCTCAGGTTTAGGGACAATAGATCAGAGAATATTTTATTGTTGGACTGGAGAGAGATGTGCCCTAGAGTCTGGCAAGCACCAGACAAGCTCAATCCCCTGTTCCCTCAATTCTCTGCCAGGACTCCCACAAGCCACATTCAGCTGACATGGATTCTACCACATCTCTGTGCCCTGCTTTCCCTGCACATCATCTCTGAGATCCTGTTCAGCAGTTCCTGTAAGCTTTGGGACTTTCCCTCCCTGGACTTAGAGTATTTGAGGTGAGGCCCTCTGTGAACCTCATCTTCATGTTTCTTTGTGCTTAAATTTCTCACTTACAGGATAAGAGCCACAGGATTTTAAGGGGTTATTTGTAAGGGAAAAACAGGGCTGTGCAGAGTCTGTAGGAATGGAAGTGGGACACCACAAAACACGAGACAGGAAAATTTTCTAAAACCTATGCACACATACAACTAATTCTAGAGTTCCCTGTGCATCAAGATCCATAAGGAATCTTCTGTCGTGTCACATCATATTAGACATAATATGTGCATTCTTTTCGCAGCAACAGGGTTGGCTGGTTTTCTGAACACTCCTGTTTGCTAACAGTAAATTTGGGAGTGAGGGGCAAGGGGTTAGATTTAGGGCAATTAAAAGCTTATTTTGTTAATGATTACTTCTATTGCTGTTGCTCTCCTGTGCTCTCCTGGTGTAATTCTATTAAGCTTTTGGAGTGGCAACAGGGACAAATTTGGCTCACTGTACTTAAATATTTTTTTGTATTTGATACTCATGGCTGTATTTATATCCAAAGCAATATGTCTCTTATTACAAACATAAGTCTTTGTAATGGCATAAGCAGTGAATGCATAGGACATTTAGCCCATAAAAATAACGAAGGTCTGATTCAGTCTTCATTGAAATCATCTACAAAACTCTCATAATTTCTAATGGAAACAGAATCAGGCCCCAGTTTTTCTGCCCTTTAGAGGGGAGAGTTGCGTTAAGAGTTAGTGGTAATATCCCCATATTGATGAGTCACTCATTTTGCAGTACATAACATTTTATGAAGTAGAGAATCACTTTCCCTAAGCAATTACAATTTTGAGACAGGATCTCGGGCACTGGCAAGTTCCTTTGTTTCACAGCCCGCTCCTGTGTGATGCTACAGTCATTCTTAACATGCCTGCCTGGCTATTTGCTAGGGTAAATAACTTGTAAAATGCAGTTTCTGTGATAAGAAGAGATCCCAGCTGGGTATTAAAGTGTGGGTTAAGAGCTCAATGAGTGATGGTTTCCCTTAAACTTCTCACCCCATTTCTTCAGCTTCTCTGTTAGGGGCCTGTCAGTAAGAGCAAGAACATCCACCTCTGAACCATATCAACTTCCCTGAAAGGAATCCCCTTTAACCCTTGTCCAGTGTTGAGTGTGATCAAAAATAGCTTATCACATATGTAATAACACGAGGAAATTCAAGTAGTGCAGAAATCTTAAAAAAACTTGTGCACTGCAGAAACACAGACATTCCTTCCACCACATTTTGGGGAAAAATTGCAAACTATAAGCAAAATCCTCACATCTCTCCAGCAGGACTGCTAAAAGCTACTGTGATCTCTTCCCAGAGGAACAATGGGCTGCACTAAGAGCATTGCAACAACTGAAATTTATGGCTCCAACAGCGGGAAAAGTATGTGTTGATACCAATAGCTTAACTTTGGTCAATGAAATAGGAGAAGATTTAGTTATTTGGGATGAAGGCTCCAAGCCACACCTGTGTATTAAGAAAGATAAAAGCTGTAAAAATGGACAGGCCATCTAACGGTGCTCGATAGGCTGCTGCGGGGGATGGCTGAGTTCTTTTCCACTCAGAAATATTTAGCAGCGCTCAAACAAAGCATTCATTGCCTTGGCCACTCGCTCTCTCTAGTGGCCACTGCAGAGAACAGCCTGAGCCGCCAGCAGAGTGTACAACGTTTCAAATGTTTCTGAAGGAGAAGCACTTCCAGAAAAGAAAGGCAAACTATTGGCTTTAAACACAGAGCGTCAAACACTTGATCTGCCACTCAAACCTTTGTCATCTCACCGTCACGCTGGGAAGGATGTAGGAAACAGGGCTGATTTTCTTCTAACAAACCTCCTTGAACTGCTCACTGAACTGTCTGCTGCAGCTTCTGACATGGCCAAGGTGTCCTTGAGATGCACTGCTAATGCACATGCAAAGAATGACTTTGGATGGGAGAGAGATGTGGTTCACACAGGGGAAATCCCAGTCCTGCTGAGTTTTACATGGTTCCTTAGAATATGGAATGGCATCTGCTCGAAGTCCAAGAGCAGTAAAAATGTTGCTCCTAAAAATTAAATTGCTACAGGCTCTGCAAAAATCTAAAAATGTCTTTTCTTTTTTTTTTTTTTTTTTTTTTTTTTTTTTTTTTGGAAGGCAAAGGCAATTATTACAACCCAACACGGTCTTTTCAGCCAGGCTTTTTCTGATACAAAGTATCTCCCTCTTCCACTGCAGCTTCTGCTCTCACAAATTTCAGATTGCCCAGCAGCACTGTAAATCCACTTCTAACATTTCCCAAGGAAGGGCAGTGTTGGCCTTTACATTATATTCCTCTATTCCTCCAAAACTGGAGAATAAGTCTTCTTAAATTTAAAGAAAAAATAAAATTCATAGATTAGAATTTAAAACAAGTGGGAAATAGATGCAAATTAAATTACTTACTGCATGCCAAGGCTTTGGTTTTAAATAGAATACTTTCATTCCATGTAATTTTCTTAATCCAGAGATTGAAGTTACAAGGCACTACCTCAGTCTATTGTTTAATGACATTTATAACTCTATAATAGTATTTTGCAAAAATAACTGCTCAGGCTTAACATTTCTGACTATGGAATAGACAATACAGTGATGTCATGAATACAAAGTTAGTAAATTATAATCTGTCACTTGGCTTTAAATAAGTGTATTTCTTCAGACAATAGGTATGATGAATATAAGTGCAAATGAACCATGAATCTCTTCAATTATTCTTATTTAGATTCATTTTCCTATGAGTTTTCATTTAATTCCTATCACAATCTCTTTTCCATAAATCAAAGGCAGCCCAGTCTTGTGGCAACATGTCTACTTAATATAATGAAGAAACACCTACAGACATTAAAAATAGCATTTTCATGATCCAAGGTTCTTTTATAGCAGTAGAGTCCTGTGTTTGAGACCATATTCTGGAGTTTGCTGTATTGTCTCTCCTTCTCTACCATCAGATTGCTACTATCAACCACAGAAACTACATTTAAAGCCTTTTACCTTCAATACTAAACCCAGGTGACCTGGAGCAATAAGGATATGATTCTCCTAGTGCTAGAACCTCAGCTGATCTACCTTATCAGCACCCACCTCTTGCCCTGACAGCATGGAAATGAGTTGGCATTATCAAAATAGCCTGTTCTGACTCTTGGGATCAAGCCTAAGGCCTGTGGGATTTCAGACCCAGGTTTTCAGTTCCAGGCAGATCCTCAGGGGACGACTTGGGCCCTTTATTGCATCAGTAAGAGCAAGAACTAATAAAGATACTTAGTTTTAAGCTGTCCCACTGGAGTCCACAGTCCCCTTGAACCTGGCAAGCAGCTGGTCCAAAGTTTCCCAGCCTGAATCCTTGTGCTCCATCTGGCTCGTGCTGTCCTTTGAGCTGCACACTGCACATCTGCAGCAGGATTCCCATGCTGCTCATGACACCCTAAAACCCTGCTTCTTGATGCCATGGTCTCAGCTGAGTTTGTGACCCCTTGTGAAAGTAAGTAAATGCATCCAAAAGATTCCTGTCATGCCCTCTGTTGGGAACCACTAGTTTAAATTCCCACACAAAGCCCCAGGGTCTCAGGGTGCAAAAACTGTCCCACAGTTCCTTTATGCTGCTTCTCCCTCACCTGTTTGCCTCCCAGTGCCATATCAGGTTTTAATCTTCTGTCCTCCTAACCTTTGTGACACAGAGTTGATCAACTCCCACCCATTTGCCAAGGTGATCCTGTTGATCCATGGAGCCTCCTGTGCCTCTCTGCGGACACTCTCCTCTTGGAAGCCAGCAGAATGGGCAGAGGCAAGGAGATAATCAGACAGCCAATGTGGTCTGAATATGAGTCTTGTTATCTCTTTATGCATTCTCTCCTCAAATTGTATGACCTGCATTTCAGGCACCCTTGGGCTTGGGATTTACATTTTTAATATCAGAGGCTTTTGACGCTGTCCTCTTGTTGGTTAATTGGTATCAGAGAGCAAGTGTTTTCCCTTCCACTGAAATAAATCTCCCCTAAAGCTGCAATTGCTCATTCTTTTGTTCCATCCTCATTTGAAATGGGTTCTGCAAAGCCTCCACACCATGCTAAATAATCTTCAACTCTCACTTTTTAAAATCTGTTGGTTTATGCCTTAATGGCTTTGATGGGCTTTGCTATTCAATCTTGTTACTTAAACCACTTTCCTCATATTCCTAAACTCTGTGTTTTCATTCATCCTTACTACAGTGGACTCTTTGAAGCTGAAAGGATTTATTTATCATCCAGAATACTTTTCTCCCCTGATTTTGGAAACATACCTTTTTAAAAGACAATGTGACACTGTTCAGAGTATTTTCTTGGTCTAGAATATTGAGTCTAAAACAAATGCATTTTGTGTTCTGATTTGCTGAAAAATCCATCTGTACCTCTCAGGGAATAATTTTTCCACTGGATCTGTGTCAGCTCCAAACAATAGAAATGTTGCACTCATCACCAGTTTAATGTGATCTGAAATAACATTCTGTCTGAATTCAGTAGTTAGTGGTGTTAATAAAAGCTAATCAGTAGCAATGGTGAATTTCTGGAAGATTACTGCACATGAGCTGTAATTCTCTGTCTTCAATATGCATTGCAATTTTAAATTAAACTAATTTGGACACACATAGGAAATGTCAGTCTGGGTAACACTGTGTAAACAGACTGAAGTATCGCAGAGGAGGATCAGGAAAAAATAAAATCGTCTGTGTGACTTAGTTCTTAAATCAATGTTGACACTTTTGCTGCTCCTACAGTGATAATGTAACTTTCATCTCTTCCTTCATGCGCTGTCCTCATTGTGCAACCACGGAAATACTGAAAAGAGCAATCATCATTTTGTCAGCCATTTATTTCAATATTGTTCTCCAAATATTTGAAAATATCAAAAAACAAGGGCAGAATTTCCGAAGCTCATCTATCAGTCGGAGGCAGTCTGCTCTCCTTCCAACCCACACACAGCTTCTTCGAAAACTGGAAAGACATCCGTGTATTTGAAAACCTTCCAGCTGCTTCCAGGCCAGACAGCTGATGTGCCCAGATTCCTCCATTCTCTGAGGGGGGAAATTAATCAGGAGCCAAAGTTGCTTTGTTTTCTCTTATATTTTACACTGATTGCAGAAAGAAATGGTGTCACTGAAAAAATTCGGTCAAAAAGGGGTTTTTCTAATGACTGAAATTGTGATTCAGCCCCAAAAGACACAGACATTGAGCCAACCTGAAACCAGAGATGCCACTTCATCCGGCTTCTATGAGAAAATAGCGGAATCCACACTGAGCCCAAATTTCTGGGCTGATATGTAATAACATTTGCCTAATTAGAGTCCAGCTGGAGGCTTATTATATAGCAGGATACAGTAGGCTTTTGCTTCTTCAAATCAGTCATGGATAGAGGCTTGGCTGAAGAACTTGGCTTCCTGTGATCTAACCAAGACATGATGGTATTTAATGGGACTAGGACTGTTTTTTTATTACAAACTGGGCCCTGCAGAACTTTGACTTTCCCTGCAGCCATGGTCTCTCACCTGCAGTCCTGACATGCTTCAAGCTGCAGGCTGAAATACCAGTTTTAAGGGTTAAACATAGAACCAAGGTTTGTATCTGCATTGTGTGGCCTGGAGTTAACCCACTTAACTACATGAAGGTCACCTTCCTAGTTTTACATGTGGAATTATACCACCTACTTTAGTATCTCACAGCAGGAGGGAGCACTTCCAGGTTTAGTCAGTGCTTGCAAAGTGCTCTCAAGGTAAAGAATTTTAAGTGCTATTTTGTAAAGTCGTGTGCAGAACATGACAGCACAGGCCACTCCTTACCTGGTCAAGGTGGATTTCTCCAGCATCATATTTCCAAGTAATAACGTTCCCTACTCATACTGTGGCTGAGGTTTCATCCTCAGATTCTTCATGAAGAATTTGGAGGGATTCTGCTCTTGGGAAAATAGGAAATTTGAAACCCCATGAGAGGAACTCTTCCAGCAGTCCTTTCAGATTAGAACCAGGTTTCTGCATTATTGGATGGGCTGGGGGATAGTTGTCACCAGGACTTTTCTCCTTGCATGGTGAAATGCTCCACAAGGATCAGAAGTATATCCTTCTGCAAAGTGCACCAGGTTTTGATGGCCATGGTTCTCTGTGCTTCCAGGAGAACAGTAACAGGAATTCCAAAGTGCTGTGTCCATGCTCCAATTATACCAATCAGTATCCATTAAGACTGAGGACTTAATATTTGCTATTAAGTACAGCAAAAAGGCAGCTTGCCTGCCACAGATTTTTCCCAATTTCTGTATGATGAGTGAGTCTCAGACATCAGACCTTGAGTATCAGCTTGGCTGTGGTAATTACCTATGCACAGATACAGAGTCTGAGGCAGGACTTCAACTCATCAACGACAGAAATTAGCTATATACCAAGTACAACACAGGTACTAAGTGCTTGTACATGCATATTTACCGACATGATTTAATGTATTATTCTCAAACCTGGCTGACACTCTTTGTCTTAATTTCTTTAGATGCGGGCTTTATTTCACGGACTAACAAAAGTAAAAACTGCACACACACCCCCATAATGCTGACACTTTCATAAAGGAACAATGGGTATAACTGCTACTGCTTTCATATACCCTTTTCTGAGGAGGCCGACCTCAGAATCCAATTCAGGAAGTCTGAATTCAGAAGAAAACAAACCTACACCACCTAAGAGAGACAACATCTTTCTCTCTTTGCTCACTGATTAGTACTTTTTAGCTGCTTCTATTCCCTCTAAAACTTGAAATTCAAGAAGTGGAGAAAATAACTCTTCTCATTAGCAATAACAGTCATGTGAAAAGAAGAAATAACTTGTCTCCCTAATTATGGGCATTGTGTTCACAGTCCATTTGCTCTTGATCACTTCTTTTCAGTTACTCCTTGTACTTTGCTTCATCTTGCTTGGTAAGACAGCAGCACAAGGGGAATATAGTACCTCTTACTGCTCAGCTTCTTCCTTTTTGCAAACCTTAGGGAGACTTTTTCGTCTTTCTCTCAGACGATAGTTAAGTACAGTGAGGGTTAATATCAGAAATCCAATAGCAGCAAGTCCTGTATAATATTATTCTTTAAAGGCACAGCATCATAAACAGGTGAGCCAGCAGTGCTTTTTCTAGTACTGCAGTCCACTCCACTTCCCATGGAGTTTTCTCTGTCTCAAAATAAAAAGAAATGAATAAGCTAAATCTAACAAGCACCTTAAACATATATTTCTTCCCTGGTCATCCAAAGGAATGAGTGAAGACAAGATACCTCTGTGCTTAAGAAATTAAGTTAAAATAAGAGATGAGCTCAACATCCCAAACTGGAAATAAAATTTAAAAAAAGACAATTCCAAACTGCTTTCTGTTCATGTTGTTTGCAGCCAGACAAACCTCATTAGGACTGAATTTCTGCAGAGCATCACAGTGACATTCAATGGACCACTTGCGAAGCATGCATTTCCTTCAAGTGTCCAGAACAAACTATCTGGGTCTGGAGCTGGGGCCAGATGTTTGTTAAAAAGCCAAGCTCTGGGCAAAACAACCATCCAAGCTTCCACACTTGCTCCAATTTGCCAATTAAACACACAAAACAAATAAAGGGGAGGAAGGAGGAGCAACACCCTGTTGCTTTGCCAGAAAATGTCAAAATAAGCCGGAGATAGGAGCCAGTAGAGCTACTTACACCACATTATAACATGCAGAGCATTGCCTGCCTCCTGATCCCAATAGTAATTTGTCATTGTACTGAAGCCTCATTGTGTTTGTTCCCTTTAAGGGAGACAGAAGTCTCATTTGCCATCTTTGAGGGAGTGTGGGCGGGCTGCCTAGCAAGACATTTCAAGGGAAGGCCATTATCCCCACCTTGGAAAGCCCACAGTTTCTCTCTGTGTGTGAAAACCTAACCCACACCCCATAATGTGGAACAGCCTGCCCCAGCAAAGGGCTCAACTGCTAATCCTCTCTGGTACTCACTCAAAGCAGCAAATGCTCCTGCTCTGAAAGCACAGCAAGGAATAACTTTCAGCCAGCTCTCACAAAGAAAGAGCACTGCAAAGGATGCCCTGGGATGCCTCTCCTAGTTTCAGTACCTGCCTTCCTCCTGCACCCAGAGGCAGGTAGTTAAAGGCCTTCCATATCACACTCTTCTTGAGCTCCAGTTTCATTTGTGCACCAAGAGCGCAGCAATTGGACACCACCTACAAAAGAGCAATGCTGAAATCATCTCATTTTGTCCATCTTTCTCTCATCCACTCTCCAGGATGTTTCAGGCTGGAAACTGTCTCCTGCACAGACTCACTGCACATAAACAAAAAAGGAGAGAAACATCATTGGGTCTATGGAACTCGATGAGATGTGTTCCAGAATTCCTGAAGGAATTGACTGGTGTAGTTGCCAAGCCACTCTCCATGATATTTGAAAAGCCATGGCAGACAGGTGAAATCCCTGATGACTGGAAAAGGGGAAAATTGTACTTATCCTTAAAAAGGGTAGACTGGAGGACCCTGGGAAACAGCAACCTGTCAGTCTCACCTCTGTGCCTGGGAAGATCATGGAACAGATCCCCTGAGAAACCCTGCTAACGCACATGGAGAACAGGGAGGTGATTCAGAACAGCCAGAACACCTTCAGCAAGGACAAGTCTTGCCTGACCAACCCAGTGGCCTTCTGTGATGAAGTGACTACACCAATGGACAAGGGAAGAATTACAGGTGTCATTTATCTGGACTTCTGTAAAGCCCTGGACACGGTCTCCCACAGCAGCCTTCTCTCTAAATCAGAGAGAGGTGGATTTGATGAGTGGCCTGTTGGATGGGTAAGAAAGTGGTTGGATGTTTGCATACAGAGGGTCTCAGAGTCCTGATGGACAGCAGTGACAAGTGGTGTCTCTCAGGGGTCCATATTGGGACCAACATCTTCATTAATGACGTGCACAAAGGGATCAAGTGCCACCCCCGGCAGATGACACCAAGCTGAGTGGTGCAGCCCAGAGGGACCTGTGTCAGGTGACGGGTGACAGCTTAACAAGACAGGAGGTGGACAGAAGGGAGGAGAAAATCCAGCAAGATGTGTGTACCTCTGAGCTCTGCAGTACACTGTAACTCTGCACTACAGACACAAATATTCACTGATCTCAGAGATGACAAGAAAAACTATTAGCGAATATGATTCATCTGTCATTTCCTTCTCTAGCTCCAAATGTGCCCTGAGAAACTGCTCAGGAGTCTTTCTTTGTATGAATTAAGAATTGCACATACTTTGCTTCATTCATATATTTCTTTAATTATCAGGTGCCCAACTTGTTCTTAGAAAGCTTCTGATTGTCCTTAAAATATAGCTTATATCCATCCTTTATTATAAGAAAAGCTGCGGTCCTTACAAAAGAAAAATTATTCCAACTCACCATCCTGTCATTGAAAAAATGTCATTGGTAATTTGGACTGCTGTTGAATTTGCCAATAGGTTCATTTTGTGCTCCAAAAGGGAAATCAGATAATTGCTTTGGCAAGACTGCACATTGCTTATTGCACATAGTTATTGCACAATCCTCAGCAAAAATGTATTTAAATAAGAAAGTTTTCAGACACTCTTGCGCCTATCCTCTTGCCACCAGCACCCTCTTTTTCCCACTGCAAAATCTCACAGCTTTATTTTATCCTTGACTGCAAAATCAGCATGAAAAGTGAAACTTGACATGAATTGGGGGAGCAATTTTTAAGTCAAGATGGAAAAAAAAAATCTTAAAAGTATTTTGGTCGTTTTTAAATATTTAAAGACTGCAACCACAAAATCAAAGTTTTGTGTTTCAAATGCTTTTATATACTGGTCTAACCAAAACCAGCTTTGTATAAAAATACAGTTTTGCAAGTCAGCTTGCTTCCATAATGAGAACTATCCCCTTAAACTACTGCTGTAAGGTCATTTGGCCTGCAGAGTCTTGCCCCCTTCCCTATCACACTCCTGTTTGCAGAATGGGAATGACCCAATATTCCATAAACCTCTAAGCCCCTGAAATGCCAGAGGCACCCAAGTCAAAGAGTAAGAAATTTGACTTTTATTTTAATTTGGCATATTATTTTATATATATTTGGTATATATTATTTTAATTTGGCATTCCTTTCCCTTTTTAGGTGCTTGGTGTAAGTCCTTCCTGGACCTGGATCCTGAAGAGGCTCAAACACAGGTTTAACCTCACACACTGTGTGTGGTTGCATTTGCTACAAAAATTGCAAACACTGGGAGGCTTAGGGACTTACAAACTCAAAACTGGGCTCCACTATCTCTTCAAAAAGGATCCTGCCTATCTGGAAAGCCCATTTGTGGGGGGAGAGGGGCATGGGGAGAGGGGTGGATGTTGAGATTGTTAACTTATTACAGTTACATTACACCATGATTAGTCCACTGAAAGAAAATAGCAGGAATAATAAAAAAAAA
Source organism: Zosterops lateralis (assembly GCF_965231275.1). NCBI lineage: Eukaryota > Metazoa > Chordata > Aves > Passeriformes > Zosteropidae > Zosterops > Zosterops lateralis. The sequence goes on from NC_139764.1 coordinate 9,477,646, forward strand.
TAGCTCCTACTTCCTCTCCACTCCCAAGTTAGTTTGTTATGAGGATTTGATGGCCCTTCATGAAGAAGCAGTAAGACCCTGAACCTGCAATGACCCCTGTTTCCACACAGAACATATGGACTTCAGTGCAGGGGTTTGCCTGGACAGGGCTCATTGTCAACTGAGATTCAAACATCCCTGAGCAAGCAGAAAAGCTAAAGCATATTTTAATATTCTCCTTTTAAAAAAGTCCAGCCAGTTTTTACTCTTCTGCATCTATGGGACACTTCCCATCGTGTTGTTTTACAACTGAACACATCCCTGTAGGTGTCGGATGCTCAGCAGGGACCGCACTATTTATATGTAAGGCACCATTCTGCAGCACTCTGAGCTGTGTTATTCAGCACCTTCAACTCTTTCTGAACTCTGCTTGAGCTGGGGGCACTCAGCCCCTCTCTGGATGGCACACAGAAGTATTTACTTTGATCTTAAGTGCTGGAATTGTTTGTGTTTAAATCTAATTTCATTAAATCCTGGGATTTACCCATTCCCCTAATATTTGCAACTTCACTGAAAACAATACATGTACAAATCACTAGCATCACACATCCTAGTGAAGATGAAGTTAATTTACAGGATCTAGCCTTTAAAATACAAGGATTTCACAACAAATCTGTTGCTATGGCAACAGAGTAAGCTTATGTGAACTTCAGGCATTCATATTCATAGAAACTCCTGAAGCAAGACTGACTGTTGGCCATAACATCCCTACTCTTGCCAAGTTTCAAATAGTGCATGAATTATGCCAAAAATAAATGGGTGTGACTAATACAAGCACACAGAACACCAAGGGAAAAAGAAACACCCAAGCTTTTGCCTCTAAGGCAACATTTGTTGCTAGAAAAGATGGGCATTTGGAGAGTATGCCTTTTCCTCCCTTCTATCCTTTTGCTTTACTTGCACATCATAAAAGCCCCGCATGCACATTTGCCTGCCATAAATTGTACGACTGCTAGTAATCACGCATCTTTGCAGTCTATAGAACAAATCTTTTTTTAAAGACTTGCTCCCTTTGTACTCCCCTGGTATTTAAGGAGCACGTGTGTGCTGGAGGAGGAAAGTCAATCTGTTTTAACTCATTCTAACCCTTTCTCTTCGTCACATAGCTGCAAGCGATTCTTTTTGCAGCCTCGGAAAAAAAGCATGTCCAGCCTTAGCCCGTGACAAGCTCTGTGACATTAAATTCATCTCTCTCACATCCTCTCCTGCCCATCTCATCTCTGCACCCCAGCCCAGCCTGCCCACTCTCATTTAGCAAGGTCAGATTTCTCCAAGGGCCAGGCTGCATTTAATGTGCTGCATCCAGATCCAGAGACTTCCTGCTAATTACTGTGGTCACACTTCCTAATCCAACAAGCATCAAACTGCACAGCAGCCTCTGAAGTGGAATAGGTCACCTGGCAATGTGCTGCAGGTCCTTCACTTGGCAGATTTTTCTTGATGAAAGACAGTTGTGTAAGGTGGCTGTCCCAACACGAACAGCAATGTAGACTAATTACATGTGATACACCCACTCTGACTCATAAGATAGCACAGAAGTAAGGGATAGAGGAAGGGGAAGAAGATTAAAAGGAAGAGTAAGCACAGTAAGCCTTTAACTCACCTAAGGAACAAATGGAAGTTTCACACTTTCCACTCCTCCTTATGGAATAGAATATTTCTGCAAATTTTAGATTCCAAGAATTTGTTCAAATCAAGAACCAACTTCTCTTTTTCTGTCCCAGCTCCTCTGCTGTACAGCAGCTCCATTTCCCAATGCAATTCAGCCCAAATCAAAACTTCCTCCTCAGAACTCAGCAACTTCTTTTGGGTCCGATAGACTCTATAAAGGCTGAGCACAAAAACAAACAAGAAAGAAGTAGAAACATCTCTCAGGCTGCCATTTCAGCCCATGTTCCCAAAGATGACTCTACAATCTCTCATTTTGCCCAAATCCTGATTTTTGCTTAATGATGGAATTAGCCCAAACGCATGTTGAGAGAAGAATGTGAAGATACATGAAGACTCAGGAGACCAAGGCAGACCACCACAGACCAGGAGTTTTGCAGCAGGAAAACATAAATCCCTCTAAAATCTGGTCTTGAAATTCAGTGTAGGGGATACAGAATAAGGCTTTCTTCCTTGCATATATCACCTCAACAGTCAGTCTACCCTTTCAGGCCAAGTGTTAGGGCCTGAACCCATGATCTTTCCCAGTGTGTCTTTGACAGAATGGTGGCCTCAAATCCATTTTGACAGTCCACTTGTGCATGATCAAGAAGACTGCTTTCAGTGTCCAGGATTTAGGCCTAGAAACCGGGAGATTGTTGCAATGGAACACGAAATAAAGATGCTTGACTCCAGTCAAAAGGCAGTAGAAATCAGAAGGCTTTATTTACAATTCATTCAGCCCTTTTATAACATGCTGTGTTAAAGAGGCACATTATTGGTCCATAGGACTGACACCTCTCCCATTGGCTGAGTAACAGAAATAGCAAACAACACCTGTTGTTATGGGAAAGGAATATTGTTTACACAAGGTTGTTTTGGGGAAAACTGTTGAAACGTTTCCCTTGAGAAGAGCTAGCTCTTCTCAAGCTCAGAAAATATCAAGTCCACAGGAGATCCTGTATGAACACAACAGAAAAATGGGGAGGGGAAGGTGAGAAATCACAAAAGCTACTCATGGCCCATGGATTGTTTAAGAACACCTGTGTTACTTGAACACTTGACCTTGCTTTGCCCTGGATTATTCATAATGCTGGCATCGAGTCACCACTTGCCAGGAAAATTGTATCGGGTTACTCACCATCACATGAGACAGGCCTGCCTCCAAACAGAGCAGATTCAACCAGTGCTAAAATTTGCACGTATTCATAGGCCTTTGCCAGTTGACTGCCTAATTCCCAGCCATAAGGGTTTTGGTCGTTTGGCCTCCAGCCCTGTTGCTAACAGCACTCAACTGAACAAAACAACATCTCTTTTGAGCGTGCTGGGGCACTAGCAGACACCACAAAGCCAAGTATGCCCCTGAGGACTTGCTCAGAGCTCTCAAAAAGGCTCACCTTGACTAAAATACTCCTTGGGTCAAACTCTGCTGCTTCATATCAGGATGCAACAGCCAGACGAGGAACCAAGAAGTGGAATCACACACTAGATTTTACACCACCAGTCACCACTGACTTATCCTAAATTTGTGTTGGAAGTCACTCAAATCTAACTCAGCCCTCCCTGTCATCTCATTCTGAAATGCTGGCTATGGACTTGGTCTTCTTGTTCCATAACTACATTCTGGACTCACTTGATGGCTTCTTGAACTTTCATGCAGCACTTTGACTTGGCCACAGCATAGTACTGTATCACATGAATACATTTTCCTTTTGGGAGTTTTTAGTAAAAGACTTTTGGAGGATGCAAGCCTGCTCTCCCTCAGGCTTTAAACCATCCATTCTTTCAGGACTATAATGCCAGCACCCTGTGGTAGTACGGACAGTCCCCGGAAAGAGTTAGCAAGAAGATCTGAAACGTGCTTTCAGTTCTACCCATTACATATTCTCAGTCCCAAATACCCTTTGGGAGAAACACAAACTACTAGAAAGCAGAAGCAAATTCCTATAGCTTCATTCTAACAGTAGCCTAGGCTGTGTTGGCAGGCCAAGTAGTGGCCACTGCCTTTAAATGCATTAATTCTGCTTTTCAGAGAAACATGTGAGTCCTGCCAGAGCAAGTGGTAAGATTTCAGAGAGGTTGTGTTGTAATTCTATAAGCTTAGCTTATAGAATTACAGCTGTTCCAGGTGTGGGTCACCATGTTCAGACTGGTATTTTTACTACCAGCTCCCAGAACCACTCAGGACTTGGAGCTTAATTTTCTTCAAGAGTTGTGGCTGGTTGACTCCAGTGGAAACCTTTGTTTCTGTTCCAGTCAAGCTCTCATTTCCCCTTTGCTCCTCTAGAACAGCTAAATTTATCTCAACCTGCTTGAACTTATTTCATTTCTTGCTTCTTACTCTTTCCTTCCTGAAAAATGTTGGTTGCTTAAAGCCTGCATTTTTTTGGATGAAAAGAGGTTTCAGGCCAAAAAAAGGAGCATATAAGTGAGATGGTGGCAGTTATAGCCAGGAAGACATTATTCTGTGAACAATGAAAGAGCAGAATGTTCTGGGCACCCCTACCAAACTGCCCACCATCTACAGAGCCATGTCAGAGACTACCTATCTAAGCCAGACATAAACTATTGATGAACTACTGATGAACTATTAAGAGGCCAATGGAAAAGACTGCCACAAATAGTCCCAGATGGGAAACGGAGTCACTGATAAGGTTTTGTTGATGAGTTCTATTACCTGCCATAAAGGACCTTAACTACATCTAGAAGAAAGGAAAGCAACTGCATTCCTAAGCACTATTTTTAAAAACTCCAATGCTTTAAGTAAGAACACTAAATATCTATTGAAGTTTCAAATCCAGAATGACTCTGCTCTTGGTAAATGAAAGCTTCAGTTTTTCTGGTAGCAAGATGGAGATCTGGTGCATAGAGATGAGAAACATTTCCCTCATTAATCTCTACAGGTCTGCCTGGAGACCCAAATCTTAAGCACATGCTTATGTATTTGATTGAACACAGAAAAAACTTAAGCACACGTCTAAGTGTTTTGATGAGTGTTGCCATATGAATTTCAACATGGATTTACAGATCTATGGCTTGACTGACAGACTCAGCCCTTTCAAACATATATTATCTAATTAGTGCCTGAAGGGAAAGGCCTAGATATAGAACATTTGTCTTTTAGCACACAACTCACACAGCATTTCATGATGTCTTGACACTTATTAATTGCATTCAGTTTGAATATAAACACTGTCACATGAACCTTAATCGAGAATTGGCTGAAATACCATAAACAAAGGATTACAAGCACAGAGCAGGGAGGATGTGTCTCGGGGGATGCCACAGGGAATTTTGGTTGTGTCCAGTCTTGTTCTTGAACAATAAGGAAAATAGAATTATAAACAAGCCAGACTTTATAGATGGTAGAAAACAGACGTGAGAACAGCCAGAAAAACAGACCCAGAAATGTTTGAAATGTGGTGGACAGAAAGCAAGAGTTGTAATGGAAAGGAAGTAAGAAATTTCTATCTTATTCTTCTTGGCTGGAACAGAGACAATATTCTCAACAGCCTCTGTCCAAAGAGTTAAAAAAAATCCCTCCAAGGATTATCCAAAGTATGCACAGAACTGTAGTAGAGACAGTATCCCAATATCATACAGAGCAGTAAGACTGGGTTGCTCTCTCCAGGGAGAAAGGCAGAAGTAGAAAGGTTCTGTAAAACTACCACGTCTTCTAAAACAACTCCAGCAGCAGGAATGGTATAAAGCTCCTTCCTGCCTCCCTTCTATCTGCCAACATTCTTCCCTGAGGCTGTTCCAGATTTGCCATCTCCAACTTTATGGTCTACAACCTCCAGTCATCCCAGCTCCTCTTACAGGTTGGGACTTGTTACAGAGGCAAGATTAACTTATTTTCTTGGCTTGGTTCTACATCTGGGAAACTCCCTCCTTGCTCAAGCAATCAGAGCCTGGGACCCCAGGACATGACTGCCACCAATAGGGAGGGGAAGAAGTGGATGACACAAAAGCATTCCAGGGTTTTAGAGTCTCCTACATGTATGACTTTGAAGGTGTTCACAAGAATACGAAAGATCCTACAGGATGGAAGGACAAGACCCTAAACTTGCAATGAAAACTAAAAGGACCTCAAATTGGCAACCTCCTTCTGAATATGATACACTCTACCCTTCAGCTAAGAGGAAACCAAGTGCTGGAGCCTACACTGTGTGTTTCTAGAGCTGCAAGAAGTTAGTCCAAACACATTTTTTCACATTAGTCTGGCATTTGCTAAAAACCACTACAGCTGTATTTGTAGCTGATAATTTTTTCAGATGACCAGACGACTTATTTTCATCTGCCTGTCAATTAACTCATTTATCATTTCAACCTTTCCTTTAAGTAGAAGCATTCTCTCATAACTTTCATACCATTGCAAATTTTTACCATGTGGGGGAATCAAGTAAAATTCACCAGTGCTTTCAATCAGTGTGAGAGAGAAAGAGATGAAGAAAAGTGCAGCAACAGTATATTTGAGAGCAAAATCATTTATTCTGCCTAACAATGAAGCTGCTATCTAGAAACAAAACTGATTATTCATAATGCTACCCTCTGCTATTACCAGAACTCCCTACAGCCACCATCAGCTTTTATCAAACAAGTTTAACATGTCAAAGTCAATTTGCCTTTCCACGTGTATATTTCATAGCATTACTTCAGTATACAACCAGGCACCCAAGTATCAAATTGAGTACACATTTGTTTGTATGTATTTAATATTATCCTAGCTCTTGACAGCTTTAAAAGAACATATATCTTAGAAATAACTGAGCTTTCTTTAGGAAAAGATAGTTTTTCTTTAGGCAGCTTCGTGGCAGAGGGTTACTATTCTAAAGTAGGAAGACACACTATGCAATTGTGTATCTTTAGAGTTACACATTGCAATAAACAGTATAACTTATAGTAAAAGTAACAAACGACAGGGATATCACCCCAAACAAATACCTTGCGATGGCAAACTCGAGCTAACATGAAAAATAAGGGATATGGCAAGGAGCACACAGCAAGCAAACTGACTACTCAGATTCACCTCAGATCCATCAGGCCTCCTAACCCTTGCAACAACATTCATCCCAAGCCAGCTACTGGAACCATTGACAGCTCAAGTAAAGCAACAATACATAGACATAGATCAAGTCCAGTGTAGTCAGAAACAGACTTTTCAGCCCCAGTGACACAAGAACGGGCTGTCTCTGTATTGTGGTCCCACTTCCTAACTGCTCAAGAGCTGTTTAACAGCAGTGCCACCACTTCTGGCTTTGACCTACTCTTGAAAGCTACGTAACTATTCTCACTCCTACATCTGAGCCAACACACCCCATTTCTCTGCTCAGTCTGCCCCACGTCTGTGCAGCCACTCACAGAACTCTGACAACATCCTGCAAATAGTTTCATCTCCCCAAGAAGCACCACAGCTTCACCTGGAGTACCTGAGGGTATAAAATCCACTGTGTCCTCCTCAGCCCCACCACCAAGCACATCCCCATCGGCTCCCACACAACCAGTGGAATTAATAACAGTTTGCTCACCCATCAGAGAACAGCTTCTGCTGCCTGGTAGTCTCAGAACTGCATCTCAAACATAGGGCCCAATCTCCAGAACCCTCACTGCCCTCCCACTCCACTCCAACTGAACATCTTTTTATAGCCCAGCCTCCTCACACTGCACTCCTAGGCTGGCTGAGAGCCTCTTAATGCTCCTCTGCCTGGCAGAGGGTGGGAATGTGCCTCCCCACATGGCTTTACAGACACTGAACAACTTCACACAGTCCCTGCAAAGGCAGAGAAACTGTTGTGTCCCCAGTCAGGGAAACCAAGGCAGCAGCTTCAGCATCATCCCCTGCTGCCTGTCAGCACCAAACCTGTGCCTTTCTCACATTAGCCCAGGGAGTCAGGAGCAGCTGTGCAGGCCATAAGCCGATCAGCTCCTCACACACGAAAAGCTTGTCTGAAGTGCCCAGCACCAATGAGCTCTGAAGCCGATTTCCACACAGTACTAGCAGGGCTCCCTTTTGGATGAATCACCTTCACAGCCAAAAAATGAAAGCCTGAGGAAAGCTTATTATCCATGAAATGCAGACTTGCCAAAAAATACAAAGCCTCCAGCATTTTGAAATTAGCTTACCTTGGAGTATCCCTGCTATTTTAATGGAAGGACACCTAAGCATGCAAACACTGAAGTACAGGTTAAGAAAAGCCAGCTGAAACCTCTGGCCCAATTTTCTTCCTGCTCATGGTTCTGAAACAAGCCCATTTGGGGCCAGTATGTTCCTCTGCTTTCATATCACCAAAATCAGCACAATCTAAACTATCCCTGGCTTTAAAATACATGTGTCCCTCCTTCACGTAGTACACTGCATGTACCTGATACCAAAAGAGAATTACAAAAATCAATGGGGTTTTGTGCTTAATTGTGTTCTTCTGAATACATACACAAAATACTGAAGATTTTCCCCTAAGATGCTTTGGAAAAGCTCCTGCAGTAATTTTTGTCTCTAGTCAGCATTTCCTCTAATACATGCAACACCCAGAAATACTGAGTTTGTGTCACAGAGACACTTCCTTACAGCTGAGAATCATCAGGCTTTGAATCCAGCTAAAAAGAGATGAATTAGCAAACACAGATGACATGTTACCATTTCCTTTAAGGGAAGGCCTCACCAGCACACATGATGAATTCTGAGACCCATACATTATATGAATAAATAGCCATGATTTTTTTAAATTATTACTTAGAGCATCAGGCAAGCTTTCTCAGTTTGAGATTTGAACAAAAGGTATCACATTTTTTTTTCCATTTACAACATATACCTTGGACAGCGCTGACAACAATTAAAATGAGGTTAAAAAGCTTCCCAAATACTTTGGCATTGTCTGGATGACCACTGAATTTTAATAACAATTTCAATTAATTAAGACAGGAAACCACCAGAATCACAACAACAGTGCTATTTTATTGGCAGACTGTTGTGGGAAAGAGTACTCATCTGTTGGCCAGCAATAAAAATCAAAATAACTGCAAGCAGCCTTGGGGCTAGAATCTGCTCTTATTTACACCATCCAGGTAATTCCATTTATTGCAGTGGGACTTCTCCAGGCAGATATTGTGGTTGTGCAGCTGTTTAACACCTCATGCAGAATAGAGCCCTCCAAGGAAAATCTGGTTCTGTGCACTTACGTTTCCTATCAGGCATATACTCATATGGGACTATAATGAAATGTTAAAAAATAAAGTAAAATAAAATTGGGACTTCTGAATACAGTTTTAACTCTGCCCTCCTGCACAAGGTTCCAACTGAATTACCAAGTTCATACTGTGCCTGGGAGGCACAAGAAAGTATAAGGGGTAAAGAGCTCATTTCTCCATTCCTAATTCCTATTATTGTTAACTGAAGTGAAAAATAAGGTGGATCAGGGTGAAGATGTCAGAAGAAAAAATGATCAAATAACTTGAACAGGCAATAATATTAGTATATGGACTAGCTAGAGCATCTGGATTACAGGTGGTAGTTCTTCCTCCCAAAGAATGGCTGGAATAGGAAACAATTTCTAAGGTGAAACAGAGGACGCTGGTCAGGAGAGCAAGAGAACAGTCTTTGAATGAACCCACCGCTGCACCAACACTGAAGTAAGAAATCCTTCTGGAAGGAGGAAGGTAGACTTGGCATTTCACATGTCCTTATCTTTCCTCCTGCTTCCTTGTGTTTCTCAGTAGCTGAGTAAGAAGTCTCAGTTGAGGATGAATGCATTGCTGGAATACAGCAAGTGAGATGGCTGGGGGTCTCTGGGGGTCTGTCCCCAGCAAAGAGCTTTTCTGTAAGGCTGTACATAAACATGATGCCTTTGGTTGAGGCCACTGCACCAGGAAATGCTGGCTTGCAAGATTTCTCACTTACCTGGAATAGTGCACCTGCCTAAGTTCGAAAGCAGTAACTGTTTTGTACGTACACTGAAGGCCAGGCAGACAAATTGGTCTCTTGTGGACACAGAAGGTGCAGAAAAATCTCAGGTAAACAGCTTAGCAGAGAGGAAAACACTGTGTCCATTGCGCAATAAAGATAACATTTTTCTTTAGAAAATACTTCAGATTGATGGCAGCATATTGGCACAGAGGAGTCATCTGTACTTGGTGACTAATTCACCTTTGCAAGATACTGCTCCTACAGCTGATAACAGATCAGACAGGAGTCCTGCCCCTGAAATCATGTCCCATTAATTTCAATCACTCTGAAAGGTTCAGCCACCAAAAGTTTCCAAGTCAGCTGGCACACAAATATCTAGGCCCTGCCAATATTTTGTGATCCACTTACTGTAAACACATAGCTAATGAATGTTCATTCCCTTGATGACTATTTTGGAAAGTGGAGACATGTCTAAGAGTATTTACAAGGTATGTGATCCTCCAAAAAATTGATAAATATTCTGACACATCTTAAAACAGAGCCACCAATGCCTTCAGCCAAAGAAATAATGCTAATCATGTATAAAGACATGAGTTATTTCAGTAGTGTCAATGTATTAATTTCATTACCTCTGAACATTGCATTTGTTAAATATGCTGACCCCATAGCTTGGAAAAGGACAGGAACAAGATTAATGCAGATGAAGTTTGTTGTTAGCTGCTGTGGAAACCTTTGCATAATTGTGATGGCAGTTTTGTGTCAGTCTGTGGATTTCAGACTTCCACCACCAGCAATGGCCATTGCTAACTCATAATGTCCCCTTAGCAGGACTTGAGACTGCAGCTCTTCCAGCAAACAGGATGCTCCAACTCTGGGAGAAAAGCAGGCCTGCAAGTGAAAATGAGATCTGCCAGGGTTGGTGTGCCCCTTTCCACCAAGCTAAGTTAGAATTTGGCAATGCACTATCAACAGCCTACAAGAAAACTTGAATCCTTGATGCCCAGCATGGCTGATCATCTAAATATCTAGGCACAAGGTAAAAATTGTTTTATAAATGCACTCCTGTGCAAAAAGACATCCATACACTTAAACAGAAAGTTGAAAATTATGTTTTAATGAGATATTTTGTTGAGTCACAAGAAAAAATTAAAATGGATGGGTTTTTTTCACTACAACTCTTTAAAGGCAGATGATGAGACCCTTTGAAGACACTGAGAATTTAGCAACATGAAGTAACTTGCAGATGCTGTAAGGCTGCACCCACTGACTGCCATCTTAGAAAGCTTTGAGGCGTCAAGGAAGTTGAACGCAGCCTTCCGGTCCTCGGTCCGTCCACAGGAGAGTGTGTCTTCCAAGGGGAACAAGGAACGTGCCTCTGTGTGTGATCATGTTGCCATCTAGTGACCGCAGCCCAGAGGCCGCTCAAGCCCTGACACTGTTCCACAAGCACAGACAATGCCGTGTGTGAAGCAACAGGGTCTTGTATAACTGAGACCTCGGGGGAAGTCGGAGCCGCTGCCAAGATACACAGGATTATTCCTCCTAAAGCTGCAAGTCTCGGGCAGAAACAGCAAGTTCCTTGAATAGTGTGATAAGGAACTAAAAGCTCACAAAGATTGCTGGATCATTTTTGTGCCACCCTTGAGCTCCAGAGCCAACAGGGCAGTTCCCTTTCCTGAATTCACACCGAGAGTTGGCCAAGACCAGCCACAACAATCAGTCGTGGCCAGCGACTGTGAGAATGGAAGCGACTCTGCCATTCCTGAGAGATTCACTCAACTTTCCCTGTTAAGGGCAAAGAAGAACGAAACATCCCAGCCTGAGTATTAAGAGTGCAAGGCCTCCTCTAACTGCTCTTGCACCTGGATTCAATGGCAGATTTTCTGGGACAGGAGAAAATACAGTTATTTTCTACAGCCCAAAGGATATAGGTACCCGTCATTCTTTTAAATTACCAAAATATATAGGCAAGTAAAATCTTGGTATTACACACACAGGCACTTCTGAAATCAAACTCTCACATGCTCTTTAGGCACTTTTTACCAATCCTGGACCAAGACACTCAATTTCCATCAGCTGAGGTGGCATACTTCTTTCTTGGCAGTTTGAGAACACCAACTTTCTTTCATAAACGTGTCCATTCACATCAGTAAGTGTATGGATGTGTGTGTGCATTTGTGCATTATATTATATATATATATATGTATGTATGTATGTATGTATATGTGTATATATATACAAACAGAGCGCCTTCCCCAGGGCCCAATGCCCAATTTTTTTATTCTTTTCCCTATATAAACATTGCTACAAAATCAGTTGTAAACAACTGAACAAAGATGTTGAGATGCCCTCGTATTGGACTTCTTGAGAGTATCTCTTGAAGAGTTTTTTAACCTGCCTAATCATTACACATTACCACCTCAAAGTCTCTGGATCCTGAAAATTTCTTGTCCCCACAGTATCAGGGTTTGTGGAATTTATCCTTGTTTTTCCCTCTGTTGAAAGGCCTTCTGTTTCCACCTTAACAGAATCACACATCGATATGTATCAGTATCATCTCGATGGTTCTCTATAAACACACACAGAGCCACAAAAATAGCTCAGGTGTCTTCTTCCTATTATTCTCTGTATTATCTCTTTCTTTTTCTTTAGGATCTGAAAAGCCACTGATTTGTTTTTGCTAAAATATAAATAAATTTTAGGTCATATTTCCTGGTCAAATACAGGCTCGTTTCAGCATACTTTTCTCTTTAAATTGTTATAGAAGTTTGAGTGTGGTTTCCTGAGAGATGTGATACACACAAGAATTGCTAGCAGATATTACTTATGGGCTCAAATTTATTAGAGATCAAAGAACAGGGAAAATAAGCCTCATCTTTCTTGTTCTTCTTGGCAGTGGAACTTTCGCATCACTTAGAAAACCAAAAGGCAAGAGGAAAAAAAAAAAAAACATGAGGATATACAATTGCACTGGGGAGAAAAACATGATCACACTGAAATACCTAAGGGATCTAGGGACAGCTTCCAAAAGCTATCATAATAATTAAATGAATAAACCAAGTCAGACACTGATTACCAAGCACAGTGGCCCTTATCATCAATAGCCATAAAAGAATCTTGATGTAGCAACACCAGTGTGAAAGAGCTGAAGATCTTTCTGCACTATGATGATGCCCCAGGATTTTGGATGAGATAGTTTCTACAGAATATGGAGGACAGGATGCAGCCCCATACATCCCTCTCTGGGAATTAAGGGAATCACATTTTTAAAATGCACTCAGTGATGAAGCAAAGCTCTGCCACTCCTGTTAGATTTGCTCAAGATTTCCTGTTATGCACAAAAAAAAAAAACCACCAAAAAAATAAGATAGATTGAAGAACAGCTATGTGCAGGACTCCTATTTTTGCTCTATTAGGCTATATATGACTATTCATGTAGTCAGTTAATTTTCCCCAAAATAACTCACTAGCTGAGACTAGAGACTGAAAATTTGTTCTATTCTTTCCTATGGGAATTTATATTCCTCAGGCAATTCCTTAAAATCAGGTTTTCTTTTAGTCTTCAGCAAAGTGCTTCCTCTCCAGAGAGACCACCCAGAAGAGAACAGGAAGTTCCCATAGTTTCATATTCTTTAAGGAGCAGAATGTTGAGCTCCAGCCCCACATTTACCCAGTCACCAAGGAGTTAATGTGTTGAGCAGCTACTTCATGTTCTGCAGATATGTATGCGCTGATTAGCAGTGGTTGGAATAAAACACTACAGCTCAAGGAAGGCGGAGCATTCTCAGAAACAGCAGTCTGGCAAGGAGCTGTCAAGGGAATAGATCCAGAACCCCCAAGAAGAATGAGACAGACTGACTGGGAGCAATTAAGGAAAATCATTTCATTCTCTATAAAGGAGAGAACAGAGCAACTTTCTGAAGCTGTGGAGTCCCTGGAAATTCCCATTAACACAGGGTGCAGAAGGGAGTGAAAGACCAACAGGCTGCACCACTCATAACCTCTTGGAGGATACCAGTAAAACCTCTCATGAGGAGAGTGGAAAGTCTTGCTTGGCATTATCTCCCTATCAAACATGCTAATGATGGCAGCACTGCTTTTAGAGCAGTTTTCATCCCGGTGCAAACCATGCAGCTGCTGGCTGCTTGTTTTGGGGATCAGTCTCACAGAGCAAAGCAGAATGCTCCACTCGCTCCACTCAAACCCTTACCTGATCAGCAACTGCACCATGCTGCTAGAGTAAGCCATTCAAAAGGCAAAAGAGCCCATCCCCAAGCCCATTAGCCCTTTGATTAGTGTTATTGTCAATGATTAGCAGTAACTATGAGAGGTTTAGGATTGAACTGGCGGATTGACTGACAATACCAGCTACTTTTATGCAGACACTGGAACAACCAAGCCCCAGTCCCACCTAAGAACTTTATTACCAAATATTACCCAATTTCAGCTAGGGAAGCAGACAATAGTGGTCATGTTGGAGAAAGAAAGACACGGGATGCTAGAAATAAACAATACTCTGTTCCCCATCCCTGTATTTGGACTTGACTTTCATTCCATCAGGTTTTGTATCTTATTCAAAAAAAAAAACACTGTTGTGCAGAATCTATTATGAAACTGGTTATCCTAAATAAGCAGAAAAAGAGGGTTTCTTCTCTCTGTCCCTTGCAAAGTTTTGGTCCCAATGTAATCTAGCAGCAATGAGTTTCATAGACTAATTCCACAGTATGTGGAAATGCATTCCCATGAGGCAGCTGTGATCCTTTCTATGACTCAGAAGCTTTGAAAAATTTTGTTACAGTGAGCATCACCTCTGTGGTCTTCTCTGCTTCTTTCTTTCTTCTGTATGACCTCAGAGGGCATGGGCATGTTCCTGGATTGTTACAGAATGACAGTTACAATACAGTTACAAGCCCCCTTGCAAATCTGTGGATTAAAACTAATAAATTATCTAGAAGGAACAAGTCTGCTTAAAGACCAGAGACCAAACGGGACCCACATTTCCAGCTGGAATGATGGTGGGTGTACAAATCCATCTGATCAGCACTCTCACAAAACAGGGGTGAATGGGGGGCTGAGTAATGGGAGTGTGAAGCAGAGATGTTAAAGGAGGGCGCAGTGTCCATGGATTCAAAGGTGTGAGTCCCATTCCTGCTGCAAAGGATGCGCCGGCAGGTTGTATTCCACAGATGATGGAACAAGGAGAAAACTCCTTTTGACCATTGCTACACCATCCCTTCTTTGGGGAACTTTACCACATGCCTTCCCCTTGATCCTCATAAGGCAAATTAATCTGTTCTACGGCAGTGACTCCCCTGCGGTCCATGGGGCCTGGATAAGATGAACGCCTGACACGACCTCAGCACTTTGGTCAAGTACTCATGTGCCTCTGTGGCTCTTTGAGGATGAGACAGGAGCAAAGCTTGCCACTTGCATCCTGTCACAGATACAGATATTCCCAAATTCCCCTGAGGGTCTAGGGAGACCCTAGAATCCCCCTAGAATGCCTAGGGAGAGCACAAAGATATCCATGTTCTCCCAGACTAACACTCCCAGCCCCAGAGTGGAAAAGGCAAACAATTCCACGGTCTGACTGTCAGAGGCGTCACGGAATCACACAGTGGCTGAGGTGGCAAGGGACCTATGGCGATTACGCCGGTGCTGCGGTGATGGTTGGACGTGACGATGAGAAAAGCCGCAGTTCAGAGGCCGTGGGGGAGCCCCGATGGCGGCCGGGCCCCCCTCAGCCCGGCCCGGGGCCGCCCCCACCGCCGCGCCACAAGGTGTCGCCCTCCCCTCAGGCAGGGCCGGGCCGGGCCGGGCCGGGGCCGCCGGAGACCCCCGCGGGGACGGGGCCGGGGCCGTCACCGCGCCCGAGGCGAGAGCCGAGAGGTCCGAGAGCAGAGAGCCGAGAGCGGCGGGGGGCGGCTCTCCGAGGTCGGCCGGGAGCTCGCTGGGTCCCGCCTGCCGGCGGCTGATGCGGGAAGGCGCTGCAGGGCCGCGCCCGCCATGTCGCGGAGCCGCTGGAGCGCCGGGGCTCGGGGGAGGCGGCGGCCGCTTCTCCGCCCCGCAGATCCACGGCCTCCTGGAATCAGAGGCGTTTAGGGTGGAAAAGACCTCTAAGGTCATCAAGTCGAAGCATTAATAGTGTCGAGTCCACCACTAAGGCATGTCCCCAAGTGTCACATCTGTAATATTCCCAGGGATGGTGACTCTGCCGCTTCCTTGGGCAGTGTTTGACAACCCTTTTCGTGAAGAAATTTTTCCTAATTTCTAAATTAGTCTAAACCTCCACTGGCACAACCTGAGGCCCTCTCCTCTCATCCTGTTACTTCTCTTCTGGAAGAAGAGACCAACTCCCACCTTGCTAGAGGCTCCTTTCAGGTTGTCAATAAAGATAATAACTAAACAGGGCTGGCCCCAGACCTGAGCCATGGGGAAACACCTCACCACCTCCACAGCCAGATCATTCTGCTCTGTTCCCGTGACACCACTGTCCCTTTAGCCCAGCTTGTTTTGCACTGTGTCCTCTGTGCAGTGAAAAACTCCCAAATCCTGCAGCCTAAGAGGGTTCCTGATATTTCCTGTTGCTGGGAGAGTGCAGCAGCATCTTATGGTGACTCTAGGTAAGGTTGTGGTCTGTATTGAATCCCCTATATGGGCCAAACAACCCTCCAAAAGTGACTAAATCACAGAAATCACAAAATATTTTGGATTGAAAAGGACCCAGAAGGATCACCAAGTCCAACTCTTAAATGAATGGTCTGCATGGACATCAAGCCTTGGCATTGTTCGCACCAATGCTCTATTCAACTGAGAATATGAACATTTCATCCTAAAACAGGTCTCTTGCAAGGCTCAGCAGCCCCTGCTTCTTTTCAATTGACCCTTGAAGACAGTTGCAAGTCAGGACTAAAAGACCTGTCTGGGAAGGCAACAGCTGCTCTTGATGGGAAATGTGTCCACCTCCCACGTACTTGTCAGCTCCCATCTGCTAGAGGGTTATCAGCTTCCTGACTCTGTAGGTGGGATCACCTTATCTAAGTGCTGTCTACTCCACTTGAGGCACAATCAGACCAGCCCAAGCAGTCTGAATTAGTGGGCTGAGCTCAGTCAGTGGATATTCCTCAAAGCCTTTTAATGGACAACTCCATTAAAGTAACAGCAGTATTATTTTTCCATAAATCCAATTGGGTGGAGAAAAGAATGAGTGTCCTTCTAGGCTGTCACTCTCCGGTGGCTTCCCAAACTGAATGACCCTTTTCAAATGTACCAGTAACCTTTCTCTAAAGATGTTTTGGTGATCCTGGAGGACATCTCGTGTCCCAGCCACACATAACATGTAGATCCAGCCCAGACCACACACACTGGTATTCAGGTTCTGAGACTGAGAGCTTTCACACACGTGGCCCTAAGTGTGCAGGAGATGGGAAGAAAGAGGTCGCCCACAGCAGCCTCTGAGCAATCCTGAAATGATGACATGTATGGAAATGACATAGGAGGGTTCAGAGCAGGAATCTGCTCTCACGAAAATATTTGCCCTCTGTGACATGAGGAGTCCTGCTGATGTCAATGAAACAGGAGTGGCAAGCTCTGGTCCTCAGTAAGGAGTCAGATTTCCCTATTTTTTTATACTCACAGGATTATTATGAACATCTGGTAAACAAATTCTTTCTTAATGGTTGACAAAACTTTGACCATTTCCTTTTAGACAGCTGGCTTAGAGTAGGAAGACACAGACTCTAGGGTTTAGATTCACTCTTTTTTTCATAAGTAGCTTCTTCCACACAAGATACAAGCAAAGATTCTGCTTACACATGACTGTATTCACCAGCAATCATAACTGCTGAGGGAGAAAGTTTTCTCTGAGGATCTGTTTAAACCCATGAATCCCCCTTTACAGGACAGACAAAGCAATGACACTAGCTCTGTACGTTCCAGTATTTGTTTGATACCTCTGTAAAATAAGGTTTAACAATCCTAAATTCTGTGCAGGAAGTTAAAGAGTAGAGTTACATAGTGATTCAATGCACAACAACGAGATAATTAAACCTGGCACACAGGAGAATTCTTTCTAATTGACTTCCTGGATCAGATTTTGCTGGCAAACATTGGAAGTGAAGATTAAAAGAGTTTAACAGCTTCCATCTTCAAAAGGTGACTTTTAAGGGGAAAATATCATACATCATTAAGAATTTCATTGGAGCTGCCATGAATTATGTTCTAAACAAGACATACTTCAATGCTGTCTTTGCTTACATTGGTTCTGTAGGTCCAAGTGCATCCGTAGGGGAGCTTATTTTTTGTTACCATGGTGAAAATTATTTTCACTGTATGTGATCACCATTGCCCCCTCTGTTTGCTCTTAATCTCTTCTACTCCTCCACTTTCCCCTTCCAAATACATAAGCATCAAGATTTCTTTCTTCTTCCTTTTACCCATTGGTAACCAGAAAAACCATCTCACAAGCAGTGATGACACCTGTTTATTTACTGGTTTGGATAAAAACCATCTCTCTTTGTACTCAAGTTCTGAAGACAAATCAAAGATATGTAATAACTAGAGGCTAAACTCTTTTTTTTTTTTTTTTAGCCTGCTGAAATGAGGCTTATGTGATCCTTCTGTCTGTTTTCTTCTTCTTTCCCACCCTCCTCCTCCATTCAAATGCTTTCAAACCTGTTGGCCAATTCCAGCTAAATTTGGCAGAGAGGGAGGAAAATAATATCTTTTGCAACCTCACCAAGCCTAATGAGAATCAGAACTGAGCTGAGAAGAGAGACCCAAATGATCACCCCTGCTTTAGGAAAGACTCTGTAACTCCAGAGTCGCCCATTTGGCCGATGGGCTGACCCAGCAGCAAGCACACAGCAGCCTCCACACTGGTTATTGCTGGAGCTTTCCCAGTGCCAGTGTCTGCTGCCTGGCCAGCTGGCACTGCGGCACAGGGAGAGCAGGTGGGACTCATATGATGAGGGAACAGAAGGTGCTGTGGGTCTGTGCAAGTCACTGTGTGAAGCTGTATTTAAAGGGTTGTGTGTGCAGAGGCATGGGATAAAGATGCATAGGAAGCAGCTTTCACTGCATCATCTGCTCCCAGAACAGCTACTCACAGTGGCTGATACTACCCACTTGATAATAGCCATCTCCAAATAGCACAGTATTCCAAACAGGCACGATTCTCTCCCCGTGATACATTTAGCTGTTCTACATAAGCAATTTGGGTAGGATACATACCAAAAGCCTTCCTGTATAAAATACTGAACAGAGTATTCCTTATCATTCATAGCCACTGCCTCCAGACAACCTATATTATGCCCTTTGCA
Organism: Zosterops lateralis; assembly: GCF_965231275.1. NCBI lineage: Eukaryota > Metazoa > Chordata > Aves > Passeriformes > Zosteropidae > Zosterops > Zosterops lateralis. Next base: position 9,496,552 of record NC_139764.1, read on the forward strand.
TCCTGGGTGGGAGCCAGGACTGCTAGAGTGATGAATCAGTAACATCCATAAGGAAAATGAAATGGAGGAAGCTCTTATTCAGTAGATTTTGCTTTTGTTAATTGTTGCTATATTTCATTCCAGCCCCACATCCTTTCAATCTGCTGGGACTGTGACTCAGCTTCAGCAACTTACATCCTCAGAAGAGAGAGGAGTCACCCTCCTGGGGCTGATTTCACTATTGCTTCATGGCTCTATGGCTTGGCAGGTTTGTCCGTCACACAGATCCTTTTGCAGACCTCACACATCCCACATCCCTGTCTTGTCCCAGGCAGCTGACCACAATGAGCAAGGACAAGGACAGCATCAGGGGCTAGCAAGATAATCCTGCTAGCTGCAGGATTAGACAGCTGCATAGGGAAATTCTGGCTTTACTCACTTGGTATCATTGTCCTACCCTCAGCAGATACATCATCTAAATGACAGAGCTTGAACTTGGCCTAAAGACAGAGAGGAGCATGACGAACTCTCCAATCCTGCCAGCACCTGATGGGCAGGCAATCCAAATTAACAAGGGCAAATTATTTCTTTGGCTGTGGCACTTAAATCCAGTAGATTTGGTTTGTCAGTCATGAGTCAACTCTGAAGTAAGCTTGTGCCTTCAAGGTATGGTATAGATGCTTCAGAAGTGACACCTCAGAAGTCTCTCTGTAGGTATGGAGAGCTTAACATTGCTGCTCCAAGGTAGCAATTACACTAGGCAGCAGGTTGGGAGGAGGGGTTCACATAACTGGCAACCAGAAAGAAGGAGTCAAAATAAAGTTAATGAGATTTTTTTTTAAGATAAATGCTGTGTCCTCTTTAAAATAGATCAAGGCCTCTTAGGTGGAAACTGAGGGAAAAGCAAAATGAAAGCAAACCAAAAAAGCGATGAATAACAACAGGAAAATAAACTAGAAACATGTGTAAAACAAAGACACAGGCAAAACCAACAGGCCTTTCCAAGCCTCACCCTTTAAGCCCCCTAGAACCAAGAGATTGCATGCAGTCCCCAGTGTCATTCAATGAAGTTATTTTCTCCTTTTTGCCATCATCTCCAAAGAAGACTTCAAAAACCTGACATAGATATGCTTTAAAGAAAAATCCAGACAAGGCACCCAGATTTGGCCAGCAAGCATGAGGTCTTTAAAACCAGATAAATTTTGTATTTGAGATTGTCCCTACAACTTTTAAACAGCAAGGAAGTGTTCAAAATGCTGGTAATACTGCACAGATTGGATTAATTAATAGTTGGGGTCTTGGAAACACTAAACAATTATGCTGCTTTCTAGACATAATTAGGCTATTTTAAATTTTTTTAAAGTGTTTATAGGAGGTGTTTATGTGCAAACATGTAGCTTTCAGGTCAAATTGAAATCCAGTACTGGAAGGTAAGCCACAAGGACTGAGATTTGGACAGAGACACCAAAGCCTGTAAACTTTGTATTTTAAGTCCAATGTTTCCCAGTACTTCTGGAGACAGTCCATTTATGTTGCTAAAAGACCCAGCTCACACCACAATGACAATGGGACACTGTAATGAAATTGGTGGGACACAATAATGATATTGGCAGCTGCCTGCAAGTCTTCTACTGTTAATGTTTTAGAATAGGTCAGGCACCATAACCCATATTTAGAGTGTGCTTTTCAGAGACATTGGCCACCCACAATTCCTACAGGGCTAGGCACAGACACCAAGCCAGCAGCTGTAAAGTTCTTATTTCAAATGTTGTGTTTCCAGTCAACACACAAAGCTTAGGTAGGGAACATATTGTCAGGAATGCCTTCTGGGTTTGTCTTTGGTTTGTTGTTTGTTTTTTGGTGTGGGTTTTTTTTTTTCTTTCTTTCTTTTTTCTTTTTTCAGCCTGTTTCCCACATAGTTTTACTGAGGAGCAAGAAAATCAAATGACTTGCATGGAGGTCACAGAGTGAGTCATCAGCTCAGCCCAGTGACGGTCAAATAATGCTTATTTGTAAAACTATAATTTTGTAGTGCTCTACTGCATAACTTTAAAAATGAATGTATGGGAAAAATACACCCACGTATGACAAACGTACTTATACTCTCTCTGCTTTGGGTGGACGTTCTGTTAGTCACAGGGAAGCATCTGTGTAAAGCTTTTTTTGTTGCTGCTTTTTGCTTCTCTAGACATTTCATCAAATGGTCCCTGAGTCAGAAGAAGTGGGTTTTGCTATTAAAGTCTGTGTGGAGGCTGCATTCCAAAGCTGTTGGAGGATTCAAAGATAAATATTCCTACTTCGGGAAAAAATTAAAAAATAAAAAAACCTAGCATCTTTGATTTAAAAACAAAAACAATCCAAACTGAATGTAATGTTTACGAAGACAGCAAAAAACCAATGATCCTTCCTGATAGTTTCTGGAACCGAAACCTGAGAGGAGTTTCATTAAAGCACAAGTTCTTTTAAAATTGCTTTCAATTGTATAGCATATGCGCCTACTGTGCTAAAAAAAAAAAAAAATGGTATTGATTCATATTGAAACTAATTCCAACAGCAACAAAGTATTAGCCAGCAACCTCACACAGCCACTGTGCAATGAACAAAGCTCTTTGGAGCAGGAGCCATCTCTGTTCTGTGATTTGTATTTTGTGTGGTGAGGGTGGAGATGCAAGCCTGTAATAATCTGTCTCAAGAAAATATTTGGGGCTGAGCATATATGCTATAGCTCCTTTGGATGGCTACTGTGGAACCCTCGCGTATCCTTGCAGATAGATGAATACACATCAAGAAAATGAGGGAGTGCAGTGGAGGACAGTGGAATCACCCCATCCTGTTGGAAGTGTTTCCCATAAACATATAAAACCAGCAGCTGCACAACACACTGGAGTTGTAACATGAGGAGGTCAGACTTCAACTTAAATCTAGATGTGCTGCTCACAGTAGCACCCCTGCCTTAGTTCAGGGCAGCTGCTGAGCAGTACCTTCAAACCCAGAGACCTCCCTGCTCTGGTCTCCCATGGAGGGCAGAAATCACAAGGGCAGTCTGTGGTGTCTATACATAGTATCTGTTGCCATCCCTTCCATGTGGCACCTAAGCCTAGACCGGCTTGGAAAGATTTTTCCCTCCCACCTGAACATGTCGAAAGTGTTTCCTCTTTTGCCCGGGGTGTGCCGATGTGCAGGAAGAAGGGACTGATTTGTTCAAGGACAGAGGAGCCCACAGCAAAGCTGGGCACTAAGACTGAGCGCAGACTTGTCTTCTTACCCTATCCCACTTTGCCCATGTCCAGCAATTACCCCAATAGCTGCTTCATAGTAAATGAATGTTCCTGATGAGGGGAGGGAGTTTAAGGAATTCATCCAGCCTCCTTCACTTCTCTAGCTTTAACTCTTTCTTGCCTGGCTCAGCAGAGACTGACTGCAGGGCTTTGCCTCAGTCGCAGCTCAGGGTGGAGCTGGACACACGGGGAGGAGATAAGCCTTTTAAAGTGGAGCTCTCCATAAGGAAAAATGTTGAGCAAGACTGCACAAGAAAAGGGGACAATTTTGTTTGAGCTGACCTGGTTCCAGCTTCACATTGTCACTGATCACAATCTAGGGGAAAAGAGTTCTAAAGCCACATTGATCACAAAATCACAGAATCACAGAATATCCTGAATTGGAAGGGACCCACAAGGATCATCAAATTTGAATTCCTCGCCCTGCACAGGACAGTCCCAAAAATCACACCATGTGAGAGAATCATCCAAATGCGTCTTGAACTCAGACAGGGTCAGTGCTGTGACCACTTTCCCCAGGAAGCCTGTTCCAATGCTCAACCCTTTGGGTGAAGAACCTTTTTCTAAATATCCAACCTAAACTTTGCCCAATTCAGTTTCATGCTGTTCCCTGGGGTCCTATCATTGTCCCTCTGCTGCCCCTCACAAAGAATTTGTAGATTGCAATTAAATCTCCTTTCAGTCCCCTCTTCTCCAGGCTGAACAGACCAAGTGACCTCATATGGTGTCCCCTCCAGACCCTTCACTCTTTGATAGCCCTCCTTTGGACACTCTTTCTTATATTGTGGTGCCCAAAACTGCCCTCAGCACTGGAGGTGAGGTTGCCCCAGTGCAGATCAGATCAGGACAATCCCCTCCCTTGCCCAGCTGTGCCTGATGCCCCCCAGGACAGGGATGTCCCTCCTGGCTGCCAGGGCACTGCTGGCTCATACCCAACTTGCCATCAACCAGGATCCCCAGGTCCCTTTCCATGGCATTGCTGTCCAGCCTCTCATTCCCCAGTCTGTACATCCAGGCTTGCCCCATCCCAGGTGCAGAATTTGGCACTTGCCCTTGTTAAACTTCCTATGGTTGGTGATTGCCCAGTCCTCTCATTTGCTGAGGTCTCTCTGCAGCATCTCCCCACCTTGGAAGGAGTCAACAGCTCCTCTCAGTTGTGTATTGTGTGTGAACTTGCTCAGTGTCCCTCCCAGTCCTGCATCCAAGTCCTTTATGGAGATGTTGAAGAGCACAGGGCCAAGGATGGAGCCTTGCAGAGCCCTAGCAGTGACAGGTCCCCAGTCTGATGTTATCCCAATCACTGAAACCCTTTGTGCCCCAGCCCTGAGCTCACCCCTCACAGGATGTGTTTATCCAGCTGGGGATGGACATTTTGTCCAGAAGGATCAGACAGTATCAAAAGCTTTACTGAAATCTAGACAGGTAACATCAACTGGCTTCCCTTGATCAGCTGGGTGGAAATCAGGTCTGATAAGCAGGACTTGAAGCTGTGCTGGCTGTGACCAGTGGCTGTCTTTCCCTTCAGGTGCTTTTCAATACCTCCCTCAATAATCTTCTCCATAATTTACCAGTCACTGAAGTGAGTCTGACAGGCCTGCAGCTTCCAGGGTCATCTTAATTGCACTTTTTGAAAACTGGGACAACATTAGCCAGCTTCCAGTCAACCAGGACCTCTCCAGCCTGGTGCATCTCATCTCCAATAGCCAGACCACCAAGGCAATTATAGCTCACATCCAAGAAAAACTAAGAAGATGAATGAATAAAAATGCTGAAATATTAGATCAGCAGCAGAACAATGAAAACCCCAAACAGAAACAAACAATGTTATTGCCTTTTTTCTTTTCCTTTTTTTTTTCCAACTTCAAGCTGAAAACCTGTTTGGGCCAGAATTCTTTGGAATCGTGCTTCTGAATGTGCCTATAGTTAGGAGATAAAAAAAGAGGCGTTAAAGCTGTTAGGAGATGTGATCATCACAATGAGGGACTGGTTGCAGCCTGCAGGAACCTGAAAAGAAGCTGGTGAGTGCAGGAGTTAGAAGGCATTGCTATGACAACAAAGCAAACCACTCCTGAAGAGAATAGAAAATATGTACAGCCATGCCAAGATCATAAGCAAAGAAAAGTATATTCTAAGTGGAGGCAAATGAAACATTTACTTGGAAAACAAAATTATGCCTTTAGCATGCCTGCTTCTTTATGCATGGCACCTCTTCAGGAAAAGCATGCTTTTAGCAGAGGGAAAGAAACTTTAGTTAAAGTACCTTTTTTCTCAGTCCTTATTCTTTGAGGAGGTAGCAGAAAGATCTGTGCTTTATCTTTGCACTCTCACATTTTGGTTATCTGTGATTGTTTAAGTTATCTGTGAGGAGGTCTCTATGCTTTTTTTCCAATTGACACTTACTCTACTTTTGAATAAATTTAATTCTAACTTTTCCTCCTAATAAAATTCATCACATTTACCAAAAGACGCTTTTTATTCACAGTCAAAGCTCAGGATACTCCATGGAGGGTTAAACCTAGAAATTCCTCTAGCATTCTGGCAGAGAAGGTTTCCATGTTCTTCTACAGCTGCACATAAGTCATTAGCAAGATCGGTCCAAGCAGTTTTCTGGACCATACCTAGCAGAAAGCTCCCTGGTGACACTGATGCTTGATGACAGTCAACTCTTGAAATCAGAGCCAGCCTGGATGTTGACAAAATGGTCCACGCACTTTGTGTGCTCAGCCAGGAGGGGGAAAATCCTCTGTTTCCCAAAGTGAAGGAGCAAATGAGCAAGCCAGAAGCATTCACTATTCCAAAAGCCTGCTGAAGAGGTGATGAGCAGTGTCCACGGTTTGTGGCAGGGAACAGAGCTGGGCAGCTTTGTGCAAAGGATTCTTCTGCAGAGGGGATGTCCTGTACTGGGGAATTGAACAGATACTGCTTGAAACAGAGCAGTATCAGGTCCTACCTGGACAGTCTTATGGTGACTTTTGAGACTTATTTTCTAATTTGGTTCTGGAGTGATAGGACAGAGAGCGTCTTAAACACAGGCTCAAGTGAGCTGTCCTCTGTCTCTACAAGAGCCTCGTGATGCAGCCCCTTGCCCCCCTCCTGAGCAGTTCTGCACCATTTCTGGCATAAATACTTTCCTGCTTCAGCCTCAGAGACTTCATTCCCTAGCCAGAGCCTGAAACACAGAGCTCTACTGTTAAAAAACATGTGCTGTACCCCATAATACATCTAGAACACCAGCAAACCAACACACGAGAAACGTTGGCCTGGGCTAGGAGGTATCTTGCACTAACAACAACAACAACAAAATAAGTGAAATTGTCCTTGCCTGTACTGCTGCTGTGGAGGGGCGTGGGCTGAATCCCCTAAGAGAGACACGGCCTGTGCCACCAAAGGGAATTTCAGCCTACAGCAACGCCACCAACGTACCCAGACATGCTAAACTGTCAGAAACACTCATCTGTCAGCACAGCTCTGTCTACACCAGCACCTTGCCAGCAGTGGGGGAGTTCATTTCTTTCCACACCCTGGAATTACATTGGCAAACTCTGTAGGTTACACTAAGCCACAGAGTGCAGGCCACGTGTGCATACACTTTATTGGCCTTCATTTGATCCTGTGCATTAAGGGCAGCTGGGCTTCCTCTCTTTCTAATTACTAAATAGTAATTACATCCATTGTTCCCAGTGGGCAAAGAGACCCTGTTCTCACATATCCAGAAAGACAAGACATATAATTAACACCTTGCTGGGATAGAGAGCTTTTGTTCAGATTAGTCATTACATGTCTTGCAGCCTGAAAACAGTGCTTCTTACATTCATTTCAACTCACTTCCTCTCTGCCTCAGAGCTTACTCCTTGCTTCTTCCCAGGTCGTTGTACGTGTATGAGTCCAGCAGCAGTGCTTAGTAATCTGAGGCCAACAGCTTCATCCCAGTATCCAGAGCAGGAGGTCCTGAATTGACACGTCCATCCCATGTTCCGTACGTTGGTGGGTGCTGTGGCTGTTGCTGCTGCTACCAAACCCATTTGCAAAGAAATGGCAAAGGTTTCTGCCAGAGAAAAAGGGCAAAGAACAGCTCTCCTGCCTTGAGACTTGGGCTACAGGAAGACAGTGAGGTTACATGCAATGGATGGGCTTGAATTACTGTTTATTACTCTCCTGAGTCCTTGTTTTTTTTCCTTATGCCATTTCCATTCTCACTGAACATCCCATTTTTACTCTACATTCTGTCCCTTGTACTAGACTCCACTCTCTACTGACCAGTGTGTCTAAAAATCTCCTTTTTGTGAATGTGTGGGTTTAGGTTTTTTCTTTTTCACTTTAGTTTCATTTTTATCAAGTCTTTAGTTCAGTGCTTTCAACTGAAGGATCCTAAACTGGCTGAGGACTGGCACAAAGTAATAGTTTAGGACAGAAAGGGGGTGCACAGAGCAAGAGGGGATATGCTCCTCTCTTCTAGCAGCAATCTGCCATTAAATCAACTCAAGCTCTCTTCCATAACTTTGCCATTTGTTTTAGCAACACAGTGATTTGGGTGGCAGTGCTATGAGGAGGTGGGGAAAGCTGAACGACAGCATTTTGTCAGTAATAATATTGCATAGGTACAATTACAGCAGCAAAGAGTCACTTCATTTTGGGGCCAAAATTGCATAGCTAAAAGCCAGAGCAGGGTCTGTCTTATGACATGAGTTTCTCAGGAAGAGAGCAGGAGCTGAAGAGCAGAAGCAGAAGCATTGAGGAGCCAGAGCAAGAGCAGAGACCAACAAATTTGTCACAATCAATCCAATTTTGGGCCACTGAGTGTCGAAGGAGCAGCTGTGGCTACTGCCTTCCAGCAATAGCTCCCAGCAGCACAGCTACCAACACCCAACCCACAGGTATTTGCATGTAGCCAGCATTTCATCATTTCACTTCAAGCTTGGTCCAGCTGGTACTACCTGATTTGGCGAGGTCTTTGCAAGCCCAGGGTGATGTTTTGCCCAATGGGAGCTTTAACCCAAAGCACCATACCAGTACAACCTGAGTGAGGAGGAGCACTTATCAGCTTAAAGACACCTAAGTACAAAGTTCCTTTCATGGTGCCAGTATCTGCTGCTTGTCATCAGCATGGAGCTAGAGGTCAGCTCTGTATCAGAGCACTCTGAAATCAGTTGGATTAACTTAAAACCCTTTTGTCAGCTCCATAAACTAACATGGTGCACAGCTGAGTTGGTAGCATATGACATTTTCACTGCCTCAACGTAGATAAAGCAGCACTGTTTCTTTGAGGAGAAAAGGTCTAAAAGAGATCATTTCACATCTGTACTAACTTAATAAAACCAAAAATAGCTGTGTTTTGTAAATGGAAAGTGCAGCCACACTCATGCAAGCCTGGCAAACTAAAAACTCCTGTAGCACACAGTTCCATCTTCTTTTGCAGCCTCTAAATCCAATGGCATCTGGTTGCCTTGGGTTTTCAGCCCTTCCAATTAACTAACAAGTTTTATCTCCCACTGGTGCAACTGAAAGGTGATTCTGTGATCACACAAAACATTAATTGCTCTTTTTTCTGCCCTTGACATAATTTAAATAACATCCAGTCCCAGCCTACCAAAGAGCCAGTGTAAGGAGCTTTACAGAGGTCTGTGCTTAGCACAAGGAGATTGCAGCACACAGGTAAGCAATCAGGCAAAATAAACAGCAAGTTCTTCTAATACAACAGCCATGCAAAGGTACTGTTCACTTTATGTGACAACTGCTGTATCTAGATGGTGTAGGGTGTTTAAATGGATTTGACACATTTTGTTAATGATCCCTGATTGCAGAGCTCATGTACTGTGGAGTAGCACGAAAGCCCTTTGTGTACATACCCCACCAAAATTGGTAGAACCTAGACAAGCATCTAAAACCACCATGACATCAATATCCCTAAAACACACAGTGGTATTATTGAACTATGATTTTAAATGTTATTGTTAGAACTAACAGCTTAAAGCCTGATGTAGCAAAAAACTCAAACCATAACAAACCAGAACAAACAAACAAAAAAACCTCCCAGTTCAGTTCTCCTTATTTTCCAATGCTGTGCTCAACAATATTTCAGCAGCTGCCTCTGGAGAGGCTAAAATATCACTGCAGGAGTCAGGCACTGCCAGGAGAAGGACACAGAGCACTGAAGATGCACACTACTTCCCCCACTTCATGAAGAGATCCAGGGCAGCAGCCAAAGGAGTGTTATTTTGGAGCCTTCTGTAGCAGCAAGTAAAGAAAGCTCAGCGGTGCCCAATGGGACAGGCAGAAAGAATTTGTCCCAATTGCTCTGGAGAAACTACTTTCTGAGGAAATCATGGGAGGTCCCTAATCTGCTCTTGCTGCTAATGGCTGGAGATAACAGTGGCTGTACTGCCTTAGGCATTTTTTCTCCCGCTGCCTTGAGTGGGGACAGTAGATGCATTTCCCCAGGTCCTCGGTCCCTTCCCTGAATGAAAAGTTACCTACTGCCCCAGTTAACTCAAAAGGCCAGCTCTGGGAAGTGTGGCTTAATACTGGAAAAGGCCCTGCTGTGAGGAGACAGGGAAAGTAAGATTAAAGACAAAAGCAGCAGCAAAGCTGAACCACAACATCTGATTGAAATCTCAGGTTTTACTCACAGTTTACTGAACCTTTCTCCCACTTCCAAATTTTCTCATGGCAGAATGAATTGCTCTATCAACAAGTGTAAAAGGAAATGATTAATTTACCCCTCCCATCCAAACTGATTAGCAAGGCTTCCATATCTTCAGGACATACGTAATGAATGAGATTCCTGTGATTACAGCCAGGCACACCGAGAGGACCCTGGTGTTGGCATTCATGGCACTGCATCGAAAGCTGTGAGGACCACACAGAGTATCTGTGCTCATCAGAGACAGCAGCAATTTCTTAGCATGGTGAATGGTGGCCCCTGTAGTCTTTGACCTTGTAGACATCAGTAATCTGGATTAAAAAACAATTTGAAAAATCCCTGTTTCACACCACAGGATGCACTAGACTAATGGGAAAACGCTGGAGTCCTGGATTCCTTCATGCATACCAGAGCAAGGGGAGCAATGGTCTTCCTTTACAAAATGTGAGGCACAACTTGTTGGGACAAACACAAGAGGAATCAGAAGCTTCTATCTCTCCAAAAGACAAAATGCTGACAGCAATTAATGGATGGTATCTTGTTTTCTTACACAACAAGCCTCACTCCCAGTGAGACGGGAATTCAGCGTGAGCTGGAAGCTGCAATTTCTGACAGCTTCTTCTTTTGTGGTGGCATGGTTCCCAGCTGCTGATCTTACCATGTGCCAGGCAAAAATCTGTCCTCCTGCTATCTTTGGCCTCCATGCTATCAATTGCTGACCTTGATTCAGAGCTGCTCTGGTCTGAGTTAAGTGTCATCACAGCCAGACAGTGGGGATTCTCTGCATTAATGTACTCCCTGTTGCTAACAAGGATGGGAAAACCAGGCTGGAGATCCAAGCAGGAACATGATGGTCACTCTTCTCTGTTCTGTCCTTCAGATCAGATGTTGAGCCAAAGCCTCTTCTCCAGCTGCTTTCAAGGTAGAAAATACAAGCTGTCACTGTCATTCTCAAAAGAATAAGAAATGAAGCTCAGCCTCAGCACACAGGCCAGCATCCCCCTTCCCCCTGGAGGAAAATGGTTTCTGTGTTAAACTTTCACAACTAAACCCGAAACCCAGAGATGTTTGTTTTAGGTTTTGTTACAAAGCTAGAACACAGGCCAAGTTTGGGAAAAAGAAAAAAAATCTGGGCAAAGTTTCAAGCATATCAAGACCGATTTATGGTTTTGAGTGGAAACCCTACTCAATTCACTACTTTCACAGAGACTTGATCTGAAACCAGGCACAATCTGGCAGCCTCAAGATGACTTTTGCTTCAGGTTACACTGAAAATCAAACCCAGCACATCTTCCCAAGTATCCAAGCCCATAGGGCCCTTATAAGAAAGAACAACTCACAATCACCAGTTCTCTAGAGATCCCGTAATTGCACAGCAGTACCTATGGACTGGTGTCACTCCAGTCTCACATGAGCAATGGATCTGCCATCAAAACAATACCGGAATATATGAGTGAGGGGTTTTAGTATAATATGTGTCATACAATTCAAATTCTAGCGTGTAATTTTTAATTTCTTGGAGTTTCCCCCCCCCCTCCATTTCCTTTAATTGTTTGTTTTGCTTTTAATCTCTTTGCTACTTTGGTACAGTTGGCTTTTTATCAGATTGCAGACCAAAATTCTGGTATTCCTGTATCAAAGATGGTAAGTTGTTGCAGAAATTGAGAAAACTGTTGTGGCACTGATAGTAATTCACCAATTTTTCTAAGCAATAAGGTGCATGCCTTACCACATGCACACAATGTATTATCTCTGAGCTTTCTCTTCTCCTGCCTAACACTGATACTCATGGATTTGTCAGACCTGCTTTCAAAACATTAAGCAAAAATGTCCATTTGGAAAAAAGTGATGGCAACTGTGCCATTTTTATATGGACAGCACAGGAGTCGGCATTTCACAGAGGCAGAAAGAAGGCTGAAGTAAATAATGAACAACCAAATCCAACCAATTAAATAAATTCATTATTTAATGATCCAGTGCCTGGCTTCTACCATTATTTCACATTGTTAAATATAACTTCTTGCCTCTCTGTTCCAGCCCTCCATTTTCCAAGTCCCACTTAACACCTTGTAGATCCAGACAGTGAGGGTTCAGGCATCCCTGAGTCCGAGGATGTGCTCCAGACATGGGAACATTCACAACTGACAGCTCTAAGTCAGTGTTAGGGCCATGCAGTCCATGCTTTAAACAGATGTACGTGTGTGCTTGAATACACACTGGGAATAGGCTTCCATGGGATTAGCCACTGGGAACACACACTAAGTGCATGCTGAAGTTTTTGTGGGACTGGCAGGCCTATCTATTAACAAAAGAAATAGATACATAAATACTACTTTGCACATATCCAGTCCCCCATCCTAATTCTTTGTATTTTAATCAGATTAAACTTTACAGAAACATATTATTTCATGACAAAAACACCATGAGGAACAATCCCTCTGTACAGGGTATCAAAGAACCATCTTGAGACATGGCTCCAGTTGAGTTGGCACGAAAGAGGTAAAGCATCCCAGCCACGAATCCTCCCCAGGCCGGCAGGAAGCCACGGGGAAGTTTGCTTGCTGGAGCCAGGCTCCTGGAAATGTGCTGCTCTCTGTAGTGGTTTCAAAAAAAAAAAAAAAAAAAAAAAAAAAAACAAAACAAAAAAAAAAAACAGCAAGTATGATGGGCTTAGCATGCGAGTCGTTCTCCATGCTGCCTGCTTGCTTTGCTTCAATAGATGCAGGCAAATTATTTCGTAGCCCCCTTTTTTTCCCAGGTCCCTGCTGAGCTGAGCTTTGCCTCCCAAATCCCAGCGGGAGGATAGGGGTGGAGCTGCACATCCTCCTCCAGCTGCAGCTGCGCTGCTCGAGTCGCTTCCACCACCACCACCAGGCCCCGCAGGTCCCTTGACCCACTCCCTTCAAAATCCGCCCTTTGAGCCATTTGTCGTGTCCATTTTCACCTTTCTGTGACAAGGAACCGGCGAGAGGCTGCGAGCAGCAAACATCCGCCCGCCCCGTCACAGGCGCGTCTCCCGGGGGCAGGAGGAGCCGGATGCTTTGGTTTCCTTCTCCGGGACACCCCATAGCAATCTTCTGAGCTGCGGGACCAGCCAGTGGATTCTGCCTGCAATTCTTCACCTCTACGTGGACTTTGGTAGGGGGTTAAACTGAATTAGTGGACAGCCCAGCAGTGCCAAGAAATCTGAGTTATCCTAGAAGGCAGTTTGTGTTGCTACTGCTTTGTGTATCCTTCCCAAATTTACCAGTCTGTGCGATCTTTTCAAGTGCAAATCACCTGAGGTGACTAAGGTTAGGAATGAGTTTCTGGATTTTAATAACAACGGCCAGCTTGTGCCACGGAGCTGCCAAGGAGCAGACCGAATTCCTCCCTAATATAATCCCAATGAAAGGAGGGTTATTGCAGCAAGGGTAATTCTTACTTCTTCATGCTAGGCATATGCCATTTCTTAAAACGAGTTTTCTATTTACATTTAAAGTATCCTCCTCCGAAGACAAGTGAGTCAGGCAGCCACGCTGTCTACTAAGACTGACTAAAAAATGAAAAGAGAAAAGTAATCCAGCTGAAGCACAGCTGGACAACTTTTCTTGTTCTTATTATTTGATGCCCTTCAGGATATAAAGAAAGTCTGTGCTCCATTGTTCCAGTGACAGAACAAGGCCTGCTGAGACCCCACCACTTCATTACAAAGCATCTCATGATGGAGCAAACACAGAAGGCCACAGCTGGCCAGCCCTGGGAAAATCAGAAAAGGAGGTTTCTAACTTAAAATGGGTTGAATTCAGAATGTCTGTCCCCTGCTAGTCAAAGCACACAGCATTACTTCTTGGTTGGGAAGGAAATGCCTGTCACCTAAGCTGCCAGTTACTCCATCTGGTTTTAAAGAGCTAGTGCCTCCACAGAGGATGTTACAGCTGGAAGGAGAAGCTCTAGGATTTGCCTGTCCACTGGACACCACAGTGCAGTGCAGCACAGCACCCCTAGAGCAGCTCCCACCTGCCCCTTGCCCCTACAAGCCAGGCAAACACTGGCCCTGCAAACCACATTCTGCTTCAGTCGGTTGCTTGGGTTGTTTCCCTCCTGCCTATCAGCATCACCTCTCTTATCTGGAGTGAGCACAAGGCATTTTGCTCCTCCATACACCCCAAGCCTCCCTGGGGAGCAAGCAAGCCCACATCTAGAGCAGAGGGGTGGCAGCTCTGAGAGCACCTCCTGTCTCCACAGCCCTGACAGGAAAAACCCACCAAAGGAGAGAGCCCTGCAGATCCCCTGCAAGAGATGGGGTGCACAAGAATAAAACTTGTCCCCAACATCCCAGGCATGGCACATCTGCCTCTCTAGGGCCTGCCAGCAAACTGAGACAACCCAAGATGCAAGGCTTGTGATGGTGATCTGGCTGGAAAATCAGGCCTCCAATGGCACAGACACTTAAAACTGAACACCATAAAGCTGCACACATCATCCCCTGTTGGCTCAACTCTTCCCTCATTGCTGTTTCTTCAGTAGCTTTGCTGGGAAATGAGAGAGTGCTGCTCATGCTTTTGCCTTCAGCCATATACTGGCCTCTGCCCCAGGTTCTGTTCTGTTCCCTGAAAATGTTCCATTCCTCACATTACACATCCCCCTTTCGTTGTTTCTGCAGAAGCAATTCCTTCAGCAGGAATTGAATAAAGAAAACAAACAAACAAACAAACAAATAAAAAATTAACAAAAACCCCACATAAAATATCTAGGGAAGAAAAGGACAAACCCAAACCATGCAATTTTGGAGTTTCCAAAATGAATGAAACATGGCAAGCATTTTCAACTCTACCCAAAAATTTATGGAGGAAATACACACATATCTACATTTCTTGAAAGAAATTGTTTTGGAAATGCCACAGCATTCTATTTCACTGCCTCTTAAACACAGCCCTCTGATTTACTATTTTGAAGTGGCATTTGCCACTCAAAAGAGACATGAAATAAAAGAAAGTGTGAGAAACAAGAGGGGCAACTAACCTCAAAACAAAATGCTGCATTCAGAATGCAATTTGGGCTGACCCAAAATAACACATTGGGGTTTTTTTCCCACTTCCCCCGAGCAAAAACAAGTTTATTTTTTTTTTTAAGGGAAAAATTACCATTTCTTCTGCTTTGATGCAATCTAGTTCTTTTACTCTCCATTTTCCAGCTCAGCTCCTGAACTGAGGCAGCCATTATTTCCCCAGGTCTTTCAAAGGTTATATTCTCTGCTTTGTGCCTTCCTAACACACAATGCATGGGCAGACATGGAGCAAGCAATTAACCTTTGCTCCTTTGGGCCAAACTGAGCCCTCAAGTAGCCCATTTTGTTCCATCCTTAACTTCTACATAAGTATTATCCAGGCAACCTGACTTCAGAATTTCAAGAGCTTATAAAATGCTCAGTGCAGATTCTGTGTTCACATGAGTGTGTAAATCTGTACACATTTAATCTTCCTACCTCTGTCACATTTACTGTATGGCTTTGGCAAGTTGATTTGCTCCCATGGCTCAGTTTACCTAACTCCAGAGCAGAAATGAGCTTTATCAGCACAGCAAGCTGCTGTGCCTACTCATGGGTGAACTCTCCTGAAAACATCACATTAACCACTGCACTGGTGTGCAAGGAAGTTTCTTTACTTCGCCATCTACAGAACTCCAAAAGGATTTAATGGTCTAAACCTGCCTAAACCACGTGTCTCTTTTGTGATGTTACTCTGCTTGCAAGAGCAGCCAAGCTTTGAGAAAAACAGCTTCTTCCCTCCTTGCCTTTCCCCTTTTCATTTTTGGTTTGGTTTGGGTTTGTTGTTTTTTTTGCATCTTCCTCCGTGGGTTTCCGGCAGTTCCTTACAGGCCCACAACACACAGCTGTGCTCACCGTACCTGTGTGTGTGCTTCTGACTTTTCACCCCCCAGGAGATTTGTGTACAAGATAAAGCACCAGCTTGAGGAAATCCTGTGTCACCGACCTTGCAGCTTTTTGTAGTGGGGATGCCAGTGAGATTTTGTCCTTCTGGAAGTCCTGCTGACAGACACATCCTTGTATTCTTCACCCCTTGAAAATCTGAAGTAAAGATCTGG
This sequence comes from Zosterops lateralis, assembly GCF_965231275.1. Classification (NCBI taxonomy): domain Eukaryota; kingdom Metazoa; phylum Chordata; class Aves; order Passeriformes; family Zosteropidae; genus Zosterops; species Zosterops lateralis. Next base: position 9,512,536 of record NC_139764.1, read on the forward strand.
GTGCTTTACACCATCTCCACAAACACTGGAGGCTTCACCACTGCTCTGTGGTTTTGCTGTGGCCAAGCTCACTTTCATTTTCACATGGTGGAAGGGAATATGGTGTCTGGGTTTTGCCCAGAGAATCCTGGACTGAAGGTCTGCGTGATGTACCCCAAAGTCACTGCACACACAAGAATGAAAACCATATCCAGAAAGAAAAATTGGGACAAAACAACATCCCAAAGACACTTGTTAGGACTTCAGAATGGACTCAGGCCTTGGACATCTGGTTGTTCTGAGTTAGAAAGAAGCGGGGTGCAGAGTCCCTGTGGTTTTAGAGGAGTTCATGGGCACCTAAGAGCAGGCAGCCACATTTCAGCCTTTCCAGCCTTAGTGCCTGGAATTGCAGCCTTCTCCTCCACATCACAGTAAAACTTCCCAAGACCGACTCCTAAATATTGATAACAAAGACACACAAATATACATGAGAAGACAAAGCCAGGCTTTTCTTTTCCTGAAGCTGGCACTGCATATGAGACAAAGATTTTCCAATTCCACTCCAACTGAACAGATACACACATGCATTTTTTTTCCTAGTTTAGAAAAGGAAAAAGTATTTCTTTGGCTTTTGTTTCAAAAATGCTGTGACATTTTTCAGCAAAATGTTTCAATTAGGGGTTTATTGTTCTTTCTTTCTTTTTTTTTTTCCCAAGTAAGATGAATTTAGTATCTTGTTCCACAGTCTCAGCAGGAGAGTAAATCAGAATTTCTAGGAAACTCAGAAGTCTCAAGTGAAAATACCTGCGTACAAAGCAAAGATGTAAGATAAGGGACATAGAAGAAATAACATTTCCTTTGGGAGGAGAAGCTCTTGTATTCATGGCTTCCAGTTTGAACAGAAATGTCCTCCCTCAGAAATTCTGCATTGCTGGCAACCTGGAAGATGTAGCACAACTAAGAGAGTGAAATCCCTAGGACTTGATGACAACATTAAGGAATTACCGGGACCCTCCCACAGGAAACAAAAGTCAAAAAATGAAAAGGAAAGAGGCCAACAACACCTTTCAGTTAAAAACTCTCTGTAAGCCATTGCTTTACAGACAAAAATGACAAGGGAAGCAGTATCTTCTGGTGGCATATATTCCCATATTTCCTCTTCCTTGTGAGCTTGGCTAGGACATTTGTGTTGAGCCCAGTAACCCCACAGGAGGCTGAATAGCATTTACTGCAATGTCCAGACACAAGAGAGCCTTGAGCATCCCAAGTTAGCCCAGGATACTCTCCAACCATGGTACTCCAGGAGAGAGATTGCCAATATCTGACATTTGAAAGATTGCAAAACAATCTTTCCTGTGAGCAGCTACAAGTGAAGCTAACATAGAATAGAGGCAGAAAGGGAAGTCTCACTCAGGTTGAAGTTTGGAGGTTCCCTCTGTATACCTGCAGGCTCTCTGAAGCTGCTGTTTGGTTCCTGGGAGCCATGGATGTGGTGAGAAAAAATTTGGCATTAAACCCATGAAGCCCAAAAGGAGGTCTCTGGTTCTGCAGGGGTTCTGCACAGCCTGTGGCAAGGTATCCATTGCTGCAGGGAGCCAAGTTAAAGACCAGCTGCTGGTCTCACCATAGTATATACATCCAAAATAAATCTGCAGTGGTCTTACTCCTGGTGTATACCACCATAACAGAGAGGAAAAAAAAATTCTCCAATAACCTTAATCAGGAGAAAGACATCTAGAGCTAATCAAATAATCCTTTACAGAAGGCATGACCAGCCCTTCTCAGCCTGCAAAGCACTGAGCAAAATTTTCATGCCATGGGGAGCCACCAGATCCTGATCCCTGAGCCTGAATAATGTGTGGAGGAGGAGCTGGGAGGCAGAAAGTGAGAGCTGCCCATCCCTGAATTCTGCATCTCCCTCCCAACACCAGCTGTTGGACCACAGGGGTTCCTGCACAGGCCCACATCCACCAGGCAAGTTGGCCACCCCCAATCCAGCACTGGGCTGAATTTTCCCAGTCACACACATCGTCAAGCATCTCTAATTCAGTGGGAATTAGAGGCTTTAAGATCCGACTTCCATGATTCAGAAGCTTAAAATTTTGCGGGCCGTGGGTGCGCTTCCCTCACGTGGGACATCTGAAAGGCCAAGGCTTGCTCATCCTCAAAATTACACTTAGTGCTTGGATATCTTTCATGTCGCAGTGCAATTTCCAGGATGAATGCATGTGCTGCACCCCTTTATGGTAAGTGTGTTTTAATTTAGGCCTCGGTGATGTAAGACCCTGAAAAAGTGCATTTAAAATTGAAAAGGCAGCTGGTCCTTCAACACTAAAGGCACAGAGACGATACCACAAAACACCTTGTGAAGGGTGTGCCTTCTTCAAACACACCTTCATTAGAAAGATTAAAATTCAGAAGAGAGACAGCACATGTCTTACAGTCATTATTAAAAAAAACACCAAAACCAAAAAAGTCAGTGGAAGCATTATAACTACGAATCTAAGTTTAGTTCTTTATCCAAGTTGCATGTTGGCACAAGTGCAAAGGAAAGGGCTCTTGTTTAGGCAGCAAGTATTTGTAGGTGAAAACACTACTTTAAAGGGTGAAAAACGTGTTTCATCTGTAGAGGGTTATTTTTGAACTTGGAAATCAAGGCATAAAGGATTTTCCTAGGGCGGAAATGCACTTTTACTCAGGCCACACAAGGCAAACAACTACAACCATGTTCTGTTTGATGGGGCAGCATTTCATTTTAATCCATGATGATATAAACTATAAGAAGAGAATTAGCAGTGTGCTATTTAGGCTTGAAGCATTTAACTTTGCTCCAAAATTCTTCTAGGTTTGGAGTAATTCTGGTATGTCTCACAAATATATCAGAATTTATTTCTGTCCTTTTCAATGGTAAATTACAGAAGAATAGAGGGTCTCAGGTGATTTATTGTGACACATACAAACAAGCACAGGGAATTAAATTCGAGTGGATGTTGTCTTCCTGTCTTAAATGACTCCAAAATGCTCTTGAGTTCAAGTCCTCTTCCTGACACCCAGGTATCTTCTTGGGCTGTAGTTCCTTCTGCTGTAATGGAAGACCAACACTCTCCTCCACCCCTACAAAGGACTGTGAAGGATACAAATGAAAATTTGCATGTAAGATCAAACATGATTACAGATACTCTAACTAAATCAAAAGTCACAATATATAATTTATTATTTTTAAAATTTTTTTGAGATCTCTTGTTTCTCAGTGATTATCTCCACCCCAATCCTTGAAAAATCAATATAAGAAAATACAATGAAATGCCACTGTTAAAAGGTCAAAGCCACTTTTGGGGTAGTTGTGTGCAGCAAAGTTACTGCAAAGCTTCCACAGCTTCCTGCAATAGGAGAGGCTATGATCAAAGAAAGCTCTGGCTGTGATTTTGGTGATAGCTAAAGGGTAGTGGCACAAAGTCCTTACCACTGGTTGCATTTTTTAGAAAGCACAGGGCAACAGGCTCTAGTGACCTTTCTCAAAAGGTGCCTTGCTCATCCTGTTACTAGGGTAGGTCCATCTGCAGGGGGGATAGAATTGACCTTGCCACAGGAAGATGGAAGTCATCTCTGCTTTCTGCCCTCTCAGGATTTTAAAGCAGATAGCCATCCCTGTTTCTTTCAAGAAAACAAAGACTTATCCTGCTTTGCCTGCAAGCCAAAGAGAGGCCAAAATTTTAGACTGCCATCTCACAAGAGTTTGATCAAGTCTTGTGGGACAGCTTTCACATTTGTTACTTTCTTAGACTGAAAAACATCAAAAAGAAGACCCAAGTCTCTTTAGTGCTGAGCAGGAACCAATTTAAAGGAAGTGTTTCAGTGTCACAGCTTTCCAGAACATTTTATGTGGCAATAAATTAAATACTGGTAGTGTGGCAATGTCTTTGGCACAAGGAGAAGCAGTTATGTGCAAGGTATTGCATCCAGACCATGTGGTTACAGAGCAGTTCTTTCACCCGTCAATGAGCTTTGGACTACAACTCCCATTGTATAGAAGGAACAGATCAGGTGGGAGAGAAGAAGCAGAATGCAAAAAAAGAAGAGCCCAAACTCTGTGATATGTTTGATGAAGACAAAACCGATGGTATTAAAAAAAAAATACCATCATTCACCAAAATGTCATTTTCATAAGCTCTCCAGCTCTCTGTTAGTTGTTTGGGTTTTTTTTTTTTAATGGTGACAAAATGCAGAGATTCCTGCCCACACATGACCCTGAAGACATGCATAGTTCCAGCATACATGTGTGTTCTCCAGTACATGAAATCAGGAGGCAGGAATTTACCACGGTTCACTGAAGGTCCATAATGGCTATTTAAAATAAAATATCTCTTCTGGATCATCTGATCCTGCTGCCACTTCCTTTAGTGGGGCTGAATCAGGCAGTTTTCATCAGTGCCATGTAACTCCTCCCTTTCAAACCATCCCTCCAGCCATACTTTGTAAAGCTGCACTCAAATAATTATCATGTGTAAAAGTACGTGCAGGAGGGGATGAAATTCTCTTCCTAAACATAGCTTACAGCACATCCATTTAAGTGTAAATGCTGGGGTTTCTAGACTTGAAGAGAAAAACAGAATCAAAGGCAAATGTTTACCTGCCATGGATATGGAGGTTTCCTTCATAGTCTCTTCAACTTAAGTCAAGGTTAAGGAAGTGAAGCTTATTTTTCAGAATGTTGTCCATTTGCTATTTTCTAAATAATTCTTCTTGGTCATACAAAACCTTAAATTAACCCCCACTCCTACCCGCTTGCAATTTTAGCACGATGGCATTAACTGCAGGAGGAACAAAAAAAGCCCTTCAGCTGCCACTTCAGCACACCCCATATCTTGGATTGTTTTTACTTTCAGCTTTTAAGGTCAGAAGAGGCATCCAGCAATAACCAACCCTTTTTTTTTTTTTTTTTTTTTTTTTTTTCTCTCTAAGAGACTGGAGAGTCTTCTGTCTTAAACAAGGGAGTTTTGTGAGCAGGATCAAGCTTGTGCTTTTGGTCTTATAGGTGTGAAGCTCTCATAACCTGGGCTTGCATTTCTGGGCTTTGTTAAGCCTGGCAGAAAACACTGCTGGGGATGCAGCTGGGAATGGGCACCTGGAAGGCCTTGCAGTACCTGCAAATAGCAGCTTCTGCTAACAACCACACACAGAGCAGAGCTGTGAGTCTTCATTCCCTTCTAGATGGAGCTGGCATCCATGCTGGAGTATATTTTCAGTCCCCAAAGGTTTTTGTGTGGAGTGACTAATTATTTTTCCCCTTAGAACTGGGCAGGGAAGCATAATATGTGTGTGATTACCAGAACATAAAAGGAACATAGGATTATTTTCCATGGGAATCCTTGGGAACATCTTGGAAGGTGGCTGTCTAAGGAGGACCATTTTCTGCAGGACCATTAAATTCTCCTCCCAGCTTCTTCATCATGTGCTGCAACTTATCCCAAAGCTATTCAGTGGTGCATGGGGTTAACCATGAGCCTTCTTTAGCTCTAACTCTCCACCTCTGAGTCCTTCCAGGACACTCATAAGCCATGTGCTATATTTGCCTAGCTGGAGTTGTTATGAGGATGTTGACACAAGGGAAAATATCTGCCTGGAGAAGAGGGTGGTGGACTGGCACCCTTTGAAATTAAATATGGCCAAGCATCTGCAAAGAGCTGAGTGGGTCCGTGTCACTGAGCAGCCCTGAAGCCAAAGGCTGAGTAAATGAGGATACAGACAGGGTATATACAACTCATTTCCCCTGTGTACCATCCACCACCACACATCTGACCCAGCCATGTCAGCATTTCCATATTTCAAATGCTTAATTGAACTCCAGAAGCCTTTCCTGATTGATACCTGTGTGGGGGTTTCTCCCACAGCCAGGTCTAGACTGGGTAAACCTGCAATTAAAACCACTCAGACACTGAATAGGACCCTGTACTCACAGCAAGACACCGGGTGCCAAAAGGAGGTCAAGCCACAAAAACTGGTTTTGCCAAAGTAGTCACCCAACTGTTCATCATGTCACCTGTTTGAGGCTGATCAAAGAGCTTTGCCATAAAGGGGATGAGGATGTTCAGAGAGGATGGTCTCACAGCAGCTGTGAGAGAAAGGGAGGAACACCCAAGTGAAGTTTGCCTATCAGAAGTCAGCTTTCTGAAATACACTTAAAGGTTCAAACCTAACTCAAATAACCCCCAAGGAGGGGAGAAAAAGGTGTGCACAACTCCAGTGTTTTTCTGAGATCCATCCATTTTTGTGCTCCCTGAAGTAAAAGCAGATTATCTGGCATCTGTTTGTTCAGTTCCCATGAGGCCCTGGAAACAGCTGTATCAAAAATGCAGAAACCTCTCAAGGGTGGAAAGGCATCTCGAGACAAGAGCAGCCCTTCCCTCATGCCAAAAGTAGCCTGGCTTTAGGACTAATCCTGAGGTTGGAGTGACACTTGCAAAGTTTCTGCACACTTAATTTTCAATTTGATGGGCCAGGGCATGCTGAGTGGGGAAAGCACAGGAGCAAAGCACTGCTGCAGAACTGGCAGCAATAAGTGAAGGCTTTGTAGCAGTTTTTCCTTCCAAGCATTCAGCACACAAAGATGTGCACAAAAAGTTCAAGAAGCACCTGTGCATCCATCTCTTGTTGAGTCCATGCAAGGGACTTGACTCTAGTGGCTCTTCCAAAACCATCATCCTGCACCAGTACATGTAAAGAAATAACCCCCAACCAACTCTGCTGTCTCACCAAACCTGCTAATGCCAACCTCTCACCAGGTTGGAATCTGGGGGTGGGAAGGCTGAAGTGTTGAACTCAAGATTAGAGCATTTTCCTGCTATCTGCACCACAAACACAATGTGTCATGTGCCTGTGAGACTACAATTTAGGTCTGTTATCATCCCTTTATATCAAAAGGAAGTTATGCACACAAAGGAAACACCAAACCACCATGTCAGGGGGGCTATAAATCACTTACTGCTGAATATTAAGAGGGCAACAGAGTGCCCAGTAGGAAAGCAAGAGTTTCACCATCTCCCCATTGCAATAAACTTTGCTTTTATTTTGGGAGAGGATGAAGGAGAGCACGGAGTTTGAGGAACACAGCTACAAATGACACCAGATTTGTCCCACAGGCATGACTCATGCCTGACTGTGTGCACTGGTCAGTGCCTTCCCAGCCATCAGCACATTTGTTGCTGTTGCCCAAGTTGATCCCATGGTGTCCAGAAAACCCACACAGGCAACAGCGCAGAGATCGCCTCAATGTTGCTACTTGCTGTCCTAGTAAAATGCAGGTTTACCAAAACCAAAGAATGGAGAAGTGGGATAGTTGGCTCATCTGGCAGCAAGGGTCCTTTCTGCTTGCCTGCTCTGGTCTTACCAGCCTCTGAAAGGACATCCTGGGAAGAACTGAAAGAAGCTCTCCACATCCTCTTCCCCTGGCAGGTGCCCAAAAGCATCCTGACAATTCTCCAGACCACATGCTAAAGTCCCACTCCAGCTGAAAAAAACCCTCTGTATTTCCAAACTCTGTGACCTCCCAAAAAGTGTCAGCCCTGAAAGACTTCACTCTGAGTGCAAATGTTGCAGATTGTTTCTGTAGCTCTTAAATTCTGAGGAATTATGATGGGGGAAAACACAGATGTAATCATTGCTTTTAAAATATGATTGCTGCTCAAAAGAATTATTGGGGAGGGGGGTAATTGTCTGGAGGATGGCATGATTCAGGACTGCTGACTTCCACTCCTCACTCATTCAAAGTCACCAAGTGAGTCAGTGGAAAAATTATTGAATTCAGCACAGTCAACAGGGTACCAACATTCTTATTTAGGTTCCTAAATCAACAGTGTGGAAGATTTCAGCTCAAAGGCTGAAAGGTTTTACAAGTGAGAGTAAGTGAAGGTAGGAGGCTACACTGCAAGCCTGAAGTAAATGCCATCCTAAACTTTGACACTTCAAATTCCAGTGGTTCTCACCCTAAATAAGTGCTAGCTAAAGGTGTAACAGCACTTCAGGGAAGTTTATTCCAACCAAAGCAGAAACAAGGTGCTCTGCAACAACTAAAGTGTAACTCTGCAAAATAAATGTTCGTTTGGAATATAAAACACAGGACAGTCTTAGCAGGCAAATCGTTAGTATGCACGAGCTGCTGCCTTGAAGCTCTGCCACCAAAGGCTAATTAATTCTGGGTACCTTAACGATCGCATCGCAGGGAAGCGCTATTCTGTGTCTGAGCAGAAGCTCTGTATACAAACAACACAGAGCACAAACAGGAATCACACCTCTGAGAGAGAGCCTTTTCATTCAGAAAAGTCAGTCAGCTCAAGCATGCTGCTTACAAGAACTGGCACAATAACCTGAATATCAGAAAAATAAAATTCAATACTTCGATGGAAGTAATAGTAAAAGGGGTTGTGCAGTGAGTGAGAGAAATCATTAAGAGAATAAATCGCTTAGCAGCTTGCAAACTGGCAGGACAGTGAAAGCAGAGATCAAATAAGAGATCTTGCAAATCCACAGGAAATGACTCAAGAAGCTAGATCAAGTAAAACTTCAGCTTCCAAGCCTCAGACACATTTGCTTCTCACCATCGGGGTAAATATGCGCACACACAACATAAGCACATAAAAATACATCCAGATCACACAGACAAGCTCTCAAGTATTAATCAGACAGTGATTAATACCCAGTCCTCCTCAGAGGTATAACCATTATAATGGCCTTTTAATTACATGATTGTGCCCTGGGTTTTTCACATGGCTATAACTCTTCTCATGTTCTGCTCCTGTAGTAACCAACTGCTAAACGCCACTCTCCCCACTTCAGGCAACCATCGATGTTCCTGCTAATCGCAGAAATTTTTGGCATGAAGAATTTTGAGGATGGTAGAGGTCTGTGCAATCTCAGCATCCTTTGGGGGAAAGAAAAGACATAGGATGGATGGAAATGTGTCAAATCATCACATCTGGTCTCTTATTGTACAGCAGCTGAAGACGTTCCTGCCATTTCCTTGCCCCAACCGCTTACTCCTGCCCTGACACTTCCTTTTGCTGCCAGCTCAGCTTTGCCAAGATGTTTATCATGCCATTCTGCAAGCTGGATCCTTGAATAACTTTCCAAAAGAAAGAGGTATTGGGGGGTATTATTAGCTGGGACCATTTAGCACATCCAACAGTGTCACTCCTCAGCGGGGGATGCATTAGCACAGCCGAGGGGGTGACAAACTGTGCTTTGCAAAGGAATGGGTGGGAAAGGGGTGGGGGGATAGGCAGCATTGCCACCCAAAAGAGCACCCACAGTCTGCCAAAGGCAGGGCAGCAGGCTTGCACTCTCATACATTATCTGGTGTTATGGCCAAACCTCTAGCAGTGAGAGGAGCATTACTATACTATTGTGCCACAAAACTGCAGATTCTGGTACCACCTCCAAAGGACATGCTGCTTCTCCCTGAGGAGAAAGAAGACTTCAAAGCTTTCATCAGCTCTTGCCTCCATCTCATTACTAGCAGTCCACAGATTTCTCTCTGAGTTTCCACTTCTGCTCCTGGAAAGAAAATTTACAGCACTTAGAAATGGAAACCCAGCAGAGCAGAAACACAATTTCCACACCAAAATCTGAAGGCCCATTCAAGACTAAATCCCAGGGACTAGACTTGAAAGTTAAATCAGTATGTGACTCCCTTAGGAACTGCAGCCATATGGAGACTGAATATTCCAGTGCAATGAGAGCAGAGGGCACATCTCCCCACCAGCAGTGGGAAAGGGATGCTGCAGTGGAGGGGTGCAAGGTGATGTGCTTAGATGGTACAGACACATTTCTTCTCCCAGGATTGCTCGATCACAGAGGACCTGATGGAGGAATCAAAACCAAAACTCATGGCTAGTTACTCAACCTCATGGGCCAAACTATCTTTTCAATAGTCAGCTCTTGTGGACCAAGCAAGCCCTGAGGGCAGGTATCACGGTGTAGCTATGAGCACAACTCAAGTTGGTAGTTTACCTTTATGGCACTGTTGATTGTAGCAAAATACATTTGAACTGACCTATGAGAAAAGCTGTATGATGTCACCAGCATGCCAGCCTGTACCTCACAGCAATCCTGAATGTGGCTTCTAAGGGCAATTGGAGCTCTTGTAGAGGGCAGGGTGAGGTGGGAAGAACACAAGAGTGGTGATAAAACAGCACCTGAATCTCGGGAAGTGCTGCTGTGGGGACAACACTGGCTCTCTGGGCTTCTTCTACTGATCAGCTGCCAGACCACTCACTGGGCATTACAGTATGGAAAGGCTTCCTATGGGTTTCATCAGCCACAATGAGGAGCTGCACAGAGCCAGGCTGCCCTGGGCCGAACCAAACCAAGGTGAGCCAGGCTGGGCTGAACCCAGCCAGGCTGGGAGAAGTCAGGTCGAGGTGAGCCAAGACGTCCAGAGAAGGGCAACAAAGTTACTGAAGGCTCTGGAGCAGAAATCTCATGAGGAGTGTGGCTGAAGGATCTGGGGGTTTCTAGCCTGAGAAAAGGAGGCTCAGGGGTGACCTTATCACTCTCTACAACTCCCTGAAAGGAGCATGTGGCCAGGTTTGGGGCTGGCCTCCTCTCCAATCAGCCAGTGACAGGACGAGAGGACACACTCTTATGCTGTGCCAGGAGAAGTTAAGGTTGGACATCAGGTGAAATTTCTTCACAGAGAAGGTGCTGAAGCACTGGAATGGGCTGCCCGGGGAGGCGGCGGAGTCACCGTCCCCGGAGGTGTTTAAGGGAAGGCTGGACGTGGCACTCAGCGCCACGGCCTGACCGACACGGTGCTCGGTCACAGGCCGGACCCGATGATCTCAGAGATCTTTTCCGACCTGATCGATCCTGTGATTTTTTCTGAGCGCGGCCTGGCAGGGCTGAGCCGGGTCTTGCTGGGTCTGGTTGCGCAGGGCTGAGCGGGGGCCGGCTGGGGCTGCACCCTGAGCCGGGCCGGGCTGGGCCATGCCGGGCTGTGGGGCAGCAGCCGCAGCCGGGCGGGCCCCGCCGCTCGGGCCGTGCCGTGCCGTGCCGGGCCGTGCCGTGCCGGGCCGGGCCGGGCCGGGCCGTGCCGTGCCGTGCCGTGCCGGGCCGGGCCGGGCCGTGCCGGGCCAGCGGCGGGCGGGGCGCGGGGGCTGCGGCGGGGGGCGGCGCCGGCGGGCGGGGGCGGGGGCGGCGGGACCGCACCCCGGGCGCTGCGCTGCGCCGCGGGGGCTCGGGGGGCCGGGCCGGGGCGGCGCCACTGCCGGCCGCGTCTCCTCCTTCCCCGCCGCCGCCGCCGCTGCGGCTCCCTCCCTCCCTCTCCTCCTCCTCCCTTCCCTCCTCCCGCCCGGAGTCCGGCGCTGCCCTGCCCGCTTCCCGGCGGCCGCGGCAGCGCCGCCGCTTCCTGCCGGGGCTCCCCGCTCCCTCCCTCCCTCCCTCCCTCCCTGCCCGCTCCGCCGCCCCCCGCGGCGCCCCGCCATGGCGTGATCGCGGCCATGGGGCTGGCCCGGCGCCGCCGCCTGCCCCCGGGCGCTGCGCCGCTCCCCCGGGCCCGGACCCCGCGCCGCCGCCGCCGCCGCCGCGCCCCGCCGCGCCCCCGCGGCGCGCTGACCGCCGCCTCTCCTCCTCCTCCTCCGCCCCCGGCCGCCGCCGCCCGCCGCCCAGCGCGGCCCTAGTTCCCCCTTCTCCCCCCCCGCCGCCGCCCGCGCTCCCGCGCCGTCGGGCCCGGCGCGGCCGCCAGCCCCGGCCCGCCGCGGCGCGGCCTCCCTCGCCATGTGAAGCTCGGGAAGATGCGGAGGCGCAGCCCGGCCGCCCGCGGCGAGGGATGAGCCTAGACGGGGAGAAGATGACCGAGGAAGCCTACCCTGACGAGTGAGCGGGGGCCGGGGGCGGGCGGGCGAGGGGCACGGAACCGGGGGGGAGTCTTTGTTGCCCCGGCGGGAAGCGGTGCGGGTCGTGCCCCGCGCGCGGAGGACAGACGGACCGGCCGCGGGCGGACGGACGGACGGGGGGACGCGGACACGCGCGTTCGTGTGCGCGCCGCCCGCCCGCCCGCGCATCCGCCATTTCGCGCTCCCCCCGGGCCGCGCTCATTTGCATACGGCCCTTTCATTCATAAAAACCCCTGGGAGGGCGGCGCGGGCCCGGCGGGGTGCGGGGCCCCGGGGCACGGCAGGGAGGGGGCGCCGCCGCCGCTCCCCGCCCCGGCCGAGGGGCTCGGGCTGCGGGGCGGGGGCGGGAGCGGCGGGCAAGGCAAGGGAAGGGAAAGGGGGAGCGGTGCCCGCCCCTCAGCCCCGGGCCCGGGGGGGTCGGGCAGCGGAGCCGGGGCGGGCGGGGGGACACACGACGTCGCGGATCCCGCCCCGGGCCGGGCCGGCCGCCGCCGTTTTGTGAATAGGAGGGCGGCCGCCCCGCCGTCACATGACGCCGCATTCATAAAGCCGGTCACCGGCGGCCTCCCCATTCACCGCCACCCCCCGCCGCCTCCCCGCCGATAAACCCCGCCGAGGGGCCGCGCCGGGGCTTTTAAAATGCCCCACGGTGCGCTTTTTTCCCCTCCCCCGTTTTTTTAATGCTTTCTTCCCCAAAATCAAAACGTAAAGCTGCTGCGGCGGAATGGCAGGAAGGGCTCCTTCACGCCGCGCTGGCCCAGGGGCTGTTCCTGGCCATCTCCTTCGGGGTTTTGACAGGCAAGAGGAATGACTCACTGGCGTGCAGGACTGGGCCGCTGCCAAGCGCCATAGGATGTTACCCTGCTTTAAAACGACTCCTTGCAGGGCTTATAAAGCACCGTCGGAATTGTGCAACTTTTTGGCTCGCTTTTGAGGTCCGAAAAAAATTCGTAATTGGTGGCATGTGCCAGGCTTCGTCGTGGTGAACTTAGTTTTTGGGGCGATTTACTGGGGAAATGTGAGTGGTGAAGGAAATGGCTCCTGCCCCCAATGTGTGTGTTGAGAGGAATTGTTATTTTGGCAGCTCCTAATGAAGAGGCTATAAATACGTGTTTATATGTAGCTTCTAAAATCGTGGTTATTTTGAAGTTGGTGAGGTTCTTGCAACAAAAAAAAAAAAACAAGCAAGCAAAAAAACCCAAACAAACCATACCAAAAAAGAAGTAGTTGCATGCAGATTGGCGTGACCTAACAGGCTGGAAAAATGTGGCCAACTCATTTCCACTAAAAACCTGGTTCTTCATTTGGTTGGGTTTTTTTTTTGTTTTGTTTTGGTTTTTTTACTCCGTAAATTGGACAAGAGGAAGAGAAGTGGGTCCCAGTCTCTGGGTTTGAGAGCACGGGGCCAAACCTAATCCAATTCAGCGGACAAAAATCTGGCGCTCACCAGGCCTTCATCTTGAGGCAAGATATTGCTCCAAAACGTGTTTTCCTGCAGGCTCAGTGCAGAGGTGAGTGTTGGTGTTAAACACCAAGCACTTGCCTCTGATGGTTAGCTGGGGGATTATTTTTTTTTTTCCCTGACTGTAGGCTGCAGTTTGTTTTGGAGTGAATTCTTCTTGCACGTGCCGCAGCGCTGCCATGCTGACAGAGGCTTCACTAATGGTTTTCATGTGCATGGAAGCTCTTGGGTGATGCCACTCTCCTGGGGTCACCTGTCAAGCCAGCAGCACTGTGCCTTGGTCCCTTGGAGATGGGGAGTGCTGATGACCACAGGGCGCTGGTACCCAACCACATTCCCAGGCCACTGAAAGCTTTTTCATTAGAGATGTGTTGATTTTCAGGGTCAGCGATGCCTCATGGTCCTTTCCTCATTGCACATCCCAGGTGTCTCTCCTGGCTGGGAGCCTGGTGCGGGCCTTGGCTTTGTAGGGCACGGCGAGGTGTTTTAGGTAAGCCATGGCTTCCTCTGTAAGCTCCTCGCTTCCAGCCTTGCATTGATTGATAGCGCTGCTGAAGTAGGTGACTCATGGGTTGTTTTTTCATTTCAGTGGTGGGTGAAGTGATTTGATTTTTTTTTTTCCTCCAATATATATGGTGTTAAAAGAAATAAGGACAGGCTCTTCTGATAAGTTTTCTCAAGCTGTCAGAACAATGGTAGTATAGCACGCTATTTGCCCTAGATATCTGGCTTTAATTTGCATAGCTATTCTTGTTTCACTGAGTGCACTGTGAGCAAATGTTAACAGCCAGATTACAAAAAAAAAAGGACCACTGTCAGGATGCGTTTTAAAATAACTCTCTTCAAGTAAATAACAAGGGTTTCCCCCCCTTTTTTTTTTTTTGCCTTTTTTGGGGGTTGTTTTTGACAACAGCTGGATTAGACTTTGAGTTTTGAGGTAATTTATAAAACCGAGGAGGGAAACAAACAGGGCTTAGGATGCTGGAAACTCATCGGTGCCTTCAGAACTGCACCATTTATGATCGATACTTAGAGGTCAATTTGTCATTGCCAAGCGAGCAAAGCATATATATAAAGGCATCTCAGCCTTTATATTTCTGCTTCCCTCCTTGCCCCTCGCACATTTTGCAGGGTAGGAGCAGAATGAGGATGATGCCAGGTAATAAATCAGAGGCTCAAAGCTGCCGTGGGGGATTTGGGGCAGTGCTGCCCCCAAAAGATGGGCGACCCCTCTCCAAAACCATCCTGGACGGGCTGCCCGTGGGTTGTGAGGAGGAGAATGGAGCTGAACCCTTACAGCCATTCGGTTATGCCCGGAGGCTGCCGCCTGCTCGTTCCGATGCACGGTTCCAAGAAAGTCACAGGAAGTAATTAAATGGAAAAGGTCAGAGAACGAGGAAGTGTTGGTCCCGCAGCCTCTCGCTGCTTTGGGATGGAGCCGCGATGCCCTGGCTGGGCTGTGTCCCGGGGGTGTCCCCGCTGCTCCAAGGCATGCCTGATTTATTCCAGTGAGCTGGGAGCCGCTCCTGCCAAGTGTTTGCAAGAGAGACTGGTCCCCCGGAGGTTTTTAACCAGCTGGGTTAAGTGGCCTGTGTGTAGGTTGCTGTGGTGGTGTCCCGGACAGCAAAATGTGGCGTGAGATCACACTGATGTGTTTTCCCAGTCTATGGAAAGAAAATTAGGCTTTACTTGCTCTTGCTGGTTCTTTTACCAGTCCAAAATCTCACTTCCCTCCACCTCTGAGTGGTGTTTGTTCTGAATCAGTCAGTATTGCAGTTTGCCCTTTGTGCTAAAGAAAAAAATATATATCCCCCCCCCCTTCATTTCACTACATTTTTGCCCCATTCTGATGATTTTTCTGTAGGTATCAAAGCCAGCTCATTCAGCTAAATTATTTTGCTGCAAGTTTCAGCCAGGGAGGAAGGCATGGGACACACTGTGTGTTGTGACATTATCACTCGCAAATAGGACAGGAAATGAAGGATTGCCAAAATGTAACTGTTTATTTCTTGGCCTGAAAACATGCCTGTTTTAAATATGACATGTAAGTAGCTGCTTTGTTCGGTCTCTGGGAGAAGTTGTTGTTTATAAGGGAATAATAGATCTGTCAGATGAAGAAGAGGGGAAAGAAAGAAGGGATTTACCCTTTCTACTCTGTCTGCTTCTCTTTTGAAAATGCCTTGAAAAGAAGTTGTAGGTGGAAGATGTGTGGAGAGGGTGTTTGGTCAGACAACTGGAAGGGAAACGTATGGGAAGAGGGTTGCCACAAGCGGAAGGGAGCTGGATTTTTAATTTCTCAGCACATTGGACCATGCTATGGCCCTGTGCAGCCCATGGATAATAACCCAGATGCAGCACTGAAAAGGAGAAGCCAAACCAGCCTTTCTTTGGGCCACAAAGTGAGGACTTTTTGGTGCAGCTCTCCTCGAGGAGTGCAGTGGGATGGTGGGATGGTGTTGGAGTGCGGTGCAGATGCTGCACCAGCAGTGGAATCATCTTTGACCTGTTTTTGCAGCCTGTTTTTTATCTCACTGAGGCACACCCCGGAGCGTGGGTTAAAAGGTAGGTTTTATCTACCTGTTTAATTAAATCCTGAGGCTGCAAACAAAAGTGCGTTGTGTGGCAAGGCTGGCTCTTAACATGGGCTTGGTTTGCTGTTAGCCGGATTTAAACCACAAAATTGTTTCCTGTCGGCCACCAAATTGCAGGGAGATGATGGTAGTTGTCCTCCTTCTTCTGGACCAGGCTGGAAAATAGGAGCTCAGGAATGAGGCACAACTTGACTATTGGTTTCAATCTCTCCTTTTTCTTTCTTACATGCTCTGGCATGCTTGAGGAATTGATAAATTCAGTTTCCTTCCCTCCAGCAGAATGGACTTAGGAACTGCTCCCTACAACAAATTCATTGAAAAATGTGGCTTTTTTGTTTTCCTTTTTTTTTTTTTTACCTCTTTTTAATAGCACAAGGTGATCTTTCTTGCAAGAGCTGTGCAGGGGTGGAGAGGGCACAGAGATCAGTCAAACTAAGAGTACAGCTCTGGAGACTGTGTTTTTGATGTATGCCCTGTTTGCTAAGTGGAGCATTTGATTTTTTTGAGGACTTGGGCTTCTAAAGCAGTGTAGAATTTAAAAAAGAAGTGAAATAGAAAAGGTCAGTTGACTAAAAAAAAGCACAGATAGACTGTGGAGTTGATTGACAGGAGATAGGAACTGCGGCAGGTCCCCATTTCTGTAGACTACCAAAAGCAAGCAGGAAGCTGTTGTCACGTAAATCCCAGCACTGGAAAAAGGTCTGCTCCAAGCTGGCAGCAAGCAGAGCAGGGCAGCATCTCCCAGCATCTTGCTTGCTTTGGCCATGGGTAAACTCAGCTGATGGTTTGTGATGGTTTATTTTCTTCTTTTTTTTTTTTTTTGTTTCTTTTCTTACCTATTGATTCTCTGCCAAGATCTTCTGAGTTTTCCTTCCTTCCCGTTTCTCTACCCACGTCCACCCCCTTTCTTTGTCAAATTTCCTTTAATCATTTATTTTTCTGGTGCTTGCTCAGTGCTGTAAACCTGACCCTCTCAAGCTGCAGAGAAAGGCAGCTGGGCTGTGCTGGCTGCCTTCTCTCTGAGTCTGACCCTCACCTTGGGTTTTGCATTAGCTCTTGGGGGCAAAGGCTGGGTTTGCCCATGTGGTTTCTCAGGATTTGGTTCCTTGCAAGGCAAAGAAAACCATCTGCTGGTCCCCACTGCTGCATGAGTGGAGGCCATGGGGCTGCAGGATGGAGCTGGGATGAGAGGGGCAAGAAGAGCAAAGCAGTGCACTACCGCTGCACTTCTGCCTACCAGCACAGCACTTCTGGGAGGTTTATCACCATCAGTCTCAGTACCTGCAAATGCACCCAGCCTCTTTTTTCTGCTCCAGCTTGATGTCAGACAAGTGTTGTGTGGGCCGGTGGACATCATCTCAAAGTCTGGGAGGATGTCTTCGCTCCATCTCGTTTTCTGTCTCCATTTCCTTTTCTCCGCACTCTTGAGGGTATTCTTTTGCTTCTTGCCTCTTTTATTTCTATTCCTTCATGTGTCACACTTGTCTGGGAGCAGGACTTCTATGACTCACGCTGCAGCCAAACCCGTGGCAGTATTTTCTCCTCACATCAGAGGAAGGTGATCCCTATACCATGCACCCAAAAGTAGCCAGTGAAGTAAAGCACTACCCCATGCAGTTGAAGTGAATGCTTCACCTTAAAGCAAGGTATTTTATCAAAAGCACTGTTACAAAACCTGCTTTCAAGGCTGTTGGAGACCTTTCTGCCAACAGCCAGCAGGTTCTACCTGTTGCAGTAGGTCTAAAGTGAGTTTTAACCCAAATTACTGTTTTTGTCTCTAGCCTGCTTGTTCTTACAATAGTCTTTGAATAACTTTATTATTTGACTTTCTTTGCTTGCAACTTGCATTTCAAGGACTGTGTTTTGGGGATTTGTTGTGTTCCTTCCCCCCTGCCTTGTTCTCAACTCCTTCGTGTAATCAGAGGAGAGATCTTGAGTCTATCAGCTGAGTACTGCTGATGGCTATTCCAGCTAGGAAGGAAACTTCTTACTGGCAGGCATGGGGAGGAGGGTTTACGGGACTTTCTAACAACAGAAGTTGATTTCCCCATCTGTAGTGTTCTCAAAAGTGGGATTGCAGAGTGGCCCAAATGCTTGGACTTTGACAGCAGTGTCTGGCAAGGAGAAAAGCATTCCATGACCTGAAGACTGTGATGGTGATGAAGCTTGTTTCTTGCTAGCTAGGGCTTTCTGTCTGAGGTACTGCAGAAATGAGGAAAAATGCAAGCCAGAATTAATGTCTTCAGTGATCTACTCAAAGGACAAATGGCCTTTCAGAAGTAGCATTAGTAGATGTATCTGTGTACATCTCTCCCTAGGAACAAAAGTGTCTGTCTCTTGTTGAGAGTAACCACTTCCCCCTCTTTTTTTAGCTGGAAAGTTGAGTTGGTCACTGCTCCCCCTCTGCTGCTGCTCTTTGCCAGGCTGGGAGCTGTGTTGTAAAACCTGATAGCGTCTTTTGATCCTGCCTATGGGAAACAACACGGCTTGTAGGGACCTGTGCTGCCGTGCAAGGACAGGAGCGTGTTCTGCACATGCACTCAAGTCCTGAGGAGGTCTGGAAACACTTAGGTTGTTGGTTTTTTTAGCTGCATTATACATACATCCTGTTTGGATAGTCCCATTGCTTCTTTTCTTGCTGGCTAGAAGTGGCCGCTTCCCTCCTGTACATCAAAATGTAGAACATTGCTTGTCCGTGTGAGTAGTTGAGAGCAAGATTAGTTGCCATTGCAATACTTAAAATACACTGAAGACATTCATACAGCAGAGTTTCAAAACACTGTGGGAAATCACAAAGCTTCTTCCCTAAACACTGGAGCCTGTTGCAGCACCACAGTTCACCTGCCAGCTCCTTGCTGGTCCTCCCCTCACCTGCAGAAAGACATTTCTTAAATTATGTGGTTTTATAGGAATTAAGTCCATGCTTAGGATCAGTTGATGCCACTAGCAGCAATTAGTATCTGAGCTAAAGCACACCTGGGTAATTTACCTTTTTTTGTTTCAGTCTCTAGACTGTTTATGCTTTTTATTTATTAATTCCCATACTGGTGGTGGAAAGCATTATTCTGGGGAACATACATGAGGTGAAAGAAGGGTCTCCCTTCTTTCTGTCTGCTTTTCTCCCTTTAAATATTGGCAACACTTCTTTTTCTGCAGCTGTAATGACTCCTAACCTTGAGCAGGTCCCTGTTTTGATGGGATGCTGCCCAAAAAGATACCCGTCATGCTCACCTTTCCTCACTAAAAGCAGAAAGCTCAGCTTCCCTCCACTGGCTGCATTTCTTCCCTGACATGTCCAAACATTCCCACCTGGGCTTCCAAGTGCTTGTAAGGCATGCTGGCTGTTGACCTGGTTTTACAAGTGGAAAGGTATGCCCTGGAGCTGAGAGAAGGTTGCTAACTAATGCTTCAAGTTTGCAGCACAGAGGGAAGCAGCATGTGCTTTGCCTCAAGTTGGGACAGAAGGAGGCGAGGGGTGGGTGAATAGCTGGGCTCATGCCTTGGTAGCAGTTTTTGGCTTGTCACTGCATCTGTCTTTGTAAAACCTTGAGGGCTGTGAAGGGGAAAAGCATCCAGGTTCTAATACTGGAGAGCTGTTTCATTTGTTTTCCAGTGATCCAAGGGATGCCATAAAAGAGCTGCTGGAAGGCATCAGCAGAACTGCCGAGTACAGTCGGCTGCTGCTGTGGGGCTCTGGCTCTGGGGTTGCAATTATTTACAAACTGTCTCATTCTTAAAAATTATGTAAAGATTTGAAAGTATTACTTAGGTTAATTTAAAGCATGCTTGGAGGTTTATACATGTGTAGCTTAGTGTTTGTTCAATTGCTTACTTTTGTTTCATTTATTTGTGTGATTACTGTGACACTTGGATCTTTGCACCTCTCCATCATTTGTCTGTACTGTGTGGGTGAGAGTTTGAGGTCAGAGGTCCAGTTGTTCAGTGGGGGGATGAATGCCTAATTTTGCCTTAGATGCCCCATGCAGTGGCTCTTGATGATGTTGACAAGCTGAGAAATTCACCCTCCTCTGCTGGCAGGAAAGAGCTGCAGGGGGAGAGCATGTTGCTGAATGTAGGGGCCAGACCTAGACCTGCATTCTCCAATTTTCTCCACAATTTCAATAGTGCAGCCACCTTACATGATCACATCTCCTAAAAACCAAGGTGTCTGATTCATTACTGCTTTCATTACTGATTCATTACTGATTTCCTTTTAAAGTTTTTATTTTCATTTTTGAAGTTGTATTACAAGTCCAGCTTGCCCTGGTGGCAATGGAGGATACAGACCACATCTGTTAGACCTCAGTGTAAATCTCTGTATTTCAGGAGCTTGTTATGCTCCATGTATTTATAAATTAGATTGATACTTCAGTGGTGGGCTTTTTTTCTTTTAAACACTGGTGAAATCACAGCAAAAACTTTATCACTAGAGATTTATAATGCTGCCAACCTGATTCATCCTTGAGTGGAACTTGGCATGGGAGGTATTCAGCTGGTTGCAGCCCATCGTTGCTTTACATGTTGTTACTGTATGGATGCAGTTTGCTGGCTGTAAAGATAAAGAGGGTTAGGAAATGGTACAGAGTTTTATAAAATAGTAATCCTCCTACTTGCATTGCTTGAATGACCTTGTGTTTTTAAAAAGGCACTTCAGTTGAACTAGGAGAAAAAGAGAGTGCAGAGCTTGTTTTCTGTGTTTAAAAGCAAGAATAAAAGGCTGCAGTACAATTAGGCCATTAGAGCTGCTTAAGGGAAAAATTTCCTTCTTTATTTTCTGTACAAGTATTTGGCATTTTGTTATAGTAATACTTCATGAGTGTATTGAATGGCTGGAAAATTACTAAGCAATGCTGGAGATGAGCTGTTGCTTGTTATTTGAAGGAAGTGAAATGCAGAGTTAACCAGATTGGTTAAAAACAACAAATAAAATGAAAAAATTAAAGGGGTATTGATAGGAAAAGGGCAGGCTGGTGTGGAGAGGGGGGAACTGGAGGCACACAGAGAGCACGATCTCACAAATGCAGCCAGGAAGTTCTAGAAATACCCTTTATAAACACTGCATCCTACAGGAAGAACCTTAAAGTCCAAATAAACCTTTTCCCCTTGTGCCTATGTATATATAAACTCCACTGATTTGGAAGATTTTATCAGGTCAGTGATGTGCCTTTTTACAGTAGTTCCTAAAACAAGTTATATGATAAATATCAACTTTTTTTTTTTTTTTTTTTTTTTTTTTTTTTTTTTTTTTTTTTAAGCCATTTATCAGGTTTGTTTGTGCTTTTATCAGTCTGTTTCCCTCACCCTTACCCAGAAGTCCTAAACCTTCCCAGGTCAGTCTGTCTGGGTCAGTGACCATTTTTGGTTGGTATCTTTACAAACAGGGAGCTGTGAGGATGGGCAGAGTCAGGAGGAAGGTGAGGATTTTATCTCTTCGACTTGATGTGTACATGGGGGATGATGACTTTCCCCCTCCTCAGAGTTTTGATTATAGGAATGTGTTATGCATAGAAATGCTTAGGAGACAGAAACAGGCTTTTTTAGATACCTTGGACTGAGCTCCAAGAGAGTCTGTTAATCCTAAGATTGCTGTGGCCATCTAGCATGGTGCTGGGCTAGATGATGTTAAAATATGTGTACTTGCCTTACTGTGATGTTTTTACCCAACTTCTCTCCTGTGCTTGCACATTAAAAAATCTTACTTCTCTCCCAAGCATTTTACTGTGTCCTAGGAATAACTGTGTGCCCAGAGGCCAGGATCTAGCCAGGGTCTTCCAGTTTTTGGGTGTGGAGATAGCAGTTGGTGTGCCAGTGACCTCAGCTGTGCTGGTCCTTCCCCAGTGAGCCCTTTAAAATCACAGCCTATGAATGAAAAAAATTACAGCTTAACAAAGTGTGCCACCAACCATTCATTTGGTTTGGTTCTGCGTGTGTGCCTTTAAACAAGAATCCTGAAATAAATTTCCAGTGCATTCCATTTCCTCTTCATTCCAAATCCCCATAATCAGCAAAAAACGATTGTTCCTCATAGTTAGTAGCCACATGGACTGTTTTAGAAATGGTGGTCCTGAAGATCCATAAATTGAAAGACAAAAAGCCCCCATCTGAGGCAGTTTTATCTTGGTTTGGCTGTGGAGCACTGAAATTCTGCAGTGCTTAGTGCTTCTGCGTCCATTTACTCTGTATTTTCTAGTTCAGAAAGCTCTGGGTGAGCTGTAGACTGGGTTAATTAGTCGATAATTTGCTGTTCTATCCAAAAGTCATTAAATAATTTGTCTAGCAGTTTTGGGGGTGTTTTGGTGGGTTGTTTTTTTTTTTTCTCCTTCCCTTTGCTATATCCCTAAGGAAGCGTGGGCTGCCTTTATCAGACTATTGGTGGAATAGCTTCCCCAACCTTTCATAAGGTCAAATAAAAAAATAAACAGTCTTTCTTAGGGAAAGGAAGGGATAGGGAAAGAAGGGTGTTTGTGTACACTTTCCCATTCATGTTTTAAAGAGAAAATATATAAACTTCTGGAGTCAGTGCTGCCTACCTCGTGCCATTATAGGAGTTGAGAGTTGGAAGCTTAATTTGCTTTCTCAGTGCTGACTTAAACAAAACCAAAGGGGAATAGCCGTGAGCAGGAGAGCACTTTGCTGCTTTGGGTTTGCCTCTGCTGGCCAAATGCACTCCACGTTCTGCAGTGATGGAAACAATAAAATCACAGAGTGATTTTGCTAATCCCTTCTCTTTGGGTTGTGAATGTAACTAAGCTTTCTGTGTTGATTTGGGGTAAGGTGATACAGAGGAGAAAATACATCCTTTTTTCCAGCACTGAAGTGTTGAGATTTTCAAATGCATACCTTTTGTGCAAATTTCATGTAAAGAAAAAAAAAAAGCAATTAAATGTTATTAGACTGTTTCCCTCTTGTGCTTGTTCTCTGCTGCAGGAATGGGAGGAATGATTTCTCACAAGACCATTTACCAGGTTTTGTGGTTCTACATGAGTCTGGTAACCCTCCTGAACATAGTCAACTGCAACTAGTCCTTGCTTCTACATATTGTAAGAAGGGAAAAATCGCTCTGATTTCTGTGCTTGGGGCACGAATGGTAGAGGTGGGACTGAAAATGAGCATCCCTGGTTGGACATTCTTCAGATCATTGTGGGACATTCTTCAGATCATCATTCACCTTCGGTCACAGGTAGTGAGCCCTGGCTGTACCTGCTCACGGTGTGCAGGTATAAAACAGCCAGGTGCTGCCTTTGTCCAGGATAAAGAAATCCCTGCCCTGTAAGCCAGGCTTGGAAAGCCCAACTGCTTTACAAGAGGCAGCTGGGTCTGCTGTCTCTGACCAGTTGTCCATGGAACAGTTAGACACACTATATAACATAAACTATTGGTTGTGACCAATGCTGTAAAGAACTCAGTAATGGGCTCCAGGGAGCTGCTGCTGCTGCTGGTTGCACAGGACATGTCTGCATTTGGTTGTCTCTTGAAATGGTCAGCATTAACTCTCCTTTCAGCTGAGAACCAAGCATCAAAGGCAGAGCCTTCACGTCCTCTCTCATCTTTATGTGAAAGTGACTCTCCAAATCTTAACCATGCCTTAAAAAATACTTGGTTGGTAGCTACTGATGTTCCTTCTGAGTGTGGTTAGCACTAGATTTATTTTACAGTGGCTATTGAAGTAAACATCCCTGTGTGCAATGAGAGCAGTGGGGAGAGGAGACAAGAACAGAGTGGCAGAGAAATTTATCTTCATTGGTGATAGGTCAGCAGAAAAAACATGGATTTTTCTTTTTTTTTTTTTTTTGTACTGATTCATTTCAGCTCATGGTTTTATTAACTGCCATGATGTGAATTTGGGCCAGTTGGGTCACCCTTTGCTAGAGAGGGCACAAGGAGGTGCTGACTATTTTTCTTAGACCAGTAGAAGTGAATCTTTTTTGTATCTGCAGATGGTGTTAGACAGTGAGAGTCTCGCTTGGCTTATTGAGGGGTGCATTCCTTACCAGATACAGAGCACTTGGCTGTTTCCTTACCTATTAAACCTTATCATAATGTTCTGGATTCTGCACTCTTTTAAGTTCTCATTTCTTTAGGTGGATGGGATAAATCTTGAGCCCCTTTCCTGTGTTTCCACATGTGACTTCTGTCAGCAAGAAACTTTTGCTGCTCCCTGAACTTCTTGACTAAAGCCAGGACAGAGAAGGGAAACTCCTTGAGAGCACTCTCCAGCATTGAAATGCCCCGCATAAAAGCACGTTTGTACATTTTGTTACACGGAGGAATTCCTGGCTGTACCCAGCCCTGAGTAAATAGCCAGGGAGAGGCAGCTGAAGCATGACTGATGGAGGTAGTTGGAGAGCAGGGATGTGAGGCGTGGAACTCCACAGTGCAAAGCAAACAGTGAAGGGAAAATGCAGAAAAGCTTGTTGGATTTTTTTTTTTTTTTTTATCCACAGGTAATTTTTCCTGTTATGTCATGCATTTCAAGACACTTGAAAATGATAAGTATTGATCAATGAAGGAAGTTACCCCCTTTGGGGGGTTTGCTGATGTTTTGCTTCAAATTCTGGACAGCAGAAAACTTACGTTTATAATCTTTTTCTCAATTATGTATTAGATACAAGATCCAGGGCAGTCGTACCTGTGAATTGCCAGAGCTGTCCTTTAGAGCTCCCTAGCTTAGTGAGATGGCAGAAAACCAAGGAGAGTTTTCCTTGGATGACTTCAATGGGATTGTCCTTGGTTGAGCACCTGTTTCAGGCATCTCTTGCTGTGTAATTCATAAAGGGGATTTAGAAACTCCCTTGGTGCCAAAGGGAAATCTTTGAATCCCAGGAAGAAACATATGACTAGAGAAAGAGGGCAAAGAGGGCTTTTTGGAAAGGTGCTGCATTACAGAGAATGTGAATGAGTTTCTTCAGTTAATTGAATAAAGAAAAGTCGAAAGGTTTGTGCTTGTTTACAGATTGTATATCTTCTTCCTATTTTATATGCAACTTATTCTGAAAACTAGACCTTTAATATGGGGGAAAGAAATACCTAAAAGGCTAAAATCTAGTCCCTGTATATTAATTTTATTTTAGAACATTTTAAATACAGGAATTTCTTTTGCAGTACTGTGACTTTGTCATTCATGAGCTAATTAAGATGTTAAATATACTAACTTCTTCTGTGCTTAAAAAAGATACTTGCTTCTGTGTGTGATAACTTCCCCTCTGCAGGATAAGCCTTGATTTTGCCAAGAGTGCCCTGTTGGCATCTCCGAGGCTTGTGCAGGCTGTCCCCCCACATTGCATAGCACAGTACTCTTGGCTTGTGTTGTCCGTGGTTGTACCTCTGGTTTTGCAAATACTAGTCAGTTCCTGTCATGGCAGAGTGGATTTTTATTTTTTTGTTTGTTTATTTCTTCAGCTAGGCAGTGTGCTGACTCTGTTCTTCCTTTTGGCTAAAATTAAACCTTCTTCCCACCCCACGCTGCTCTCCCACCCTTGGACTTCTATTACACGAGGCATGAGAGACATGCAGAGCAGACCATAGGTTGGCATGAAGTTTCAATTAACTATTAAGTTTTTTGAGCTAGGGATATGATCTAATTAAGCTTGAAGAGCCTGCTTGCCCCAGGTGAATAGAAAGCTTGCCTGAACAAGCATTGTGGCACCGTGCAAAAATTACTCCCTATCAAAAGAAAAGCTTAATTTGATCCCTACAAATCTAAATGGGATGTAGCATCTTCAGCAGCCCATGGGTGCAGGTTAAAGTTAATAAAACCAGCTACTCAGAGACAGTGTGAGCACCTCTGGGCTCATCAAAGCCCTCTGTGCCCTTTCCACAGCAGCATTTCAGGGAGGCAAGTGAGGAGCGTCTCGGAGCTTGCAGTGCCACATGCTTGGCAGAGGAAGTCCCAGGCACTATCCAGGAGTGGGATTTTTGAAATAGTGCCTGTACCACCCTCCATACTGCAAACAGCTGGTCATTATAGGCATGATGGGTATCTGGGCTCCCTGGCACCAGAGCTCAGCCTTCCCAGCTCTACCTTGGTTGGCAGTCCAAAGTCTCTAAGTGCCGTGAAGATTTTTTTTTGAAGCTGCTTTTGAATTTTGTTGTTGTGATTTTATTTCTCATGTCATTGGCGTGTCAAGTACGGATGGACCTCAAACACTGGGATTAATGGATAAGGCAAAAATGCAGCCAGGACTGTGCAAAGTGAAGGAGCCATGAGATGTCCCAGAACAAAAGTCCAACTCTTTCAGCATCATCTGGCTTACAACTGTCCTGCACACTGTGTCCTGTCACCAGAGCTCAGGAGCTGGATGAGGCACCCACCATTTTATTGTGGTTTGCTGTTACTCTATACTGTTTTTATATGCTTTGAAGAAAAGGACTTGAAGAGTCAGTTGTGACTTTCTGAAAGTATCTCTTGGGTGTTGGCAGACAATGGAGAAACAGTTCTATTTTGCTGGTTGGCTCTCTGCTGATGATCTGCCTCAGTGGCAGGACTCAAAGTTTGGTACTTTTGTGGAAGCATTGCACAGGGTTTTTTGATGTCTCCTTCGTCTGGAGCAAAGAAGGCGGGAAGTCAGGAATATCTGGGTGTCATTTCAGAGTTGAAATTACCTTTCTGGGTGATGTATCAGGGTGGAAAGTACAGGAAGCCTTGGTAAGCACTGTATATGGGTGCAGCTCCATATCACCTCCTCAAGTACTTGATTAGCCAGAGAGCAGGAACTTCAGGAGTGTTTCTGATAGTGATTTCCTAGAAGCTGTTGTTCATGGGCTCAATCTATTATTTCTATTATTATTCCAATTTCTGCTTGTAACTGATGTGAGTTATTTAATTAGCAATACCAGGAGGAGCTGCAGGAGGTGTAGAGCATTTGGTCTCATAAAACCATGTGAGGCAGACAAACCCAGAAGGTAGCAAAGGTAAAAACTGGCCTATTGAATTTGCAGCAGTTTCACAGGCATGGGATGTAAGTAATCGTGTGGAAAGGAGATTTGAATTGGCAAAAGGCAGGTAACTAATGCTGTTACAGGCAGTCACTGTTCTTCTTAATTCAAAAGCAGAAGGCGTGTGGCTGGGTGTAGTGTGTGTCAGACAAATAGCAGCTGTTTAATATTTGATCCAGTGTAGAGATACTTCTATATTTGTGTGCAATAACCATACAAATAACATCTGCATCATCATTGCAGTTGTGGTAGAGGTCAAATCCAAGTGGAAAGCAGGGCTGATGGTGTGGCACTTGCATTTTCTTAACGTAGATCGTTTCCCCCTGATAGTTAACTAATGTGGAAATTTAGTTGTATTTCCTAAACAGTGAATGCCCTAGTTCAAAGGGATGACTTTCAGTGGACAAAAATAATTCAACTATAAATGGTACTGAAGACTGAAGTGATGAGGACATATTAGGAGCATAAATATTTAAACCTTTTTTTTCAGGTTAAGTTAAACTTATTTTCTGCATTGATGGCTCTCTGTGCTCTGGGAGTTCTGCAGACAGATTTGAATTCTGCCCTTAGGCTGGTGGCGTTGAGTACATGTGCATTGCATTGGTTGCAGTGGGAATTATCTGAATTTCTTGCAAGTTTTTGCCAGAAAAAGAGAAGTTGCTTCAAAAAGATCCTGAGTGAAGACAAGTTGATGTCAGTGCTGTGTCTCAGCCTGACTCACTTAAGGAAGATAAGTTATGTATGATAGAACAGGAGTCTGAGGGCTCCTTGTGACGCCACCGTGAGCAAACACAAGATGTTTCTGAGACAGAAGCAAAGTTTGGTGCCTCCGGACAAAGTGATGGGGTGTGTTCAGCTTTGGTGGCTTGTGATGGTCTGGAAATAGCTGTGCCACCAGGTTGCAGCAGAAGTGGTTGGCTGTTGCATTTTCTGTTCTTTTTTGCCAGGATCAGGATTAAATGCATGAGATAGTGTTTCTTGTTCAGATTCAGCTGTTTATTAATTCTTATCTATGTTACAGTCTCACAAACCGTGAGCTCTACAGCACTTCTAGCTAACAAAATAAAAATGTCCCCTATCCCTCTCTCCACAAGGCTTTTTAAGGATAAACTGTCCAATTAAGAAATGACACCTAAATTATTTTTACTTTTAACCCAATAACCAACCATCATGGCCCACAATGTGGATTTTTCTACCCAATTACCACCACAAAAAACACCACCCAGACCCATGGAGAAGAAGGTGAAAAAGAAGGATTGGCCTGTGCCCTAAATCCTCCGTCTTGCTTTATATATATATATATATATATATATATATATATATTACTATCCTTTAAACTTTGTTTTCCTCCATGTGATATCACACCCTTCTATTCAAACTCCACACCCACAATCCCAGTGCTGTCACTCAATTTTGGAAGCTTTTTCCATGGGCTCAGCTCAATGCAGTGTTTGTTTGGGGGTCAGTGCCTGTGAGCACAGACAGTCTGAAATTCTCAGTGCCCAGGGTTCCAACAATTGGCCCCAGCACATCCCACCTGCATCCTTGTCTTTGACAGTGGTGATGGTTTTATTTTCATTTGAACAAAAACTTAAGGCAGGAAAGTCCAGAACAACTTTTCAGTTTGTGGCAAAGCCCTTCATTTCCAACAAGTGCTACCTTAATATTGTTACAGTAAATATACCAAAATACCCAATCTGGAGGGAACACCCAGTCCTGTGGCTGTGGGGGAAATGCAGCATCAAAATAACTTGATTTATTGGTGTCAGCTACAGAGTATTGTCCGTGCATCAATTCATAATGGCTTTAAATGAGGTGAAAACTGAACAACGGTGTTGGTGGGGGAAACAGCAGATCTGGAATGTGCAGAATGGCCTTCCCATCTGACAGCTCTGGGGACCTGGGTGAGGAAACTCACTGCAGCTGCTTTTGTGCAGAGAATAGTATGACCTGCAGATGGAGGCTTTTGCTGGTATCTTAAGCTTCAGAAAAACAAATATTCCCTCAAAATAACATTAAAAAAAATAAACTTCCACTTCTTCCTGTTTTTATAGTTCGCTTGTTTCCTCAGTGTCATGGTTTTGTCTCCAGTACTGTAGATTGTTAATCTTCAGAGGATCAGGACCTTTATGGAAGTATTTCCTGTACATGTTTATCTGTCTTTACAAAAAATTAGTATCTATTTGTTCTCCTCTGAATATTCCTTTAAATAGTAGGAAACTCTCCCCTCAGTAATAAGGCCTTTTGCTAGAAAAAAATATCAAGATGAATCATTGCCAAGGGTTAAAGTACCTTTTTATGGCTTGGTTGATGGCATCCTTTAGGACATCTGCAAGTAGCACCAAATTCCAGAGGTCACTGTCCTTGTGTTGGTTTTGGAAAAGCATTCTTTCAGCTAAACTTCATTGACTTGGTTGTGAATCCATCTGGAGGACTCCTGTCTGAGTGTTAGCTGGAATTCCAGAGCAGGGATGATGCTACATCCTAGGCTTTCTCTTGAGACAGCCCCAGATTTCCCCCTAATCCTTTAGTAAGGTGAGCATTCACCATTAGTGAACAGAGAAGTGCCTGTTTTCCACATCCAAATGTTGCATTGCCTTGTTATAATGGGAAACAATCTTTTCAGCTGCTACACTAGTAACTTTTGTTACTTTTAGCTAATCTCAGCACAGTTTCTTAGTATGTGCATTAAATGTGTAAATATATTTCTTCCTAAAGCATACATGTGTTGGATGGGGACTTAACTCCCCATCCAACTCATTGCAGCTCAAGCACATCTGGACAGGGTAAAGACAGGAGAAAGGTGATTTCTCCCCTCTCAAAATTGATGGTATTCATCATGCATGCATTTCCAAAGGAGAGCACTGGATTTGGATGAGTAGTTGACTTTCTCCATCAGCTTTCTATTTCAAAGGTTGGGCAGCAGCCTCCTCATGGTGCTACCATTAATCAAAAGGTATCCCTGGACAAAGGAGCAGCTTGTTGTGGGCCTTTGCCCCACCTTGCAGATTAATGCTGGAAATACCCCTTTATCCCATTCAGAGAGGCGTGGAGGAGTTTTCTTTGGTTTGGGTGGGTTTTTTTCAGACATCCTGTCCCCTTGTGATTTCCCATCATGGGGCAAGCTGTTTAGCAAAGTTTGTACTCATCTTGCTTTTGGGCAAGGAGTACAAACTCCTCTCCTTTAGGAGGCCAGAAAGCCATTGCTGTTTCTCTGAATATTCATTTCTAGTGGAAAAGAAGGCCTTGCAGGGCAGTCATAGTGACAGAGACAGATAAATCCTAAAGTCAGACTTGTAGCTGGACGAAACTGCCTTAAGGAAAAAAATCCCAAGTTTGTAGGTGGAGCGTAAAAAGGGTGAGCATGTATCTTTTTTTCTTGATATTAAAACCCTAGTTAAATCTGAGTTTAAAGGGAAGGGGAAAAAAATGAAGCCATTTTGGATTGAGATAAACACTTGTGGTTTCATTATCGTCTGCTGAACATGCGTAGAGTGGTTGTTCCACAGCTTGAGACAGAGAAAAACCAGTGTGAAGTTAGGGGAAAAAAAATCAGGGTATATCTTCTTCCTCCCTTGTAGATAGATACTTCAATAATTTATTGGAAATTGACAGTCAATGATATAGATGGGGCTTTGCCCAGACATAAAAGGTAGATGCTTTCTTCCCACAGATCTTCTCTTCAGGGTCCATTTTTTGATGCTTTTAAGCAGTGCTGTGACCATTTAAATTAATAGAGTTGCATAAGCAGGTTTTTTGGTCTGATGTTGTGGTGTTCCCTCATGAATCCAGAAGATTTGAGGTGGCAGCTCCTAGCTAATAGTGAGTGTACCAAAAAAAACCCTGATGGGTGTAGAATGAGAAGCTGCTTCACCATCTTTGCTGCTAAAAGGAAAGACCATAGGAGTCTTTGATCCCCTTTATATGTATCAGGGGACTCCAACTGTCCCTATACTGAAACTTTTTGGAAGGAATTGGTGTGAGAGGATAAACATGGCAGTGTGTTGAGCAACTCATCCTTACCTGAAAATAGGATGACTCCAAGATGATTCCCCTGCTTGATTTTTCTGCTGTGTGCAAGCAAAATCCCTCTTGCCAGGGACACATTCACGGGACAACTTGGCACCCACCATATCTTTCAGCATTTCAAAGATTCTGCCTGTTAAAGCAGAGCACAGGAAATACAGGCCATTAAATGCATGTGACAGTGCTGTGACCAGGAGGAGGACAGTGGTGGGGAGAGAGGCACAGGCACGCAAACTGCCAGCATCTTGAGGAAATGCTTGTTTGTTTGTCCTTTTTCCAAAGCCCTTGGGCTGTGCGAGGGAAGCGGCGGCAGAGATGTAAACAGGAAAAGCTGGCTGCAGGGAGAGCAGAGTAAGGGTTAGGAGATGTACACTGTTGGCCAGAGGAAACCAAAAGTACTGGTGAGAAATCTCTGCCTGCTGTAGGAGTTAAATAATACAATGAGCTGAGAAATAGGATCATAGAACCACAGAGTAATTGGTTTGCATTGGAAGGGACCTAGACCAGGTCCCACTAGACCAGGTTGCTCAAAACCCCTTCCAACCAGACCTTGAGCACTTCAGGAATGGGGCATCCACAACTTCTCTGGGCAGCCTGTGGCAGTGCCTTGCCACCCTCTGAATAAAGAATTTATTTTTAATATTTAACCTAAACCTGTCTTCTTTCATCTTAAAGCCATTCCCCCTTGTCCTACCACTGCATTCCCTTATGAAAATAGTTAATGCTGGATGTCCTGATCCAAGGCAGGCCTGGTGACACTTGCAGTTCCCTTTACAGGAGAGGAAACCTGCCTGGTGTTTTTTCTGTGCTCTGAAGGATGCAGAATGTGAGGATCACTGTCATAAATGAGCAATAAAATAATTCCCACATTACTAAAAATGAAAGTGGAATCATAAGCATTAATCATCTTCCTTTAAGTCTATAAAATAGCAGCTTGTTTCACAAGAGCACTGGAAAGAAGAGCTGGACAAGGTACATTTTAAGGGCGAGGTAATGTTTTACTAACACTGACAGTGAAGCAGAGTGATCCTGAAAACTTAAGCTGGTTAGTTCAAGTCAGTCCCTGGCAAAAAAGGGAGCTGGCTGACAGGAAGTGCAGTCAACATCAGACTGGGGAGTGTGAAACTGGATGTGGTCAGCAAGGTTTTAAGGGAGTTTTCTGTGATTTTAGGAGTGTAGGTGGATAAAGGTTATCATATCCTGGTGTCTGCCTCTTGGTCTGCAGACGGTTTTACCATGAAAGTTGTGGCTGTGGGGCTTTCCAGAAGATAGTGCCAGCCCTCAGAGAGCAGTAAAGATGATTTGAAATCTAGAGGAAAGAAATTGGAGAAGACACAAAATGATATATTCTGGTTTAGGATGTGCATAATTAGTCTGAGGGTACTCAGATGGTAGAAAAGTTTCACCCTAAAGAAAGGGAAAGCAAAGATGCCATGGTTAAAAGACTCACACTTAAGTACCTCTACTTTGAGCTGAATATTAAAGTGCAAAATAAAAAGGGAGGAGCAAGGCCTTGGTTTTTCAGTAGCTTGTTCTTTAAACCAGTTTCCTATCAAGAAAATGAAAGTTTGCAGCGTGCCCTGTGATGACAGAGGCCATGTCACACAAGTAAGGCAAAGTACAGGGTTAGATTTCCTGGAGTATATTACAGCTGTTTGTCCAGGTATCAATTAGCAGCCATGGAGGAAGGGTTTAATTAGAAGAAAAGCACATGAGGCTTTTCCGGTGTGGAGGAGCTCGGTGCATGTCATTTGTGTAACCTCTTTTCTGGTCATGGATGTTTATTTGGAGCCGAGTAAGACGCTCTTGGCGCTTCCCTTTGATCTGTCTGCAGGAAAATGAAATCCATATGGCCTCCACCCAGATCCTAGCTAGAAATTCCCATTTATGCTGGGGTCATTTTTTTGTTGTCATACATATGTACAAAGGTCCATTCATCTACGAGAGTGACATTCAAAATAGGGAAAACATGGTAATGATACGTAGGGAGGAGCATTTCGGTGCTCCTGGAATGTTTAGCAGCCTAAAGCGTATCATAAAATGTCTGAAGTCCTTCCTAAGGATCTACTTTTGTGCTCTTTTTCCTATTTTTGCCCTACTTCCTGCTCTTCCCTATGACACTGTTTAATGATCCCAGATAGCTTTGTGGACAACAGGGGCAGAATAAGTGCAGTGAGTGTATCTCAAGTGCTGGGCATAAAACTACACTGACCATGCCTGAAGTCTTTTGTTAGGGCTTGTTGTTTGTTTGGAAGGCATTTGATTGTTGGGGGGGGGTGGTGTTTGTTTTTTGGGTTTTTTTTGTTTTGTTTCTTTGTTCTATTTTGGGTTTTGTTAGTTTTTTTAATTTAAACAAAAATGGTGAAAAGTTACTTCCTTTAGTTCTTGCAAGGACAGGAAGCAGTGTTCAGGCAATATTGCTGTGGTTAATTGCTACACTTAAGGTAGGTTGCCTGGTGTGTTCCAGAGGGTGAGGCATGACAAGGTTCAGTATTCCCAAAATGGACCTGGGACTGCAGATACTCAGATACCTCACGCTGCACTGGAATTGCCTGCTGAGACATCTTTGTGCCCTGTTCACAATTGCCAGGGCTCTGTTAATGTTTTGCTGCAGAAGTTCAGCCCATTGACATGACTGCTGGTAACAGGGTGACTGAATTTCCTTCCCCTCACCACAAGAACTCCGTCAGCTCCAGTGAAAATGGGTTCCTCTTGCTCCAGCCACTGTCTCAGCTCTTTGAACTATGCTTGCAGTTGGCTGGCAGGCAGCAAAAGGCAGATCCACCACCTTGCTGACTCTCCAGGTGCAGTGTTTGCTTTAGATTTCTAACAGCAGAACCCTGCAGCAGCATGAATTTTGCTGGGAAATGGGGAAAATGTTCATGTGTTGGCACAGCCACTCACCAGTCCACGGCTAGGAATTGCACCAAAACTTTGGAGGATATTTCACACTGAGCTAGTAGGGTTGGGTGTGCAATCTACTGGACTGGGCAATATTTAAGGGGAAAAATAATAGTTGCTTTCATTTTTTTTTTTTTTTAAGGGCAGCAACGTTGCCAATCTGGGAGCTGAGGTTTGTTAGCTTAGCCTTAAGGTTAAAGAACATGTGCAAAGGTGAGAACCCAGCCAGTGATTCAGTTGATGCTGATCCAGTGACTTGATATCTACTTCCCTTTAGAGAAAACCCTTGGGAGCAGGGCTTGAAGCCAGCTGAATGAGCTGGTGGTTCTTGATGCAACAGCTTCTGGATGTAGACAAAAGGCAAGGGCATTATTTCCATCCCTATGGATTAAGCATGCTAAGTAACATTTGTAACAGAGAGCTTTTTTTCTGTCCCGCATTTTCACACACAGTGTTTATCCCCACCTGCTCCTGATCCTGGGCAGAGCAGCAGCTTTGCAGAGATTGTGGCACCTGTTCAATGTGATGGCTTTTCTATGTAATTTGTCATACTAGAACTGTTTGTTAATACTGCTCATCTGTAAGAACCTTCTTTCTGATGGTTCCAAGTCTCTCTGTGTGCTGAGCCTTGAGTTTTTAGGAGGATCAGTGGCAGGATGGTCTGCAGACAAGTAAGGAAGGCAAGAAAACAGGAAAGCTTTGGGGAGATGTAACTGCTCAAGATGTTGTTTCAAAAACATGATTACAACACAGCTTATTCAAGGATAGTTTTGTCTTACACAGGGAGGCACATTTCATCTTCCCCCGTCCCTTGGGAGAAAAGCTTTAGAAACTGGACTTGCAGCAAAAATTGCCCGGCAGTTTTCTTGATTTTTTCTGGCTGACATTGTTTTGGACTTGTGTGCTGAGTTCTTGCTGGAGATAGATGAGGATTGAGCTGATGGGTGCTGCATTAAGCATTTGAAGGTAAAAGCAGTGTTGCTGCAGAGCTTGAAGAGGAAAGTGAAGTGGCATTTTCTGGCACATCTGGATAGGATGAGATGTGGACTTAGGATGTGCAATTAAAATCTAAAAAAAAATCCCACCTGTTATTTTTAATTACTGATACTCTGACTGATGAGTTAACCCACTGGTTGTAAATGCACCTCTACCAACACAGACTATGCTTTGGCCATTAAACTAAAGAACTTCTTATGTTGTATATTGAAATTCAGTAAATGCAGCTGTCCATTGATACCACTGTAAAAAACTCCTGCTGCCCATTGCCTTCATCATGGCTTTGGAGTGTAGCTTGATTCCATTGTCATAACAAAGTCCAGCCAAGCTGCAAAGAGGTGCCTGCAGCTGCACCTGCACTGGGTGCTCACTGGGGGCTGGAGAGAAGCAGTGAACAAATGTCAGAATGTCACAGAATCAAAAGGGTTTGGATGGGAAAGGACCTTTCAAGGCCATCTAGTCCAAGCCCTTCTGATGTTCCAGATGTCTCCATGTAGCCTGGTGTCTGCTCACTGAAGCTGGGTTCAAGCCTCCTTGGTCCTTAGCTCAACATTTCCATGGTCCAAGCATGAAATTTTCAGGAGCACCTGTGATTTTAGGGTGTCAGTAAAGTGGGGATGCAGCTTTCCTCTGCAGGATGCCTGCAGGCAGCATCAACTCGCTCACCATTCTCCATTTAGGGGGAAAAAGGGATTTTTGTCCCATATCAGGGTTAAAACAGTTTGGATTTAAGGCAGACAGAAGCAACTGAGTCTGGAAACACTTAGTTAGCTTTCTTCTCCCCTCCTGCCTAATCATCAGCATAGATTAGTTCAGAAACTGGGTAGGTATTTTTAGAAGCTGCTTTCAGAAGCCCTAGTGTCACAATTTTTATTCTTGTTATCCATGCTGAGGCATTTCTCGAGCGACATTTCTGCTTTATTGAGAGGGTGTTAGGGATCATTGTAGAGCTTGTGTGGACGTACCTGGCTGAACGAGGAGTTCCAGCAGTTGTGAAGCTTTCTGAGCACCAAAGGAGCGTTTGGGATGCAGTGTCCAAAACAAAGCTCCTGTGCAGGGATGTCACTGTTGGCACTTCAGTTGTGAGGGCAGCCAGCAAAGATAGGGTGTATGAGGATTTCTAGCTGATACTTAGAGATACCAACTCATTGCCTACTGGAAGTCTTTAAAACCCCATTAAAAGTGGGGATGGAAGGCAGACACATTGGAAGGCTGAGTGCTTCCTCCAAGCCTTCTGAATTGTTTGGACCCTTTGTCCCGGCGCTGTGTTGGCAGCTTTTGGGAATAAAGTGCTGATGGGCTGACCTGAGGAAATAACACCTGCATTCAACTTTGGACCTGTTTGCAGCCCTGTGGATGCATGGGTGACGGGCTGGGCAGCACATTTGCCCCGTCAGCTGCTGCTAAAACCACCCCCATCCCGACTCTGTGGCAGCTGTACTGTAATTATTTTATTTTATTTTTTCCCCAGCCTATATAACCCGGGGTGGGGAAACAAGGATCTTTGGTCGATGTTCCCTTCCCGAAGCTGGGAGGATATTGCCAGTGAGTAATGGTCCGGCTGGGGCTGTAATGTGCAGAATACCTCTGGGATGAGTCACCCAGCACAATGCAGCACATCCCTCAAGGAGACTGAATCACGCATGGGGGGAAGCCTTGCCTGCCTGCCCGGGGTAAACCAGCGCAGACAGGGAGGCTGGTGGTGGCAATGGTGCTAAAAAGGAGCAGGAAAGGTGTAAAATGCAGAGGAAATGGCATCCCCTGGCAGGTAAGAGTGCTCTGGTTTTGTGTAATTCTATATTTTTATTTTTTTTACTCTTGGGGTTCTTTTTTTCTTCCGCCTTTCCCCATCTGCCCCCACAGACCTTCTGAATATTGTCTAAATCAGCATATAATTTATCCGTGAATATGTATGAATTCTTCTGTGAAACACAGCATTTCATTTATGGTTACAGATCAATTTTTTTTTTTTTTTTTTTTCAGAACTAATGGTTTAACATTCACCCTTTCTTTAAATACCAGTAGGAAAAATAGATGCTGCCTGGGAAGCTGCATCCCTTGATGTCCCTCTCCATGGACATTTGATGGAGTAAGGGATTTATAAAAAAGGTTGAAGGCAAAAACAATGTGCATGCTGGTTTTGATATAGCCAAGAATGTCTTCTTTTCTTTTTTATGTTCATTTATCTGGCAAAAGATAAAAACCCTTTAGATTTCGACTGCAGTTATCCTGCTTACTCCCTCACCCCTCCTCTGATACAGACCCAGCTGGAACTGAGTCACAGAATTATTTTATTTCTTTAATATTTGCAAAATATTATCTACTCTTCATAGTTATAACAGACGTGTCATTGAGGATGTTTACAGAGGGATAAATATAGTTATAGTCTGCACTGATCAAAATGGAGGAGAGTGGGGGAAAATTCAACTTCCTTTGGGTGAACGATTTCTTTTTCTTTTCTTTGTAAACTTGGAGTTTACAGGAATACTCTGTATATGTTTGTCTGCAGACATAATCATTTTTATGGAGTGCAGATTCTGTGGTTGTCAGTTGGGGTTTTTTTCTTTGCTAAGTGTTGCTGTCCATTAGCTAACATAGGATAGCAGGGTGGAGTGCTTATGGTCAATTTATGTTAGAAAAAAAATTAGGGTAGAACTTGGTTGTGATTTTTTTTTTTTTTTTTTTTTTTTTTTTTTTTTTTTTTTTTTGAGGTGGGGAGAATCAATTCAGGATGCAGATCTTACGAATCTACTTGTTAGCTGAACTTTTATGTGATTTTTGCTTATCTTACACGTGATATAAAGCAAATACTATCTGTCATGCAACAACAATTTATTACTCATTACTGTAAATGATGGTGCTAATTAGCTTCCTTGTAATCTGTTAATATTTTATACTCTTGCACGAAAATAGGAGGACTTGAGGCTGCAACTCTTGCTCGTACTGCATGAGGTGCAGGGCAAATTATTCAAATGTATTATACTGCCCTTTTAAGTTTTCAAGATGTACCACCGTGTGCACCTATAACCATTTATTACAAAATTGATCCATTCAACAAATTTGAATGAGAAGTCTTTTTCAAGAGATTTCATTGAGTGATTGCTCATTAAATGTTTTGTCATTAGTATGCATGTCCCAGTGATGGCGTGGCTTCCTTTTAGGAAAAAAAAATCAAACATTGTTTTGGGTATTTTCGTAGCAAGCTTTCCTGTGACTTTTGATAGCTCTAACACAGTTTCAACAATGTTACATAAATGCTTCAATATAGACATAAGTAATAAGTTAATCTGCCCCAGTGCCATTAAAATGCCATTTTAATTCAATATTATTTGTGTAATAAGCTGATTTTTGGGGAGAGACCTTAAATTCCATGTGCTTGAGCTGCATCAGTGGATCTTTGCTTACCTATCAGTATGCCTGTAAGCCAGCTTTTTTCCCTAAAAAGGTGCTTCCAGTTCATTTGAGGTTTTGCCCACGTGTACAGCACTTTGTGGGGAGCACTGGGCAAGTCTGGCACAGGAAAGGATGTTATGCTGGCCAAAAAAATTGGATTTAGTCCATGCAGGACTACATAATACATATATTTTTGAATATATATATATATATGTATGTATGTATGTATTTCAGGAATGAATTTTCATGTACTTCCTGGAAGGATCAGAACTAATTAGGGGATTATGAAATCCCATTTGAGCTAGTTAGGATAGAGCTGTTTCTCGCAAACTCAATAAAATCAGCCTTAAATGTTGAACAAACGTTTTGGTGAAAGGGTTCCTTTGTTCCTCACTGCCTCGGCATTTAAGGGAGATGTGGAGGCGGGCGGCTGGGTTGTTGCAGGTGTCTTGGTTTTTTGAGAAGTCCTTTTTCTTCTGGAAGGAAGAAAAAAAAAGAAAAAAACCCCAAACCAAACAAAACTGCTATTAGTTTTTCCTATGGAGGATTTTTTGGATGCGCTGCAGCACTGGAAGCAAACTCAGTCTTGGCTGTGGAGTCCTGACCCTTCTTCATTTTGCCTTTGGGGCTGCTCTGGGCTCTACCAGCATCTCTGGAGCAAGAAATGTGGAGACTGAATTGTTTGTATTTACTCTAACTGCGTGGAAACTAAAATTTCCCTGGTGCCCTTTTATTCTGGCGGTATTTGATTTGAAAACCAGAAAAATACAGGTTGCAAATTGGTTATACAGGAGTTGGGTTACAGGTATAGTGGTTCTTTGTTCCTGGTATGATGCAGAGGTGAGGGGGAGGAAAACTTTTGGGAGGTTTTCCACGGTTTTCTTCAGATTCCATTCTAGCATTTGATCTGGCCAGGGAGACACAGATGTCTTTTTTTTTCCTTGCTGATACTTAATGAAAAAGTTTCAAACCTGCTGGAAATCTTAAATGGTGTGGAAATACCGACTTAATTTGCTATAGCTGCATACACTCAGAAGTTTTGTTCTTTCAAACAAATTGTAAATCGGGATTTGAAGAAGAAAATGCTGTTTATAATCTGCAGATATGTCCTAGAAGGTTCACAAACCGACCAACAGATCAAGGAAGTGGGACTCCAAAAATAGCAGCTTTTAATGTCTTCACTAAAATGTCCCTGCTTTCTGGCTGTGGGATGGAACTGCAGAGAGGAGCCTCACAGTATAACTTGTAGCAGTCACCTGGACAGAATGAGATGGCTTTAACTCCAGCTGTTGGAGCTGCTGAGGCAGGGAAAACACCTGGCACTGTGAAATACATCCAGGTCAGCCAGAGACAGGTTATGCCCCAGTAATTGTAAAGTTACATCTGTTTGGATCCAAATGGTTTAAATTGTGTTTATGTGCCTGGATCAGCTGAACAGCCTGACCTCTGCTGCTGTTGCTTTGGCAGCCTCCTGCTGTCCTTTCAGCTCTTCCCTGGGATCTGGGAATGTCAATGCAAGACAGAAGTCCATAATGTTGAAACCCATTGTATGCAAATACTTCTTCTGAGACCTGGATCTCTTCTGACCTTGTAAGTTGTAGAGCCAGGGAGGGAGGAAAATATCAAAGTGCCTTATGGCAGCAACAGTGTGGAAGTTTATAAGCTTGTATTTTGGTCAAGTAGCTTGGCTAGAGGGGAAGAATATTACTGAGTCATGGAAGGTGTCTGGGAAGTGTTTTAGATGTAGTAAATGTGGTGGGTTGGACTACTTTTTTTTTCCCCTCCCCTTGGGATTTTTAGACATCTCGGATGGTATTTGCAGTTGTTGCTTTGGAAGCAAAGTGGAAAAGAAGAGCAGCTGGTGGAAGGGAGTTGTCTACTTTGACCCTCCTTCTATGAAGACAGTGGTGAAATTAAAGCCTTAACTGAGAAGAGAATTGTTTGGTGTTTAGTGCTGGGTGCAGGATTGCAGCCCCAAGCCGTCACTGGCCATACAAGGGGCTGATGGCTCTCTGTCCCCATTAGTGTTGCTGGAGGTGATGTGGTTTGTGTCTGAGAGCGCAGGATGGTGGCAGTCCCATGTGTATGTTGTGGGGGACACCACTTCTGTCACCCTCAAATGTCACCTGTCTCTTAGACACACAAATGCTTTGTGAGTTGGACTAGAGATCTCAAAACCAGCCTTCAGTGATGACAGAGCTGATAAATATTCAGTCACTTCTTGTTTAGGAAAGTTCTATGTCCTCCGGAAGAGCAATTACACACACTCTATTTTACTTTTATAGATACATACGCATACCCACGAGCTATAATTTTTTTTAAGAGTTCTCTTTTCCTTCCAATAAAAACAACACATGCTTTTCAGCGCTACCTTTATCCCCAAGTTCATTCTGTTTCTTCTTTTTTTTTTTTTTCTTTTTTTTTTTTTTTTTTTTTTTTTTTTTTTTTTTTTTTTTTTGCTCAGGGTGGGGCAGGCAGACAACCTGGAACAGCTGGCTGGCTGCCCTGCAGCTGGGTAATCCCTTCAGATACTTTCTTCCCAAGCTTTTAAAGACAAATCTGTGGGGTTAAGATAGCATTTAAGAGCATAATTAAGAGCAGTTTGCATGAAATGCATAGCGTGTAGACCATAAAGCCTACAATTAGAAGAGTCTTAAAAGTTTCAAGGATCCAATAAAACAAGAGGAATTAAGGCTACTGTGAGGTTTTCTCTACTTGTTTCATTTTTAGCTATCAGTGCCTCATTAATTGTAATGGACCAAATATTTTCATGTAGCTCATTAACCATTTCTTGGTCAAAGAGTCAGATTGCAGTTACCATGCTAAAAATGCAGATGGATGGCTTGAATATGGTTGTTCTGCTACTCCAGTGCACCCAGGTTTCATCAGTGGGATTTGCAGATCACTCTCCTTTGCTCCTCAGGATTTGGAACACTTGCAACCAGCCAAAGCCTTGATGCGGTCGCGTAAAATTAAATAGCAAAGAAAATAAACAGCTTTTACACTAAGGAAGCGAGATCCTTATATGGAACTGAAATATTTGAGTACCTCCCAAGTATTTATCAACACTGGCATGAGGGAAAGAAGCATTGCCTATTCTAGGCTTGTGGATGGAAACAGCAGGCAGGATTTAGACGTAGAAGACTGGAGGAAGCTGCTGTGTAGCCTTGAAAATTCAACCGTGCGGCTTCTGAGTCCTAATCCAGCGATTAAACCAAGATGTCGAGCCCTCAGAACGCTTAACCACCTCCTTTCCTTTTATCTTTCTCTTTTCCCAAGTCGCTTGGCACAGACTGGGCTTTAGAAAACGTGCCTGTGGCTGGAGCAGAGGGGCTCTGCAGGGAGCCCAGCGTCACTGGTGACTTTTGATCGTGCAGGAAAGCCTGCCAAGGGATTACATTAATTGAGCCAGAGCTCTGCCCGCCCTGCCAAAGGTGAAACCTTCTGCTGGACAAGGCTCTTGTCTAATAGGGGAACAGAGGTCATCTTGCAGGAGTAGGGGGGTAGAAACTAGATGTTGTGGCTTAATATTTTTTAAGGAGGTTGGTTTTCAGAATGGGAAGAACACAGTTTATATTGTGTTCTCTCAGTGTGTGGTGGCAGAGTTTGTAAGGGCCATAGGTCATGGATAAATGTGGATATGAAGAGGAAAACCATGTGGCTCTGTGCCCCATCAGACTGTCATTTTAATGGGGTACAGATAGTCATGGCACCTAAATTTAATGTATAGGTATCCAGTAATACTCAGCTGTAATTACGAGCCTAGAAAATTCACTGAGAGGTGATGGAAATGTGTAAATAACTGTCAGGAATCACAAAGTACTGAGCAGCTGCTTCTTGCTTGATTTTCCTTTAAGTGGACAATTTCTGCAGCAAAGTAACTGAAGGCAACATTACTTTTGGGACAGCCAAAGGCTCCAACTGCTGCCATGAAAGTGAATGCTAAATCCTGCAGGAAGCTGTAATGCCAGTGGCAATTTTCAAGTGTGGAAGGAGAAGCAGCAGTTTCTCTGGATGACTTTTGTGGGAGGATAGGAGGGAAGGTCGTATTGAGCGGCTCTGACTTCAGAAGAGAGCTAAAAATAAGTCCAGAAAGGATCCTTGGGGAATAGTAGAAAGATATAGAAACGTATAGTTGGCTTTCTTTTTACTTCATCTGCTAATTGCTAATCCTTATAGACCATATGGGAAAGGTACAGAGAAGAAAACAAAAACTGTCTTGGATGGAAGCAACTCAATTTTTGCACAGTAGGAAATTAGCTCAAGTATTCTGCTTATTTCTGAGTATCAGGAAGTCAGGAGATTAAAGTTGCCACTGTAAAATCTAGAAATGGGTTTTCATTAAAAAATAAAAAGGTAACTGGATCCATTTATAGACACACTTGCCCTGTTTACTGTACCAGGAAGCTGCTTTAAGGACTCGAGCAAAAATATTCTTAAAAACACAGTTTCTCAGTTCCCTGAATACCTTGTGTGTGTCAGCTGTGGCTGTGTATCAGGTTGGAGAGCTTTTTATCAGCCACTGCAAAGTACTCAGGACAGCAGGGGATGAACTTCTAGCATCTGTACACTGCCATCATTGTGTAGGTCCAGTGAGGAGGTTGGCATATCCATAAAATCAAGGCTGTGGAGAGAAAATTGCAGTGTGTGTTTTGTGAGATCTGTGTAGCTGCAGGAGAGATAAGCTGGGCCCAGAAGGTGCTCACTGCTTCCCTTGGTTTGTCCTCAGGCTGCCTTCAGACAGAGTCCATGAGGCTACTTGCTTAGATGTTAAATCTGGTTGTGTTAAGAGAAAGGGAAGCTTGGAACTGAAGTGTTAGCACCTGAAACTGCTGCAAAAATAGTCTGAAAATGAAGCAGTTTTACCTGGTGCAGGGTGAAGAAAGCTACTACTGCTTGCCATGCTGTACAGGATGCTGGGAAAATACCTGGATACAGGGAAGAATTTCTTTCCATAAAGGATGATACCTGCCATTGTGAAAGGCTGTCTCTGGGAGCCTTCCTTCTCCTGGTGAGGTCACCTGGTGGTCTGGAGATGGACAGTCCCTGGGCATGTCCCTTTTTCTCACCCCTGTTGGGGCTTTTCTGCTTCCTAATGACCCTGGTGATGTTCCCAGTAGGTGATGGAGCATCTGCTTTGTGGAAAGGGTTGCCTGGAGTTTCTGTGGGGGCTCTTCTGAACCTTTGTGGTGGGCATCTAGATTATCCCAGATTTTAGCTGCTTCCAGAACAGTTTCTTGTGAGGTTAGGATGCTCAGCCTTTCAAAGCCCTGTGAAATGCTGGTGAAACTGTTTTAGGAACATGGTATGGTTCTGATGACCTGAGCTGAGCTAATTCTCATCTCCTTTCATCTGATGTACAGATGAAAGGAGACGTATTTGTGGGGTTTGTAGCTGGAGATGCATTTGTGGGGTTTTCCCCATAAAACTGGGGAAGTGTGTATGTGAAGGAATTTGAGAGTCATCTTCCAAAGCCCACTTCACAAATTTGATCAAAGAAACCTTGAAACACTTTGTTCATGGGTTGTTTGAGCTCCACGTGTCCTTCCAGCACTTTGGAGCCCTGATGCCCCAATGTGGGAGTTGGCCTTGGGGTGGTGCCGGAGTCACCCCACTCTCTTTTCCCTGTCCCTGGCTGCAGGAGGCAAAGAGTTTCAGGGACCACAGGTCGTCTGATCTGTGTGTTGACCTCTGGAAACGTGGCAGGTTCATTCCTTGAGGTTTGGTGGGTCTCTTTGCTG
Source organism: Zosterops lateralis (assembly GCF_965231275.1). Classification (NCBI taxonomy): domain Eukaryota; kingdom Metazoa; phylum Chordata; class Aves; order Passeriformes; family Zosteropidae; genus Zosterops; species Zosterops lateralis. The sequence continues at coordinate 9,556,448 of NC_139764.1, forward strand.
GAGCATTGCAGGCCATCCATGGCAGAGGTGGACTCCCATCCCAGGCAGGAGCTCTGCATCGGGATCAGCGCGACGCTGTCTAAACACCACCCTGAAGAAGAAATACCGTGATGCTCACCAAAGGTTGTGTTTTTGTTTTGTTGCCATTGCAGTGACAGCTACATTGTGCGAGTCAAAGCTGTGGTTATGACCCGAGATGACTCCAGTGGGGGATGGTTGCCGCAAGAAGGAGGCGGTCTCAGTAGAGTTGGCGTCTGCAAGGTCACGTACCCCGAGGGCAATGGAAGAAGTGGATTTCTAATCCATGGTGAAAGGCAGAAAGACAAACTGGTAATAGACCCTAATTCAACTTTTTGTCTGTTCTTATAATGAGAATTATCCCGAATCTATTGCTATTGTATTCTTGTGCAAGCTTGGTTTGGTTTGGTGTTTTTTTTTAAATATTTAAAAAGAGGCATGTGCAAATAGTACCAGATTGGACAAAACAAACCCAATCCCCATCTAGATTTGCCATCTTTTGCTGCCTAGGCTGGTGTGATGCCACCTGGAAGGAGCAGGTAAATTTTTGACATCCACATGCAAAAATCCCCTTTGAATGAAAAAGGGCCTGTGGTTTTTTTCTTTTTTTTCTTAGACCTAGTGCGGGGGTAAGTGAGAAGTGAATTGAAGTGTAAAGAGCCCATGAAGCCAGTCACATTGCACTGAGTAATGCAGTGCAAGCCTTTTAAAAGGGCCATGAATTATTTATGCTGCGTGCTGTTCAAGGTTTGAACAAGCTGAGTGAGAATATGAAGACAAGTTGTCTCTTATGAATTGACACACTTGGTTTCTCCTGGTAGCTGTTTATCTAAAAAGGAGCTCTCTTCTATCCCTGCACAAATCAAATTAATAAAGCCTTTTCCTGATTTCCAGGGGCCACTTGAAATGTTATCGTTTGTTATCTTGTTTTTATGTATTTGATTCTTCTGAAATGCTCTCCTGTGAAGATATGGGCTAGCTTAAAAGCAGCACTTCCTCCACAGGCTCAAAAAATGCATTATTTGAGTCAGAAATTATCTTGCTTTCAGAAAGATTGGTGTTTTAAAGCTGTTTCAATTATGGTTTGTCTTTCACAATGCAGTTTTGCTTAGGATGTTTTTTTTTGACATTATTTGGGAGCCACACTTACGGTTTTGAGGGGTGGAGTAAGACATGACAAGCCATTCCTGTTGTCCCTGAGCATCACTCTAGAGATGGTTTTTGGCACAGCAGAACTTGAGATGAGTGTCTGGCTGGGGGTGAACAATTTAAAAACAGTGAGGGGAGTGTTGCAGCACCTCCTAAATCTGCTGCTGGTGGATGAAATTTCTGTTGAGCAAAATTATTGAGGGTAGAGGTTCTCCTTCTTCCTGAGCACCCCCAGCTTAACCTGTGCCACGCTGGGTCTGAAATATGCTCCTGGGGTAGAGAGCAAGCGCCTACTCAAAGCACAAGCAAAAGATGAATGTGCAATGGTTTTGAGAACAATTACAGTGTCTGGTGTTTATTAGTCATAATTTGGTAGGGAAGGATGTTCCCCTGTGCGAGGCGTGACTTGGCTTGCTTTTTGTGTCCAGCCCGAGACGGTGGTGGCTGCATCCTTGGGTGGGAAAAGTGACTTTGCTCCTCTTTTGGGGGCTCACGCCCCTCCCAGGTGGTGCTGGAGTGCTTTGTGAAGAAGGACCTGGTGTACACAAAGGCCAACCCCACCTTCCACCACTGGAAAGTTGACAACAGAAAGTTTGGGCTCACTTTCCAAAGCCCCGCGGATGCTCGAGCCTTCGACAGAGGAGTGAGGAAAGCCATCGAGGACCTCATTGAAGGTAGCCTGGGGGTGGATGGACACTTCCACCCTTGGAAGAGTGGGCAGGGGCTTTGAGTCAGGGAGCTGGGAAGAGGGATGTCTTTAACATAAATTTTTGGGCTTGAAGGTCTCTTGTGCATGTGTCCAAGTGTGGCTGGGGCCCTTATCCTACAGTGAGCAAGCCCTAGCTTTTAAGAATTGAGTTTTCACTTTGAAAGGTGTTGCAGTCAAGTATTTTTCAGCCCTGTCTGTCCAGACTTCTCCCCATTATTTATCATCAAGTTTGTTGTTACTGCTTTTTTTTGATAGGCTTGGGTTTCAAACTAAAGACGGCAACTCATACAGCCCAGGCTCTTTATTTGCAACCAAATCTCATCTTACTGAGTCTTTGTTAAATCACAGGATTTAATTCCTGCCTTGGTTTGTTTTTGGTTTTATTTTGCAGTAATTAGTTTTGTCTGCATCCTCTTACTTGAATGGTAGTTCTTGAAGACTTTGTTGTGTTTTGGGGTGTTGTTTTTTTAATTCTGTAAAAAATGCGTTTGAATTGTCTGCACTTTGAAGTTGCCATAAATTTTTCCTTTTCACATTTCATTGGAATCATGCAATCACAATGCAGCTATAATTCAATTCTACTTTATTTTAATACAATTTGATTCTTCATGCATTTTTTTTTTCCTGATTTTTTTAAACCATACTACTTTATGTTGGGACTTAGTAGTCCAAAGCCTTTTGCCTTCACTTCCAGTGTGACCAGGATATTTTTATATACAGATGGTACATTTTCTGAGGATACCAACTCAGGTATTTGTATAGATGTATATTCTTTTTGAGGACATTAGCAACATAAGATAGCTTAATGTTCTGGATGGCCTGTCCTTGCTTTATCATGAGCATGGCAGATACTGAGAGAGAATTAATCCCCCAGGGCTCCTTGCTGGTAAAAAGCTCATCAGTTAGAGGAAGGATGTTCTCAGTTAATTTGTTTTTTTTCTGTGCCATTAGCATGGAGAAGTTACCGGTAGACTTTCTTCTTTCTTCTTCTTGTTAAAACTGTGAAGCATTTTGAGTCATAAAAGTGATGTTTTATATAAGTGGCCTGGGATTGTGTAAAGTTTCAAGGAGATAACTCATCTGTATTGAGTAGTATTTTGGAGATGCCAATATTTGGCCACTCCTTGATTTTGCTCTTCTTGATCCATTTTACAGTGGAGGTATTTAAAATGAAGTTCTGCTGTATCTCAGATACTTCAAAATCAGCAAATCTATATTTATCCCATTAACAGCACAGGCTGATCCTCATGAATGTGTTCCTCGTTAATTTCCAAATAAGGCTTTCTGAATGAAGAACAATAACTTGCTTATGCACACACAGTGTTGGGCAGTGGGTTTCATTTATCATTCATGTTTTGTTCTCATACTTGATCAAATTCAGCAGGTAATATTAAGCACAACTAAGTGTGCATTCAGAGCTTCACTTCATGAAATCATTGCTTTATTGTAGGTATTTAACCAACAGTTCATTCCCTGTAGCATCAGAAGTTTGGGGCACAGGTACAAGAACCCCATGCAGCTCCACAGAGCTTCAGCCTTTTTTAATTTTAAAGCTAATGTAGCAAATGGTACAAATGTTTCCACATTATTCAGTGTTTTAAGTGGGCTTTCACACTTAGCTCTACACATCTTCGTGATGATGCAACTGAGAGCAGCCAAGGCTGGTGCCAGTAGCATTATATAAACCACGTTATTTTAACAAATTTCCAGAATGAAGGTGGTACAGGCCGTTCTGCTGTGCTGGTCAGGGGTGTGCTGTGGCCATAATTCAGTCTAGCAGTGGGCTTCCATCAAAAAAATAGACGTTTGACTTGGAGGGTTCTCCCTCCAGCAGATCCTCTTGCTGCACCCACCCTCTTTGGCAGCCTTAGGGTAGATGAAGCCAGCCAGGAAGGGGATCTAGGGTCTTGATTTGGTATAGGGACAGGAGTCACTCCTTGTCTGTGGTTTTACACATATCAGCTCCTCTCAAGTACTTTGTTTACATAGGACAAGGTGATTCTCTGAGAAGTAGGTCATAACAGAGAAAAGACCTTTAGAGTATATAACAGCTTCCAAAATTAAAGGGAAAAAAACCCCTGTCTAACTCTCATTGTCAAAGTGAGATTCATTTTATTTTAAATTAGAGCCTATTCCCTCCCCCCAGGTTTAGGGAGTAAGTGAAAAACTCATACGTGGTTTCTTGACAGCTGAGAATCAGCCTGGGGCACTGATTAGTACATAGCTTTACCATTCTTCAGAAATTAGTCTTCTGTAATTGGAAATGGTAACTGCTGTTTTTATGATTGTTAATTAGCATTGGCAGCCACACAGTTGCATTTCAAGAAACACTTTTCCAGATTTTACCTCTCCAACCCAGCTACCAGCAGATGGGTTGTCCCTCCTTAATTTGAGCCACTCTTTGGCACATCTATGACACACAAACCTGTGAGAATCCAATGTTTAACAGCTTTTTTGTAAAATGTTTTTTGTAACCAAAAAAAAAAAAAAAAATGTTTCATGGAAATGTCATGTGTTTAAAAAGCTGTTGGTTTGGTTTTTTCTAGGATCTACAACTTCCTCGTCCACCCTTCACAACGAGGCCGAGGTCGGCGATGATGATGTCTTCACTGTGAGTACCCCCAAATCCTTCTCTTTTGGGGTCAGGTTAAGAAAGAGTTTTTCTTTTTATGCCTCAGGGTTGGCATTCAGCCACCATCATGTTTGGACACTTGGGTGTGTTTTATTTGATGGAAGTATATCCCCTACAGAATGTGAGGCCTCCTGTTGCCACGTGAAAAGCGTGTCAGAGCAGGTGATGTCAGGGCTAGAAGTGAAGAAATAATCACCCTTGGATTTCTTTTGGCATAGACTGAGGTGATGCACACACCTGCTAATACTCCTCTCTGTCCTTGAGAAGATTCCTGCAAACTGAGGTACAAGCTCAAGGGAATAAGGTTTTGAATCACAGTTGTGAACAAGCAAACTTTAAAGGTGTTTCAGCTGTACATGGAATGGAGAAAGTTGTTTTTCAGATGGAGGAAGGCACAGTAGTGTGGCATCTGTCTAAGCAACAGTGAGTTAAACAGGAGCAAGCTGTTGGAGATTGATTTGTGGTGTTTTCTAAAATTTATTACGGAGTTTTGCTGAAACTAAAGCTATTAACTTCAAAAGGAAAGTTAAAAAGTTTAAAAAAAAACCCCAAACTTGTCAAGTGAAAATGTGACTGATTAGGGCTATTCTATGGGCTGGAAACAAGTTGCTCACATTGTCTACTTCTTTTTTTATAAAGTTATTTTCTCTCCTTAATTCAACCCCCATGTGCACATATTAGTTACTTTACAAATGCCCTCCTTGTCCCAGGAGAATGGCAGGAAGGGAGAAGATGGGAAATCCTCAGTGCAGCAACAGCAAACTCAAAATTGTCTTTGGGATAATTCCCTGGATTTTTAGGATAAAGGAGGAAAAAAATCAGTACAAGCATCAAGCTGCTTGAAAATTACTCCCAGGAAGCATCCAAAGCCAAAAGGTGTTTTTTGAGGGTGGCACTGGGACCAGGTCAGATTCCCTGCTGAGTTTTGACCGGATCTTCCCAAGGGCTGGCAGTGTTGTCCACATCTGTCCTTTTGTCACGCTCAGGGAGACAAACAACAGCAGGCAGGGTTAAAAGGTGACTTCCTGCACTCTGCAGCAAAACTATCATTAGCAGCTGCTTCCCAACTACCTGCCAGGAGTGATTTATAGCCACTGGGACATGGACAGGCTGGGGGAGGCACCAGTGGAGCCAGAGCCTGTTACCAAAACGTGCTGCTTTGTTCCCAAATTCCCTGGATGAGCTGTGCTCTGCTGGGGGTGGACAGTTCACTCTTGGGGTGTGTGTGTGTGTGACTCTTCTGTGCTTATCAGAAAGTGACTGTCAAAATGTGCCTTGGATGGGTGTGTGCCAGCTCTCACTGGGTTACACATTGAAATACTCAATGTTTAAGCAGTGACAAGTGGCTTGCTAAAAAAATTTAGCAAATTTTTGCTGCAATCCTACTAGCTGATGTTTAGGCACCTGGGACTGCTCCTGAATTTCTCCATAAGCTCATCTTGTGGCTGAGTGTTGGTTTTTAAACTCAAAGAATTATTTTTACAAGGAGGAAGAACTTGTTGTCTTTAAGTAGTTGTTTTACATTGAAAAGATTGAATGGATCCTGCTCCAGCTGCATCTAAATCACTCAAACTCGTGCATTCAAGATGAAGAGCCAGAACTGCAGGAGATTCTTCCCACCTACTTGACCCTGGGGAGGTGACGGTGACTCCCTGCCATGCAGACATTTTTGGGTAGGATGCTTGATGGAGAAGGAGTAACAAGCTGCTTGAGGGAAATCTCTGCAGGGTTTTGTGATCTCCAGAGTGCAAGTGGGACCTCACTGGTGGTGGGACCTGGCATGTTGCTGTTTGTAGGGATGGCACACCAGGGTGGATGGGTTGTCATACTCCAAAAATAAGGCTTTGGGGACATCTCCTTCGCCAATATGTCTTCATGAAGTCTTCCTGCAGTCCTTAAGTTCTTCAAAGCTCTCAACTTCCTATTTATCTGGTAGGTTATGGCGAAGTATGAAGACTGCATAAGCCAGAAATAACATACTGAAGCACAGAGCAGTTTAAAACTGGAAGGAATTGATAGGGCTGTGAAATGTTTTATTTTTACCCTTCTGTTCCATTCTTTCTTTGCACATATTTTTGACTTGTGTATCATAGTCCATTTGGTCATCCTTCCACACAAAACTTCTCTACAACTTTCTGTAAACTCTTATCCAGCCACAGCAGTGGATTTTTTGGGTTTGGTTGGGGTTTTTTTCTCTGTTTTAAAGAGAAAGTACATTTGTTCTTTTTTATTTCCTAAGGTAGTTATTAAAATCTTCACAGTCCTCCTCCTCTCCCACACATGCATGAATAAACTTAACTGCGTGCGGCAGAATTTTCAAAAGCATCTGCATGATTGAGTCATTTAATCAGTCATTTACCCGTCTCTGAAAATCTCAGCCATTGCTGCTGCACTGCTGCCTCAAATATTTGGCCTGAAGTCCTGCTCTTCTTGAAGATACTTCAATCTATCCAAGCACAGCCATCCAAAACATCACATTTCTGAGGCTGCTTCGTGGCCGGCCACCCCGGCTTCGTCATGCACAGATGTTTGCACCAACATGATGCTCCCAGCTTTAGGACAACTCCCCTCATTACATACAAGCCCTGACCCCCAATCCAGCTGTTGACTGTTGATTGACACAGGGCTTCTATAAAGACCCTGATGGTGTTAGCTGCAGTAAGGCCCCGTGGGATGTGTGTGGTTCTGTGTGTGTGACTGCTGCATCATCCCTTCTGTTTGTTGTGCAGCCCTTCCAGGCATCCTGCAGGTTACTTCTGTGGGGAAAAGGAGGTTTGCCCCAGAGGCAGAGCTCTCCTGCAGGCTCTGACCTTGCATGGCTTAGTGGAAGATAATTTTTTTGTATCAGAGAAGGTGGACTTTTTTTTGGGTTTTGAATTAGCTGTGGCCGTGGGTGCATTCACTTGGTGTCAGTAGCCTCCTCCCTTGGCTGTAACTTGCAGAGCTGAGATGATAACTTGGGCAGCAATATCCTGCCCCATCCCTGTGGCAAACACTCCCCATCCATCTTTCTGAAGCATGGGTTGTATCTTTAAAAACAGGACTTTCCCAACTAACACTTTTCCTGTGGCTTAGACCTACAGCAAACAACCTGTTGTGAAATTCGTACCTGACAGGCCAGGAAACAACAGTGTGTAGAACTAAATGTCACAGCTTCAAGTTGAAAAACGCTCATTTCTAAAATAAAATCTCCATTTAGGGTTTTTAACAATGTGTAGTTGTGTTCCTTGAGTTGCAGATCCTCTGAAGAGCCCATAAATGTTTTCCATATGTTAGCAAATAAATTTCTTCTGTCTTGTACATTATAAATCGTCCTCTCAAGAGATGCAATCTGAGTAAGACTGGCCATCCGTTCCGTCTCCTGTCATTGCAACAGGCTGAGATTGTTCTGTTTGTCTTCCTCCATCCAGCCTGCATCTTCAGCCTTCTTTAATTAACATTCATTGCAGGAGTAGGGTTTAATACAGACTGAATGTACTCTGTAGTTCCTCAGCCACGGAGTTTCGCCATATAATTGAGTTCTTGTGTAAATTTTTTTTTCCTTAATCTACACTTCTACTTTCAATTACAGATAATAATCCCACATGACCACAAAGTGAAAATTGTGAATTGATTCCAAGGAAAAAAGGTCAATGTCTTCCAGAGTCTGCAGAGTGCCTGAAATGGCCTCTTTTAGCATCCCATCTGAAAAAGCAGAGGTGTTTGTTCTGAACCCTTATGACCAGTTCAGCTGAAACACCACTCATGTGTTTTTCAGATAAATCTGCATCCTTGTGCCTGCTTTAGTGCTAAAGAAAAGACACCCACTGGCAAGAGGAGCAGCAGCTCCCATGTTTGTTCTGCTTTGTGACTCTAAAAATGACTGCACTCTCCTTTTGCTCTAAGGGAAGTGTAAGGGAGGACATAGCAAAACTCAATCTTACTAGGTTTGATATGCGTGTTAAAATTACAGGTATTTTATATAATCGGTTTCTTTTTTTTTAAGTCCTAGTTTTTTGTTCAAGACCTGCAGAGTTTGGCAGATCCAGCAGGCCTGATCTAGAGGTGCATGGTTCAGCAACAGAGTTGCATTTCAAGGTGCACACACTCAATCCATTGCTTCTCCTGTTGATTCCTGGCTAAAAGCTTACTTATCTTGGTTCCCCAACTGCAAGATGGAGGAGATACTCTTCTGCTTCACTAAGATGATATGGACAGGTCTTGCTGCCACTGCTTTTCTTTCTAAACTTCCAGCAGAACTCTTCAGGCTTGTGGTTTCACTACCCAGTTGTGTGTTTGGAGCAATCCTGTGCCTTTTGTGCTTTTTTCTTGTCAGAAGGTGGATTCCTGTGCTTGGGGATGTTTGAGTTATAGGAAGTTTATGTGGCTTGGACACTGCTGGCAGTCATTTCAGAGATGGACACAATTACCTCTTCTCTACCAGAACAGTGCATATTGGGGCAGATGTTTGCATTACAGTCCCCCTTGCATCTCTTCTGTTTTCCTAATTGGAAAAACAGATTTATCCCTGCTGCCTTTCCTTGAAACCTTCTGTCTACTTTCATCTCCCATCTGGGCCTCAAGCATGTTACAGCCTCACTGTTAAAATTTATAAGATTTATATTTGTTAGATAAACATTAAATCTTATTTTTCTTGTTGGCTTGGTCGTTTCACATTCAGATGGTTCTTTTAAAGAAGAACTCTGGCTTGCTTTTTTTTTTTTTTTTTTTTTTTTTTTTCTTTAAAGTAGACAATAGAAACCCAGTCCAAATACTTTGGAATATATTTGTAAGTTCTGTGGGATGCTGGAGCATCTCTCATCCCAGCCCTCTATGGAAAATGATGTTGCTGAGAGAAGAACAACACTGAGTTACAAGATGTGTTTCAGTCAGAAGTTCTGCTCAGAGATTAAGGAGCCACAAGAGCTTGCAATTTCCTTTTTTCTTGATGCTGTCCTCAAATAGCAGGAGGGGAAAACACATTTTGGAGGCACAGAGCTGTCTGTGGGAATGATGGGGTTGTCACCTCGAGCGAATCCACCTTGTTTGCCCTGAGCAGGCTGACAAGGGGATTGTCACAGTGACAGGACATGATGGCCTTAGTTCTGTTCTTCTTCCTGCCCAGCAGCCAGCTGTACTCTGTGTGAACAGCCAAAGGGTTCATTGCTGCTGGCCACATCCTCTGATGTCTGGATTTTGGGCTCGCGTTGTAAACCACAGCTATTCTAATTCAGATTTTTAAAGGGGAAAAGAAAAAAAAAAAGTACTTGCCAAGAAGAGAGAAATTCACACACAGAAAAACCAGAGGCTCAAATCCTTCCCTCAAAAATCTGACAAAGGTCCTGACTGTGCACCAGTTTTAAGGCTAGCTGCTTTTTATCTGTTTGGGTTTTCTTTCCTGCCTTCGGGTTAACTTTGCCCACACAAATTCACATCACTCAATGGGAATGGATACCAGTGCTGAAAGAGATTTTTTCAGTAGGGAAGGTCAAGTGGAAAGTTTTTTCTCTGGCTGTCAGGTTTATTTTCTAGTGTTGTATTTCTCCCTTTCTTTCAGGATCTCTTGTTTCTTTCAAGTGGTGCTGGAAATTAACCCATTTATTTTCTTGCTCTTTCTGCCAGTACAAGCAGGCTGTACTCACTGATAATTTAATACTATTATCACTGAAACAGTGGCATCATCTGGGAAGGCAGCTGCTCTTTTCCTTAAGTCCTTCAGAAATGTAGGGACAATTACTGTGTACTTCAGCCTGTAGATTGCCCTTGCTTACTCATACTCATAACCTGTCATTTGGACAGGATATATAAAAATTACTGTGGTATGCAGGTACACAGAACATAAAATCTGTTTATTCTTGTGTATATAACAGATTCATAAGATGTAAGTGAAGAGCTCAGAGGGAGCAGATAGCAAGTTTGAAGGTTTGTTTGCTTCCTTTAAAAGAGAGGAAGGGGAGTAAGGTCATGCACGATTTCTGTATTGCTTTATTGTATATACCCTGAGAGTTTTTTTGCTTTTGTGTCGCTCTCTGATAGGTAAAGCATGCTTTTCTTACTGCAGATCAGGAACTGGCATTTTAACACAATTCCCAAATAGACTGAATTTCAGTTTTGGTCCTGTTTCACTCTAAGTGAATTAGAAATAAGAAGAACAAATTAATAAACAGAAGGTATCTGCATTGCTATCAGATATTTCAAATCACTGTTGCGTGTTTGTCTTTTGAAAAAATAATTTGGCCGTGTAATAATGTACTTAAACTATATGATGAGTTAAAGTGTGAAGCTGTTTATAAGAGTGTTCCCTTCTAATTCACCTGGATTGAATGTGCATTTGTGTATTTAAGGCAAAATGTGTCAGAAACAAAATGCCACCAAGAGTAAATTGCCCTTTCTAACATACAGTAAAACAGGGGGGAAGGTTGGGGGCGGGGGGGGGGTGTCACTTTTCTTTTTTTTTACTTTTGCTTTTGTTCAGCCATGGTTCCCAGGGCATTTCTTTGGTATTATGTAAGGGGGACCTGATTTGAGTCAAGATGCCTGTGAAAAGCAAGTTATTTTCCAGCCAGCTCAGTTCCCCCACCTTGCTTTGGCAGCACAGTCATGCCAGAAGTGAAGTTGATGTGGGGGAACAGGATTTGGGGTTGCGGGAGTTATTTTAGCACCTATATGGAACCACAGCTGAGGGATGCAACTTGACTGATGCATCTTTAGCCTGAGCAGAGCAGTGAAGGGCTCCTCCATCCCCCTTTTCCTAGCACAGCTGACTCTGTGCTGAGCCAACCCAGGGAAGTGAACCAAGAACTGGCCCTATAAAAGAAAGTGAATACTTTTCCGGTGGTTTAGCTCCTGGAGCCAGCTCACTGTAGGGCTGGAAAAGCAGAAGTGCTGGCTCAAGGGAAATCGGAGCTGATGGGCTGAGCAGGAGGCAAAAAAAAACCCTCTGCCACCCCACCAATATTCGTGGTGACACCTGAAATTCATTGCATACCCCTGGCCCTGGATACATCACCTTCTGCAAGATTTCTGCTCTGCTGCTGATAGAAGTAAGGTGGCTCTTGTGTCTGGTTTAGGATTTATGACATTTTCCTCCTTTGTGTTTTTACTGTAGAGCTCATCCTTCAGTTGAGACCAGGAGGAGGTGCCAGGATTGCTGAGGTGGTGTTGGTGGGGGTGTGTTATGGCCAAGTGTATGCTTTTACCTTGGACATACATGGTTGGTATGACTGCAGCTTTCCATTAGATTCCCTCTTTAATCTGGGCTGTGCAGTCAGCCTTTGAAGTGTACAGGCCTTTCTTTCAGCTTCAGGGTGCTTGAAAATTTGACAAAGGCAGAAAATGGCCTTTTCCCATTACTTGCATATCCAACCTGAGGAAGTGGCTTTCAGCAGACAGCTCTGTTTGCCAGCTGGAGTCTCACTGGCTGCTGCGTTGGAACAAAATGCCTTGTCCCAGGGCACTGGCAGGAGGAGGCACCAGGGACAGCTGGATTTGGGGTGTCTTGGCTGGCCTCAGGCAGTGCCTTTGAAGGTGACAGGCAGAGCAGATCCAGCACGGGGTGTAAACACTGTTGGAAGAAGGAGGCAGCCTTGGCCGGGGGCAGAGTGATGATTGACAACTTCCTGTGCTGCAGGAGAAGGGATTAGGGAATGGCAGCCTGGCACATAACCCACAGGGATGCAGGAAAAGCTCTCTGCACAATTGAGAAGGGGGGAAAAGCATTTGGCTGCTGGTGCAGGGCTGGAGCATCCTCTGGGCAGTGATAGGAAAGGAGCTGAGTGGGGAGTGTGGGGCAGAGTGCCCTGCTCTCCTTCTGGTGAAGGAGCCTGTAATTCCCACCTGCTGTGTAAACACTGGCAAATCTGATTTGAATCTGTTGTCTTGTGTAACAGGTAGGAAAGAAAAAGCCAAAACAAACAAGAGAGTTGAGGCTGCCCGGAGTGTGTCCTTGAATTTTGGATCCTCTCGAATCATTAGAATTGGAGGGTTTTTCTTTGTTTGTTTACTTGGGCTTTCTGGGTTTTTTTGTTTGTTTGGTTGGTTTTTTTTTCTTTTTTTTAGAAATTGGAAAAGAAAAGGAGTAGTTTGGTAAAGCTTAGCAATGAAACATGATTTTATATATCTTTAAGTTGACAGATTCTCCCCTCCCACCCCTAAAAAGAAATAAGAAAGCAAGAAAGAACAAAAGAAAAGCCATAAAGCAACCCCACAACTTTCTGACTGAGAAAATACTGTAAGGTGGTGTCCCCTCTGACCCCACAGTATGTGTTTGGTAGGAACTGAGGATGAACAACAGAATACAGGGGTCTGGGGAGCTCAGAGTGGACCTCTGCCCAGTACAGAAATGCATTATAAAGGACTGCATCTGCTTCCTTCCCTCACCTGTCTAATGTGTTTTGTTAAGGCTCTGCTTGCCCTGTATCTTGTAAGTACTTCATGAAAATTAAATCAGAAGTGATTATAGGAAGCAGTTCATATGTCTCTGGCTCTTTCTGCAAAAGGAGAAGGAAAGACAGAAGTAAATAAGTACCATTACATTTTTAAGCAGAGCCTGACATATTTGCAGTGCATATGAAGAGGGTATTTTAAAAGTTTGCATCAGCTGTTGGATTCTATTTTGGTGATAAATTCCAGCTAAAATATCATCGATGTTCATAACTGTATGAATAAATGACCCCTAACTGACTCCCTAAAATATCATATCAGTCTGCTGTGGGAAGTTTGCATTTAACTTAGTTTTTCCTCCCTCTGTTTGTAACCTGTTGTATTATATAGGAGGAGCACTGCTGAATTTAGAGGCTGTAGTGTACATAGCAAAGACATTAATGATGGATTAGGTGCATCGAAGACATTCATGATGGTTTAGGTGCATCCATTCTTTTAGCTTAGCTAATTTAATTTTCTTTAGTGTTTTTCTTCCCCCCTTAATATTATTTCTTTCCCCCCTCCTTGAAAGTTTCTATATAGAGGAGCTGAGATGGTGAGTTTTGTGGAGCCATCTGTTCCCAGCTGCTCTCAGCTGTCCAGTGTTTAACACCCCCTTATGAACTTCCCTCCTTTATTTCCAAGCATCCTCACCCGTCTCGCAAAAGGAATGCTTTTTGGCAGTGTTGGATGTGCTAAGTTCCCTGTCAGCACCTGAAAATTAGGAACTCCCCTTCCAGCCTCCCCCACCTCTGCTCTCTGTGCCACCACATGGATGGTCAGCTGAGGTCAGGGAGCTGATGCAAAAGTGATTTTGGGCTGCATTCCTGTGGTCCTGCACCCACGGAGCAGGTGATGGGACTGGTGAGGAGGAGAAGTGGCCATCACCTCCCCTCAGCAGTTCAGACCATGGCGGCCATTCTCTTGGCCTTAGCAGAGGACAGCTGTGCTGATGGGATAATATTGTTAGAGAAGGAGGCTCTGCTAATCTTTGCAGAGCTGTGCAAGCACAAACGTTGGATGCTGGAGCATCCAGCAATGCTGCAGTCCACACCAGGATGTCATTTTCAAGGTGTAAACAGGTTACAGAGCCTCTGCAAAAGGGAAAGGCCAGCCTCTATCTCTAGATGGTTTTAAGCAGTTGGTTAGTTTAAAGAGTTCCCAGGTTTAAGTAAAAAGTTCCTGTTGAAGCAGTGTAGCTTGTCTCAGCATGGAGAAATCCAATCAGGCCACAGCACGGAGGAGTTGCAGGAATGAAGAGGAAAGCGTGGGAGTCCTGGTAAGGAGAGGCTCTCCACATGGATGAGGACACAAGAGCCACCCTGCTCTCACCAGTGTACTGTGGGATTGCTGGAGGAGCTGCCCTAGAAGCTGAGGTTGTGGTTTGGGGTTTTTTTTCCCTTAAAACATTCTGGTTTTCCCTTATAAGTGTGTGTATATATATATATATATATATACACTTACATATAACCTGATGCAAAGACTTTTTCCATGGAAGCAGTGCTCTAGCCCAGTGGTGCAGTAAGGGGGAGGGGTATCCTGGGAAGGAAATGCTGAATAGACCTGCTCAGAGCCTCTGGTCCAGGTCTGAGTCCCAGCAAAATGGGGTATTGACTTACTTCAGTTCTCCTCTGACTTGTGCAGACAAAGTTTCTCTTTGTATCTCTTCAAATGGCCTGCTTTTGCAGACATGTCTGATGCCTTGTATGAGGCAAGTAGTGAAACGGGAAAATCTCCCTGAGGTTTCCCCCCTTACCACATCTGAGTGTTTGTCATGTCATTTAATCATGTCTGAGTCTCATATATTCTTTTCACTTCTTGAAGTGAGCTGTTAAGCCACATCTGTGGCCCATGCAGTGCTGCCCGATGATGCCAGAGTTGAGTTTAGCAGGAGTTTAATGGAGATGATCCTGTGCACTGAATTCTTGGAAATGTTCCTTAAGTTTTGCTGACTTCAGCCAGCACGGCCACCAGCATCCTTCTGGCACTAAAAGCTGTAACCACAGAATCTTAAAATAAGAAAAGGTAGCAGTAAAAAATAGCTAGCCTTCTGCACTTTATATTGGTATTTGTTTCAGGGGTGACTAGAAATCCGTCCAAACATTTGAGAGGTTTTACTCCTGTTCTGCTATTGGACAAGTCTGAATCCATGTTTATTGTGATGGTTGTGTACAGCCAATTTGTCTTTGAAGTGAACTGGAATATGATCTAACATGAGGCTTTTCCCTTAGACTTTCAGCAGAGTAGAACTACATTCAGCTCCAGCTATCCCCAGTGTCTGAGAGTGGAAAAATGTTTCAAAATATGTGTGGAAGCAATTTTCTGCAGTACAATTTCTATCTTGTCTTCAGTGATGGGAAACAAAGAGAAATTTGACAAAAGCATTTTCTTCCATGGCCTTGTCTTGCCATGACAAATTAAAAGCTTGTGCTTAGGAGACAGGAGTCTCAAATCTTAAAAGATTTTTCACACTGAATCTTTTTCTTAATACTTGGATAATCTAAGCTCTCTTTGAATTTGGCTGTCTTGAGTATACAGGACACATAGCGGTTGATGGAAAATATACACATAGTATACAGTATACATAGCGGTTGATGGAAAATGTCAGCTGTTCCCTTTTCTAAATTCCTTGAATAGAGAGAAAAAGGTGTCTTGAGACAAAATTTAGGATTTGTTCTGTTCCACTATCTGTGAAACTCAGAAGTGCTGTATCTCTTTAGGCTTTAAAAATAATAAAATAAAAAATGCTGGAGGAGAACGGAAGGACTTGTTGTGGTCTGGCAAGATTAAGCTGAGGGAGTTCTGGGAGACTATATTTTATCTTAATTTCTCTGGAAAGGTGGAAGTTTTCTCTGCCATGCATCCGAAATAACTCTCAGACTTCCTCTTTGTGAAGTTCCTAAACAGCAGCTCTGCAGATAAGGCTTGGGCAGGCGTAGAGCTCGGTATCATTCACTTGCTGAGCTGTTTTGCTGCCTTTATCATTCTTCCTTTCCTTACTGATAGCACAGCTGTGCCTCCCTGTATTCCAGTGAAAGGGTCAAGTGAAAACGTGCCAGGGCTCTCAAGGGATTGCAGCTGGGCAGAGCTCACCAAGGGATCCAGCTGCTGGTGGGGACCCCATTGCAGAGGTGTCAATCAGAGGTGGTTGGGCTCTCTGGCTGTCACTTTTCCAGGCTCATCCTCAAGCCAAGCAGAGCTGGGTTTCTTGTCCTGGAATGCCTGCTCAAAAGCTGAGGTGGCTCTTCTTCAGCCTGCTCTGGAACCCAGGAGTTGCTGCAAGGAGCTTTGGCTGTTGCAGAGGGATGCCTTTGGTAAAGATGAGACCATGACCCCCACCAAGTTTTGCTTTTCCCTGCTGCATTTCAAGAGGCCTCCTTGGATCTGTGGTGTGTGGGCTTGCATGGCAGTGAGAGATGGGAAAAGTTTAGCAGGGCAATAGAGAACAGGTTGGGTTGTGCTTTGCAAAGGCCAGGCTGGCATGGGGTTTTGATTCCTTCAGGACCATTACTTGCAAAGCTAATTGTTCAACATCATGATACATCTGTTCCTCCTGCTTCATGCAACCATTAAAATTCTAGAGAGGAAAAAAAAAATCTTATCTTGCTTGACCCACAATTACTTTTGACAGCAAACTTGCAAATCCTTTAGCTGGCAGAGAGCACGTCTGGAAGTTTTAAGTGACAGAACTCCATAATTTCCCACTGGCAACTGATTTCTGACAAGCTGCCACAGATTGTGTTGCTTCATAATTCTGAGAGGAATCTTTCTTCTTTTTTGTAGTCAGCCTTGCATGTTGCATCACACAGAGTGAGCCTATTCTGTGAAGCCATTATAGGCAAGGTGATCAGTCTGGTTCAGAAGCAGGAGAGGGCTGCTTTTTCTCGTGGTTTATTTCATAGATCCTCATCTATGCTTATTGCTTAGGTACCTGATTAGCCTTCTTGTGTAACAAATCCATTTCAATGAGGAATAAACTGCAGTAAATGATTAACATAATCTTCTTTACTAATGACTGGGGTTTTTTTAATTTAATGAGTCACTTCTGAAAGTCTTAGGGGGAAACAAGGACATGCTTCTCTTTTTTTTTTTTTTTAAATTGCCACAGTGCCATCATTTTCCTGTAGAAGCCTGGTGTTGTTTCTTTAAGCAGCCATACCACACATGCAGTACGTGTGCTTGCTCAGATACATCCAGCTCGCTTGCAACAGGAAATGTGTTGCACAGGTTTTATAAAATAACTCTTATGGTCATGATTAATGATTTTGTTATCCAAGCAGTGAAACCACAAGAGTTTGTGACTGCTCTAGCAGTCAGAAGGTTCTGGTACAAGCAGCACAAATGTCTTGTGATTGAGCGTTTGAGGGCATGTTGAAACAGAGTTTGTTATCGGACTCCCTGTTCCAGCAACTTTAGTTTTGAGTTCTTTTCTGTTTTGTGACTACCAGGCATGTTTTCAGTAGTTTCCCCTCAAAGTCAAATGCTGGAGCTGGGTTGGTTTTAACAGGTTTGAGAAGATGATATTTCTCTGAGAGACCAGTGGCTCAGTGGTTTGTGCCATGATTTTCCATCAGTGAAATAGCCTGGCTCTGGAGGCCATGTCCTTTCTAGACGTATTTCTGTAGAGGAGTCTGTTGTACTTGGAAGACTTAGAGCAAACATCTCATGTCTCCACCCTTCACCACCATCCCCAAAATTTTCCCTGCTATGCTGATGGTGGATAGTCCTGGCCAAGTCCCAGTCTTCCTGTGGAGGACAGAAGTTGTTCCCTGCTTCCCTCTCTGACAAAGTCCTGCCATCATTTGTTCTTTGTGGCACTTGGCTGAAGATGCCTGATTTTCACTGGTCACCAAGTGCAGGTTCAGTCCCAGTGGGGGGGAATTGAGAGAACGGTACACTTTCAGAGGCTTGAGGCATCATCGTGCCTCTAATCCTTGATTGCTTACTTTATTCTAAGGGTTTCCCTCTGGCTTCTTGAACCACATTTTAGCCATGGCCACCATCAGAAGCACCTCCTTCTGCTTTATTTGAGCCTGTTCCAGTGAATGCCTCATGATCTTCCTTTCTGAGGGATACTAGAAGAATAATCCCTTCCTGCTCACTTTCCTATGGGATTCACAATTCAGTAGACTTCTCATCTTCTTGATCCTTCCTGTGATCTCTTTCCCAGGCTGGAGGGACCCAGGCCATTTAATTAGCTGCTGTTGAGAAGCCATCCCATGTCCTCTGTGGTCCTGGCCATGTCTCTGTGAGCTTGCCAAGGTGGAAATACCCTTATTGGGCCAGCACCACAGACAACTTGGAGCAGCACAGCAGATACATGCAGTGCCTTGGTGGTCTTGTTTGCTGCTGCTGGTTTTTTTTAACCTGTTGCTGAGCCACCAAGTGAAGACTGTCACAGAGCTCCCTATTTTAATCTCAAGACCTCCTTCCTGAACAGCAATAACTGGCTCAGAGGGCATCATTCTGTGTGTCACATCAAGGTGTTGACATCAAGTTGCTCTTTAGGTTTAATCATGTTTGGGGGTTTTTTAACATCCAGCATATTAAAAGTCTCTCAGCATTATGAGATCTTAAGCAAGTTTTTAGGGTCAGCTTTCACTTTGACTCTCATGAATAGCAAGTTTCATCTGGAAACTGTGCCATCTTGTTCATCTCTCTCCTCACATCATTGATGAGTGTGCCCACCAGCACAGGTGAGGAGCCTGTGGGGTTCATTGCTGACCTTCTGCTTGGGAGGCAGGAATCTTCTACTTCTTTTGTTTCCTTCAATCCTCAGACAACACATTCATGAGTGTCAAGAGCACTCTTCCCCTATGTCAGTTTGAAACACTGAGAGGACCTTGGTGGAAAGTACCTGTGCTTCTCCCAGCTGATGATCAGCAAGGCAACTCTGCAGTCACTGCATTTGTCACCCAGCCACTGCCTTTACTGTCACCAACCAGGAGTCATCAGGGACTTCTTTATGGATGAGTGAGCAGAGACCCAGCCTTGGATAGCTTGATTTCCCCTTTCTGGGTGCTTAGAGTAAGTATTTGTGTTGGCAAACTGCCCATCTAATCTGAGGACATTGGATGTGGAAATGCAGCAGTTTTGAATAAGGTGAAAGCAGAGAGCTGATAGGTATGCTGCAAACAGGTTTTGTAGCCATGTCAACACATGTGGAGGAGAGGCTCAATTACCCTGACGGGTCTGAAGGGAGAAGGAGGTGTGGAGGAAAGCAAAGGTAGATACAGATCTGGCAAGATAAAAATCACTACAAGCTCTTTTCCAGTTGCCTGTTGCAGAAATGCTGCCTTCCCAGAGAGCAAATAGCACAGTGCTTGGAGGGCTGGTTATAGCTCCCAGCTGCCCTGCTGAGATTATCAAGGAGTTATATCCAGTTTGGGTGGGATTTTTATTTTCATCCAGGACAGGGAGGCAGTTGCAGGACAGTATGTACAATGACCTCCCCCTGGGTTGTTTCCCCAGGCTGCATTGTTTGGACTGTGAGCACCCACGATGTTTTTGGAGCGTATCCACAAAAGGCTTGTCCCAGCAGGGCTCAGCTGTGGATCCACTGAAGGTGAAGGGTCCTACTGGCTGCCATGGTACCATTTTAAGGCCTTCCCTCTTTTTTGCTTCATGTCAGTCAGAATTTAGCTTTGAGATCAGCTTTGGGACTGCCTGGGCCATGGGGTGTGTTGTGTGGCTTTCTGAGAAACATAAATCACAGCTCAGCATGTTGGTCTGCACCACATACAGCTCTGCAGGAAAGATACTTTTGTGGGTACCAACATGGCTGTTGTAACTAAATCATGACCTTTTCAGGGTTTTCAAATGGATTTTAAGCTTAATGTTACTACAAAATGTTTGTGGAAACTAAAACTGCCTTTTTTTTTTTATGTCCCCAAAATGTGCTAGATATTGTAGGGCCTGAAGTTAAGTGCACAAGAATTAGCTTTAAAGGGTTCAAACCAGATTTGAAAGCCTTTGTCCAGTAAGTTGTGAAGACTGGGCTGATGTAACCTGTTTTTTAAAAGAACCTGAATATTGGTGCACTAACAACACTTTAAAGGTGTTAACTATGTTAAGAGTTGATCTGCTTCTACGTACTTGTTAAAAAAGAAAAAAAAAACAACTAAAACAAACACATGTATTTAAAGTCTGTTCTTAATGGGAGTCAGCCATTCAAAACTCATTCTGCTTGTTGTACCTCTCAGATAACCCAGCCTGGCTTTACATCACACTGCAAACAACTGTGTATTTGCTTTCAACAAAATAAGTTGGGAGTTCGGTGCTTTTAAAGTGCTGTAAGAGTTAAAGAGAACCAACATCTCTTTTTGTGTTGTAATGCTTCAAGGTGTTCTCTCACCTTTGGACAGAGTCTTTCTGAGTGTTGTTTTCAGAATAAACAAATATTCACAATGAGGGTTCTTGTATTCTTGGAGAAAGAAATGCGTCTGGTGCGATTCATTGGAAAATAGTGTTTAGAGAGTGCATTCTTGACAAGGAGAGAAGGTTTTCAGGTAAAACCAGTCTTCTGCTACTACTGATACAATACTCTGCTCTTGAGGTTGTGTCTCAGCTGACTGCAGTGGCAATCAGGAACCTTTTCCATGGACTTGTAGCTGCAGCACATCTTGTTGGTTGAAAGGGGGTGGGGTGGAGATTTCTTTTATTTCAGGCACCAATGTTTGAGGCACATGCAGTGGGTGCTACAGCTGTTCTGTTTGTTGTGCATGGAGGCTCTTTTTTTCCTGCTCTTTTTGCTGGTGCATTTACCAACTGTCCATTGATATTCGTGGTAATATGAAAAAGCCCAAAACCTATAAATAGAATTAATGGCCAAAATCCTGAATATCATATGGCAACTGTTTTAACCAAGGAAGGGCTATGGAAAGATGGTGGCTGACATTATTAACTCATTGTGTGTTTCTGCAGGAAGAGAGAAACACGATTTTTAAGAAGCAGTAGGTATTGGCAACAGCATGTTACTGTGTGATATTTCACCCTTTCATGGTCATTGTTGCATAATGATGTAACTAATTAACCTAAAAAAAGTCCTCACAGGGAACCCGGAATGTATTAAAACACAACATTCATTGCACTTTGTGAGTGGCAAAAAAAAGTGACAAAACAAGAAAAAAAAAAATCCTGAAGTTTTAAAAGGAAAGTTAAGAATACAAGTAGCCGGTGGTGAACTGGAATTCAGTGAGTGTTTGGAGAATGTGTAAAGGTTAACAAAATCGCCAGTATTTTTGTAGCCTGAGTAACTGGTGGGGTGCAGCCTGGGCACACAGATGCTCTGTCTGAGCCCTCAGGACCTACAGGATTGCATCACTTGCCAGGGTTTAGCTTTGCTCCTCAGAGGTAGTTCCTGGTGAACACTCATCATCCCACCATGCCCAGGATAACAAATAACATGCCAAGTGAATACAAGTGGTGTTGGTGAATATGTCACGGGCAGGCTATGGCATATTATTTTTCCATGTGTGTGGTGACAGCTTTTATGGCCTGGCAACAGATCTGCCTCTTTCAAGTATTTTATGTGAAACTTCACGAAGCCTCCAGCGGTCAGGTGTTGCCAATATTGCAGGTGTGCGCGAAGTCAGTGAGTGGCAAAACATCTCTTAATGCCCTGTGTGGTAACAGCTGATGATTTTTTTTCCCAGTATGATGATTTTTTCCCCCTCTTTCCATTTAAAACAGAATGCTACAGATAGCTCCTCCAACTCCTCTCAGAAAAGGGAACAGCCTGTTCGAACTCTGGCTTCTCCTGCATCCTGCGAACATCGAAGAATTTGCACTCGTGGGCACCTTCACGACCATTACAGCTCTGACCACTACCATCTAGAACAAGTAAGGTTTCTTCCCAGTGTTTCTTCCCACCTCTGTGTCTGCCAGAGTTTGCCAGTGTTTGGTTTTCCTCCGCATGCCTGAGACACAGCTCCCTCCTTCTGCTCTCTGTTTCCTTCTCAATTAGCTTTAAATGGCTTCCTGTTATTAAAAAAGGCGAGGGGGGGTAACACTATGGTTTTAGCATGTTATGTTGTACCACATGCACACAGGCCAGTGTAGGACTGTGGCAGTTGTACTCCCTCCTGAGCCAAAGGCTGGAATTCTGTGATGGATCACAGTGAAGGGCATTTAAACAAGGAAAGACACAGCTGTTAAATATTGGCTCTTCAGGAAGCAAGGAGACTGTGATTACCAGTAGCAAAATGAGCTTATTTATCTCTCCTTCCTACTTCCACAGTCAGTAGGACCACGGTCCTACCGGCACGTCAACTTTCCAGACGACGATGAGGAGATCGTGCGCATCAATCCTCGGGAGAAGATTTGGATGACCGGCTACGAGGATTATCGCCATGCCCCAGCACGAGGGAAGAACTTCGATCCTGATGACATGGACTCCTACGTCCGTTTTGCCAAAAGCGAGGCCTCGAAACACGAGTACACCTACCCTTACGTAGACAACTCGGACTTCGACCTGGGCGAAGATACCAAGGGTGCTGTGATAAAGACTCAACCTGTCAAATTCAAGCCCAGGCGGAAGGAAGACGGGGAGAGATCGCGGTGCGTGTACTGCAGGGACATGTTCAACCACGAGGAGAACAAGCGGGGTCAGTGCCAGGATGCTCCGGACCGCGTGAAGACTTGCATCCATCGAGTGAGCTGTATGTGGTGTGCAGACACTATGCTCTATCACTGTATGTCCGACCCAGAAGGAGACTACACGGATCCTTGCTCGTGCGACACCAGTGATGAAATGTTTTGCCTCCGGTGGATGGCCCTTATCGCCTTGTCTTTCATTGCTCCATGTATGTGCTGTTACTTGCCGCTTCGGGCTTGTTACCACTGTGGGGTCATGTGCAGGTGCTGTGGTGGGAAACACAAAGCTGCTGGATGACTACAGATGCATTCGAAGTGTTAGGTTTTGTCCTGTAGTTCGAGGAACACGTTGGTTTTGGAGCACTGAGGTCACTCACTTTAATGCAGCCACTGTGCCCGACAGCATCCGGAAACCACCAGTATGGATCACTTTACATTGGGTCATCTGGGGCTCACACTGCATTGATTTGCTCATCAACTGTTCTAACTAACTAACCTACAGCATAGACTTTTGTATTATTAATCTGTAATCAAAACAGACTGTCTTGTACATGTTTATATTTTTTTTTTTTTTTTTTTTCATTTAAAATGAGTTTGAGAGAAGAACTGCTTTAAATGGTGGTGGATTGTAGGACGTCTCCAGGTTGTGTCTGTCTTGCCTCTGCTTGTGTGGTACCATCAGCGTGTTTAGCAAGCTTTGGCATTTCTAGAAATGGGGCGGTGTAGTGAATGAGATCTCACTTGGAAGATATTTTAACTTACCGTCAAGCTATTGTGTGTGTATAGAAGGTGTGCTAGTAACAAACTTGTACCACAACACAGTATTTCTGTCAGTGGTTTTCTTTGGGGTTTTTGTTCTGTTTTCCAAAGCTAAAATAGCCATCTGAGCTGCAGTTTCTCTTCTAGGGTCCATCATCATTTCCTTCAGCAAACATCTTAAATTATTTCTCTGTTCGTAAAGCTCTGTGAACAGAAAGTAAGGCTCAGTTACCATAGTCACGTAACCATTGAGAATCTGGTAGTCCTCCTTACCTGTAATCATTTCAGACCACTACTTGAAAGGGAAACTTAAATTTTAGGCTTTTCTCTTTTCCCTAAATACCATTGGAAAAATGTGTTTTCAGAGCTCTGCCCAAAAAGAAAGGGAACTTCTTCATTAGCCAGCAACGTAGAGATCTGTGAATAAAACACTAAGGTTCCAGATGAGGAAAATCGTTGATATGCAAAGAATTACTAACAATGCAATGTCAAAAGCACTATTATGGCAATTCTGGGGAAATGCTGCATTAAGTGGTGGATTATATAGAAAATCGTGTGTGTTTGTTTTCTGTATACATGAGCATGAGAACATTCGCGTCCACTGTAGTAACAACATTTAGCAATCTAAGCAGGTATTTTAAAAAATCCAAAGCCAGGATGTTAACTACCACTTCCAGTCTGTGACCTGCAGTCCCAATATCCACCAGATCCTTCCACAGCACGTTGCTGGGAGCCTGTGTGTGGGATAATGGAGCGTGTGAGTCTCTGCAGGAGCCAGACTGAGTTGTCTGCCTGGCTTTCCCCCTCCCCAGTTCACCACCCAGGTTTATCAAGTGGATGCATAAGGTGCATACAGCAGGATAATATTACTTTAATTTTTTTTCTTTTTTTTTTTAATTATTTTTTTTTAATGTCATGTTGTCTTGTGTACAAGGCTTGTAATTAGCTTGGAAAAAGAGTATTTTTCTAATATATTACAAGGAATAGCCAAATAATTTTTATTAAAAAATAAAAAAAAATGATTTAGCGCAGTGAGCTATAACTAGCATAGTACAATCCGAATACTTTGAGGCAGCTAGGGATTGGCTTGTCAAAGCTGGCACTGCTGTTCCTGCCATAATTTCTTTCTGCAGTAAATTGCCAGTGGGCGCATGTCCTTTCCCTCCCTCTATTGCACATTGACATCAGTCTTAAAAGAGAGGAATTTTTTTTTTTTTTTTTAAGAATTAATTTGCCAAATAAATGTAAAAGGAATGCTTGCCATTCTTTCTTGGTGGAATGTCCCAACGGTTCCTCTGAGAGTTAATCACAGCTTTTTAGTCAACCATTAAGTATGCAATGTGCTTATTATACACTATAGAGTTGGGTAGGTTTAATTCATAGCAGTAACTGGGGATTTTTTCAGTTGGAGAAAAAAAAATTGAATGATAGTGGAAAAGGGATGGAGTGTTACACTCTGGGTGATGTGTCTGGGTTTGCTGAATGAAATACAAATATTTTGTGCCTAATAGCAGTTGACAAATCTCTCAATGGTGTCTAGTAAACATCAAGCCAGCCTCGTAAAAAAAAAATAATTAATGAAACAACCTTTTCCTTTTATTTGTCTTCTCAAAAAGTTGTTTCATGTAAACAAACACCTGTAAGATCTTCTCTCTATAAAGCACAACACTACAAAAAGATCTTACAGTTTTTTGTCCGGTCTTGAAGTGCCCCTATTTATTTAAGTAGACATACTCCAAGCCTTTCTGTATGTCTGAAAATAAAAGTTATTAAAAAAAAAAAAGTCCCTCTTTTTAATTTTTTTTCTTTCCCTCCTCCTTTCTCCCTCTTCTCTTGGGTTTTTGTAATACTTGTAGATTTCGCTGCATACGTTATTTGGTTCGTGATGGCAGTGGTGTAAGGGCACAAGGATAGAAATGGGTGGTTTTTTGTAAATATTTCTCCTTAATTTCCACACTGCTGCTGAACAGTGTGTAGCATTCTCCCAGTCAGCTTTGCAATACTGACATCAATCATTTGAGAGAAATTATTCAGATTTTATTTTTGTATCTGTGGTAACAAAAACATTAACCAATTTTTTTTTTCCTGTTGTGGAAAGGTTTTGGTTTTTTGTTTTGTTTTTGTTTGTTTTTTTTTCCAAGCTATTGCTCACGTTAACAAATTAAAGTGCCTGAAGCCTCATCATTATGTATCTATATACTAAAAGTTAAAACCCTGTTGTATTGATTTTTATAAGCCTTTTTACCTCTGTGTAAAAAAAAATATATATACAAGTGTATGATGTACATTTTAGTTCTTAACTTCTTTTTTTATTGTTTCTAATATGTATGATCAGTGTAGCTATTGCTTTAAAATGTACCATGTAAATACAAATACATCATATCAAAATGATGCCGTTTATTGTCAGAATTGTGCTGTTTGTTGTTGTTGAGGTGGCCGGGACGTGAGGGGGAAACAGAATGGGGGCATCTCCAGAGCTTGGGGTTTCTAAGGAGAAAAATATTGCTTTATTTTAAAGTTTTGAGTGGCAAAGGCTCTTAAGCCTTGGGTACAGGTCATTCTCATCCAGACACAGAAGGGAGGACAAGGACAGGTGGGTGTTTTTAGGTGTTTTTCGGATGTTTTGGTGGGAGGACGAGGCTCCTTCTCGCTCTCCCTTCTCCCCTGAGGCCTCACCTCACACACAGCTTTGGGCTGAGTTAGAGATAAAACAATAGCTGCAGGGCTGTTGTTATTTTACTTCGTTTCATCTCCCAGGAGAAGGGAAAAGGCCTCAGGTGTGGCTGCCCAAGGGCCTGAGGTTGCTGAGGGCACATGGAGCAGGTTTGGAGCCACGGGGAAGGAGAGATGCCTGAGGTACCTGGCACTGCCATCCCTGCTCAGAGAGGTTTAGCATGGAGAGAGAATAACCCAGTTTAAATGGAAACCAGGCTGCCACCAACCAGGGAGAAACCAGGGAAGATATCTGAATTTTTATAGTTATTTCCAGCGGCTTGGTCAGGCCAACAGCGACCACATCTGCAGAGCCCAGGTTTATTTTTCCACAGGTAAGTGATAACCGAGCTGTTGCTCCTTTTTAATGTGCTGCTTGGTTGTTTTGCTGCTGAACAAGAAAGCTGCCTCAAGCAGTATGTAAGAGAGGAGGCACTTTCTGTTCATTTATATTTGTTTACATATTCCTAGAAACATGATATGCTCATACAAACAAAGATTTCTGCGTACATCTATTATACAATAATGGTATGTAGATGGATTTTAAAAAGACTTGAAGCCCTCATGAGAAATGCTCACTGTGGGTCAGGTGCTGTGTTCAGGGCTTGCTGCACACAAAGTCATTCCGTTTGTGTTGGTGTTTGGCTCCATCCACAGCAAAGCTGCAGAGTATTGCTCACAGTCCATCACACTCTCTTAACTAATGGAGAAGAATTCCAACCCTATTCCCTGGCCATTTGGATTTAGCTCATCCCACAAAATCCCTGGCTAAACCATGTTTCTTGCAGCCTGCAATGTCCTTTTGCTTCCAGCCATGAATCAAAGGTGTTGCTTATGCCTGGAGATTTCTGAACTGAGCCAGAAAATGCTACATTTGGGCACTGAATCTGTGGAAAATGCAAGTGTGACCAAAACAGGAGACACCATGAATGCCAACCAGCTTTCTGCAGCATAATTTACTCATCCATCTAGGACAGGTACTGTCCTCTTGGTAGGATGCAGACTGAAATTGAAGAAGACACAAGTACTGTAAGCTTGCAGCCATATGAAACTGTATGTTGAATATTTTATGGTTTTAAAAAAAAATCTAGTTCACTAGTAAATGTAATACAAAATACATTTTAGAATAATGTGCTCACCCAGGGTGAGTTTTAGAGTCTGACAAAAATGCAGCTTGGCATTTTCTAGCAGGGGCTTGACAGCAAATGTGCAGCTACCATTGCCTGGGTCAGAGTGGCTCTCCAGGCATCTCTTTTCTCTACTTCAGCAGCAGCTGTGCTGGCCCAGCTCACACCCAGGCTTTTCCCGTGGGGAGGCATCCTTGGCTTCAGACAAACACAGTTCCACCTGTGAATTGTTCTCCTCGTGGCCTGTGAGACAAGAGTCAGAGGGAAAGGAGAGGATTTTCTTGACTACTCCCTCAGGAAGCCTCTCCTCAGCAGAAGCAGCAAAGTCAGGAATGGCAGAGTGAGTGGAGGGCAGCTGCAAGGGATAACCAGTGTGGATCCCTGCAGCTCTTTTCTTCTCTAAGGAACCAAGGTAAGGAGCATTTCTCAGGAATTTAGCTGCCTGGTGTTTCTTTCAGGGGCAGGATGCATGAGGGGAGTTCATCTGGCCTCCTTCAATCACTGGGTAGGAAGTTTTGCTCACTCTGCTTGGGAGAGCTTGCAATTTAAATGGGCAGAACAGATTTGCTCGTTTTTTAAAAACAAATCCGGGAGTTTGAATGACTTCCATAAAGTCATATTGGGGTTTTGTGACACAAAGTACCCTGAGCACAAGTTCACCACTGTCTTCATCCAAAGGTCATTTCTCCTGTCTTACTGGAGATTAATTGGGACGTTTGGGCTTTATCAGGAGCCTCCCTGCATGGAGGAAAAACCAAACTGCCAGCAAGGGATGTGTAAATCTCCTTTCTCTGCTAATTCCACTTGAAAATGCAAATTTGAAGTAGCTGTCAGGATGCCTGGAAACGAGGAATTGTTGCATGTGTTCTCAGTACTTACCACAGACAGAACTTCTCTTCCTGTAATAAAAGAAATGAAGGCTTTTTCTGTGTGAGCAGCAAGGAGATGCTTTCCTTTCTTCAGGACATGATGCTAGGTGAGTTAACATCCTCCTAGCACCTTGTCCTTTTCCAGGATGTATTCAGGCAATTAAATTCCTTAGAATCTTGATGACATACGTGGAAATAAATAGAAAAGTGTTTGGCTTCCACCCAGAGACAAGATATTTAAATGGTGGAAAGTATGTGTGTATTTTTGGGGTCATATACTTAGACCCCCCACAAATATTTTTAGTTGCTTTCCTGCAGTAATGCACAAGCATCCCATGCCATTCATCTCATTCCCTGCTTGTAAATTCATTTAGGAAGAGCTGACAGACTTTGGTTTGGCTTCTGTTGGATTCCCAGCCCGCTGCCCTAACTAATGTCATGGGAGGCGGGATCCCACAGCAGCACTCCAGGAGGTTGTCAGGAGAAAAGGTTTGTGAGGACTGTAACACATCCCATCTCTGCATGAGCCACCACAGCCCCGCGCTCCCAGGTGGCAAGGGAAGCACGAAGTCTATTTTCAGACTTAACATGATTCATGTAATCACCTGAGGAGTCATTGATGTTGGGAGTGTCGTTGCCTCGGGGAGCGAGAATTAATGCAGACTTCAGGATGGATAAGACATTGCCAAGTCATACACAGCCTTAAACTTAATTCTTATCTAGATTACTGAATTGTTATTAATTATATAGAAAATGTCACATGAACTGGCATTCCTCTTTTTTTTTTTTTTCTTTTTTTTTTTTTTTCATTTTCTGAGCTTATGCCACGATGAGCTACTGAATTGGCCAACATCTGTTTTGAGGCAGCCGACAGGACTCCTATCAGGCTTATGCTTTGAGCAAGCACTTTGCTGGTTTTCACACTCTTAATTTCCCCACTTCAGTGTTGTGCCAGTGTTATCTTATTAACTGTTAGAGCTCTCGAAGTGACATTTCAGTCATTAAAAAGAACAGGGATAGGGAACTTGTCAATACAGCGAGACCCTTGAAGTATCAAGTCTGAGATGTCTCCAAATGTACCTGATTTTCAAATCTGAGATTTCCAGTACCCAGATTACATTTAGCTCGACCTCATTCAGAAACCAAAAGCTCAGACACTTCTAAAGTTTGAAGCACTTTCATCCTTGTGCCCCAGAGAGTAATTTCCAAGTTTAAAAGCCCAATTCCAGAGCAACTGAACACAAGTGATTTCACTTTAAAAGTGCTTACTCTTTACAACTTCCTGAGAACAATGATAAAAGCCAGGTTACAAAGTATAACTTTCAACCACATTTTGCAAAAGTGCCGGCCACAACTTACAGCAGAGAGTATTTTGGTGTGGGCAGCCAAAAGAAGCAGTTACTCTGCTGGTTTTGTTCAGGAGTCTGAACAGAAAACTGAGCACCTAAAACAAAAAGGGAAATAGAAGTTAGGAATTAATGCAGATGCGGGAAATAGGGCTTATCCTAGATATGAAACATAAAAAGAAATCCAATTTTTTTTTTTATTTCCTTTTGAGGGATACCTAAAAGGAAGCTTCCACTGTCACAGTAATGTATGGGCATGGGGATTGATGTTCAAGCTGGACATTGGTCCAGCTTTTTCCATGTATTCCTGCCAGGAAGGAATGGTCAGTGCCTCCAATCGGAGCATTCAGACCAACAGCATGGCTCAGGCTGTCAGACTGAAATGTGTATGTGGATATATATACACATATCCTTTTGGAACAGAAATCCAAAATTACCAGCATGATTGATCTAAAGGCCTAAGTGATAGCTACCCTTTAAATAACTAAATAAACAGGTAAAACTCCAGCTGTATGGCTGACCCTGGTGGCTTGGCCACAATGAATGGGGTTTTCTGTGCAGTTGACCCCAAGCCTTGAGGATGGCTGCAGGATTTCTCTATTCACTTAGTGAATAGATCTCAGTGAACATCCTCATCTAGAGCAAAACCCCAGAACCTTATTAAGTGGTTGAGCCAGCCACAGAAATGAGAAAGCTTCCAAATAGAAAGCAAAATATCAAGAGGATGGAGCAGAGAGAGAGATTCTGCTCAGAGGGGTTTTCTGCTTTGCTGTGGCTCCAGGGTCATGTGCTGGATCATCAGTGACATTGTTTCTTGGGGACCATTGACTGGGCTCTGGGGAAGCCATGGGCATTTTGGCAAGCAGGAAAGCCTGTGCTTTCATTCATCTGTCTGAAATGGAAGGGTTTGTGGCAAGCCATTTGGCCAGAGCAAGGCAGCCTTTGCACCAGTGCCAGTTCCACAGTTTAAATACAGCTTCTGCCACAAGGCTGAGACATAGTTGTACTTCCACATGTGGCCAGAAATGCCACAGGCCTGGAGCAGGCTGCAGGGTGAGCAGAGTCCTCACATTTACCCCTGTCTTTGCAAAAAGATCTTTGCAGAGGGATTTGAAGGGCTGCAATATGCCAGAGAGGTAGCAAAAATATCACATACATTTAATTTCAGAACTCTAGCAGCCATCACCAATGCAATGCTATTTGCTGCATTTGTGCTTCTCTAGACTTTGAATAAATGGACTCCTTCCAGCAACAAGTAGGAGACAACTGGAGACTGTTCTCCAGCTCCCTAAGGTAAAATCTTAATTCCACTTAAATCAGTGGCAAAAGACCCATACACTAAAGTGAAACCAGGATTTCTTTCCTGGGAGTTGAAGGGTTTGGATGCCGGTCTCTTAAAGTTTGGCACCCAAAGCACCTCCTCGACTGGCAGCTCTCTGAGGTGAACTTCCCATGCTCTTCTTGTTCACCCTGGAGGAGACTGAGGGGAGACCTCAGTGCAGTTATAATTTCCTTGGGAGGGGAAGAGGAGGGGCAGGCACTGATCTCTTCTCTGTGGTGACAGTGACAGGACCTGAGGGAACAGCCTGGAGCTGTGTCAGGGGAGGTTTAGGCTGGATATTAAGAAAAGCTTCTTCATCCAGAGGGTGGTTTGGCACTGGGAATAGGCTCCTCAGGAAAGTGATCGCAGCACCAAGACTGACAGAGCACAAGAAGCGTTTGGACAACACTCTCAGGCACACAGTGTGTGATTGTTGTGTGATTGTTGGGGTGTCCTGTGCAGGGCCACCAGTTGGGCTTTGTATGTCCCTTCCAGCTGAGGATATTCCGTCATTCTCCTTCCCCCATCCTCCTCAGAGACACTGGGTACAATGACAGTCTACATCCATAAAAAGGGATTTCTTAAACTACACAGTGCACCAACTCCCCAATTTTGTCTTAAAAGGACTGTTTGAAATGGGAGCCACTTTCTGCTCCTGCAAAGGAGCAAGTGTCCTAGTGACAGCTGAGGGGTTTGTGGGACTCCAGGATCACTGATTTTAAACTTAGCACCTTAGCTTGTCACCTGGGTTTTTTTTCCTGTGCCCAATTACCAGGACATCTCATTTATTTGGACCTTCACAAAAGAAATATAGGTAGGAGGAGTAAACAGTTTTGACTTAAAAAGTGACAAATTGGCAGGGAAGTTCCCTCAGCCACCTTTCACTCACTGTTGACAGCTCACAGGGTTTCCAGATGGCAGCACTTATTTCTGATATAAGGTTGAAAATTCCAATCAAAGATTTTTTTAAAAAAGGCTAAAAGGATGCCTGTGTACTAACATTCATGACCAAAAGGTCCTGCAACAAAATAAAAGCACCTCTGAAACGACTGTGTTTTCAAACCCACTCACATACATAACATTTTAAGAGCTGTCACCATCAGAGCACTTTTTACAGCCAGTTCCTGAAGGAAGTGGTTGTAAAGATGTGGCATGAGGAGCAGCAAATCCAGGTGCTGAGCAGAGGGCTTTTGAACTCAGAGCAAATGTGTGATGCTTTTTCCTAACCAGAACAACTGCTGTTTGTGACCATCTGAACTTTGAGCTACAAGAAAATGTCTTTGGGGTTCATCAGGCTGATATCCTGCCTTTAACCACAGCCTGTACCAGATACTTCAAAGGGAAAGAATACAAGAAACTCTGTATTGGAATCATCTGCTAGCAGAGGAAATTTCTTCCCAACATCAGACAATTTGTCATTGATTTATCTCCTCAAACAGGCAAGTTTATGTGCCTCTTAAAAAAAAAAAAAATCCAGTTGAATGTAACAGTGATGTGAGTTTATTCATTTACCCTAACAAATTTTTATTTGAAATATAGTTAATTTCTCTAAAATAACAACTCTTCTACCATTTTCTCTGGTGGTTTTCCTAGTGCTAAAATTACAGTTTGAGGCTTTTTTCCAGCCACTTTTTCATACGGATTGACCTTGAAATGTGACAAGGTTCAGGAGCTGTGGCCCTATGGCAGCTATTTTGCAAATGACAGTGTCTCCTCCTCCAAATCCTTCTCCTGGCAAGAGATTTAATCCTCTTTTATGGATCCTATTACCATCATTTCCTTATTGTTGGGATGATACTGTGTTATTGTTGCACTGTTCCTCTGGAGCCTCCTGTATGTCAAAGACCCAAAACAGATCGAGGGTATGAGGCAGGTAGTGAAAACACAGCAATTTGTTGGTTGGTTTGTTTGTTCGTTAGATTACTGACATTGAGTTGGATCTATAATTTTTGTTTTCTAGAACTCAGATACTTTCCCAAGCAGCTGTGCTATAGCTGTGAATGTTAACTAGAATGAACAGGGTGTCTGACAGGAAGGTGTAAATTCTGTATTTAGGCTCAATGGGCTTTGCTCTGAGAGGTGTTGAATGTCTTAATTTTTTCTAAAACCCATGAGCTTGATAGGTGTCAAACGCTGGCTCTGCAGAGGTCAATGGCAAACTTCCCACTGAATTTAGTAAAGTATAACCACCCCCAAAGTACAGAGTTAGGACACTAATTATTGGCAGTTATTTTTCTAAGAGCCTGGCTAATGCACAGAGCAATACCAGAATGCCTCTGTGGGTTTTATTTCTTTGTACAAAGGCCCATGCATTTTCCCAAAACCTAACATGAAATACAGGAAAATTCTTAGCCTAAGTTGCCATCACAATCCATTTAAAGGTCATTTATTCACTCTTAGTCACAAATACCTGCTTTGCTTAATACAAGGCCTGGCCAGTTGAGCAGTTCAGCCAAATAGTAGAAACTTGGTGGTTCTGCTGCAGAAACTCTCTGGTTGATGTTTGGATCCTAATGTGAGACTTCTAATTCGGTCGTTTAGTCAATTTTAATTGCTTCAACATGAAGTGCAGATGAGCAGCATCCACGGAAACCAGGCCACAGATCACTGAAAATAGCAGGTACAGGGCCCTCTAAGATGTGGGTCCTAAGGCTCTGTGCCTCATTGAATTTAATTACAGCTTGGAGTAAAAAGGCAAACACAAATTCATCTTTGGCTTGGTTTCATACAGATTTGTATTTGCACCATTAATCTTCTGCTTGTCCCATCCATTGCTCCAGTAATGCTTCTCCAGCCACATGTCCAGGGAAAACCAAACTGTGGTCTCGCAGACATTAATTTCCTACAGGCTCCATAAAAATAGGCAGCTGTGTAGAACAGAGAGCTCTCAGTGCTCTTGCTGAGCTCATCCCTGATTAGACACTGGGCAAACAGTGTGGGGAAAACCCTTGTTAGGAGTGCCTTACCTGTGGGTAAACTCAGCTGGCAGTCATGCCCTCTTGGACACTAAACAGCCACCCCACAAGAGCAGCTTTGCTTTCATACCATACTTCTCACTTAAACAGCCTGTTGTGCTCAGACACATCCTTCAGAAACCAAGCCCTGTTTATTTCATCGCTCGTGGAATACTTGTTTTAACATATAGCAGTGATATCTAGGAGGGAAGTGCCATGTTTTCCCAATCAGAGCAAAGAAATCTGTCAAGTAATGCCCTGGGTTTTTTCAGTCTGACTGTAGCTGCTAGAGGGTCTGCTTCACAATTTGTTAATTCAGCTGCCAGTGTTGGCTGCATCTTTGAAGGACTGTAGGTGGATGATTTGTTGTTGTTGTTGTTGTCAGATTGAAGTCTGCTTTCACCTTTTTTTACTACTTTCTTGTGCATCAATATGAGTACTTTTCCATCTATGAAGCTAAATTATTGTAGCTGGGAAGCCAGTGATTCCAAGAGATTTCTGTGAGCTTCTGCTTGCATGATGAGAGAGATTCCTGTGCTCCAAAAGGCTTAAAATGTCTGAGTCTTGCTAATAATAACAACCCAAAAGAGAATAGTCCAGCTGACTGTATGTAGGCCAGACTTAATCAATTAACACACTGAGATAATGACATACCAGCCTATGGAGCCTTCTAAATATAATCATGTGTGAAAAAGGCCACTGGGTACAGGATGGCTTCACAAGTTAAATAGCACAGAACTGCCAATATTTAGATCTGGGATTTCCAGAAGGCCACAGAGGAGACAGAGAGCAACAGCTCTGGAGAAATGTGCATCTTTCCATGCTAATGTCTCTGCTGATACCACAGCTCAGGGGATACTGAGATCAGAAATTCATTTCCACTGCCATCCTTTACGGCTGCTGGTTGCAAACTGATACCTGTTGGAACTGTTCAGCCAATGGGGTTGTTCCCACACACATCATTTCAGAGCACACAGAAACTTTGCTCGCCCTGAAAGTTTCGGTCGCGTTGTTCGAGCTCATGTGACCCGAAGTTTGCACAACAGCTCCTAAAAAAGTGGGGCCTCCAAATGTCAAAGGGAGCCCCCTTTCATGTAAAAGATGAAAGGCACGTTGTCTTGGCTGAGTTCCAGCATCTATCCTTGTGTGTTGGAGCGGATGATGGAGGATTTCTGGTGGTGGCTCCTGAACCGGGCGCCCTTTCACAGCCAGTAAAGCCGAGTCCGTTTGCCTTGATTTTGCCATGGGCTAAGTCGGGTACAAAGGGGTTACAGTAAACCCTTAATTGGTGGCTGCTTGAATGTCTGTGCAAGCCCTTAGTTCACCCATGTGTACGAGGGGTGCCTTCCTTTTTGACCCTTTTGTCTAATCTGGTTTGATGGTAAGATCTTCCAGGCAGAGATTGTTGCCACATGGTTGCGCAGTGCTGTGCTGGGGGACCCTGGTTCCTGTGGTAAATAACAGCCCTCAGCAGTTACTCTCATGTGAATAAAATATGACCAGAGGAGTGATCTGAGTCATCTATCAAATAACCCACAGCTCCACCCTCGTGCAGCCCCTCCATACAAATCCTGAGGTTCATTTAAAGAATCTAAAGAATGGTATAGAGTGATTTTGGTTGAGCACCAAAGATTTATGTAACCTCACGAGCTCCCCGTGCTGTTCCTCCGAGCTTGGGGTTTTGCATCGTTGCTGGCTGGCCCCCAAAAGACCAGGACTAGGTTTCTAGCTGCTCTGTGGAGGCTATGCTAAACTACAGGTTTAAATATTCATTGCATTCTTCGCATGCCAAATCATCTAAGTTGGAAAGCAGGAGTCTAAGATTTTGCAAAGCTGCTCTTGCACAAAAAGACCATTAAAATTCGTCGTGACAGAGAAAAAACAACAACATTGCCAGTAGTAGGGAACTTTCTGTTGACTTGGCTAATGCTGTGTGGAGCTAACCCACATTAATCCACTTAAATGGAAGGGTGAGCCTGATCCAGTAAAAGCAATAAATCCTCTTTAGAGCTGACCAGACTCCAGTTGCACTATAGGAGAACCAGGCTGAATGGCAAACAGTTGGCAGGAGGTAACTGGATGGGGCCTGAATTTCCAATGCACCAGGTAATTTAACCCACAGCATCCCCTTTCCCTTAATGTGTGCAAACCAGTTGTGGATAGGCCCACATCCCAAACTTCTTGGCACCAGGGGGGGAATGATAGACTGCAGGATGGGGAAACTCCCTGCCAAAACAGAACTGGAAAGATTGAGGCAGCTCTCTGTCATCACAGGGACTGGGTACCTGAGGTGCCTGTGTTGGAAGAGTTATCATCCCAGGCAGCTCAGGCAAATGCAGGGAGCAGAGATGGACAGAGAAATGCCTGACCTGGAGCTGGTGGGGCTCTGCCTTGCCTTGGAGGCAGCTTGCAGATGTTAAGAGAGAATGGTCAGCTGCTGCTGCCTTGCTGTGGGTGAGGGACTACGTGGGCTGCTGTTAAACTCCACAGAATCACATCTGCAGCTGAACTGCCTTGGGAGCAAGGGGGGGATCCGTGTGCCTGGGAAGTGGCTGTTACTATCAGAGAGCAATTTTCTCAAGGCTGACCCAAGACACGAAACTAAACCCAGACTGGGTGAATATCTCTGTTTCCTTATTCCTCTGAGAAGCCGGGCCTGAATTTAAAAGGCTGTTTAACACTTTGAAGCCACCCACAGCTCTGTCTTTGCCTCCCACGCAAGCTCCAAGGAACTGACTCATTCCCACCGTATTTTCAGCTGCGCGTAGATCCTGCTCACAGCTCGGGAAGTTCCCCGTTCAGCCAAGCAAATCAAGTGCACATTGTGACTCCAGTTAGCTGAGCTTGAAAGGGTTTGCGACACCGACTCACAGCCGACAGTATCTGAAGACATCTGGCCTGCCTTTTAAAGTCGAGTAGGAGCCTAGTCTTGAGTTAGCTGCATAATTTATGCCTTATCTGCTGTTCTCTATTCATTATACTTCCTCGTGTTAAATAGCTGTTTGTGGAAATAAGTGACGCTGTCATCTGCTGTTAAATGAAAAGAGGTCTGCTCACAAGCAGGCATCCACCTCTGTCCTCCCCTTCCAAGCAGCAAACTCTTGTTTCTCTCACCGTGGGGACGCTGCTTTGGGTTTTGCAGAGCTTTCAAGGGTGTGTGAATGATACATACAGCTCCGGATGGTTTGTGACTCAGGAAAGCTTTTCTGCAAGGGGAGACGTCTGGTCGTCCCTCTGCCTCTTGCCAATCTGGTGAGCTGAAATGTTCTTTCCAGTTTGGACCAAAGTCCCGACATCCCTGGATTTCTATCTCACTAATCCTCTCACTGCTGAGGAGAATAACTCACTTCTTGCTGACATCATGCTGTCCTCCCGCTATGCCATATCCACTGCGAGCCTTTAAAGCTTCATGCTATGCCTGAACAATTACACCCACGTTTTGACTGGGAAACGGAGACAAAGGAAGGCAGTTAGAAGGAGGACGTGGGAGCCTTGCCTTCTATTTTCCTGTTCTTCACACTGGGCCCATTACTGCCGTCTTTCCCCCTGCCTGGTAGCAAATTTCCGGCAAATGTTCTGGGGTCACCACTCCCTGCTCCTCTGTGAAAAGTATCTCTGGTCTATTTGGGCTCTGGACCACTTCTGCATGCCATTACACCACAGCACAGTCTTTGCAGATAAACATTTGCAGGTTTGTAAGCACAGTCCTACTCACTACATCATTACAGAAGAGAGGGGGAGTAAACATCCTTTGCAGTACAAAGGAATTGTCAACAAACTCGGAGAGAAGGGGAGAAATATCCGAAGGCACCCTTCGTTTTTGGCTCGCGGCATTTAGTTTCTTTCATGTTACTCACTGAACATTTACCCCCCTCTGCAAAAATCCAGGGCAAAGGGCTGGCTGTTGTCTGCACTATTAACTAATGAAGTCAGGAATTCACCTCTGTCACCACCTGGGAATTGAATAATATAAACCCCAGCTCCTCCATCCTACTGGCACTG
Source organism: Zosterops lateralis (assembly GCF_965231275.1). Taxonomy (NCBI): domain Eukaryota; kingdom Metazoa; phylum Chordata; class Aves; order Passeriformes; family Zosteropidae; genus Zosterops; species Zosterops lateralis. Next base: position 9,594,040 of record NC_139764.1, read on the forward strand.
GGCTGAGTTCCATCAGCTTCTGAGGAGCTTTTTGGAGTGCAGAGTCCTGACCTGCTCACAGTGGCGAGTATGAGCTGAGACATGAATAAACAATAAAGGAGATAAAGGAGAGGCTGGGCTGAAAGCAACAGCTGTTTCCTATGGACTCCTGAATAAACTCCAGCTCCTCTTGCTGATGGGCTGGGCTTTTGTCCTTGTGCAAAGGAATGAGCTGCTCTGGGAATTGCATTCTGATACCAGAGCAGTGGTGTATCACTAAATATAAAGGGTCTGCTCAAAAACTTTTAAGAAGGAAAAAATGTCTACTTAAAAATGCATTTATTTCAGGTAGTTCCCAAACTTTTAGCTGTGTTATCTCACTTCAGCTGTGGTTCTAGAAGCAGTTACACCCAGACTTGCACATGTAACTCTTACATGGCAAGGAGCAAAGTCCTTAGCCCAAGACAGCCTTTTGCTGATTCCGGATGTGCTCCTCTGCCATAAAACACTTTGGAGGCCCAATGCTACATTACATAAGCCACTCAGTGGTTTTAACATACATTTCACCAGGAGCAATCCCTTCTCTGTGTAAGCAACCCCAACTAAGCAAAAGAGTTGGCTTGAACCTGTTGCCATAATGAATTTCTAAGCTGGGCTTGTGGGAATGACTCCCTAAAGCTGGGCTTGTGGGAATGACTCCATCAGTTAAGCACGAGCCTCTGCTCTGCTCTACCCTCAGGAGTTCACATCAAGTTTTGGAGCTTTAGGCATTTACTCCTGATTTCCACCAGTGGAGCAGACAGATGGGCCAGGAAAAGTGGATTTTCCTCGTACTTCTCTTGTGTAAGCTCATCCCATTTTTTTGGAAATCAAGCATTTTTCTTTTATAGAGAGGCAGAGGTTTTGGTTATCTCAATAGTACAGCAAGAGGAAATTCTAATATCAGATCCAGGAAACAGATAAATGCAATTTATCTTAATGCAACAATGTCCTTTGCAGTTTACTACTACCAAGTTACTATATCTGAAAACCCTTTTGAAAGTCTATCCACTCAGGTAGTCTCTTACTTTGGGGAAGACCTGGTCACTTTTATTTATATATGTAAATCCTCCCACAAATTATTCCAGATTAACAAGTCCCTATCCTCCCTCTCTGTCTCCCAGCTGAAGAAGGATGGCCACAAACTACCATTGACACTGTCACTTCGGAGACCTTCCCCACAAAAATTAAAATCTTGTAGAGAGCCAGAATTTCAAGTAACCCCATTTTTAGTTTTTCCTTTTTTCTTCCTCTTTTTTTTTTTTTTTTTCCTTTTTCTAAAGCAATATGTATAACCTGCTTTAATATGTGAATAAGCAGCACCTGGAGTGGGTCCACTGGTGTATCTCCCTCTCCAAACGGAGGCCCTTGGCTCCAGCTGCAGTGGGAATTGAGGGCAGCTGGGTCTAGTGGGCTCTGCTGTGGCTTCTGTGACTGTGTGGGGTGGCTGCAGGCAAAGTGGCCACCTTAGGGGGACAGACCATACCATCCCCATGTCCTCAGTGAACAGCAAAATGGAGCTGTCACTCCATCCAGGTTGTCTGTATCTTCCTTTTTTGTAGGGGAAAGGCTAGGTAAAATCCCTGGAAAAGTGAAATCTAAGGGCAGTCAAGCCTTAAAATTTCCATTTGTGTATTTGAAATGAGTAATACCTTGCCTTAGAGCTAACCTAAATATATAAAAATACAAACCTGCTGAATTTCTAATGCTGTTTCTGAAGTCAGTGTGTTTGTTTTAAAGTTCAGCATTAGTTAGAACTCAAGTCAATCCCTTCAATATTTCCTTTTTAATTTCTTTTTTTCTATTTTTCACCAAGTCTTGCCCATCTCAACTGCTTTCCTGAGGCTCTTTTCTGTTTATCCTACACAATTTCCTTCCTTCCTTCAAGTCCAGACCCCCTTGCTCCCCTGGGACTTTGCATGATAGCTAAGCACTAATCATGTACTTCTGCCCCAGAAGCACAGATAGGGCCTTCCTCCCCCTGCTTCCAGTCAAAGGAGGATGTAAGGCATAATGGTAATCTTAAACAACACTGCTATTCATTGTTTGGGAGATCTGGGAAATATCCTTGAATTCAGCTTGCTAAATTAGCTGCTTCTTGAGTAACCCACAGCTGCTGCGTATCTGTCCTATTACATTTTACAAAAATGCAGCAGTTCTCATTACACATGATATTCTCTAAACATATGGACCTTCCACTAGTTTATGTCTCTGTGTAGCTCTGTTGCCATGAATGTACACACAGAAACATTTTCTTTTGTATTTAAAAAAAAAAGAAAAAAACCCAAACCCAACAATTCTTGAAAATAGATTAAAGACAGGCATTTGCAATTACTCAGATGGAGCAAAGATGTTGGAGCTCTTCAGAATACAGCCTTTGTCAGGAGCCAGTACTTAGATTAAAATGTTGCTTCTGGCAGTAAAAGTGTAACTACCAGTGGTTTTAAAGCTTCATCCTGCCTGTTGTGCACATGAACATCTCCCTTGATACTGGCCCTGTGCTTGCATATATTGAAAGTCAGATGGACCCTGAATGTAAGGTGATGCTTAACTGTCTCTATGAGGCAATGACATGGGGTTTGGATTTGGCCTCATTGATTTACAGAGGAATTTGGATTAAAAGAAAATGTATTTCTGGTGTTACTCTGTTTACACTTCCTACTCTTTAATAACTTCTCTGTATGAACAGGGAACTTGAGTAAATCCTGAAGAGGAAGGTTTCTGTGTCTCCTCCCTCTTGTGCAGTTTTCTAGGCTTGGTCCTTCAAAATGGAGCAGGGTCTTGAGGAAACCCCAAACTTCCATCTCTACTGTGTTCCTTGTGACACAGCTGGTTCCCACGGGGAATAATTGAAGCATCAAGTACTTTAACTAAAAATGCGGTGCTGAACAAGTGAAAATTTTCCCTGGACCCCTAGAGCTCTGTTCAATGATTGCATTCAGGGCTTATTTCATCCACATCAGAAGGAGTCTGGCCAAGGATGAGCATCTTCTGTACTCTAAACTTTGTGAGCTGCCACACATTTGCACATAGTCTTTTGTCACCTCTCTTGTCCCTTTGTTGGCAAATCTCTTGTCCCTTTTCTGTTTCACTCCTCTTTGCTCTTTTTATAACTCAGATGTCCCCCCAAACATATCCACCTGAGCACAGGTACAGCCTGATTCACTTCTGTACCTGAGTCCTCCTGCAACACGAATTTATATCCAACCCCTGCTGAGTGCTTGGTGCTGCAGGAGGGGAGGATTATCTCTCTCCAGCAGGAGCTACAGAGCAGCTAGAGATGGGAATCTGTGCAAGGATGTGGCTTTCCTGCAGCCTGGGAGAGCTGCTAGTTCTGGGGTCTCTGTTCCATGCTGGTGCATTTGGGAAGGTGTGTAATGGGTCCCTAGGAGCTGGTCAGCTGCAGGCAAGGAGCTGCCAAACCCTTGCAAATCAGAGAGGTTGAAGACACAGCTGTGAGCCCTTGAAGCCAGCCAGGTGCTTCATCCTCTGCTACAAGGAGATGTCTCCTCCTCATCAGGATGCAGAGGCAGGAACTCTGCAAGAGAGGCCCTTCTCACGAAATAGAGGAAGAGGGTTTGGGTTTCCTTTCAGTGGCCTCTAAATCATTTGTCCAGAACACAGAGCTGTCTCTTCCTGGAAATATTTAGGCTCATTCCTTTAGAAGTCATCTATGATTGTGTTAGTATTTGTGCATAAATGAATATTAATGGTGAATGTGGTCTGACTACTGGGCCCATTTCCTCCCACAGCTGTTTTTGTGAGAGACCTGATCCAAAAACATCTTGTGCACACATCTTCCAGCCTGGCTCCTCTGCAGGCGAGCTTGATGGGGAATGCTTTGCTGGTTGTGGTTTAGGCATGCACACAGCACATAGCTGCTCAGTGCTGTCAGGGCCTCAACAGATCTGCATTCACCTCACAGCAGACATTTAGGTACCAAGGGAACTCGTGTTTTAACTGGAAAAAAGCTTATGTGCCAAAGGCCTCTTGTTATAGGGGAGGTTGCAGCTGAGCAGAGGTTTGGAGGGGCTTAATGCTGGAGTTGGCTGCTCCAGCTGGCAAGGAAAGCCCACCCACAGCTGAGGTGGGACCAGCACCTGAAATCAAGTATTGAAACATCTGCATTATGGTACTTTCCTTTTATTTGGATACGGTTATATGCAGTTCTACATTTATCTTTTTTTGTGGATTTATCCCAAAAACAGTGCGGGGAGTGAGCCTAGGATTCCTGAAGAAAAAAGATGGTCCAAGAGACAGCAGGTTCTGAGAAGAAATACTCCAAATGCCCCTTTTTTTAATAATTAAATTATTATATCCTTACAGATGTAGATTGATTTAAGTAGGGAAAGGGATTTGCTGTATGACTCACATGTCTGAACTATTGCTACTCATTTTTTTTTGATGTAAAACGCTCTCAACTGCTTGCAAATGATCTGCAAAGGATTTGTGTGCTCGGAAACTCTTGAGCAAGTGATTTTGGCTTCGAACACTTGAAGAGGTTGTTTGCAGATGATGCACATGCTGACCACTTCTGTTGAGAGGGAGCCTAATTCAGAATATACAGCAAGCAGCAAAAAGGTTCCCATTGCACCACATTAGTCCCAAATAACTTGCCTGACTCTTGCTTTTGATCACAGGATCCAATTACAACTTAATCCCATCAATATGAAATAAATGTTCCCACCTTTGGTTATTTTCTTGGTGTGAGAAGCTGCTCACAGCCTCAAGCCCAGCAATGAGTCTGTGTTTCGTGTTCCTGTTGCAGAAGAGGAAGGGGGACACAGGAAGGCTGGTTGGGGAAACAGGCAGCTTGAAAACCTTTCTTTCAGCCCAAAGTGGGAGCAGAGCAGCCCATGGAGATACTGTCACAGATCCAAGCAGGCTGGGGTTAAACGGTTTCCTCAGCTTTTCTTCCTAAATCAATTTGAATATTCTTGGCAAGCTCTGTTACTATGCATGGTGGGCAGCTGTGATTCAAGCAGGGAATTTTTTTTCCCCTTTCTACTGTCCCAGTCTTCCTGTCTTGTGCAGATGTGATCCTTTCCCTCTGTCTGCCTAACAGCTAATTATTTTACCATATGAGCCAATAGTCTGAAGAAAACAGACCATGCATATTCTTGAAAGCAACAACTGTGTTACAATGTCGGGGGGATGGGTAATTAAAAAAATAAGGAGTCACTTCCTTCTGACCCACTCTACTCCTTGAGAAAACCTCCAGAAATAGCAAGCATTTTGATTTACAGGGGACTAACCTACCTCCCAAGTCAGTACTCCCCACACTTAACTTGCACTATGCTTTTTGGGAAAGCAGGGAAAAAAGCCAGATTGAATATGTAAGAAACCCAGGTAACAGCTCTGCAATCTATGGCAACCCAAAAACTTACACACCCTGTAACTGTGAGAATGTGGACAAGGGTGCATCAGCTGCTCTCCAGAAACTGCCTGGGTGTCCCTGCACTCACTGAACCTTCATTTCTAATCCAAATGATGTTTTTCTGATTAAAATCATTAAGTCCCAGGTTCTGGAAAGGACAGAAATTCTGCTTCTCCTGTTTGGTGGTTACACTAGAGGGGGTTTTCCTGCTGGGGAGGGTATCTGGGCTTTGTAGCTCACTGCAAAGCCAACAGCTCTAACCCAGTGCCTGCCACTATGTCCCAGGTGTGAGCTGTGAGCTACCAGAGAGCACCACCACCACACAGGTGTGTTTTATAGCCTACAGACTGTGTTTGGAGAATGCCTGCAGGATTGGGTTACGCGGGCAGGGGAAGGCTGCAGCTCCAAATCCCACAGAAGCTCAGCACCTGTTGCTGGCTGGAGCACCACTGTGATAGAAGCTGAAGTGTGTGGTCCTGCTGAGCCCTGCCTGCTGTCTGCCCTCCAGCACCCCAAGAACAGCAGCTCAGCAGTGTTTGGCCTGGAATTTGGGGGACCCCGGTTAAAGCAGCGAGGGGCTTGGTGTTTTGCCAGGGCAGCAGTAGCATATGAATGCTGAGAGGCAAGAAGGAGGGCTCCAAAGAAAGGCATGTGGCTCAAGATGAGGTAAAGACCGTCTGGTACTTTTTGGAAAGGTAAATTAGGGCCTAAGGCACGAATCATTGTTGCATTTGGCAGGATAAGGGTTTTTACAGAGGTCTACTACTGCTGGGGCAAAAGCTGCAGGGTTTAGAATCACAAGAAAATGCCACCACTTTTTTTGGGGTTTTTTTTTTGGTTTTTTTTTTTTTTTTCCACTGGCAGGTACTTTTCCTAGACAAAAGCAGCATGCCTCAATATGGGGTAAAACCAAGGTCTGCCCCTAGCACACTACACCCACACCAAGGGACCAAATGATCTGGGTATTTTATCTTTAAAATTCTGCACCAGCAAACATAAAAGGTGACCCATACTGCTCTGAAGGCCAGCATCAGCTGCCTTCCTGGATAACCTGGGTCAGTGAATCCTCCTTAATTTTGAGCTGCAGCTTAAAATTTGATGTACTTTTGACTAAGCAGACTACTCTCCTAAAAGTAAGCTTCCTGCCTCAGTCCCTGCAGCAGAATGGAGAGAACTCCGTCCATGGAACGGACAGTCCAAGTGAATGGACTGCCTCATTCACTTCTCAAGGAACACGTGACTTTGCTGACAATAATGGAACAAGAGCCAAAATAATGAATTTTCCTCTCTTTTTTTTGGTTGCCATTTTAAGAGTGGATAACCATTTAATTAGTTTTCACCCTCTGGGGCTGTGAGTTCTTGTATAATTAGATAATGAGCAATTTTCATCACCGCATTTTGTTCTCACGAGGTGGATTCCAGCAGTGGCCACATTTCAAAGGCTCGTGTTCCAGGTTATTACCCAATAATTCAATGAGAAGCCCTAACACTTCTCTTACAAGAAGACTTTAGAGGGGACAAACCTCCCAGTTATTACAGGTGCTAACATAAACCCCACCTGCTCTTACTGGACTTGTCCCACACGATTTGTGCCAATACCCACTACAAGAGGAAAACCCTAAAATATTCCAGGGAGATTATGTGGTTGGGCGCTTCCCGAAATACCGCCTTTCATGTCCTTAATGCCACCCTTGCTTTTCCTGCTTTGGCAGGCAAAGCCAAAATCAGGGTTACACTGAGCGGTTTAGAACAGAAAGTTACAGGCCAAGGCAAAGGTTTTAATTTGGAGTTGCCCCCAGAAGTGCTGCTGTGCTAAGAAAAGTGCCTGATGGGAGTCAGGACTTACAGGATCTACTTGCATTGAGGCCAACAAGTGGCAATTAATTTGTTAAAATACCTGGAGAGATTTAAAATGGGCACATGGTGAGAACATGCAGCAAAAGGAGGATCTTGAAGCCACTGAGGTTTTAGGGCAAACAAAAACCAGATGGGAGATGGGTGCACAGATTAAAAGGTGTAGGCAAGGGGCCCATATCTGTCCTTATTCCTGCAGCTACAGTTTAATTACTACTCCTAGGCTTTAGGAACAGAGATGTATTTTTAAATAATATTTTTTTCAAAAAGGTATGTGAAGAAACATGAATTCTGCAGCTGAAGATGGCTCTTAGTACCATCCCAAGTATCTGCTAAGACTCTTCATATGTTTTATTCATGACCCAGAATAAAACTCTTTCCCTAATCTTCAATGTTAAGGTTGCCTTCAAAAGGAGAAACAAAATTTTAAAAAATCCAAATAAACCAGTTGAGAAACAAAGCCCTATGCTGCCTCTCCTCCCTGAACTTCTCCTTTTTCCAGCAGCACCACAACAGAATTCTGCATGAGGCACAAAGGCAAGGAGCTCTTCTTCAGCTCTTTTGGGCAATAAGCAGCTGTGCACAGAAATCTTGTTTTGCGCAGCTGTTAGCTGGTTCAATGGGCTGCAGCACCAGGTTAGGGGAAGGTAAGCAATTTAAGCAACTCACATGGAGGATGTTATTAAAGACCTGTTTTAATGTTGTCATGCAGTGAAGGTATGAAAATTAGCAAAATTAGCAGCCTGTTCCGAATGGAAGGGTTTTTTCTTGAGGCCTATAATGGCAAAGCTGCAGTGACTTACAGCATCAGGATAACAAACCAACCCATTAGAAAGGAACAAGCACGACATAGCAGGGCCCAAATAAAGCAAAATTTTAGCTGAAATACTTGCTGAAAAAGTCCAAATCAATTTTCTCTAATACCATTCTTAGTTAGAATGTGGAAGCAGATAATACTTGGACTTAAAAAAAAAAAAAACAACCGAACACAAGAAAAACCTTCCAAAAACCCAAACCAACCAACCCCACCCCGCCCCGCCGCCAAACAATAACCAAAAAAACTTTCAAAACTAGATCTTCCAGAGTTTTGGACCAGCTAATGACACTTTTTTGTGGAAAACAGCTGAAGTGCCCACAGGGAGGAATTCACTATTGAAAAAATTGACTAGCAAATGTTGACTGAGCTGTATTTAGTCCTTTCCACACCAAAGCCATGTCAGGCAAAACAAGCAAAGGGGAGGAGCAGGGACCATGAATCAGTACAGAGCAGAGGTATAGACAGATGTATTTATTTCTTCCCAAGAATGCACAGTGATGAAACGCAGATTTGGGGTTAAGGGTGGCCTTAACATTTTTTCTATTAAAATCCTGTCTATCTGCATCTGTCCCTAAGATGACAAGTGTTCAACCCAGGCACTGAGGCAGATGCATCCAGAGCCAAACTGCACACAGTGGTTCCATCTAAGACAAACAAACCCATTATCCTACCAGGAACAAGATGCCTGGAGAACATTCTTCCAGCACAGCAAGTGCAATGACCTGGAGGAAGAAGTTGGCTGAGCTCATTTCAAAAGCCAGATAAATGCATCATGAGTGGTGGACCAGTCACTAATCCACTCAAGTCCTTCTAAATGCTACAGGTCAACCCCACATGCACTTTTTCTACCAGTTAAAATCAGGGATGCAGATAAAATTAAGACATGAAGTCACAATGCCAAGGAGACTTTTCCTAAACAGGGCATCATTATGTGGCTTCTGTGCTTAGCCAAGGATGCTGAGGTTAATACAAGTTGAGGGCTCTTCCCAGTTTGCAGTATGGAGGTTGAACTAGAAAAAAGATTCCTGTCCAAGGAAAAGGATTTTTTCTTTTTAAAGAAAAGGTTTGAGGGAGTGGAGCATTGGCTAAAGGATAGAGTATGACAGCAATCAGTAGACAATGTGTTATTTTGTCATGTCAGATTTCCTCAGCAAAAGCAGCTTGTGATGGTTTTGTGATGGAAGTTAAGTTAGAGAAAAACTGACAGAACTGTGATTTCCCAAAGGAAACAAAGCAAACATAATCTACTTTGAAAAAAATCTGATTTTATTTTCGTATTGAAAAGACCTGTCAATTTAAATAGATGTTTATTTCCATTCATGGTCTCAACCAGTGTTGTGTGTTAACATTATTCAGAACTGTATAAAAAGCCATCTGTGTTACATTGGTTAACATCCTAGAACACTGGGGGAGGGGAGGGTTTGAAGCAGCTTAACATTAAAAATAGGATGTTCCCAAAAAACTCACAACTGATGCGGCATCTTCTATTCTAATTTTATAGGAGCTGAAGCATTTTGCAAATACAATTCAAGTTATTTGGTCTTCAAAAAAAAAACAACTTTAGAACCAGATTGCTTTCATAGCAGTGTTGAAGCTGTCAGCTGAGAGAACACACACACAACACTCTTGTGTGTGCAAACACAAACATGGAGAACCACACTGAGCACAACTGGAACACCCCATTCAGTATCTGGATTACAAATGTGCTCCTCTGAATCCATGATCACAGTTAATTTAAAATGCTAGTTGCCTTTTTTAATATATACATGGTTTCCATGGAAACCCAAGATTCTGCACAATCAACTGACATTTATTACTCATGGTGCTGTGAAGTTCTCTAGTGAAGGGGCCAAATTCCAAAACCTTTACTCAAACATGCACATACCTCACTGAAGCCAGTGGACAGGGGAGAAGATGGTTAAGAAAAGGGGTTGCAGGGTCAAGGTCTAGATCTGAAAAACCACATGACAGATTGTCATTTAAAAAAAGTTTTTTAAGTCATTCTTTGGTTTATTTCCATGATTCCCAACACTGTCTGAAAAGCCCAGAGACAGTCACATGAGAAATCATAGCTCTAAAGCAAGCCCACAGCATTTTTTTAAGTCTTGTGTATTAAATGTTTAGAAGACTACAGGAATTCAGAGTACCCCTTACATTCATGTCCCCAAAAATCTAGTAACTGCTTAAGTGCATGCACTGAGGCACGACCGGCATGCCTGTAAATCCGTATTGTTCAAGTTAAGAGTAAATATAGCTGCAAAAAACCCCACCCACCTATAATTAAATGGTCATTACTAGCAATACTATAGTGACTGTCTTGTTATTAAAGAAATGCAGACATGGTTCCTGCCCCTTTGGCTCGCTCAGCCAAAGGAAGCTGTCTGCTCAATTTAGAAAGGAAGCACGTTTTAAGAGTCCAAGGGAGTTTAATATTTCCATGTTTCTGGGGTCAATTATTAATGTAAAGATGTAGACAAATGGCAAGTATATGAAAGCATCTCTCATACATTCCAAGGTTTGGAAGTCAAGAGCAGATCTTGACTTCCTTATGCTTAAATGTTATGGTAGGCTTCAAAAACCAGTAAGAAGTAATATAATATTTCTATGGAAAGCAAAGTAGAACTAAGTCTAGCTAGCATTTGTATGCAAGCAGTTTTTGCTATGCTTAATATAAGGCAGATTTTATTGCAATGATAGTTACCAGTCTGCTAGTAGGAAAAAAAAATACAGGCAACTATACTCAGAGAAGGTGGCTGATAATTACTAGTGACAACTTCTTTTTTAGAACAACTCAGCTTTAATGCACTTTCTGGAAACAGCATTTTCATCACTGGTTTTCACTTCCTTCCCCATCCCATGTTAAGTATCAAAAATCAAGACTGGATAAAATGAATTGTGGCTATTTACCAACCAACATCTCCTATTCCAATATTATTCTTAACTGGAACAAATATAAGTCATTCTTTATAACCTACTGCCACTGGTTGTTTATAAATATCTGCTTGCTGCAATAAACACTGGTCATTGAAATACTCATTTGCAGTAACTACTTGGCACTAGGTTAATATACTTGTAAAGTTTAATGGAAGTGCTTCTGATGTACATACAAGCACTTAAAACATCAGACTTTTTAAAACTTAGTTCTGGGGCTTTAAATATCTATAGTTACAGTTTTCACAAGCATTTCTGAAAGTATTAAATCTCTTCAATAAGTTTAGAGGCTCCTGTCTCAGCATATCTAAGTTTCTTCAACAATTACACAACAGCTAATTTAACATTCTTGTTTCCTATGCTGAGACAACACGGTGCCAAAATTTAGTTACAAAAAGAGGCATTTTTGGTCAGGCTGACCCCCCCAGCTGTCCCTTAACAAAAAAGAAACACAGCTCAAACCTGTCTCCTCTCTCCAGACAAAAAGACATCTAAGGCCACAAATGTACACTTGCCAGAACATCAGGTGTTTCTTCTGTTCGTGGCAACTGCACATTCCCACTTAGAGAAATACAGTCTGAAGGCCCCACCACCACCTTTAAGGATGAAACACCTCAGAAGCCAGTTTAGGCAGCAGTGCATATGAAACCACATTACATCAAAACAGTTGTGTTAAAGTCATCCCAGCTACTTCAACTAGTTTTTAACAATGTTTAATCAAAATTCCTAATTGCAGGAAAGAAAAAAAAAACCCAAAAACTTTGTGTAGAGAGGCATAAAGATGCAAAGATAACCACCACAACGATCCAATAGCAAAAACTCTTGTTTAAAGGTTTTCTTATGCTAAAAAAGGCACACAACCCCTTGTAAACTAGAGACAAAAGCTAGCAGGACTACAGCAATAAACCCAGAAGAAAAAGCCTACCAGAATTACCCAATTGCCTACTGGGAGGGAACAATGAAGTAGACAGGCTGCTCTTGCTCCGTTTTGTTTGCAGGGAAGTGGTCAAATTTAATAGTCAAATTTAGCCACATTAAGAAACATTGAACAAAAGCTACCCCAAGAAACCAGAACAAAACCTGACGTTTGGGTCAAAAGGCCACAGACAGGCCCTTCCATAGCATGGAGCTGAGTGAGTTCAGAGATTGGCAATGAAAGAAAAAAAAGCTTTAGACATGTGATGGGAACAAGCTTTGGGATTTATCGAACAGTCACACCAAGCTTCTCCAGCACACGCACTCCCTTTTCTTGGTATTCTTGTCGGGTCATCCAGAAGTTGTCTTTGTCTTTCATGATGTCTGCTAGAACAGCCCCCCCCAGAAACACCATGTGCTTCCGACGAGGGGGATCTTCGATTCGGATCTTAAATTTCTGAGGAAAAAAAAAAAAAAGAAAATAAATCCTTACTAGGATTGTTGAAACGAAGCCTTGAAAAAATAAAATCGGGCTTTCCACCAGAATAATGAAGTGGAAACTGTCTAGTGAGAAAAATGAACTAAAAAACTGAAATGTTAGCACAGGGCACTCTGTGTGAGTTTTCAGCTTGAGCAACTGAAGTAAAATAATGACTTTGCATTGGAAATTACACACAGCTACTGACATTTGCCCAAAAATTGTACTTTCAGTATATCAACAAAAAGCCCAGGATTCAGAATATTGACAGAAAATTAAAGACACCATGTTTGCATTTCAGGAACACTATTAAAAGTGAAATAATTCCTAATCTTTGATGGCTAAAATTATCAGAAGTTACAAAATCATCAAATTCCAAATATTTTAGAATTATACCAATTTACACAATCTAAACCAGCTTAACTAATATTCCCTTAACTTCTTCAGTGCTAAAGCTCTAACTTCAAGAGCAAAAATTACTACAAAGCTATGACTGAAATACTATCTCAGATGTAAAACATTCTATACAATTGAGTCATTCCACAGAAGACCTTCAGAGAACACTGTATTAAGAACTAGGGGAGTTCAATTCAATTCACCATTAGAAACTCCACTCAAAGGAATTCTTAGTACAACACACTGCTACTTATCTCTGCAATGTGTGGGCTGTGTTGCTTGCTTATCACAATAACCAATGGAAAAGGCAAACTTACTCCACCTGAAAGTGAGTTAGAACTCTAGCCTCTCTCACCATTGAGTATTTCACTTGTAATATGAACCAAAACTTTCACAGATTAAAAAATAATTTTTTTGCTCCACAACTTTAAGGCACAGCAACTCCTTAGATTTGTTTAACCAACATCACAATTTGTGTCCTGGTATTTATCAGCCTATTTTACATTCAAAACACCCCAAGACTTCAGGAGGGCTACTAGCAGGGTCTAGAAGGTAATTTTATCGCAAGTACATACAAAGCAAAGGCAGGGGTGAGGAAGAAGGGCAGAGATTTTGCAAGCTGCAGGGCGGGCCACCCGCAGCCTCCCTCATTTCTGACCACTTGGTTCCCTCTAGTGGGGATTCAGGGGAAGCCTCGGAGCCCCTCGGGTGCAGCAGCCTTCCCATACCCACCGAGAGTTTCTCCACATCTCCTTTCAGAACTCGTTCCAGGTAGAGCTGTTTCAGTTCCCGCTCCAGTCGTGAAGGCAGCCCAGGGTACATGGTGGACCCTCCAGACAGCACAATGTGCTTGTAGAATTCAGACCTGCCCCAAAAAAAGAATAGTCTCTGTAGTGTTGTATAGTTTACTCTGTACTACAGTAGTACCTATACAGACGGGGACTAAATACAAATCTAACAAATGGTCACTACACAAAGACAGACTGCACAATTTCAGCAGACTTGCTCATGTTTTCACAGAAAGCAGGAATAAAAAAAGATTGTTTTCAAGATTTTATCTTTGCTGACTATTGAAAGTTTCCAGACAACCTGTTAAGCTCCAAAAGTTCAACCTGAGCTCTGCTCCCAGGAGCACATATCAGTGTCTAAAGCAAAAGTTGTCACTTTGAAGACAGCTCTTGAATCACCCCTACACCCAGACCAAGGATTTAAACATTCTGCTCTCACCTGGTATCAATGTCAGCAGCCTGGATGGTGTTGAACAGCAATTCAGCCACACCAACCCCTTCGACATTGATTAAGTGAGGCTGGAAGAGAGCCTCCGGTGCCTCGAACCGTTCTCCACCAACTTTGATAATCCTGCCATCTGGGAGCTAGGGAGGAAACAACACCATTGAAAAGACTACTTTTAGCCACTTGAATGCTAAAAAAAAAAACCAAGAGGAAATGACCTACATTGCTCCCAAATGTTTTAACACAGGAAATTGTTGATAATTGTCAGTGCTGCAAGAAGTCATTCAGTAGTACTGAAAGAATATACAAATGCTTTAATCACTCTGCAATTGACTTGGAGACATCAAGGGCCAGACATATTGATACTGACCTGTTAAATATTTCCTTGCAATACCAACTCCTAGCATCAATTTAAAAAACTATCTTACAGCAAGAATAATGCTTTCCTGCAGATTTTTCCAACTGTGATCACAAAGTTTCCACTGAGAGGAAGTTTACCTTTCCTGACACCAGGTACCAGTCCCATGTCTTGCTGCTGCATGGATGATGCTGAAACGATTTCATATGCTAGAAATAAGCTCACTTTCTCTACAAATTCCTGTACTATGATATTCAAATTTCAAAGATCTACAATGACAAAAATGAGTACAAAGTCTTACAGAAAATCTGTAAAGAGTCTGGAGAAGATTTTCCCAGAACCAATTCATTCAATTCTACAGAGAGGTGAGCTACTGCCAAGAAAAACCGTAAAGGAATCAAAGCTAAGCACTACCTGACTTTAAACCTGGGAAGTTTAGGACAAGGAAAGCTGTCTCACCGTGTAGGATTCAACTAGAACCGTGGTCTCTAGTGCCAGCTTCTGCTCCTGCTCAATGTTGTATCCCACGTAACACAACTTCTCCTTGATCATGCGAACCGTCTCAAAATCAGCAGAATGGTTGAAAGCGTAACCTCGCAGCAGGAGGAGCTGCAGGGAACACAGCAGGTCAGCAGGAAATGAGAGGAACAGTCCAGATCTCTCATTACAGGGATATTTAAACATGTATCTCTGTTCACCCCCCTTTTTTAGCTGCAAATTTGGGTATTAAGACAAATCCGTCCCAGTGTATCCATTATCCCCAGAAAAGCAGCAGCGTTACTCCAAATGGGAATTTTTCTTCATCATTAAAACTTTCAACATAACCAGCACAAAGACAAATGAAAAAAAAACCCAAAGTAATTCTTATCTTTAGAACTTTACTTCAGAACATTCCCATATTCCAGTTTAACCATAAGATCTGTCAATCTAACATGTTGCTTATATTTAAAATGCCCAAACAAATGAACTGTCTATCAAACATGCTCCCTCCTTTAATAATCAGGAAAGAATCACTACACTGTTTTCCACACTGGAAGGAAGTCTTTCTGAAAACAAGTGAGCAGAACTTAGAAAATACAATTTAGTTTTCACTTTAGGTATTGAGAAAGCCAACTTTCAAGCTTTTCCCTCCCAAACAGGGAATAAATTCCCTTCCTACAAGATTGCCACTAAGAAAATGTGATGTCTCTGAATAATATCAGTATCATCACATGTGATTTAGATGAGGAAACATAGTAAGAATAGACTGAAGCAACACAGAGAATTACAGGAATTCTTACTGTAATTAACATATGAATAATAAAGGGAAAATATATAGTGGTTTCTTGCTATCCAGAGACTTTGACTTGGACCAACACACCACAGCCTGAACGTTAAACCCTCTTCCCTCCCAGCTTACCTTAATGAGGTACCTAGTGATATCCCTCCCAGCGATATCTAACCGTCTTGTGAGGTGAGGAAGGGAGAAACCTTCATAAACTGGGCAAATGTGAGTCACACCATCTCCAGAGTCCACCACAACACCAGTCAACAAACCTGAAAGGATGCAGGAGAAGCACAACTTTTATTGCACTCTCGTAAATAGAGCAGTGAGTTTAAGATAGGATTTTTTTATTGTAAACTGATACAACCTCTCTTCCCTCAGTCATCAGTAGATATTAAACTTTAGGTTTTCATAGTAACAAATGCTTTCATGCATTTTTTAAAAAAGTGTTACTTTTACCTAGATGTTTAGAACTCTACCACTCACAATCTTATGTGGTGTTTAGACATTTCAAACTGCATGCTAATGAAAGGGAGTATCTGTGTTCATTAAATGCTTATTAGGGCACAAATCTGTCCACTGGATACAGTTGTGCAATCTTTTATTAATTTCTGAAATATGAAGAAATCTAGAGATAATCAAGCCATAACTTTACCTTCTTAAATTCTTAGGACTTGTTGATATTTACTGATATTCAAAAAAACAAACACTTCCATAAGGTAGAGACTATTTGTATTATAGAGCACACGCTTAATATTTCCTCACACAAGTGGCATTAGGCTAAATGAGATCCTCTTTCACAGATTAAAAAAATCAACTTGTTACCACAAACTATTAAATTCTAATGTATACAAAACAGTTATCATGAACATGTAGAAACAGAAGATTCTATACTTAAGAGGCAAAAATCAATGGTGAAAGTTGATCAGAAAAGAGCTTTATAGTTTCTCACAAGCTGCCTAAAGCAAGAAACCATATTTTAAGGAGACATCTTAGAAGTATGATGCACTGAAATGAGGCACATAACTATGTAACTGTAGCCACTACTTTAATCTTTGAAGTAATATAAATAAGTAGGATGTTTTAAAGGACTTTTTTTAAAATTTTCAAAAGCAAATGTTTGATTTATGTGCCCCTTGATTTTTACATCTTAGAAGGTCTTCAGCTTTGTTTTAGATTATGGTTATGTAGAAACACTGCAGATGCTCCAAGTTGTCTCATATTCTGTTATTCCAAATATGGTACATGTAATTGTACATGTACCATACTGAGCACTGCACAGTAAGGTACATGTACAATTACAGCAGAATTTAAGACTGTAGATGTCAGTTAATTAAATATTTGTAAGGAATCAAACCAAAGAAAACCATGGGGGGAAAATGTTACAGCACAGATTGCAGCAAATAAAATTAATATTCAGGTTTGCAAAAGTGGTTTTGGTTCAAGTAGTTATACCGACTTGCATAGCAGAGTCACTTTTCCAGTACCTCCATTCCTTTTTGTCCTGGACAGGGACACTACAGTGACATGTTATATTTATGGATATTGGATACTTCTGTCCTGCTGTGTGACAGCTAAATACACGAAGTCACCAACAAACAGATGCAAGGAGACATGGTATTAAAAATGATGTGCTGGAGTAGCTTCTTAAAATCCTAGATGGACTGAAGTCGATGGTAGAATTTCCATTGAATTCAGTCAATCCCGAATTTTCTGCTTAGGCTGAGGACCTTTTCAGTTTAGTTTATCTACAGCAAAAAGATTCAACTTTTTATTCATTTTTTTCCCCTGAAGATAGTGCAAAAGTCACATGATCCCCTTCTTGAAATTACTCTCTTACTCATGGTAAAAAGTTCTTCCTTTTTCAGAAAATCCAAAGTAAGCCATTAAAATTTGATGCCAAAGGGTTCTGAGCAACCAGGTTTTTGCATTTATCCATGAAAATAACACCAACAGGGGCACTTATCAATAGTTCCTCAAAACAAAAAGCAAGGTGTCAGTCAGAGTTGAGCTTCCTTGGAGAACAGCATGGAATTAACCCAAGAGCCAGTGATGTCACGTCAGCACTTTGGCTCAGCAACACATCTGGAAACTTAAGAAATTTTAGGTTAGTTTTGCCTACCTTGAGCATAGAGAGTAAGAACAGCCTGGATGGCTACATAGACCCCAGAAAACTGGTATGTCTCGAACATAACCTGTAAGATGAAGGCAAAAATCAGCTTCCAAAACAGGCCAAATACCACAAAGAAATTTCATTGGTGTTTGAAAACTGTATTTCTAGAATGATGTATTTTTACTCATCAAAAACACTTCCCAAGAATTGTCAGCACACAGATTCTACACCAACATTAGAGACAAATTTGCTTTGGGTTCTGTACCTGACCTGCTCACACCAGACAAGCCAAATGAAATATTCCACATCCCTTTAAGCAACAAAAGCAAATACTTACAAGAAACCCACACATCAATTTTTGCAGCTTTACACAAATTTTCACTTTTCCAAAGTGCCTAATGAGTGGGAGGCGGTACTTGCAGACCAGCCAAGCAGTTCATTACTGAAGTGTGACTTGGGAATAAAATGTTTGTTTAAGATGTATGCTTTAAAACAAAATTCAGGCATTTTTCATTCTTTGTATTTCATTCTTCATACAAACTTTGTCAACTGCACACTATGTCAAATAAAGACCAGACTCCTTCATATCTTAGTCTAGAATGAGCCCCACTATCACAGGTGGATCTGGACCACCTTCTTTAAAGGGCAACCCATGACAAACTCTTAAATTTAGTGTAAAATCCACTACAGAGACAAAACTACAGGATTGCAGAACTCATACTGAAACAAGAAAAGCAACTCCTTGTCTTGTACACCAGGATTCCCTAATCACTGAACTAGTTTCAGTTAAGAAGCAGGCCAAGATTAAAGGATGTACAGTTTATAGGATCTTCTTCCTAAACACAAGAAAAGGCCAAGGAAACAAATCCTGCTGTACAGCAGTTTTCCCCTCAATAAGCTTATACCAGGAAAAATGGATGAACTCTGATTATTCCAATACATACATACACTTGCTTTTGCTACCCTGCAGCCTTCTGAACCCTGCTAGGATTAGAAACTGAATGAATCCTAAGTGCTCCCACAGCTCAAGTAAAAGATATCTAAATATTTTTGAAGAAAAAAGCTGATGCCTGACAATTTTAGAATTCTGAACTATTTAAAGAACCTCCTCCGTTAGAACAGTGTGAAAAGGAACAGAAAGGGAACAGTTGAAAGGGCAGCAACTCAAAATAGATCCCCTTTGAGTAGTCATTGTCTAAGCCCAAGACTATTCCAACGGATATTTTCAAACAACTTGAGTGCTTATTAAATGAAAAAATAATGTAAGAAAAATCTAAATTATCACCTTCATACAACAAAACCAATATTCAAATGGCACTAGTTACTGCCTTCACATGTACCAAACTCTTAAGGCCTCTACAAAACCTTTTATAACCCTTGGGGGTGTTGTCATTCTTTCTTTCAAGAAAAAAGAAATGCATTCTCCTCTGCATTAGTTTCTTTGACATAGAAAATGCTTTGACAAAGGGCATGTATGTTAACAAATCTCAAGATAAAAATACTGAGCAAAACGTTTCCCTGAAAAGATTCTTCTTCACATAAGAGCAGATTTTTGACTGACTACAAAGTGATGTTCTAACTGGGTATAGAAGGGAAAAATTAAAAACTGGGAAAAAAAAAATACAAGGAATCCTAGGTTGGATTAGATGAAGTGACTCTGCTCGAGTGTCTCTACCGCTTCTTGATTTGCCACTACAGTCTGGCTGCTTCTGAGGGTGTCACACAATGAGAGTGCAGCAGATAAAGACAAACAGCAAACACTCTGTCAAGCTGAGGAGCAACCTGGGTCTTGTACATGCTCTGAAAAGAAAAGCACTTTTTAAACACATATGTTACAATATAGCTGACACGTGAACACTTGCTGCCTCACTGCTGCAGGTGGCTCTGACAAAGTGATGAAATGAGGAGAGAGAATTACTGGAAACAGAATGAAGGACAGCCTATGTAATTATTTATCATCTTTATATGGTCCAGATGACTGAGCTTTTCTTCTAAAATGCTACTGCACTGTATCCCAAAATGCAGAGACATTATTATATTTGCTGCAGGCTTTAGGAAGTATCTTCATTCATTCCTCTGCCTCATACTGGGCTTGCCCCCCTGAAAAGGAGGAGGCCATGTCAAAAATGGAAGGAGTATAAATACACTGCAGCTAAACTAAATATTGCAAGTTCTCATAACATTGTGTTCCATTAAAAACATTAATAGAAACAATGAGGTTCTGTGTAACTCAAATTTAAATTTACAGAAATGGATTCTAGTTCTCACTAATCTTCTGCATCATGATTAAGTATCTATGGTCTCTGAGGTGGTGTTAAAAAGGCAAATGGAGCAATGCAAATATTCTATCAGAATTCACAGGCCATACTAGACTCTTGAATTTTTGGTATAAAATTACTTGGAATGAGAATAACTAAAATCCATCCTTTGGTACTTATCATGAAAACAGAAACAAGAACACTATTGTTGACAACTGAAAAGCAAAGAAGGCTGGACAGGAAATAGAGCCACTCCTGCTATGTGGAGGCCACCCAGAATAACCTGCTCTGCCTATCACACCACAGCTGGCTGATATACACTACATGATATTATCAGTGTTGCATTACCTGATACTTAGGTCATAGGACCCTAATGTCCACAATTGCTAAAAAAAAAATGTTGAATTTAGATTGCACAGTCTGATCTTTTTTCACTTAAGTTTTCCCAGCTTTGCTAGACTTCATTTGCTCCCTGGTCACTGAAAGAAAGGATTAGTGCAAGTGTATTCACTGCCAAGTTGCAGAAAGCACTACTGTAGCTGGGACATCAAAAATATTTCAAAGGAAAGGTGATGGTAAATGTAAATTCTTAACAGACTAAGCAATGAATTTGGGGAAATATATATATATATATATACAAGCTTTGATATTCAAACTTACATTAATTGAAAATACCTATGATGCTTATGAGAAAAAAAATTAGCAAACCAGAAAACTACACGTTTTGTTCTCATCAAACATTACTGAGTCTTTGTCACAGGTACAGGAGCTAAACAATATATATCTGACAACCTACACTGAATACAAGGTTCAGCTGGAGCTTAGAGCACCCAGAGCAGCACTCTGAGACTGAGGATGCAAGAACTAGGCTTTCCTTCTTAGAAGGGTTTCTTTGATAATCCCTAACACTAATTAAAGATTAGTGCATTGGTTGTCATCACACCTTGGTCTCAGCTACCTCCAACAACACTGCTCCATCTGGTCAGCATCATCCAGCTCCAATCTCCTCTGCATTACTGGCTTATACAGGCCCAAGTCATTTAAAGTAATTAACATCCATCCAACAGCTAGTAATCAAGGTATCCTGGGTATGTGAAGACAGACATCTATTTCCAATTCTGTGTTTTAATGCCGCTACTAATGCTTGAGACAAGCAGCCTGCCTACAGCTCGTGAATGAGATCAGCTGGTTTGAATTTAAGCACAGTACCATTCATGCCTATGGCTGAGAAGGGGTTTTGCTTAGAGAACAGAACTGCTTTACTTCAGACAGTCACTGTGTGCTGCTGGAACAAGGAATCTCTCAGGAACAAGGAGTCTCTCAGCAATGCTCCAATGACTGTGTATCAGCTCCCACCAGACACACGTACCTCCACAATCTTCTCCCTGTTCTTAGTCGGATTCATGGGAGGCTCTGTGAGTAGTATTTTACAATTTTTTGTGTCAATATTAAGTTTTTCTGGTCCAAACGTGTAATCCCAAAGGTGCTTCATGTCATCCCAGTTCCGGACGATGCCATTCTCCATGGGATAATTCACTTCCAGCATTGATCGTAATTCACTGGCCTCATCACCAACCATCAGATCCTGTCAAATTTTAATACAAAAACATGTCAGTGCTCACAAAGTTTTCTTAAACACCAACTCCTCAAGAATGACAGTGAAGTGCTTCAGCCTGAGGCCAGATGTGCTCTAAAACAATGCCCACATTTTTGAAACATTTGCAGGTACTTAGGAGAGAAGCAGAATATATTTCATGTAATATTTAAATTTGGCTCTTACCCATCCCAAAGCTTTTCCAAAATAAACATTATTAATTTGATTTTTTTCAATTAACCTTAAGGAAACCAATAAACCCTGTTAGAGGTAGAGATTACAAAGACTTTGTAAGTACAGATGTTTCTCCACTGACACCTCCGAAATTATTTTAACAAATACTAATTTCTAAGAGCCGAGATGCAAAACAGCACATAAGGGTAGTAGGTGGGATTGGCAGAATATTTTTCCATGCATGTTGCAAATTTCTGTGCACAATACCAAAAAAGGAATAATGAGTGGTGAATAAGCATACCGAACAGGAGCAAAAGCAAATACGAGATTATAAATTCCACACCAGACATTAAAAGAAACAATGGTTTACATATTGCCTGTGTCAATAGGGTGTGAAGAGACACATCTGAATACAGAATATAACCTCATCTGTTCCTTGCCAGAAGTCCCAAGCCAGAAACCCCAGTAATGCATTCTTGCACAAACACAACCAACTAATGCAATTTGTATAGTCATTTCACACTGATTAAGCAATCTGTTTATTAACGTTAGTTATGCAAACATTGCACATTCAAATTAGTAACATCACATCTTCTCCTTTCCCACGTATTTCCCACAGGAAGTATGCACAATAACATCTTATCTTTGCTCCTCATTATATCCCATACTTTTCTAAAGAAGCCTAAACTGACTCACTTGCACTCAAGCTGTAAGAACATATTTTTAGGAACCATCAGCTTTGTCCATAATAATATTAATTGGGGAAAAAAAAGAATAAAAGAAAGAAAAACCAGCTGCTTCATCCAAACATATGCCATGACAGTTTGCAGTTGCTGCAGCACAGTGGAAGTGAGGGTTACTCAACCTACTGTTCAGTGCCAGGGGAAAAAAAAAAAAAAGATGCACAAGAAAAAAAAAATCTGGCATCCGGTTTATAATGCCTATTTTAGATGTAACCTAAGCAGTTGCTGTTGACTATATAAAAAAAGGAAGTTAATTGAAAATAGTTTAAGTGAAATCATTGCTCTTTCGCCCCCTCTCCCTGACAAGGTGTTTTATTTGTTTTCCCTTGCACAGCAGATCACGCTTCAGCTCTCGACTGTACAGAAGACAAAAGTCAAGACTCCAACACTTTCAATCAAAAGCACTCTGGTGAAACCATGAGAACTATGAGAACTCCACCATGTAGCCACGGTACTCATGAGAATTTAAGACAACACAAACTCCACCAGTTAGAAGAATCAGAGGGGTTTTTTGTGCACTGCTCTTTGAGGCTCTGAGCTGCCCAACAGGACGTAGCCCAGGAAAAGCCGCTATTCAAAGGTGCAAAGTGAAAGTTGCACAAAACTTTCACATCCTTTTAAAACAAAGCTAAAGGGCAGAACAATTCTTCTCTCTTGAGAAATCAGCTCTAGCACACTAACAAACACGTACACTTGGCAGCTGCAGAGGAAGAGGGACAACACAACCAAATTTGCTGAGAGGAATCAATATTGTTGCATCCAATGTTTCCACCACTTCAGCACTCAGTAACATCTGCCTAACTGACATCTGAAGAGTTTCTTCAAACTCTTGGTTTGTGATGTTAAATAGAGCAATTTCTACTGTTAAAGATGCTGAGTTGATCTTTCATGTTGATCTTTCAATGTTATTCTTGCATCTTTCAAAACTACAGGTTACATAGCATTTAAAAGCAATACATAACATATTCTCATTAATTAGTTGCCAGTAAACCAAAAGCAATGAACAATGTCCAAAACAAGTGTGTATTCAAATGTAAAATGTAAGACAAGACAAAACAATGAATAGCATTTAAAAAATAACATAACAGCTACTAGGTCTCATCAAGCAAAAATGGCAAACAAAAAGCACAGGGCCACCTCACTTACCATCATTTTGTTATTCTACTTCAACAGGTCAAGAAAGGTGAAGAAAAGGTAGAAGCAAGAAAGTCAGAAAAGGCCTAAATGAAATTCTCAAATTACTTTAAGTACACAGTAGAATTAGGCTGAAAAGAGATGCATGTACAGCAGGAAATGATCTGAGTTAGTTTAGTTAGGGCCAAACTAACATTACAGGACATCAGATTAAATTATTGTCTCTTTAGAGGAAGCTAAGAGGAAGCTATTGCTACATATCAGTGGCAAGTCATGTTTAGGCTTCCTAGACTGTAAACAAGATCAGTGCATCTGCCTATCTCTCATAAATAGGATTCTGTGCATAAATATTCTGTAACAGTAGAGTTTTACCCTGGGCTAGGTGTATATCTGAACTAGACAAGACTCTGCACAGGACAGTTGACCATAACGAGCTCTGACAATTGCGAAATTTAAATTTTGTTTTAAAAATTCACTTAATACATCCAAGAACTGAAAACTACTCCTTAGTACTGACTTATTAATACCTCCCCAAACCTGCTGCAGACTAGTAAATCAGTAAAAGCCAAGAACAGCATCTATGCTTCTGGTTTTAGTCACAACTTGAAGCAAAATAATCCCAGTAATGACTGAATTCCTAAGTAGGAGAAAAAGCTATACCCCTGATGCTAGCTGAAATGAGAATCCATAAGGAAAATATGGTCAAAGCAACTTGAAATTGGTAACTCAATGGATGACAACCACTGTTTTGATCAGCTTCCAGCCTCCTTTCACAGAGTTTCTGAATTTCACAGGAGAGCAGCTTTCATGGATAGTTTTGAAAAGTTAAACTGATAATCTTGTTGCCAGCTTCCTTTACCCAGTTTTAAACTTATCCCACAAGAACTTATAGCGTATGCCTAGAATTAAAATTTGGCATAAAACTCATCTGCTAAAATACATTTTTTTTGGAAAATCTGCAAGATTCTCACAAAGAAAAACAGCACTCACAGTTAACATGTCTTTCTACTGTACTATCCTACTGGGATACCCCAAAGTGTCTGTGGCAGGGATTTCTTCTCTTGATACACTGCTTCCTTAAGAAAGGGTGACAAGCTGTTACAGGCAGATGATATAAAACCTCTAGAAAGAATCTGGATACAGTTTATGCTCTTTGAAATACACCAACATGATCCATGCTCAAGCAGAAGACCAGCAATGCATGTGAGATGATACTTTACAGGTTCTTTTGCTGATCTCATAGCAATTACCCAGTTCTACCCCGTATCTCTTCAATGCAGCACTTTTATTTCTAACAATATTAAATTATCAGTTTATCAGAGGACACCAAAACTGGTGGGACAGGCTGTATTGAGTCAGCTGGAGAGAAAACATGACTTCAATAGTGAGATTTCATGCAAGAAAATTTTGGGGGGAGTTTAGACTCATAAATCACTGCATAATTTCCTAAAACTTTATCAGGACCTCCTTTGACAAGGCTCTTCACATTAGGTTCAAGAAGATACCCAAAGAAATACCTCTCCCCAAATCTTACTAGAGAAAGGGTTATATTTTCTGTCTCCTTATAAAAAAGTTCTCTCTACTGTGAAAGGGAAAGATCTCTATCCTCTCAACTAAACTGTCCTAGCTGATACAAAAAGCACTATTGAGATAGCAACAAGACAAATCCACAATCACACTTTGAGAAGCTCTAGCATCTTTCAGCCTTTTGACTTCCTTGTATGGCTTTCTGCTACTATAACCATTTTACAGGCAGAAGCAGAAACCCAACAACTCAAGTTCTCCTTGTCAGCTACAGGGTTCTGAAAATAAGGAACAAGACTGGACTGATTTTTTTTCTTCTTCCTAAACTGCTGCTCAGAACCAGTAAAGAACGCAAAACTGAAATCCTGTATTTGTGTGGTCCTACTCAACCTTGACTGGCCTAAGTGGGCACTTCCACAGTTCTGCATTGCCCCCTGCTTCTCCCTCACTCTCCAGCTGGAGTTTGCACAATGGTCTAGCAAGGCACCCATTACTTTACTTGACCAAGGAATCCTTCATTTCAGCTGCATCAGCTCACTAAAGCAGCTCACAACGTGCCTGCACAAGCAGCATGACCAGCACAAGGTGAGAATTGTGTGGCTAGAAGCAAGAAGGGAGGATGTGACCACAGCAGGGCCAAGACATTTACCAAAGCCTGAACAGCAGAAGCAACTAATGACATTTGAAGTGTTACTCTCTAATTACAAAATAATTGAAAAATTACAGCTCCCTGGACTTCAGAAAATGCATTCTCCCCCCGTGTCTTGGAATACTGCCCCAAGACAAAGCAGCCTCTCCATCTCTGACTGGTGTGGAGCACCCACGTCCATCAACAGCAAAAGGAAAACGAAAACCATAGAAACAATGAAACGCAAACACGACCAAGGCTCAACATCTCATACAAGATCACAGATGATCAACTCTGAGTAGAAAGCAAACCATACAGAAAAACCTGGAAGCTCCAGCAGCTCTTCAGCATTGTCTCAAAATCCCACAGCACAGCTTGGTGACAGTCAGTCACTTCTGTCTGATTTCTGCCTTCTAATCTTGACACCATTTGCACACTGGCATTTGAAGCCCCTTTTTGCCCAGAACCACTCGTGCCCTACCTGCTGCCTCCTCAGGTGTACTATCTCAAGGCCTCCAGTGCTTTAGATTACCCTCTTCTTAACTTTGTAGTTTGTGACATGCTAAAATCCAATACAGAAATGAATCAAGAGATACTGAAACAGCATAAAAGAGAGTTAAGGAAAAAAAACATTTCCAAACATTACACAAGTCAAAAGCTGCCCTAAATATTTTTATCTGTCAGAAAGAAATAATAATCAAAAAATTTACCTTGATTTCAATGTTTCCTACTTTAGCAGTGGATCTTATAATGGGTCTTCCAACCAAAGCTGGAAAAATGTGCTCTGGAAAATTCGAGCCTGCATAGCCACATTTCACAAACTGAAAAAGAAGAAATCATTTTATTAGAATACACATTACTTCTATTTACATATAGAAACCTGGTCTGGGGTAAAAAACTAAAAGTCCAAATCTAAGAGTATGTGTCCTACTGGAAACCAATTTGATTTATATTTTCAAATCAATTTTACACATTTTAGATAATGCATAGATTTTTAAAACTGAATAAAAGCATTTTCCAGAATGTTTGCTAAATCAAGACTATCGGATTTTGGAGAAGCAGTTTAAAATGAGTAAGTTTAAGTTGCAAGGTGTAAAAGAGTCCAGTGTTGAATTTGGATTTCCTGCCACTCCATTAAAAAAGTCCTCTAGCAACCTGAAATCTGTAATTTTGTAATGGATCACCTGAGTACCCAGTGAAACCTAATTAAATCACCTCTCCAATTAGAGCACACAGTAGCATAATGAATCACACACCAGAAAAAGCCAGAAAGTCTTGTGAATTCAAGTTTTACACTCTTGTAAAAAGTGCTCAAATGTGAACTAGCAATTCAGATGGATTTCTCAAAGTTTCACAATTTTGAGGGTTTCCTTTAAGGATAAAGTTTGCAGTAAGCATTTCTAAAACCAACAGCACAACCATAACCTCATAAGATGGCAGTTCACACCAAACAGGATGCTCTGAAAGAGTGTTTGTTACCCAAATATATACAAAAGGAAGCTTTATATCACTGGGTTTCAAGATAGTATACACACTAAGAAAACAATGACAATTCACTGCACAATTTAAAAATACATAGAGTCATTAGAGGAAGAAGTTCAGTTGTAAAATGTGAACTTTAAAATGTGCCAGTAAGAAGTTACAAGTTTAATTCATGGGGATCAGCAAGTTATGCTCTTCAGCTATCCTATTTTGATAGGATATTTTCATGTATTGGACTCTGATATTCCACTCACAGCTCATACAGAAGAGAGAACAGGAGAGAGAAGACTCCTCTTTTATTCTTGATGCACAGTTTGCATAGTGGACTATATTAACATGCCAGAAAAAAAATATTTTCATCTGCAAAATTACCCAACCACTGAGGTGCAGCAGCAGTAACCCAGCACCATGGGATCCCTCGGGTTGGAGGGAAGCTCAGGAGCTCTCTCATCCAACCCTGGGCTCAAACCAGCTCAATTCTGAGCAGGCTGCTCAGAGCTTGGACCAGCTGGGTGCTGGGAGCCTCCAAGAACAGGCAGTTCACAGACTCCTTGGGACCCTGTCCCAAAATGTAATTGCCCCCTGCAGGTTGTATTAAAAGCCATCTGCTAGAATTTTCCAAACATTCCCTGAATTTTCTGAAGCAAGGTGTGAAGACTGCCACTGGAACAATTATCCCAGCAAAGAGTACAGCTAATTGCAGCTGAGAGGAATTCTGTCATTACACTAACGGTAACATGAAAAGTCACTCGTGCTGTTGCCTGTAATTATTCACCTTATTGCAGCAAAAAAGGGCACCTGTTGTGGAAAGAAATTCAGAGAGCCAGTTACAGAAAGAGCCAAGAGATATTTTAATTAAAGCTGGGGTGATAGAGGGGAGAAAGGATTTTTATTTTGCTTTTTTGTGACCCCGGTTTCTTTCACTCCTTCAGCACTTGCCCTCCAAAGGCAGATCCAGTTTGGAATACCTGAAGAATGACACTCTGTACACACTCATTTCACTTATTCTACTTCAAACCAGGAATACTCTGAAAAGGCAAGTATTTACCAATTCTTTTTGGTTATACTAAGGCCAGACATGTCTAGGAGTTGTATAGATCTTATCTGTGAATTCAAGAATGCAGTGCTGCTATGAGAAAGCAAAGAGCAGCCACAAGCACTTCTGGATCACATACCAGAGGATCAGAAGTAACAGGATAATAATATCTAAATAGATCTTTACAACTTAAACTCCTGAAACATCCCCTCAAGAAGCTCCACTACCCAAAAACTTAAACCCTGCTACACCCCCAGTATTTATATATGCAACCAAAACAACCACTGCACAAAAATCAGCACTTCTTGGCCAATCTTTAAAACACCTCTCAGAATCACATACAACTACACTGACCTAAAAACTGCTGACCTACAAACCCACAAAAATTCTAACTATTTGATATGAATAGTAACTTCCAGCCTCTTTTTACATTAAGACCTTCCTGGGAAATTAACTGTGTTAGCAATTAACAAACCCTAGATTTTAAAACAGGTTGTCATTTCTCCAACAAGCCTAAAACACAATCAAAACCAGATTTAATCAATGGGAACTGCAATGAGTGAGATTAAGCTTAGAAATTCACAGATTGTTTCCCACCTCTTATTGGCCAGAACAGAGTGCCTTAAAAATTACATTTTACAAAGTTTGATAGACTCTGCTATAGACAGAAAGGACAGAATTTTAACTTGCCTTCAAATTTGAAATTTTCCCTTCCAGTCTGCATAAAAAATTAATGAATAATAAGTGAGCCTTCCTTGTCAGCTTCTCCATCAATGGGGGCATCCCCACTGTAGAATTCTCCCTGACATTATCCTGAATATTCAGCTGGTTCAGTAGGTTTGTGATGACCTAACATTGCCTACCACGGCTGAAGAAACAGACTTGGTAAAACTACCAACAGGTAAATGCACAGATCTATATAATAATAGATTTTGGATTCTTTTAGATTTTTTTGAAGGGGTACAGGAAATGTAAGATCTCTCTCCCTCCTGTCACTTACAGGAAATCCTTCAAAATCTTCAAGTAAATGTTATGAACTGCAGAACTTCTCTTTTCTAAGGCCCAACATTAAATGCTCACTGTTCTGCCACTCTCAGTTTGAAACTCTCTAATTTAAGCACAGTGCACTTGTTTCTCTTCCACCTCTTGCTGTGCACACCCCTCACAGCAATTATTGAATAATTTCAGTGCAATGCTCATGTTTCCCACAGTAACACAAGCACTCCGTGAATTAACCCATTTCTGGAAGGACTTCTTCATCATTTGTTTTTGCACACATTTGCTACACATTCAGAACGCTCCAAGAACACCTATTTAGCCTGCCTGTGTGCAAAACTACGTATGTAAGAATTTTTACCATATATAGTTTCTTCTCCATTTCGCTGTGGTTTTATACCGTGTCTTTCACTTCCTACTGAGTCATCCAACACTAAGAACTTGCATGTAGAAGTGTTCTTTCAAACTAAAAGAATGAGGAAGCTCACAGGCAGCTCACGTGACTGCTGTTAAAATGAACACTAATATTCTTATCAGATCCTGTGCTGGATCCTTTCCACTGATGCAACCCCTCAAACAAAAACCCTAAATACAATTACAGCAATTTTACAGGGCAATAAGTAACTTTCTGTTTGGTTCTAATAATAAGAACATCCAGCTCTAAAGTTTTAGACCTTTGAGGTGCCATTGCCTGCCTCCCACACCACATGTTGCAACAACTTCCTTCTAGTCACTCACCTCTTCCTCAAAGATTGGCTGCAGCCTGATAGATCAGAAGTCCTACTGCAGCCTAACAAGAACTGCAAATTTCAAAGACAAGCCTAACGGTAAAAATTCACCTGATTTTTCCAAAGATACTCTTCATTTTTTATCTATAAGATTTCTGACACCTGGAAAGAGATTTAATTTCAATCACGGTTTTAAGTGTGAGATATCAGAAATAGCTCTAAAAAAAGAGATCTCTTGTCACACAGGAAAAATATCACTATAAAAATACTGGTTTGACAATATAGAACTACTTGATTTCTCCACATGCAGCTGAGATTCAAGAAGTTTTACTGAATGGAATTTTGGTCCAATCCTTGTTCAATTATCCCAAATCGATCTAAACATCTTGAGTTGACTGATTTAACAATTACTTGTGACCCTCTGCTCCCCCACCCAAAACCACACGAGCTGAAGTGACACAGGCCCCTCCTCTTGCACCATAAAGGCACCTTCCACTCTCGTGGTTATTTATATCCGGCTGGTACAAGGCATGAGGGAAAAAAATGTATGGATCCAAGGTGCCTCTGGAATTAACAGCAGGCACACATATACCCCAGGTCGTAAAGAAATCTGTGTGGCACATCCAGCTTGGGAAATCTGATAGGGAAAAATTGCTTTTACCCCCCATGTCACACCTGAGACCAGCCAGGGCACAACACTGCTGTCACCACCAATACACTGAGCATTTTACAGCCCAGTGATTAGTGCCACATAAAGGACCACACCAATGGATGGAGCTCTGCATTATTTCTTTTAAGTCTGGGCCTCACAATGGGAATATTAAAGAAAAAAAGAACAACAACAAAAAAATCTCAAACCAAAACCAAACAAATCAGAAAGCAGCTTCCATATCCCTTTGAAACAAGAAAATGTTATCTTTTCTTCTTCCCTTTTTCTAAATGATAGTGTGAGAAGTGCCCAAAGGCTCTGAACCCTAGCCCTATTAAAGATCTTTTCTGCTACGTGAGAGTTTACAAATATATCAAAACTGTCAAATCCCTGAACTGTCAAATATGATGTTCTTCCTCCTGAACCATTCTAACAATTTCAGATGCTAACTGAAAAAACCTTTAATTTAGGATGCTGAATCTCTAATAACATCACTCTTTGTCTCAACTATTCTTTCCAAGGTTTATAAAAAAAACCTAAGAATTCTTTATTGCAAGTGTCCATATTTAAAAAAAAACACAACATTTTTTTTCCCATTTAAGAGATCTAAATGTACCACCAGTTAAGGCAACTCTCCACGTATTATTGCTTTACTAGGGGAAACCCTATATTGCTAAAAAAAAAAATTACCAAGGGGAAATATCCACTGATAGCATCTGATCCCTTTCTGCTTTAAAATGGTATCTTTTTCACTTCCTGCCAAGGTGCCTCACAGCCTGACAAAAGGATGGATTTCCAGTGGGTGCCTGCACGCTTACAGGAGGCCAGAAAAGGCGGAAAGGATGGGGAGAAAACCTTTCATTAAAAAAAAAATTATTATTAATAATAATAAATAAATAAATCAAATTTGGAGGTACGTGGCAGATCAGAGAGGTATTAAGGAAAGGATGATGCTCTATTTTGAACAGCAGCTGCCAAAAAAAACCCCACAAAAATAAATCCTCACAAAACCCCAACAACTAACCCCCTGCACTAATAATCCCGCAGACACGGGAGGCATCCCGATCGCTCCACGCACAACGCGCTCATTCACAATTTTTAAAGATCGGCGTTTTTGTCTAAAAGGCTGGTTGCTGCAGCGAAGCCCGGCTCGGGTCACGTAGAGCGATCGCGACAGTGTCGGTGAAGCAGCGCGGCGAGGGCCCGGGGCGGGCACAGCGGCCCGGCCCGGCAGGGCCCCGCGGTACCGGCGGTTCGGGCACACGGGCCCGCCGAGGGCCGCCGCCCGCCCCCGCCCATTCATTCCGCGGGCCGCGCCAGCGCCGGGATGGCGGCCGGGCCCGGTGGCGGCGGTGGCGGCAGGGCCGGGCGGGCGGGCGCGGCCCGCGGGCGGTGCCGGCAGGAAGGCGGCCCGGCTCCGGGGGGAGTCGCCCGGCTTCCCCTTCCCCTCCGCCCCGGCAGCCAGGGCGGCTCCCGCCCGCCCCGCGGAGAGACTCACCCCGGTGCCGTTGTCGCACACCACCACCTTCCTGCCCAGCGTGTCCATCGCTGCTGCGACGCGGACGCGGCTCCGCCACCCGGGGACCAGACACGGACACGGCGATCGCGGCACCGCCCCGACCTCCGCCGGGCCCCCGAGCGCGCCGCCCGCCGCCCCGAGCGCGCGCACGCCGGAAGCCGTCAGCGCGCGCCGCCCCGCCCCGCCCCCGTTGCCATGGCGGCGGCGGCGGCCGGACACGGGCGGGACACGGGGAGGGACACGGGCGGCGAGGCGGCCCCGAAACCGAGTCCCCGGGGCGCCCCCCAGTCTCGCCGAGTCACCCCAGCTTTGCTCCTTGTGTTCCTCTCCCGCCGATGGCGAGGGGTCTCCTACCGTCGGGTCACCTGAGGGGCCGCTCGCCTTCCCCCCTCACGCCGCCCCCTCCCCGCGGGCTCTGTCCGCTCGTTCTGCTCGCACTGAGCGAATTCAGGCAGCTCTCTAAGGCTTCTATTTGCCGTGAATGTTGTGTTATTCCATAGGAAGAACAGCTCATGGCGTGGAGGGGAAAACCTGAGGTTTGTTCCTGACTTCTCGTGGGATGAGAAGGGATGAGAAGTCAGGAACAAACTGAGGTTTTTCCCAGGTTTTTCCCTCCGTGCCAAAGCTGTGTTGGCCCGCTATGAACAGCGGCCTGTCACAATTCAGTGTCACACAATTTAACCACGAAGAGGGTCGTGCAGTTAAGAGAGTTACATTTTGTGTGGAAAACCACGCTGTGAAAGGCCAGTGTCCGCAACGGAGACAGAGGAATCCTACAAAAATTATTTTATTTGAATAAAGGGAGAGAGCCCACTGGGCCGTACTCCTGTGGGGTTTCTCTCCACGTTTTGGAGGACACACGTTGCCCTCCTCCTTTCCCTAGGTACAGCCTTCCCACACCATCCACTACATATTCCCTCTTGAACATGAATCCCCTCCCTCATCATGCATTGCATGGCCATTAGAATTAACTGTTAGCCCAGCCTGGGTGCAGAAGTTAATACTCATAACTCTATTAGGCCTGTGCATTTCCCCCCAAAGTTGAGAAATTCAGGCTGTGCAGCAAAACTTGCAGGGCTTGATGTTGGTAAGGACCCCCACACCCATTCTTCCTGGCAGATCCTTTCAGATCAAGTCTCTAAAGACTTTAAACCCATTTCTCCTATCACATATGGATAGATGTGTATGCTTGTGGCTGTAATTTTTTTCTACCTTTAATTTTACAGAATAGTGGTAACAATCAAATTTTACAAACACCAGAATATCGGCCATAATATTTGACTTTTTAAAACTTTAATCACATCCAGATATTGAGAATGAGGAAATGACAGGGTTGTGATACCTAGTAGGACAAAGAGGCTATGGAAACAAACATGGATTAATAATCCAGTAGCATACAGCTGTTATGAGAGGACATCCTGGTCACTCCACACAGCTTTACCTGGGTACAGATTGCTTTCTGATACACATATGATTAATGACCTTATTTTAATCTGCTTTTCAGAGCATGCCACGGTTTACATTGCTGGTTGAAGCCAGATGCATAAAGCAATTGCCTTAAAAGCCTGCTCTTTGCCCAGAAAAAAAAAATAATTAATCTGTATGTTTTGAACCCTTCAGCTCGTTGAACCCAGCATAGAGGGAAACTACACACCCTGCTTCCTACTCTGCTGTTGGACTTTTTGGCACTTGACCAGACTGTGCCTTAGTCTCACAAAACTGGATATGGTACCATGCCACCTCATACTAGTGCTCATGGCCAAAGCATCTGCAATCTCTGAGTGAGAGATGTTTCATTTTGGGTTCAAATTATTTGTCAGACAGAATGCTTCAGCTGTGCTTTAGTCATGTACAGTGGTGGCAACATTTTCTCTGCTCCAAGGCAAACTGTGTTGTAATATGGCAGTGATGAAGTGAAAAAGGAGCAAACTTTCTTCATTAACCTTTCTGAGGTTAGATATTCACTAGGTCCTTAAATACTTTATATATATGTATATATATATATATATATATAACCTCTTACTTATAACAGGTTATATATTAAAACTACTTTTTAATAATTTTTTGTAGCTTTTATCAAATGAGCCTTTTTCTGCCAGGAATTTAAGGCTATCAGTTAAAGAAAATGCTGTATGACAAAGGGTTAGTTTGATAACCTGCCATCAGAATTTACAGTGTAATCAATGTCTCTCAAGAAATAGTGATACCGAAGTCTGGCAAATATAAATGGTTAATTTTCTGTTTATGGCCCAGCATAAAGATTTCATATCAAAGGGATACAGGTTTTGTACCAGAAGTACCAGAACTTACATCCTGCATGGTATAGTCAATAAATTCACCACTGTTCTTACTACCAACTGTTGGATAGCCATAGAAGTTTTTTGTAATTTATTAAATGTCATGTACAGTGCAGGAGAGGAACAGACATCTCCTTTAAAACTTACTTTACTGATTTAGCTGAACTGAGATATTACTTCTTGTTTGTATGTTTGTTTGTTTGTTTGTTTGTTTTTTTAAAAAAAAAATAAATAAAGCAGTGTCTGTAGGAGGAAAAACCATGGAGAGAAGTGTCCACAGTGTCCTAACAGGAGAAGGTGTTATGGCTTGCTGTGACTTTTGTGAGTGAGCAAGACGTGATAGAAGATAATAAAAGTATAATGACTAAGCAGAGTCTTATCAGAGAAATTATTACCTCTCTCTTAGACTAAGTTTGATAGACTTTTATGAACTTGCCAATTAAGTGCTTGTCCTAATGTGCAGGCACACAAAGAGAGGCAGGAAATACTCAGAATTAAAAGGAAAAATTATTTGCTGCAACAGCTGTCCTATAGCTCTGCTCAGTACAGCAGAGAAAGGAGGGTGTAGTGATATCTTGCTTGCAGCAAAGCAAACACTGTGTTCCTTAGTTCCACCTCCACTCCCCACAGAGCTCTCTCCCAGTGTAGGTGTGTGGAATTTGGACCTGCAAACTCTGGCTGGCTGGAGAAACTGAGGCCTGCTCATTCCTGTGCTGGCAAGGCTGGTTCCAATGTTGTGTTGGCAGGGCAGGAGAAAGACACTCTGCCTGAAAACTGGCATTAATCTTTTCAATAATCTGTTTGGTTTCTTATTGAGGGATTTTACCTTTGTCTTGGATTTATTTCACTGGACTAGAAATATTCACAGGAAGTGTCCCCTGACTAAACACTGATCGTTTTCTGGATTTATCAAACTGTGTCTGTAGTAAGTTAAAAACAGTCTGGATACTTCTGAATAGATCATGGTTTAAAGGGCAGGTAAACCCTCAGCAGACACACCCTCGACACTGTGTGACTGCCTCATCAGAGTTAAGGGACTCTGACCTTCCCCAGATCCTGAGTATCTCACTTTCCTGGTTGTCAGAGTCAACTCAGGTGCCAGAGGCAGTGTGGCCATGGGGGACAAAGCAGGATCATTTTCCTGCTAAGAAAAGACAGTTTGGTTGTCAAACTGCACCAGACCGAGACTGCTGAGCAGGCCTGGATTTCTGTGAAGGACAAAAGGGTCTGGATTCTCCTCCCTTGTAAACACCACCCAATTCTGAGTCATCTGAGCTGGAAGTACTGGCATAATTGCAAAACATCTTCACACAGATGGTATGATCCAGTGTAGGTTACATGACGATTCTTGAGTGAGATATTTGGCTGTAATTAAAATACTCTGAGGAAGGATTTTTATTTTTCACAAGCATTTCTTCACAGGGTGGAAAAATGTTTCTCTTTTTTAGCGTCACAGGGTGCAGAGTATGAACCTTTATTTTTGTTGGCTCATTTCTAGATAAACATAAGAACACATTGTAAAGGTCACTTTGTGTTTTAAGTTAAACAAAAATTCCATTTCATGTTGTCTCTCTAGCATATGTCCCATCTGCCGTTCAAAACTTTTAAAACTCAACTTCAAACCAAGTTATCTTACAGAGTTCGGGCACTGCAAATCATCATGAATTTTGACCATTGTAGATGTGATGATGCTTTGTCACAAAAGGCCAAATCCGTGCAGGGTGTATACTTGTGCTGATTTCACTAAAATTTAGGGGCCACAAATAGTTTTATGGTAAAGAAAATCTGCCTTTAGAGCTTTGCTTCTTCTTTGAAACAGTTTAATTTCTGAGGTCTTAAGATGAAGCAGTGAAATGTGCAGATGAGGTGTTTCATGGAAAACCCTTGGTTGCTCTCTCTGGACCCTGTTCTCCATTGCCCTAAATATTTTGTAGTTGTTTAGCATGTAGATGCAAGGTATTAATAAATCTGAATTCTCCACTTACGTCACTGGTAATATTTTGAGGCCACTTTCCAGAGATATAAATGGCACCCAATGGAATTTCAGAGTTTCAGAAACCTGACTTCCAGAGATTTCAAGTTCTTTTTATACCAGCTCAAGTGAATCAAAACATTTTCTGAAAATTGGGTTCCAGATATTAAAGTCTGGCAGGCAGAGCTGGGTTATCCAAAATTAGATGCCAATTCTGAAAAGATAATTGTAAGTGATGATCTCATAGGGGAAGTCTGAGACAGAGTTAAGACTAGAATCTAAATCATCTGATGCCCAGTCTTGTGCATTAACCACAACACTGATTTTTTTAACACTGTGAACTTGAATACTGACTTGTTAAAAGAATAAATGGAGTTTTAAAAACTCATCCACAGCACATGCGAAATAGTGTTTTGATGTAATTTGCTGAATTTGGGTAGCTGAAGTCAATTTGCATCTCCAGTTTTCAAAGAAAGTGGTTCCAAATAAATTCATTCTTTAGTGTGATGAAGTTAAGTCCCATGCAGGTAAATATTAATTTTAATTAATTGATTAATATAATTTAATTTTTTTACCATTCTTCATCTGTTTTCTGCACTTCTAAAATCAGTTTTTACCAAATACTTCTACATGAGAATATCTGTGGTTGCTGTAAAATACTGTAGGTATTAGAAGATAGAAAGCAGTGAGGTTTTCCATTTTTGCCATGGAGGCAGGCTGAGTGAACTGGGGTTTTTCATCCTGGAGAAGAGAAAGTTTGGGGAGATTTTATTTTGGCTTTTCAATTCTAGAAGGGAGCTTTATAAGAAAAGTGACAGAAGACTTTTTACCAAGGGCTGCAGTGACACGACAAGGGCAAATGGTTTTAAACAAAGGGGGCAGGTTTAGACTGGACATAAGAAAGATATTTTTTATGACAAAGGTGATTAGACAGTGGCACAGGCTGCCCAGAGAAGCTGTGGATGCCCCATTTCTGTGAATGTTAAGTGTTTGACTAAATGAGAGAGACATTTCAGAATGAACTGCAGTGTCTTTCATTAAACGGCTTTTTTCAAAAGGCATACAAATTATCAATATCTGTTATTGCTGAGAGCTTGAATTGCATCTTTCACTTTTTCTCAAAAGACTTGGTATTTTTAAAGCCTTAAAAAAAAAAACAACTCCAAAAACTTAATAAAACTCAAATATGTGGATGCACCACTAGCTTAAAATAAGGAAAACCTCTCTTCTCTTGTCACACTCAATATCACAAACTTTCAACTAGCAACTTTGCTTATTTGCCCTGAATTTCAAATTGAATAAGACAAGCAAGAAGGAAAGGAGATACAGCTTTTTTGGGGGGGTCTGTTTGGTTTGGTTTTTTGTATTTTGCAGGTGAACATTGCATGTACTTAAAACTTGTATAAGAATTCTTATGCTCCTTGATTAGGGAGATATTGATGTCTCAGGCTAGACAGTAAGAGAGGATCCTGCGTTTACTTGGATTCCAGTAGCCAGGCTCATGAAGAAAAAGTCTCAGATGCAAATAAAAGACTGTGGGGTTGTCACCTAATTGATTAGAAGCAAAGAACTGTCAGACTGTGGCCTCTAATTTCTCAGCTTTGGCAGTTTTGATGCCACTTGTACTTTAAATTAGTATTAATACTTGGGGAGAAAAATGCAGCCTTTCTCTCTTTAATCTTTTTCTCTTTAATCAACAGTTTATAAATGCAGTGGCACTTTTCAGATGCCAGTAATATATTTTTAGCTGGCAATTGATTAATGTGCATAGTAAGATGGATAGGCCTGTCTGCTGAGATACAGAACAGTGACACGCAGCACAGTGCTGCTTGAGAAGGAAATAATCTTCTTTTAATTGATTTCATTAAGTCTCATAGCTTTGGATATCCATGGAAATCAGTAGCTGCTCAAAGATGGACACGACATATTGCACGACTGCTCTTGTTCTAGTAACTTATGTAAACATTCGTTTCTGATTATTTTTGAGGAAACATCCTTTCTAAGCAGAATTAGCTTTACAATCCAAGCCGGCGTTGGGAGGAGCACCCTGATCAGGTTACTAATCAGCCCGTGAGGGAGAGGAGATTTAAGACAGGAGGTGGCAGCCTTGAGTAGTAACTCGCTGCTGTCTCTGCTTAGTTAAGCTCAGATCCAAATGGAGTCAGAGCTGGGCACAAATAACTCAGCAGCTCAGCCTTTTTTCTTAAACATCACAACGACAAGCAGCCTGGATAGTGAAGATGGCAACGACTAGCTTTGACCTTTTTGCCTGATAATTAAAAATGTAGCTAATTAATTTAATGTTTTTAATGTGAAGCTGTATGAGTTTTCCTAGATTTTTTTTTTAACATTTGGCTCAGAAGTTGTAGCAGGAAAGACTGCAGCACACTGCAGAGGCAGAATTTAATCTGTGTCATTCTCCTCTGGGTCTGTTTCTTCTAACTAGGAAAATCATGTTGCAGACAAAAATAACTAATGAAATACAGAGTTGATTTATTCAAATAAAAGTTGTGCCTAATTCTGGTCTCCTTTTTGGTATCCTGAAATGTTGGGTGATTCTTCATCCCTTAACTGTGGTGTACAAGCAGGTCATGAGGTATTCCTGTCTCCCTCATGAACTACCACACAGTAATGGCAAAATAACCTACTTTTATTAGCAATATCACTGAAATTTTCTAATCCATAAATCAGCAGAAAACCTTGCAACTACACAGTCCCAGCAGAGAGAGGAACTTGATGACATCATTGTTTTTCCCCTGTGAAAATGCTTAGTTGGAAAAAGACAAAAAAAGATTAAATGAATCAGAGTAGCTCCATGCAACCTCCCACTTCTAATCTTTTTGAAGAATGTGAACAGTACCATTCACTGGTAAAAAATGTAACCAAGAGAGTTTTGCAGCATTGTTCATTTCCTCTGGATATTCATAGTAGAAATTATACTTGTAAATTTTATTATTGTAAACTTCGTGTATGTATTGATTGATTTTTCCCCTACAGATCCACGGTTTAAAAATATGTATTGTGGGCCAAATTTCAAGTTACAATTTTTTCCTTCAGATGCACATGAAAAGTCTTCATTTGAAAGTTTGCTAAGCAACAAATTCTTCAAATAGAACAGGTTGCAACTCTGCTCTGCCTGGAAAGTACACAGTCATGTAAGTCTTGATCCATAACAGAACTAATTTTCTGAGCTTGTTTTTTTGTCATAGTCTGTAGGCAAAAAATAACATTTTCCTCTTTTTCCCCTGTGGCTTGAATCCTGCAGTTTGCCTGAATGGATCTGAATGAGAGACCACGTTTTCTGTAACAGTCTGGTCCTGTTAAGCACAGTAGACATTGTCAGGGAGCCTTCTGTTTAATCTTTTTATTAAGCAAATATTTCCTTAAGTTTGCATAAGCAGTGGCCCAGCCATGGCTTCCACACAATCCTTTAATAACTGGCAGGGTGTGGTGATTACATTTCCTCAGAGGCTTCTCCTCCATCTGACTACCAAAAGTAATTTATTCCTCAGTTAACACCATCACTTATTTGTTTTATTTCTTCACTTCCTTTGTCTGTCACAGGCAGGCAGATCAGGGAGTTAATAGCTGCCTTTTTAGTGCAAAAAGTGGGTGGGGGATGATTCTTTGAGCCGGATTCCCTAAAGAAATAATTCTCTGCTATCATTCTCTGCCTATTCCAACACTCAACATGCAACACTAATGATGTGGAACCCCACTGGACATTTCAGTTCATGTCTGGTCTCCAGTCATCCAGCTTCCTAGCAATTTTATGGAAGTGGATGGCTGGGAGGAAGAAGTAGTGTTAAGATACTTGTTAATTTAGGAGATACATGCCAAGTTTTGAACACCAAAATACAAAAAAAAAAAGAGATTTATTTGGAGCCAAAATGAGCACCTCTCTTTTTGTGAGGGTTTGGTTTTTGAAAAGGCCACTGAAACTGTGAAAGAACGTGCAAAACTTGCCTGATACAGATGATCAGTACTGATCACTACTTTTAGGTGGAAGGCTGAGTCATAACAGTTGTTCTGTGCATTAATTTAATTTTCACTCCTTCACAGCATTTATGGGATTGGAAAATGTGCCAAAAAGCATTTTGTTCTAGGAGGAAGAGCAATAAACTTGGGTCTTATAATGTCTGCATTGCTGGAGAAATATGGTTTTCTTTTTTTTTTAGTAGGTAGTTTTGGAGCCTTAAGGGCTCTCTTTGTGATTATTGTTTTCTTGGAACAACAGTAGCTGCAGCCTTGGCTGGGTGAGGACATAGACAGATGTTTTATTCCAGATACAGCTGTGCAGAGGAAAGAGATTTTCCATCCACAGCCGCATGGGTGCTTCTAGCTGCTGCAAACTGGCCTGTCATGGAGAAGTTTTTATGGATTCTCCCTAATTTATACTAAGTACAATTAGGTGTGTATCATTTTAATGCTTAAATTATCTGGCTCTGCCTCACCTGAGTTAGCAGTACTGCTATGGACTCCTCTGTTAGCACTCTGAAGAGGGGTCAGGAATTTCTGAGGTGGTTAATCCCACCACCTCTACATAGCCTGAAGCCCTTTTGGTAATTCACAAGCAAATGGCATCATGGGCAGGACTTCTGCCTGCACAAAAGTTGGGTGAATATCATTTGGGGATTTGAATATCTGAGCTCAACAAACAAAAAGAAAAAACACTGATTCCTTTGCTTTTGCAAACCAATTCCAGAGCAGAGTCACATTTTAAATTGGGCCACATGTGAAAATGGTTTCTTATGCTGAGAAAAGTTGTAGATATGTGGAACAGGTATTTGAAGAACTATTTAGTGGTTTGGGGCACTAAGGAGATCTATTCTGAGAGCAGAGCTTGGACTGTGGATGTCATGAACAGATATTTAGGGAACCTCAGCCCTGTGTGCGGTAGAAAAGTCTAAGAGAAATGAGCAAGAAGCCCATGAGTAATGGAATCACTGAAGCCTGGTTTCCTATGGATTTGTGCTTCATGCAAGTTCTCCCTCTGGCCTGTATGGTCTTTGTCTGAGATGGATTGTCTGATGCCTGGTAAGAATGAGGCTTTTGCTGCACTCTTTTCCATGGCTGGTGACACCATCTGGATCTCCTCTTTTTCCCAGCTGGCTGCCTACTTGCACTAAACTTTGTGTCTTGAAACCTGTGATTCATTTTCAAATTTAGTTTAAAATCAGCACTGGATTCAAAAGTTACTCTAAGAGGAAGTGAAGACAGCAGAATAGGCACTCAGGCACAAAATATGATGACAAAGGCCTTTTTTTCCTTAGGGAATCAGAACACTTGGAGAAGGCACTTCCTTCATATTTGATGATTTCCAGCACTGGCAAGGTTACCTCATTGGGACATAGAAAGAGCAAATGGAAGCAGCTTTCTAAACTTAAACCTGCATTCATCTGGCAGCCCTGTTTT
The DNA here is from genome assembly GCF_965231275.1 of Zosterops lateralis. NCBI lineage: Eukaryota > Metazoa > Chordata > Aves > Passeriformes > Zosteropidae > Zosterops > Zosterops lateralis. Next base: position 9,635,943 of record NC_139764.1, read on the forward strand.
ACAGAGAACTGAGGGACCAGTTTGCAATATTGTTCTCTTGTGGGGCTTTGTTGGCATTTATTTGAAACTTGGTTATTCACTGGGTGAAAATGTGCTAGAATTCCAGGAGTTGGTCTGTATCTATATGTAGATTGCATTTTTTAACTGTTTCTTACATTGGTATTACTGGTCTGATTAATTTTGCTTAACCTGCTAGTCATTCCAAAATTACATATATTTGTCTAGTGGTGATGAATGAGAAAACAAAATCCGGTAGCAGGGGCACAAAGCAATCTACCTGAACATGTAGGTCAAGTTTAATTTTGTGAACCAGAACAATTTTCTATAGTTCTTATCAACATCTTCATCTTTGATCTTCATCTCAGTAGGTAAGAACTCCATTGTTTTGCTGGTGCTTTGGTTGACTTGAAAAATAATCCTCCTTTGAGTCTTTGAGAACATGTAGCTGTAATATCTGGTACTGGCAAACTATGCTTTCATCCCAGGGAAAAAAAACACACAAAAACTTAAATGGAAAATGAAAGAGGAACCTATCAGAAGGACTGTTTAGAATAAACAGCAGTGTGCATGTCTTCTCTGTCTCTGAAAATTTCATTTAGCTCCAGGCATGAGCTTGAATAACCTACCTTGTGTTTACTGACACCAGCTAAAAATTTATTCTACACAGAGAATATGCACCTTTTTCTTCTACACAGGGAATTCTACCTTGCACCAGCCTTGGTGAGAAAGAAAGGTGGGTTTCATGTAGAGTATGTAAAAAAAGATACATCTTAGCTGCAGAAAACAAAAGGGCTTTATCTAGGTGCTTAGCCAAGTGCAAACGTTTTTCCACCAAATAGAAAATATCTGTTGACACAACTAGGATGGAAGAATCTGTATAGATAGGTGTGATAAAAAACCTTCTCTGCCTCACTGAAATTCTCAGTAAAAATGTACCCTTCGGTAGGGCTTGTAACAGAAAGATATTTCAATTAAACGAATTGGAACTTCTGGTTCTAGAAAGTAATAAAGCTTCTACAAGAACTATATGTACAGTACACCCTAGGATGTGTTGTCTAACAGCACAGCTGCTATCCAGGGGTAAATATTTCTTCAATATGAGGAAGTTAATTCCTATTCCTCGTTTTTATTTTATATATGTATTGGGAACAAGAGCTGTCTTTCTGTACAAGGCCTACTGATATCATGAAGCTTAAGTGCCTTCTTTCTGTTAATACCAACAACTTATCTACTACTACTACCTGAATCTAAAAGAGTAGTTTGAGGTGATCTTTGTACTTATCAGAGTATAAAAATAAATTGATTCTTTTGATTCTGTGAAGGGAAAGGGTTGGTGCATCCTTGGGAGCAGACACAGGTATGGGTTCCTGGCTGCAGGAGGAACAAATGGTTGTGAAATTTGGAGGCTGGGAGACTGCTTATGAGAAGTGTTACTACATGTGCATCCTATCCTGGGTAGCCTTTCTTTGACATTGTATATTGGAAGTGTCTGTATCATGGAAAACAAGTTTTAATCACAAACAGTGTGTGGAGTGTGACACTGGTGCCTGAGGGCAGCTGTGGTCTTCTCTTAACATGCTCAGTGTAAGTCACAGCACCTCAGGTCACATTTTCCAGTGCTATTTTCAACGTTCCTTGTGTAGTATTTTGAATATTATCAGCTTAAAAATTAACTGTTGCCCCAGAATATTTCACTGGTGAATATCTAAAAAAATCTGAAGGCTACAGGGCAGTCTTTCATTTAATTTCTTTTTACCTTTCTCCTTACCCCATTTTTTTCCCCTTTGAAGGTGGCACATCCTCAAATACAGAGATGTTTACTCTCTGATCTCATGCCCTGAATTATGATCTCATCACTCCAGGCCAGTTTCTGGTAGTCATTTAGCAGTACCTCTGCTAAATGGGGATATGTAAGTCAAATGTGGGGATAGTGAAGTTAACAAAAAGCATGTAGTTTAACTTCTAGAACCCAGGCTAAAGCTTTAGTGCCAAAGCATGAAAACTCTGGGTTTTTCCTAATGAAAATGAACAGACTGAATTATTTAGACAATAAAGATGAAGTCTCACCATGGTATTAAATGCAGCTTTCCTTTTCTTGTTACACAGATTCACTTTTCTTATTGAAGAGAACAGAAGTAATTGAGAAAGTAAAATGAACCACCCTCTAAAGGCCAGCCAGCTTCTCTCACCAAATGGTCAGTAGGCAATAAAGAGAAACAGGCAATTCAGAGGATAATTCGTTCTCTCCCTCTTTGATACCTATTTCAGGAGAGAGGAACATGTCCCTGAGAAGAAAGAAGGGATGCAGTTTTGTATGTGCAGCTATCACTGCTCAGCTTTCAAATTAACACTAACAACCTTATCCCACCTGTTTTTGTGACTGGAACCTAATGAAAGTGCAGTCAATATTTGCAAATGAAATAGAAGTCTTTCTACTATATTTCACCCTGCTCCACAAAGCAGCAGAGAAGATTTTTTTTTAATTTACCCACTAAGAACAAAGTGCTGATTTGGCTCTGTGCTTCTTGGAAACTGTCTTTGCTCTGCTATTTCCTGTTATTTTCTCAAGTTTCGTGTTTCAGCAGAGAACGGGGACCCACTCAAAATCTCTCTCTGTTTGTGGCAATGTGAGGTGATTCCTTGGACAGATGTAGATGGTGCTATTTGCAGGTGAAACAGGGAATGAAGAGCAAAAGCATGGCAGGAAGTTTTCTCGTTTCAGTGGCGAGGCTTTGATGCCGGGCCGCCAGCACGAGCAGCGCTGACCTCGCTTGGCGCGTTCAGCAGACGCTGCTGAATCTCGTTTCCTCAGACTATCAGCATTTCTCACGACTCTTCCTCCTTTCATGCCCAGACACAAGCCATGAGCTGGGTCGTGCTCACCCTGGCAGCTCCTGTGACACCTCACCCATGTAGGTGGCCTTATTTCAAACCTTTTTGGGTGCCAAGTTGAATAAAGTGTTTCCAGAGTCTGCGGATGACCCGGCAGGAACTGAATGATTGTCCATAAAACCATTTGCACTTTCTGTTTTGTGCCCTTGACAGATCAGTGGTTGGGAAATTTGTTCACAAGCCATCTGCACCTGCTAGCCTTGCCATGCAGGAATAGGTAATTTCCTTTCCAAACATGACTGGCTTCTGATATCAGTGAGAAATTGGCAGCTCTTATATGAAAACAGTGGATTCCAGTTTCCTCTTTTCAATTCTCACTGAAATAGGAAAGGAGTTGTTATTGTTATGGTCTCAGTGCTCTGTCCAAGTTCTCTTCCCCACATAACTGCTTTTTCAGTCATTCAAAACCAGTTTGTCAATAGTACACAGCACCATATCTTCTACTGTGTATGAGATTGTCATGAGATCTTTTTTTCCCCCGATATCACAGGCTTCATTCTAAACAGAACTGCACAACCTACAGTGAAAACATGTCCTTCTTCTTTTGTCTCTTGGTCTTTCTTCCTCATTTCTGTGAAAGAATAAGAGAGTGCAGAATAAAGTGTCTATCTGGTGCTGGTGGTAGGGCTTAAGAAACAACATTGTGGAACTGAAGTGGGCTTTTCTTCCTGTTTCTTTGTCATATCAAAGCATTGATATCAAGTGTCACTCACAGTGTTTTCATTTTTCTTCTCAAATGGTGGAAAGCTATTGCAATGACTTCTTTGTAAGGGGAGTTTAAATCAGCAGATACAGAATCAGTGGTGCTGGGCAAGATGCAGGCAATTGCCTCATCCCCAGCCTCAAGTATCACCTTTGCAGAGAGCTGCAAAGGAGTTTTGTTGCTGACACAATAAGATGGTGAATTTTGTTTCCACTCTAAACAGCATAAAGCAGCAGCGTTGGCTTTACAACTGATTCAAAGGTTTGCTCTCCCTTAAAGTCAGGGTGAATTTTGTGTGCCATGTGTCTTTTTCCTCCTGTCACTTACTGGAGATGGAGATAGAACTGTGCTTTTGTCTGTGCTTTCATGCAGCATTATGAATGAAACAGGTAATCCTGTTTGTCTTCAAATCAAGGCAAAGATCTCTTGTGTCCTGTCCATCTGTTCCAGACACCAACAGCATGCTCATCACCATGGCATTGGAACAGCCTGGTACACAAATAGCAATCAGCAGTTATTAACATAATATTGTTACTTGGTCCATACAGCTAATATTGGCAGAGATACAAGACATCACTCACCGTGAGACAGTTTCTTGGGTGATGTACTTTGTTCTGCTAGAATATGATAATATTCTGTGTAAAAGTCAGTAAAAGGATGCTTTTTTTGTTTGTTTGTTTGTTTCATGCAAGCAGCAAAATTTGCCAGTATAATATATCAAAATTTTGTCTTTACATCCAGTAATTTACAATCCGTTGTTATCTGGTTGTAGAGCAGCATTTTTAGAAAACAAAAGGGCTTTTTTTAAAAAAAAATGTATTAGATCAAATCAAACCACTTAAAGTTCCCATTTCCTTCCTTTCTTCCCCAGCTGCTGACAATAGATTGATACAGGAGTGGTTTTTTGCATACAGAACTCTTTATCTCAAACTGGACCTAGACAAGTTTGGGTCTATCCAGCCAGGTGATCTGTAGTGCTGAAGGATTGGCAGGTGATTGCAGCCCACCAAGAAACTCCAAGTCTCCCAAAACATCCTGAACAACCACAAAATTAGGATGTTTCTTATTTGTCCTTACTCCCTTTCATTCATCTGATTTATAAGTGTTCAAAAGCCCAATGCCCATTTTTTTGTTTGGTCACTTTTTCCTTTGATCTATTGCAAGGATTTTTTTCGGAGTTGAACAGACACACCTTTAAAATCCCTGGTATTTAAATTTCTGGTCTAAAGAAGTGGCCTATTTGTGCCAATCCAGTTAAATTAATAGCCCATCTATACATCATTTTTTATCCCTTCTTAATCAGAATATATTTATGGGAGACCTATTTTGTAAGCCTGTCTGCAGAGACTTCTATATCACAGCAAGATGGAGCCTTTTCATCCTTCAGCTTCACAGTTGCAGTGTTGCAACCATGAAATAAAAGTGAAACCAAGGCATTACAGTTCCTGGGGTTTATGCACAACTTTTGCTCTCTCTAGAAGGCAATCTGCTGCCAAAGGAACATTTCTGAAAGCATTATAGTGCCCAGGCAAGTGCTGCTCTAATGAGAGAGAACATCTTTTTCTGAGCTGGTTGTGATGATGTCAGTAGGGATGAGCAGATTGTGTCAGCAATTACTACTCTTTCAGGGAACATGAAACTTCAAATGGTCATGATGTTGGTTCAGTCTCCATTTTTATATCAATAGTTTCTCTTTTTTTAAAGTTAACTACAATAGCTAACTACTATTAATAATTAACTATTAACTATCACAATAAAGTAATTAAAAATGTAAATAGATTCTTAAGGATGTTGTTGCCAAATGGAGCCATACATTTGTTTGGAAAGGCCAACAGGATCTTGTTATTAAAAAAAAAAAAAAAGAGGATCATTTCCTGCAGGCCAGCTCTGTCTTGAACACTTTTTGTGTTTGAAATTAATAAAATTAATAAAAACTAGCTTTTGGCTCAGCTAAAGGAAGGAGTCTAAAGTACTGAAGGATTGTCATACATGTCTACATGCAATGAAGGGCAGAGGGCGGCATTTTTATCCTGTCATTCCCTGTTATCACTGTTATTAAGCAAGTGGTGGGTATTAACATCAACTTTTCCTCAGACATTTAATAGACATTACTTACTAGGCAAAGTGCATGTGCCCTATGTTGTTATTTCTTTCAGGGCCTGTCTCTGGCTGGATGCCAGGCTGCCCTTTGGAATATAACCCAGGGAGCAGGAGAAATGGGTTTGAACTTGGCAAAATGGCAATAAGCATAAAGTTATAGTTGGAACTTCCTTGGAATACTCCCTCCTATCTTATTCTCCTAGGCCAGTATCTCAGTTCTCTGCAGCCAAATGCTCTGGAGCAATGTTATGGGGAGGAATGAATAATTTCTGACTCAGTTTAGTGGGTTTATCAGGACTGAAAAAACTACAGCTGGACCAAATGCCATGTCCACAGCTTCTTTCATGTAGCTCTTTTTGTCATGTACAGTGACTGCCCACCAAAAGAAAATGAAGATGCATTGCTTCAGCTTTTATAAGAAATATCTGTGGCAGGTTGTGTTGTATCCCTGAACAGAAAACGTTTCCAGGGCCTGTTAGCTCTCTGCTCCTGTGCCTGCCATGAACATTGCAACAGTACATGTTGCCACTGCACAGTCTCCCCTTGTCCTCTTCCTTTGGAGATAGGCTGCATCCTCCTCAGTAATCTTTGAGATTTATGATTTAGAGCAGAAAATGTAACCACTAAAACAGGGCAGATGGTTTGCCTGCACAATTCTGAATGACTTGGTCAAAGTCAAAGCAGGATTTGGGGGAGAATGGGTCACAGTTTTGTAGAACTGGTGCCTTTCAAAACAGCTACTCAAAGTGGGGTGCTCATTCAGTTCACCACGGGTTACACTGGGCACACTCTAGAAAAGATCAGACACTGCTTTGAATTAACGAGGAGGGCTGGGATCTCTGATATTGTTAATTATGTGTTGGTGGAAAACACAGTAGCCCATTGTTCTTTCTGAACTAGAGTATTAGAACAGAAAAAAAAAAAAAAATAAAAGCAGAGAAAAGTCATCACTGCAGAAGCTGTCACCCTTGTTCCCTTGTGTGCTCTCTCTCTTCTATGGGGAGGTCTCATGGATACCAAAGAGAAAAGCAAATGTAGTTGTCCTGATTTTTTTTTTTTTTCTTCAAATCCCATCACACCCAATAATCCTCTGTGGCTTTCTGCCCCACACGATGTTTTGATGCTCTCTATTTAGGTCTGATGTTGCTATGTCTCTTGAACCACAGATTTTAGCAGATTTTGTATTTGGACATAAAAGCCCTCATGTGGAATGCATATTACATGGGGCAATATTGTGTTAGAAAACAGGCAAATTTAAGTAGTTTATCTCATGTACTCAAACTGTCACCTTTTTTTTTTTTTTTTTTTTTTTTTGCAGGGTATAAAAGGAATTTAATTAGTTAATGAATATAGGCAATGCATGCAGTGTGTAGGGAGTGACTGCATTTGACTGAATTACTTGATCCTTGAACAGCTTTTATTTCTTAAGGTAAAAGGAACAAATCACTTCAGTACCTTATCTCAAATAATATTATTTGTAATTATTTTTCACAATAGCAAATGGAATGTAAATAGGTAATGGTGAGTTTATAGCTCCTGGAATTATAGCTGCTCTCTCTCCTTTTGCTTGCTTTCAGGAAGAAACTGGAGAGCTGCTTCATCAGTGCCAATCCATACTGTGGTTGTTCTCATGGAAAGGATCATATTGATGAATTAGTGCAGCTATCCTCTCAGCCATGGAGAACACCAAAAAATCCATAGGTGACTAATAGGTGTGGTAAGCAGCCTGTGAGATTTGGGAGAAACATTCTGGTATACCTGGAAATCAACCTAGATCTAAATTATCTGCCATTGTGGATGTTTTAGTCTTAATTCATGCTTTTCCACCACATTTCAGAGCACATCCTTTATCTGAACAGCTTTGCTTTCTTGTTTGTTTGTTTTTTTTATGTTTGTCAGTCATTACACAGTGCTATTTAGAATCAATTTAGCACCCTTCCATGTGTTGAGTGGTTGTGGTGAGTGATGATTGCAGGATTAGCCTACTAGTAATTAAATGTTGCTGCCTCTTAGCTTGGAAATGAAACATCTCTATGGAATTTAAGAGTTTCTTGCTTTACTTAGGTTGGGCGTGTAAATAGTATGGGTAGGTTTACCTAGTCAGTGCAGGCACAGTGCAATCATAAAAAAAATGAATTATAAAAGCAAAAAGAAGAAGGAGGAGGAGGAGTAGAGAGAGGGGAAGAAGAGAAAAAGAAATTGAGAGAAAGAAAACAAATTCAACCAATCATTAAAACATTGAATTGCATGGGAAGCTTTCCACACTTTGCTGAATCTTGGGTATAATTTCCTAATTTTGGCTTTGTGCAATCCACATAAAAGTCTCCTGGCTGGACTCATTTTTACTCACAGATGGGTCTTCAAAATTTGCAAATGTTGTGTAAAACAGGACGTGTTGCCTAGAGGGTTTGTTGAAGCCTAGAGGGGTACCTGTCTCAGTAAAGCAAAGGCTGGGTTACCATTTGTGGACCCACTGAATGCTTGATTTTCATATTGGCTTTACCACTATGAAGAGTTTTACCTCTTGAATTCACTGATTAATGTTTTAAGCAGAATTAAGCCTTTTTTTTTTTTTTTTTTTTTTTCCAAAATCTGCTACCAAAAATCTCATTATCTCACTGTTCTTTGCTTCTTCAAAGACTTATTGGAGTGCTCTGTCCCATGCTCCTCACAGGACTGTAGCAATGTAACCTCATATGATACAAATGATGAGCTTCTGTTTGAAATAATAAGGATGATGCCTAATCCTGAACAGACATCAGAAGGATTTTAAATAAAGGTTGTCACTGAGAGGTCTGTGAGCTGCCCTCACTTAGTTCTGTCTGCCCTGTGTTAGGGTGAAGATGAAGGCTTCTGAATGTCTTAACAGAAGCTCAGCATGAGCTTTTTACCTTGAGCTCTTGTTACATTGAAGGATTCATGCTAAATAACAATAATAAAAAAATGAATCCCATCTGGTTTTCTGTTGATTGTTAGTTTAATTTAGCATATGATGGCTCGAAGTTTAGTCTGCCAGCCAGTGAAGGTATGCAGTTATCAGCATTACTGATAGGATAAACCAATTATGTAAGCTTATTTTCAAATCTCCCCAAATCCCGTAACACTTAACAAAGTAAAACCCTTGAGCTAAAATGTACCTGTTTACAGAAAAGTACAACATCAAATAGAGGCTTCATTCAGAACTTTGGGTAGACTAAGTGGACTTGTTGGCTGCTTTTTTTTTTTTCTTTTTTCTCTGTTGCTATTTTTAGGCATGAAATGTATCAAACTGAAAAGAAAGTATGGGCAAGGAAAATGCACTTGTAAGAAAGGATTTTGAGAGTTTTCAGAAAGGCTTCTTTGCTTGCAAGGCTGCAGAGGCCCAAACCCTGAACAGTACATCCTGTGTCTAGTTAGTGCTGCATCTTTGAGCTGTAACAGTATTTCCCAAACCCTGTGTCTAACCATCGCCTTGGCAAGACTCCAGATTAATCCTGTGGGGAGAGGAAAGTGCCTGTGGAGCTTGGCAAAAGTTGCTTGTCCTTTCCTCCTGAAGATATGCATTTGTTCCTGGGTAGTGTGGGAGGTGGCTCCTCCTTCCTGCATTTGTAGCCACCATGGTAACAGATAATTCCAGAAGAATGTCTAATAATGCAATTGCAGACCCAACTGTCATTACAGAAGTCTGAGGCTCTCTCTCCTGACACTAAATTGTACATGTATGTGCAAGCTCATAAATGCCCCAAACCAAGTTAGACAGGGAGTCCAAGGGATGAACAGGGTGAGAACAAAATGCCAAGGGCCGAGAAAGACAAAAAACCACAAAGAGATTCAAAGTTTAGATGATGGGAAGTGTGAAATGATATTGTCAATGTCAGGCCATGAGACAAGGGAGGCATTCTGTTGTTGAATTGCACGTTGCAAGCAATGTAAGCAATACAGAAAGTATTGAAGGTGCTGTGCAAGGCAGGTGTGTGAAAAGGATGAGCAAACAGAGGATGATCGTGAGCAAAGAAAAAATGAGAAGAAAGTTTTTGAAAGCGGAAGAGGTCAGAAGAGAGCCTGGTGGCACAAAAGGGAAGAAAAGCAGAGAGCGGAATGAAGGCTGAAAGAAAGCACAGCCATTGATTTAATTTGCTGCTTTTCATAAGAAATGTATCCTTTTGCAAAATCTGGATGCCATTCACATGTGTAAGAACATACAAGCTTTTCAGCTTACCAGGATGAAGCTGCCTCCCAGAACTCTGTCATCAAAGGCACCTACAAGACCCAATAAAGCAACCTTAGTGTTAAATCAATGTCAGTGTTCAATAACATCCGGTGCCAGGCAGGGAGATGCCAGCCCAGCTGGCTGAGTACGTGCCAGAGCATTGGGATGGTAATTGGCTGATGAATCGAACTCTTAAGCAAACAGATACCTAGGCAAAGAGCAGAGAGGCCAAATTCCAGGGAACACTACCCTGCTATCTCCGTGAGTCAGAGGGAGAAGACGGCCCTGAGCAGTACCTGCAGGGAGTTCTCTGACTCCCACTTCAGGAAACCTTGTGTTTCTGGGCCCCTTCCCAGTGTGCTTCCAGGCAGGACTCTGCCCCCATGGCTGTGAGGAGGTGAACCAAGGCCTGCAGCAGGAACAAAGGGTTCATTTGCTGGGAGGAGATGAGTGCAGCGAGCAGGACATCAGGAGACACCACCCTCCAAGCCCAACCTCCTGTGGCAGAGCTGTGGTCCAGATTCTGAGCTGCCATTATAAAAACAAACAGGCCAGATCCTCAGCTGGCACAGAGCCACAGAAACTCAGCATATTAGCTCGAGCTGCATCTTCTTTATTGCTTGAGGCACTGAAGATTATGATTGAAAAGATGCTCAGGATGTAAAAGATGAAGTAAAGTATACTGAATTTACTGGCAGCCTTAAGTAAAAGCCTAAGTTGCTTAATTTATCCTTAGAATCATTTTAACAGTGAGCTTTTTTTACCTTTCTTGTGGGTGCTGTCATAAATGGCCTGTGGGAACAGTGGAATTGTCATATCTGGACTTTTTCAAGAATATCACTATTGAGATTCAAATAGATGCAGCTGAAACAGAGGAACTGAATAGATCATCTCTTGGAGTCTCTTCCAACCTTCTTTTTTGCATGATTTTAGCAAATTGTGTTTGCTAAACATGATTATAATATCTAATAAAATAAATATATCTATATCAATACTATATAAAATTATATTTTATATAATATTAAATAAGTATATAATATTTAGTATAAGGACAGCTGCTATCCTAAGCTGGCAGTATTACCCTGCTTCCAGAGGCTTGTGTCCCAGAAAGTCCAGCTCCCAAACCCCTCTACTTCCTCCATGGCTACTCACACAAAATGAAATGTGGTATTGACAGTTTTGCAAAATATTGTGAAATCAAGATCTGAACTGTGGCAACAGTGTGAAGTAAAACAGAAAGATATCAAAGTTAATAGGTAACCTGCTTATTACAGTGTTTCATGTCCTGCTCAACATAAATTTCTACTTCAAATTTGGCTGACAGTTGCCCTAAAAACACAAGTGTGTTCACAGCAATACTGAAGCAAACTAGGCTTGAAGAAAGGAACCAGAACAAGGTGCTAGATCTCCTTCTAGGAGTTTCCCAAAAGAGATTTAGCTCACCAGGGTTGGACATCTGCTCCCTGAGCATCCTGCTGTCACTTCACATCCAAGTGCTCTTGACACTCCACCCTGCTGGAACCTCTTGTCTCCTGCCTGTGATTGGGATCAATGTGAAACCTTGGGCTCCATTCCCCTCACTGTGGGAGGTGAAAGTGAGAGGTAGAGCTGGACATCAGCCTGTTCCTGGTCATTCACAGAGCAGTAAATTCCCTAAGCAATGTGTGATAGTGGAGTAGCTCTGTTAAACAGTTCCAGAATACCATTGTCCTCTCCAGGATCATTTTTCAGACATCTTTCTATGTCTGAGTATGGTGACATTTGTACTTTCCTTCCCAGGGGTACCATAGGTGCATCAGCAATTTACTTCTCCCTTGTCCTTTGCTTCCTAAATCAAGGATTAATAGGAAGAATTTGTTGACACCATTTTAGGTGTGCTGCCAACACATCTGAAATGGCCTGGTTATGTTGTCTGAAAAGCACTGGTAGCTGACAAGTCCTGCAGAGAAATTAGGCACATGGGAGGACTGTGAGCGAGGCCAGAGAAACACTATTGCTGCTATTGATAAGCTGAAATCAGTGTTTGTTCCCCAGCACTCCCAGGATCCAAACAGCCAACAGCAATGTTGTGTGTTCCTGACCTTCTCCCGAGGCTGCTGTGGATCTTTCAGCTTGAGAGCTTCCCACTCCACGGGCCAGACACTGAGAAGGGGGAGGGGAAAGGCAGGAGGGCAAATAAACTCCTGTATTACTTTTCCCCTCTGGTTTTATACATAGTCCAGGGGCCAAATGATTTCTGAGCTCTGCTGTGCTAACGTGACAGCTTTATGGAGAGGCAGTTCTGGGTCAGGAGCCCAATTCCTCCTACCTTTGGTTCAAGAACTGTTATGCAGGAGAAGGAAAGACATTTCCAGGGTAAAATTGTGGTAGAGTGCCAGATAGCACACCTGAAACCTTCCTTTGCCCTGTGACTGTGTGGTGTGGTTATACAGCATAAAAATATGGATGATTTCTTAAAAAATAAGGGCAGAAAAGAAAGGCAGAATGGATCCTGTGCAGGTTGCTGCTCTCTGCAGGTGGTCCCATCCCAGTCCCACTGACAATCCTCTGGGAATGGGGGCTCTGTACATGAGTGGAAAAACTGGGCTCATGCAGCTGTAACATTTCTCCTCCATCATCTGTGCTGTTTTTCCTCCTTCCTTTCCCCTCTCACACCTGACTGCAGCCCCTGAAGCTCGCTTTCTCTCTCCCTCCCATCCTCTGTCTACTTGTCCCCTCATTCCCCAGAGCTCCTCTGGCACAGGCCTTTTGTGGCCTGGGGAGCAGAGAGATGGGAGCAGGGGAGGGCAGATCACCTGAGTGGAACCAGGAACCAGAGTTCAACCTCAAAAACACGAGTTAGTGGGTCAGGATGCTGCCCCAGGGTGGACAGGACCGAGGAAGCTGGTTACAGGTGGAACCAGTCTGTGCTCATGGCTTTTCCTTGGCTGCTCTGGTAGAGCACTACAGCCCAAACCAAAGGAAATTCTGCAGCTGATTTTACAAACAGGATAAAACAAACCTATCTTTTCACAGGCAGAATTCAGGCCTGAAGGTGTATGAATAACATTCCCCCCAACTGGCATGACACTGCTCCCTGCATTAGGCTTCTGTTATCAGGAAACAAGTGAGGCCCCTCTGACCATCCAGTGATTCAAGGTGTTCAAGACAAAGCACGAATAAGCCCTGAAGGCAGGACAAGGGAGAGGACAGAATGTGATAGAGGGTTATAAATCATCGCTGCCATCCCAGACAGAAACCAGGCAGGGGTCCTGAGCCTGCTCGTCCAGTCAGACAGGTGACACAGTCGGCTGCAGATGGTGACACAATGGCACCAGGTGACACCACAGCAGCAGGTGACCTCAGCCTGCCACACGGGAAGCAGAAAGTCCCCCGTGCACCTCCTGCAGAGCTGGAGGATTCCCACTTCTTCCCTCGTACACCCTGCAGCCATGGGCTGCTACAGCTGCCACGCTGCCTGGACAGTCACACAGAATAAATATGCTTTTAGACATGGAAGCTGTTATTTCTCTGAAATGAAACGGCTTCCCACAGTCTTATTAACCTGTGCCCTACTTCAGAAGTAAATCTAATTTGCAATTTCATAGTTAGCTGGTGCTAGTGTTGGTTTGTCCCTGTGTCTTCTCTGATTTGGCTGGGTACATTTATGCAGTGCCATATATGGCAGAGTCCTATTTATTGTGCCTTTTGAGCATTATTCCTCACAACAGAGTAAGGGATTGGGGTGGTTGGAGCTTTTTGTTTCTCTGGGGTAGAGAAAAGTTAAAGCACACATTTTAAAATGTCCCTGCAAAACCAATTTTTGTATCCAGCAGAGAACGAAGTGCTGTCTGCTTAATGAAGTTTGTCATCTGGGGTATTCCTGCACATCTGGTCACCTTGCATGGAGAGCCCAAAGAGAACTACTGTACCAGAGAGCAGAGCCCCATTTCAGAGGATTCACGGGATTTCTGATGGCAAACATCAAACAAAACGAGCATTGTTTCACAGACAGACAAACTAATAGAGAAAGGGAAGTGGAGACTTCAGCAGTGACCCCCGCAGAAACAACAGAACATACAGCAAGTGATGTGGTAGATTCAACTGCAGATTGCGTTACCCAACCAGCAGGGCGAGAGCAGAGGAAACCCAAACCCTGGGTAACCAGTGCTCGGTGTTTCCTATTGTAGCCAGCACACTTTATCAGCTTTTTGTAAGGAACCCAACGTAACTAAAACCTCAGAGATGCGTGCAGCATGAGTGGCTTTTCTTCATCTTATTGTGGGCAGAAAAGGGAACAGGAGCGCAATTTCCAGTTCCTCTGGGGCTTCAGCTCTATCCTGATGCTGTCCAAGTGAAAGGCAGTCATTCCTGTCGGTTATTCCAGGATTCTCTGGGCATGGAGCACACTTAACACCTGGATGTCTGCAGTAACACCTCCCAGCTTGTAGCCCTGCACACACCCCCCTGCCCTGGATATTGCAGTGATCTCACAGCCCATTTGCCGATCGTGCCTCCTGTCCTTGGAGCTGGTTGGAAGATAAACTTTGGTCAGTGCATTATAGTGTGCCCTTTGTAATGAAATAACGCCGGGTAATATGTATTTAGCGGTGGGATTTGAATTCCCGAGCTGATTACGAGGAGCTGTTAAGGCTTGTAAGGTTCAGCAGTGCCCCATGTGCGAGGCTGGAATGATGTGTGCACTGCTGCGGCACTTGTGCTCTCTCTGCTGCTGCTCAAAAGGCCAGGGCTGTGCTGGGAACAAACCCGAGAACATCCACAACTCAAAGTGTCAGCAACACAACTCGCTGTCGGGTGGGACTGTTAGAAGTGGTTGAGCAGAAAACCGCCCGCCCCCCGCGCTGTGAAATGTCCCAGCTCTAACAGGCGGGTGGCTCAGAGGTCCCCAGCAGTCTGGCCTGGTCCTCAGCAGTCACTCCAGCGTGGGAATATTTACTGTGCCTGAAGAATGGGGGGAGAAATGTCATTCATGCTCGTAAAGGGATTTTGATAAAAGATGCAACGGCACTTTTTATATATATATATATATAAAAAACGCAAGAAGGGACAGTGACTTATTAATGCCTGTGAAGAACAGAGGCCGTGGAGGAGCTGAAGATGCCCTGTGCCGTTCCAGAGGCGCTTCCCACGCTCAGGGCAAAGCCCCCACCGCCGCCCGCCACCGGGTCTCCCTTTCCCCGCCGCCCCCCGCAGCCGCAGGCCTGGCGGCATTCCCAGCGAGGCTCGTCCCGCTCGCCGCCCCCTCCCTCCGCCGCTCCCGGCCTTCGGCAGCGCCGGGCACCGACAGCCGGGCCGGGCGGGGCCCGCTGGGCGCCGAGCAAAGGGAACCACCGGGACACATAACGGGCCGCGCCGGGATGGACCGAGGGCTGCCCGCAGAGATGGAGGAAGGAGGGAGCCCGGGATGGCGGGAGGGACGGGAGAAGGGACTGAATTAGGGATGGAGCCGGGATGCAGCCCAGGGTGGACGACTCCAGGATGGAGCCCGGCCCCGCCTGGCCCCGCCCCGCCCGCCGAGGCCCCGCCCCCGCCCCGCCCGCGCTCTGACTCGCCCGAGCTGCCACGTCTGCCCGCTGACGTCACCCCCGGCCGGCGCCTCCCGGCCAATCAGCGGCGCCGGCCGCCGCTCCGAGCCGACGGGGCCGAGGAAATAAAGGCCGGCTTTTGCGCATGCGCGGCCGCCACCACTGTGGCCGCCGGGAGAGCGAGTCCGCGGGAGGGGGCGCGGCCGGGAGGAGGCGGCGGCGCGGACTCGGTTTCCCGTCGCGCCCCTCGGCCGCCCCCCAGCCATGTAAGCGCTGCTCGGCGAGCGGCCGCCCCGTTTCCTGGTCGGGCTCCGGCGGCCATTTTGGGCTGAGGCGCAGCGCGGAGGCCGCGGAGCGGGCGCGGGCGGACGGGCCGAGCCGAGCGCCGGGCGATCGCGGCTCCCTCGGACCAGTGCACCGCGGAGCGCCTGCCTCGGCGGCGGGAGGTGCCGCCGCACCGCCCCCTCACAGCGCGCTCGCCGTCCCTCGGGCCGCGGGCCCCACGGACATGTCCAGCATGAACCCCGAATAGTGAGTGCGGACGGGCGGGCCCGGGGCCGCGATGGGGGCGCGGGGGGACCGCGCCGGGCCCCAGGAACCGAGAACCACCCCCCCCCCGCCCCGTCCCCGCGGAGCCGCGCCCGGGCCCAGCGGCGGCGGGGGAGGAGGAGGAGAAGGAGAAGGAAAAGGAGGGTGGGGGCGGGAGGCAGCGCGGCCGCCCGGGGGGGTCCGGGGGGTCAGTGGTGTCCGCGGGGGGAGCCGGCCTCCCCCGCCCCGGAGCCCGGGCAGCGCCTTGGGCGCAGCCGCGGCGATTTTCCCGAGGCTCGGGAATGCACGGCGGGGCCTGGAGCCCAACAAGTGAGCGGGGAGACTTTCGGCGGCGCCCCGGGAAAGGCGATCCCCCCGGCCGGCGGGCGCTCCGGAGCCAGGGGTCCACCCTGCGCTTTAGTGCGAGTCATGTGTGTGTCACATGGCTCTTGCAAAACACTTCTTGCCTATGGAGATTTTGCAACGCTGTGACTTGATAATAGAACGCTCTTGGGGCTGTTTCCAGCTGAAAGGGCACTTGTTCCGAAAACCCGGTGACGACACGAGGGGTTTTGGGGAGGGTCGGTGTGCCAGTGTGGCCTTTTTCTTCAGCCGGCCTGCTGGGGAGCCGGGCTGTCTGACCCTCTGCCCGGGGCCTGTCTGTGCTCTGGAGACTCGGGGAGATGTGTCCTGCCCACCGGGCTGTCGGCAACAATAAACTTTTATTTCCTTCAAGACGTTCTCATATGAGTTAGAGGAGGGACTTAGGCTTAGTTTAGAAAGCAGTTCATAAAAACCAGCTGCTGCTCTTCCAACCCTCCAGCCTTGTAGGGTGTGTTTAGGATCCTCTCACAGATGCTGGCTTTGTTGTCACCCCAGTTTGGGGTGGGGAAGCCACTGTCCCATCTGGTGCCACTGGAGTGACATTGCTGCTCTGGATATCCATGGGCTCTGCTCTTGGAAGGCACCACAGTTCTGTCCTTTTGGCTGACCGGTGTGGCTCCTGTGCTCCCCACTTCTGTCATGGGGCTGGTTACAAGTGCTCCGCGTCTATTAAAATCACCTGAGGAGCAAACAAGTAGTCATCGGCTGGTGAGGGAGCTGGTGACACCCAGGAGGAACAGCCAGGAACTCGAGTTACATCTTGGCAAGATTACATCACAAACTTGCTCGTGTAGCTTTGGAAAACGCCAAAACAGCAGCTGGAGGTGGGCAGTGGATGAAAAAACCGACAAACTGCTGGTGACCCCTGAGCTTAATGACTCTCAAGAGTTAAAACTCAAATTTACCTTGCAGACTGTTGGGTTTTGTAGGCAGGGAAAACTGCCTGCAGAGTGTCAGGCCACTGAGAGAAATGAGTTGGAGGGAGCTTTTCCCATAGTGGCTTTTTTCCCCTTTCTTGCAGTCTGTCAGCCCTCTAGACTGATGCAGAGGGTAGT
This sequence comes from Zosterops lateralis, assembly GCF_965231275.1. Taxonomy (NCBI): domain Eukaryota; kingdom Metazoa; phylum Chordata; class Aves; order Passeriformes; family Zosteropidae; genus Zosterops; species Zosterops lateralis. The sequence continues at coordinate 9,653,319 of NC_139764.1, forward strand.
TCCCTACAGCAAGGTCCCAAGTGCTGAGGGACAGTGTTTTCAGAGAGACTCATTCTCAGTGGAGGGTGCTTGGTCCTGGTGGTGATCACAGCTGAGTTCTTGAAAGTGAAACAAAGAGGAAAAGCTGCAGCCTGAGATTACCTCGCAGAGTTAAATTGCCACTTCCTGAGAGGGAGGCGTCGGCAGGATGAGGGGAGGAGATGGGAAGGGTGTGGTGAGATGGACAGAAATACCTGTCACTGTGTTGTGTGTGCTTGGATCCCTGTTAAAACAGGAATAAGATTTAAGGGATTATGACATTGCTCCTTCTTGTTCCCTGCAAGAGATACATCCATTTGTCCTCTCAGAAGTGCCTTGCCTGTAATGTCAGACATTCTCACTTCCCCATCACAGCCTCAGATCAGGCTGCAGCCCCAGATCCTCTCTCCTGGTCAGAAGTCAGTGGGATAGCTAGTTAAAATTCCTAACTAAAGACCTGCTTCCTTCAGCTTTCCTGATAAAGCTACGGGGTTGTGTCCTGCTCCTGCCAAGGTTTGAAGGGGAGTTGTGCTTCTGAGGGTTTCCTTGAAGCTTCAGGGCTGTTGGACAGCTGAGTGCACTGATAGTTTCTAGATTGGGTGGATGAGATATTAAAATTAGTGTTTGGAAGCTAAATCTGAAAACACCTGCCCACCCAGCTCTGGGGGATGTGTTCCCTCTGTCCCTCCCTCCCTCCCTGGCCGTGTTTGAGTGAGCAGAATGTCAATATTGACTCTGTTGTGACTAGATCATGTCAGGTTCAGCATTTCCTGCCCTTCTCCAATTTGCATGTGGCATAAACACGCTGCTGGGGTGCAGGTCCACAGTCAGTGCTGCCAGGAGTTACTCTTGATCAGATCAATGTTCTGCCTGGCTCTTGTTCCAGGTACCTTCCAGCACAGATGAGGAAACTCGCTGGGGTTTGGAGCAGCTCTTAGGGGGTCTCTTTGCGTTTTTCAGAAGAGTTTGTGGCTTTCAGTCTTGGGTGATGGCGGTTAGTAGATCACAATTGAGTGACAGCTCCTGGGTTGCTGGAATCCTCTGAAAGTGTTTGTGTTCTAACCTTTCTAAAGAGCAATCTGCCATGCAGGGTGGCATCGTGTCTCCTGGATTCTGTTTACTTACACAAAGAGTGTGTAATCAGTGACAGTCGTGCTCCTCTTCAAAATTTCTGGGGTGGTGGAACAAAGAGTGGGGACTGAGGCTGCCACGAGTCCCTGTTTACAGTGAACCTGCAGCTGACATCAGTGATTAAAGCCAATTTCAGCAGTTCCTTGTTGCAGAGAGATGACTACCTACCCTTGTCTGTTTTGGCACAAAACCTTCCTGGCATTTAAAAAATCCCCTTATATAAATTAGATAAACAACAGTATCTCAGGGGCCCACAGGGCCCTTGTTCCACAGAGCTCTGGCCAGGTCTGTCCTCAACTTGATTTCCTGGTTTTCTGACGTGGGACATGTGTGTGTCAAGAGGATGCTGCGCTGCTCAAAACATCAACAGGGCTGGTTTGGAGGTGCTTTTTTTTTTTTTTTTTTTTTTTTTTTTTTGGCAGTTACATTTAACATCTTTGTCCTTTATCTCTCTGGCCAGAGGAAGTTATGGGGAGGATTTGAAAGCCTCACTCTTACTCACCGTCCCCACCTGCCTTGCTGCTCTTTCTCTTTTAAACGACCCAAGTATGAGTGGCTTATGTAAATGGTGAGAAATAATTGAATGATTAGCCTGAATTCCCAGTGTCTCCCAAGGAGCTGGGAGAAGGCTGTGCTGCATGGCTCAGCCAACTTTATCAAGGCTCCCTAAACCAGAGGAGCTGATGAGTTGTAAGTCTCCAGGTTTAAAGAGCAAAATTCAGTGGGTTCAGAAATGTGTGTGAGTAAATACCAAATAACCTGTTTGGCTTCTACAATTGAACCCCATTACCCAATTATTCTATTAGTGTAGCTCAGTCTAGAAATAGTCTAGAAATTTCTGCAAATTTTTGTAGCTTTTTAAAATTCTGATTTAAACTGTTGCTGTACCCAAGAGCTGTCCCAAGCATCACACTCTGTCTAACAAACTGCACGTTTGGCTCTTATGGCCCTAAATAGGCACCTGCTGTATTTAAAAAGGTCTTGGGACCTGGATCTTGTAAAGCTTTAAGCTGTACTTGGGAAGGAAGGCGCTATAATATTGGGATATGGAGTGTTCTAAAAAATTGAAATCCTAAGTTCCTAAAGTCTTACTTATATTATTCCCAAACCAATGAAAGTCTTACCACCAAAATTAGGTTTTTGTGAGACAGCAGCCATTTCTAAGGGCAGAAACAGGGCTGACTCAGTAAAGGCTGAGTTTGGTAGTGGTTTAAGACCACTGTATGTCTCTGTGGAAATACTGAAGCCCAAAGTGAAGGGACTGCTGAATAGCAAAGATATCAAACCCAGTATTTCAGGCTTGAGTTCTTGTTGTGTTAGCTTCACATTTGTTCTGTGTACACACTTAGTGTTGTTGTTTGCTGCTGGAGACTAAGGTTTAATGGGTAGGTTTGGCTGGGAGCTGCTCTTAGCATGAGGAGTAACACAGGAAGACAAGTTTTCACGTCTGGGGCCTGGGGAAACCTGAATTCCTCTTGGAAGCAACTGGAGGTTTTAAATGGATCTCAGACCCACAGCTGGAGCCTTACCTCTACCGAGAAGGAGTTAACTTTTTTCCCCATTAATCTTAGTGAAGACAATACAGTGCTAATATCCTTTTTGTTTATATTCTCAAGGGGATTATAACATGCTGCAGGCTGTACCTAATAACTTGACTTCGGGATTGCTGAAAATTCTGTTTGTAGGGAACTGAGCAACCCAAACTGGAGTTGGAAGGAGCCGAGTGAAAGCTGAGGCCCAGTGGTGGGGAAGAAGGCACAGGTGTGACAGTGGAGCAGGTCCTGGAGCCTGGTGCTGCTCCTTGGTCCCCAGGTTACAGAGTTTCACCCCATTATTGAGAGAGAGAAGTTTTCTGGTCTGTAATAGTGCTTTGGCCCCCTCCAGCCTGCTGAGATGTGTGATTGTGGGGAAATGTAACTTCTGTCCCCTGCACAGTTTGGGTTAATTGGCATTCTCCTGAAGCCATCTTGCCTTGTGGTAGTTCATGACTTGACATGTGGAGTGCTGAATTCTGAGACTGTAAACTGCTAAGTATCCTTGGACTTTATTTTTTTATGCCTTTAGTGCTTTTAGCTGCGCACTGTTAGGAAATGTTGCATTTTTAAGGATTGGGTTGTTGGTTACTACATTTAGCAGCTGTGAGTCCTGTCTAGGCTGGGCAGAAGTGCTGCAGAGGCCGGAGCTGGGTGTGTTCTGCAGCCTGAGCCCAGCCAGGTGAGAGCACTTGGGCCCTTGAGCAGAGGAGTGGTGGGAAGCTGTGCTTGGCCATCTGCTCGGCTCTTATCAGCTGGATGGATGCAGTTACTGCCTGGAGTCCTGCCAGCCAGAGGCTCTGGCCATTCTAGGGAATAATAGGTGGGGACAGTTGACTTCAGGCACTTCACATATCCTTCATCTTTACTCACCTTGCTTAAGTGGGCATTAAAATATGGCTGTTGGACTGCTGTGGTTAGGTGAGAACAGAACTCAGTCCTGGGCCATTATGGGGCTGAAGAGTTGTCAGCTGAGAATGAGTTATTTTGCCTCTCAAGTACTAACTACACTAACTTGTGTAAGTGGTGGGTTGTTGTTTTTCTCTGTTACTTGTTCTCTAGCGTGAAATTTCCCCATTAGTCTCAGGACTAAGACAAGAACTCCTATTTTACCAACAGTGAAATCCTCACTACTCTTTGAAGTGTAAATACAGGCTGGTCAGAGACACTGTGCTTGTTCTTTAATGTTGGGAAGGCTCAACATTATAGGCACAAGATTTGTCAATTCTTCCAGTGTATCTGGAGAATTACTGACACCACACCTGACATCCCCCAGAGGTATATCCTCATCTGGAGATGACTTGAGCTTTGCTTAGTTCCTGGAATGCAAGTGTGGTGTTGGTTACTGCTCACAGTCTGTTGTAAGGTGGGAATCCAGCTGGGCTGTACCATTCTGCTGGGAGTTAAATCTGAGGAAGGACATGGCTGGGTTCGGCAGCTCCCTGGTGTTGGTGAAGATGTGCAGTGGAATCAAACCTCTGAGTCCAGAGAGCAAAGATAATGATGGCCCTGGAGGGCAGCAGGCTGTTACCACCACTGTGTGCTGCTTGAGTTACTCAGCCAAACAAGGGACTTGCACTCGATTGCGGAGCATGGTTTTCATCTGAGCTACACCACAAAGGGCTGAGGTAGGACTGTGGGTACTCCTGCTGTTATCCTCAGAGTGACTTCCCAGGAAGGCACAGTTCCACACAGCAGTGCTGTGCTCAGAGCATCTGCCTCACACCTCCCTGACCAAGTAAATTGTGAATTTTTAACTGAATAGAGGAGCTTGGAGTTGTAGGTGATTTCCCTAGCAGTGAATTAATTTACCCTTCTCAAAAGTCATAATGTACTGGCTGTAAGGAACTTCATTCTTGACAGTGTTTTTCATTAAGTGACCTAATTTTTTTTTTTCCTTTTGCAGTGACTATTTATTCAAGCTACTTCTGATTGGAGACTCCGGTGTTGGGAAATCTTGCCTTCTACTTAGGTTTGCAGTAAGTGATCATGCTTGGCAACTATGTAAAAGAGGTACTTAGCAAGAACTTCCCTTCAGGTAGCAGGGCTGATGTCTGACAGGCCTGGTAATACCAAAGAATAAGTACAGTATTGCAAACTCCTCCTGTCTGCTGAATTTGTGTCTGTCTGATGTGACTGTTTGACTAAATTGGGAAGAAATAATACCAATAATATGTCCAGCTAAGATTAATTCTGATTTTCCTGTTACTTGAGAACAAGATACCTTAATTTAACTTCCATCATTACAGTGGTGGTAGAATGCTGAGGATGGAAGGAATTCTGAGGGTGTGCCCTTAGGTATGAGGAGTACAGACCTTGATCAGTGACTACTTGATAAGAACATTTCAGCCAGATGAAGTTTGATATCTGCAGTAAAAAGACCTACCAGAGAAGTAATGTAAATAGTACTTCAGGAATATTAAGGCCTTCTGCTTTCTTTAGTGAATGTTAAAATTGCTGCTGAGCTGTTCTGGCTCTGGTTTTCCTGTCACCAAGAAAATGTAAAATGGGTTTGACTCAGGTGTTGGTAGAAACAGCTGAAGTCCAATGAACTTCTTATCTCTGTCCATGCCAAAGTGCAGCCTCACGTTGCCATGGGAGGAGAGGAAGGGAAGCAGGATAAGGGGCATGAACTCAGAAACTTGAGTGTGACACTGCTTTAGGATGGTGGCTTTGTTTTCACAGCCTGAGCAACTTCTCTGGGCACCTCTGGAAGGAGGAGCCTGTTGTACCTGACATTATGAGTGTGAAATGGTGATCTGGGTGTACAGACAGCCTCAGCTAAAGCCATTATGGCTGCTCTGGGTACCCGGATGTCACCTGCTCTGCTCACAGCATGGAGGCACTGGGTTGGAAGTGACACCACAGCTGCAGCAGCACTCCCAGAGCAGGCTAGCCTGCTTCTCCTGCAGATACTTTTGAATTAATTTTGGCTTAATGTGAGCAATCCAGCTTTTCTTTTTTGTACTCTGTTATCTGGTGTTTCTTCAGCTGAGTAGCCTTTTCCTTTTGAGATGTGTTTTTCCAGCTAAGCTGTTTTACCCTGACATAAGGAATTACACAGCACACCCCACCTGTGTTTCCTTGCTGCTGTAGGCTCAGCTTCAGGTTTTTCAAACATACCCTTTGGAGTATTGAAATGTTAAGGAAATAAATGTCATGTCATTCTGAAAGGCTTAATAATTTATTCTTTCTTGGATTTATTGCCTAAGATGTCTTCCATTCACAGCCCAGAGGAATCCCTTGCTTTTGTGATACCTTTTGTGGTACATTGTACATGAAGTTCTATCCTTTGGGTACTTCAGGAATAAAACCTTCCTTCATGCTGACGAGCTGACAATCACTAGGAGGTAGCAAAGACTGACCCAGCATTTTCTGTGTGCCTTAAGGCTGTTGGAGGCTGCAGCCAGGGCCCTGCAAGCTGCTGAAGCAGTGTTTTCCCTCCTGTGTGGACACAGGCTGCAGAGCAGAGGCCTCAGCACGAGTACTCCAGCTGTAACTCTAACCTGCCTTAGCAACCAGCTGCAGCAGCAGAGGACCTGACACTCATTTGTGACTGAGACACAGCCTCTGACTTGTTCTAGGTAGCTGCTGTGTAACACAGATGAAAAATCATCAAAGGAAAATGAAAATGTGATGTGTTTCAATAACCTTAGTGGTTATTCTAAGTAGCTCTTCAGTCTGCCAACTCGAGCAAAGATTGTTTTTTACACTGCAGCATTTCCAGAAAAAGAGGCTTTTTTTTTTTTTTTTTTTTTTTTGGACTGGTTTTTGAAACACAAGTTTGGATGGTGCTTTTAAAAGCTGCAGGATTTTTGGAAAATAAATACTTGGTGGAAATGCTGGGCCACGTCCTGGACTTCGCCATGAGAGAGATCAGGCTGGTTTCACAAGGAAATTAAGTACCTTTGTCTGCCTGGTGCATAATGAAGTAGGTGACTGCAGAAGAGGTGCAGCTGGCTTGACTTCTGTTCACTCTCTCTCCTAGGATGACACGTACACAGAAAGTTACATCAGCACGATTGGTGTGGACTTCAAAATCAGAACTATAGAACTAGATGGGAAAACAATCAAGCTTCAGATAGTAAGTAGTATTTCTCAACTCCTGTGTGCTTCAGCCTGTTGGAGCACAGAGTTACATCCATAGCTATTGGTGGTCACCTTTGTACTTTAAAATACATTCAGGTACAAGGGGTATTTTCCCTGTTACAAGAGGTGAGGCAGTTTTCACAAGACTTGCCATGACCTGTCCTTAAAGAAGGATGTTTATTATGAATGCTGTTTGCCTGAAAGAGGAGATCTGTGCTGGAGTGCTCTCATATCAAAAGTGATGTAGTTCTGCAGTATTTAGCCAGGATTTGTGTAAGTGCAGGAATACCACACAGTTGTCCAAGATGCCTGAATTCCACAGCAGCTGTTACTACCAGGCTGCACTGTCTTAAGTGCTGGAAACTGCTTTTGTTGACCTGAATGGAAAAAGTGACACAAAGGCTTTTAGCTGGCCTGGCTGCCTTAGCACTGGGCGGTGTTTTCTGGTTATGCTTTTGGCCTTTCACTTGGAATAAACAGGGGAAGAGACTTGGCAATTCTTTAATCTTGAAGCACTCTAAAAGGGTGCCTGGTGTGATGAAATCTAATATCTGTGCAAGGTCAGACACTCCTTGTCAGCCACTGCTTCCAGCTCAAGCAGAGGCTCTGAGGACTTGAAGGCAATGACTCAGGGGTTCAGTGTTGTGGAGCAGAGTCCAGCTTACAGCCAGAAGCCTGAGCCTCCAGACTCTAATGTAACTGTCCTGAGTGCAGAGCAGCCCACTAGGAATGCTGTCACTGCTGCAATCTGTCTGTGAGTGCGTTTTTAATACACAGCCAGCCCTGTTTTTGACACAGCTCTTGACACACAGAGAGAAATGTTTGGGCGAGTCCTGCTCCTGCCCTGGGTGGGAGAAGAGGTCAAGCATCTCATGTCCTTTCTTAACTCTCCCAGCAGGAGAAGGGAACCACGTTTGGTTTGGGTTGTTGCCTTTAAGTGCCTTTGCTGAAGCCTGTGTGCCAAGGAAGTTGAAGAGAGTGGTCATGTTAGAGACCTGCAGCTCTCTGACCTTATTCCTAGCAGGTTTTCAAGTCCTGGCTTGTGTTTGCTCTTCTGAACCACTGAACCGTGGCTTCTTCATGGGTCAGAACTGCTTAATGTTCTCCCCAGAGAGATCCTCTTGACTACACTTGGCTGAAACCAAACTAATGAGCACTTTCAAAAAGTACCTACAAAGTGTAATTCTCAGTTCAAATACGTGATCTCCTGGGATCCTGTTTGATGCATGCAGCTTTAGACCCACTGCTGTGGCACAGCTGGTTGTGATTGGATGAGTGCTGAGGTGTTTCTCTGGAAGCTGATGAAGGGCAGTGGCTCAGACAGGCTGCAGGAGCTGACCCTGTCCCTTGTCTTGCAGTGGGACACGGCGGGACAGGAGCGGTTCCGGACTATCACCTCCAGTTACTATAGAGGAGCTCATGGCATCATAGTTGTGTATGATGTTACAGATCAGGTACGTCTTCAGCCTCTGCCTGCAGAGCTGCTCCAGGCTGAGGAGCACATTGGGAATTTAACAGCTGGGCACATCTTGAGGAGGCAGTGACACAGTTCTACAGGCTGTGTTAAGGCTTATCAAGCTAAACTTACGTGTTTGGCAGAAACAAAACACAGAAATAAAGAGAGCAGTGGGATTTGTGGCTCCTAAGCAATTGTATCTTAGGCTTAACCTAAAACTGGGTGAGCCAGGTGACTTACTGTTCTGTGTGAATACATCTCACCCTGCCTTTGGTAGCAGGAAGTCTGAGTTACTGATGGAAGCTGTTGAAAGATTTCTGAATGTACTTGAACTGTGGTCTACAGTAAAGACTGGCATTTGGAACAGAAAATTGCCAGCCTCTGTGCAGGATACAACTGAGCCAGTGTTTTCTCTGAAAGGATCTCTGAAGAACTGCTGCAGTTGTTTGAAGGGCACTTGGGAAGTATAGGGTTCCCTGAATTAATAGAAAAAGAACAAACACTTGCGTTCAGTCACTAACTGGAAAATCACTCCAGCATTCCTAGAGTCAGAGGTTGTTCCAGCCCATCTACAACAAGGTGGCTTGCACCTAATACCTGATGCTTTGTCAGTATGTGGGATGCATCTGGTTTCAGCTGTGTGCCATGTCTCTTAACTCTGCTATAGGAGGAGGAAGAACAGCCCCAGATGGTAGAATGTGTTGAATATTCAATATATGGGAAAAATAATAGGGGAAGAGCGCAGGAAGGGCTGATTGTGTAGGGCTGGGAACAGGAGCTTGTATGGCCCCTGTGGTGAGCAGCCTGTCCTGAGGCCATCAGGGGAGAGTCCTCTCCCATGGTTGTCAGTCACATGGATAAGTGCAGTGCTTCCTACTCTTCCCTGGTCACGACCAAAGGGATAGTGCTGAACTTCCCTCTTTATCAAGGGCCTTGCTCACTGTTCTCTTACCTCGTAGGAGTCTTTCAATAATGTCAAGCAGTGGCTGCAGGAGATAGACCGCTATGCCAGTGAAAACGTCAACAAGTTGTTGGTGGGGAACAAGTGTGATCTGACCACAAAGAAAGTAGTAGACTATACAACAGCAAAGGTATGTCTGGGCTCCTGTGGGTGCCTGCCTGAGCCCCTGCTCTGGTTTGTCAGGCACAGATGTTCCAGTGCCACACATGGGCAGTTCAGTGACCCCTGCCCTGCAAGTCCTGCTCACACTGGAGTTGGGGTGTGGGGTGGGATCCAGGAACTCATGGGTTATCCCATGAGTGATGCTCCAGGAGATGAGGTGAGGTGTGAACCTGTGCATGAGCTGAGCTTACTGTTGACTGTTTCTCAATTTGCAGGAATTTGCAGATTCTCTCGGAATTCCATTTTTGGAAACCAGTGCAAAGAATGCCACAAATGTAGAACAGTCTTTCATGACCATGGCTGCCGAGATTAAAAAACGAATGGGCCCGGGAGCGACAGCTGGTGGTGCAGAGAAGTCCAATGTTAAAATTCAGAGCACTCCAGTCAAGCAGTCTAGTGGAGGTTGCTGCTAAAACTTGCCTCCCCCCTTTTGTCTCACAACAATGAATTTGCAATCTGAACCCAAGTGAAAAAAAAAAAATTTGCCTGAATTGTACTGTATGTAGCTGCACTACAACAGATTCTTACCGTCTCCACAAAGGTCAGAGATTGTAAATGGTCAATACTGACTTTTTTTATTCCCTTGACTCAAGACAGCTAACTTCATTTTCAGAACTGTTTTAAACCTTTGTGTGCTGGTTTATAAACGTGTAATCCTTGTTGCTTTTCCTGATACCAGACTGTTTCCTGTGGTTGGTTAGGATGTATTTTTGTTTTGATGTTTCTATTGGCATGTTTAGATGTCAGGTTTAGTCTTCTGAAGATGAAGTTTAGCCATTTTGTATCAAACAGCACAACAGTGTCTGTCACTTTCCATGCATAAAATTTAGTAAGATATATGTAAGATCTGATTTGCTAGTTCCTTCTTGTAGAATTATAAATGGAGAGATCACACTATCTGATTAATAGTTTCTTCATACTCTGCATATAATTTGTGGCTGCAGAACATTGTAATTTGTTGCACAATATGTAACAAAACTGAAGAAATGTTTAATAAATATTGTACTTATTGGAAGTAATATCAAACTGTATGGTGATAAATATTGTCTTAATTTGTATGGCTAAGGGGGAAATCAGGCTTGCATTGTGCACAAAACAACATATCTGTGTGTGCAGCCCTGGCTCTCAGACCTTCCCTGCAACTCGCCCAGTGACTGTGGCCCCAAAGCCTGAGCTGTCATGGTGCTTAAGGCACAAGTGCTGTACCAGAGACACCCAGCCAAGGTTCATGAGGCATAATGCACTCTGAATGTACAACAGTTCCCTAACTTAGTCTTGGAACTTAATTTATTTCTCAAGGACTCAATGTAGGGAATTCCTGTCAGCTTTGCCGAGCAGGGGAGAGAACGGTATTTCCCTAACGTGAACGATTTCAGCGTAACCTTGAGGAGGTTTAACTTTCTACCAGTATATTATGTCTTTTCTATATACTGTTAATTCCATCCTCTTTTAATCAGTATCTTCTGACTTAGTGCAACAGCTTAGCTTCTATTCCCTTCTGCAGCGAGGCACCAGGAGGGTGACACGGGGATAGCGAGGCCCCCACCAAACTGTTGCTCCAAGTAGGCGCTTTCTCAAACAATTTGGAACTAACCAGCAGCCAAGGGGTTTTGGATGGTGTGTGATTCTTTGTACAGAGCTAATCAAATCATTAGTGCCTGATGTCTAGCTAAAAGCCACAGGAAAGCTAGCCTATAACACTTCCTATACATGTAAAATTGTTCAGCTTTATCTAAACTCAAATGTTCAGCCTATTCTGTAAATAGTCTCATGTTTGAAAGACCATGTAACATTCCCCTAGTAGTAAATACACCCTGTGATAGTAAAAATATAGCCTAGGTATGTTGTGAGGTATAAACTAAAACTGGTGCAAATATCCTCTGATTCTTTTTTTTTGGGGGGGTGACTTTGGCTAACAGCTTTCTTCAACATAGTTGCATAAATCAACAGGCAATTGTAATACATAAAGTATTGTCATGGTTAAGTTGAACTCTTCCACTTGAGACCTTCACAAATAAAGTGATGTGCTTTCTAGTAGAGATGTGCTTGTTGGTATAATTCATTATAAATGTGACCTGCTGCTCCTCAGGAGCAGGAGGAGCAGCGAGTGCTGCTGAGGTCAGGAAGTGAAGCAAAGGAGGTGTGTTGAGGGTAAAACATCTTTCCCTGCAGAGAGTGCACAAATGAACTTCAATGTCGAGATGCCTGCTACATACTATCCAAACCAATGTTAATATATACAGTAATAAAAGCATTGCAAAACCAGTTGGGCTACACCAGGTGTTTGGTGGTTCTTTGTTTCCCCCTCAGTCATGAATGGGTCACTGGGCTGCTGCTGTTCCATGCTGGACCCTGGGGTTGTCAGCCTGAGCTGTGTGAACAAGGTAGAGCAGGCCTAAAACTCCTGGGAAAAGGCACTGTAGTTTCTTACCTGTGAGCTGAAATATTGCAATACTTTTTTGACACAATGTGCCAAAAAGAATTGCTCTTCAGGCTGAGGCTATAGAAGATGGGAGAATATCAAACCCCCATGAATTATTTGCTGCAACTGCTTCAGTTTAACTTTGCTTTCACCTTCTACTTGTGAGAACAGAAACTTTATGTTCTGTTCACAGGAATGGGAGGAAATGATGTATTCTGCACAAGAACACGATGATCACCCTTCAGGTTAAAGGTTAATTAAAGCCAAGTACCGACATTCTGTACCTTTTCTTGGCCACTTACCTTATGCTGCTTCAGAGCTGCCCATTTTCTGCTGGAGAAAGGGTTGGGGAGCCCTTGATGAATGTTCTGAGCAGTGATTTAACTGTAGGAGCTGGAAGGGGGGGAAGGCACAACTCCACCCCAGGAAATAAGCACAGCACTAACAGCTCCAGCCAGCAGCAGGTACCAGCAGGTCACACAGAACCTGGATCCTCCCTGCCTGAACTCCCTTGGTTATTATTTTATTTGGATTCACCATTACGGCTTTTTGTGTTTATTAATAACAAAATTGAAAGTTAAGTAGGCTCTGCTTCAGCAGGGAGTGGTAATTATAAACAGGCCTTCAGTTTGCTCCCAAGAACCAGGAGCTGCTATTTCTTGGCTCCTCACACCTATTTTTGACGAGCATAAACAAACCATGAGAACAGGGCTATTAAAATCACACGGCTTTACTTAGCAAACTCACGGCACACCATGGATTGCTCAGTTAAAAAATTCTTCCTGACGTTTTGCTAACACACAACAGCCCATTTCAATAAAAATAAAGAAACTATGTTAAAAAAACAAACCAGAAAAGGGCAGCTGTACATTCCTTACACAACTCTGGACATCCCAAGCACACCTTTCTCAAGTCATGGCACAAACCCACACTGAAATCGGCCTCATGGGCAACTGGACACAGATTTTGGCATCTCTGGAGAGGGGATGGAGGTGGTTTGGTGCCTGCTGCAATTCTTCTCAGCCCTCCTGAGATGGGCTAACGCAGCCTAGGTCTGACAGAGGCAGCACCTGAAATGAAATGAGGTGTTTGGGGCTGTGCTTTGCCTGCAGTGTGACAAAGAAAGAAATCCCCATGGTCTACTCCCCCATCCCACCACTGTAGAGGCAGCAATTCAAAAACCACAACAAACACTACTTAAGACACTTTGTCTCTTTTAAGAAACGCTTGCCTCCAGTTTCCTTTGAAGGGAGATGGTCAAGAAATAAGCAAATGAGTTTTCTAGCCCCCTGTATTATACCTGAAATCACTTGCTTCCCTTCCCAGCAACCAGAATGTTTCTGAGAGAATACAAAACCAAAAAATATCCCTTCCTCACCTCCCCTGTTCTGTGCAAGGGATCCGGGGAGAGCAGGTGTCTGTGCTGGACTGCTGCCCTCCCCCAGCCCTGAGTGACAGGGCCCTGCCATCGCTCCCCTCCTGCTCTTGGGTTTCATCAGCTGGTTCACCAGCACTGCTCTTTCCCTGACACGGTTAAACACCACAGGACATCTATTTTGAGTCTCCCTGCTGCCTTCTCAGGCTTTCCAAACAGAACCCAAGAAATAACAATGGAGTCTGATGGTTGGTGTTTGCTAAGTGTTTCTCTCCCTGTGCTCCCTCTCTGGTGTGCCCCTGCTTACCCAGGGAGCAGCCGTGTGCTGCACCCGCCTTGTCCTGCCCCACGGGGCCCACGGCAGCCAGGATGGACCTGTACAGGTGCTCTGCGTGGTTCTCCAGCTCCTCAGACTGTTTGGCAATCAGAGCCAGCGTGTCTCTCAGAGCTGGAAAGCAAAAACCGCGGAATGGAGGTGACGGGAATGCGATAATTCACTGTCTGTCAGAGCTGCGAGTGCTGCTCGTCCAGGCAGACTTTGGAAGGAAATCAAGTGTTAAAAATCAATATTGTGTTGTTCATCCCATCCCCATTGTGATGCTGCATTTGCAGGGAGTGGGGACTGACCTAGGAGGCTCCAGGTTCATAATGAAGATGCAGAAATAGGGGGTCTTAAAGAAAACCGTTGGAACTGTGCAAGAAAACCCATCCATAATGCAGCACTTGACCTCTGCAGCCCCTCTGGTGACTGCAGCTACAGCCCACCCTTTAGAAATCCCTTTTCTAAATCACCAGAGCAACCACTCTGTGTGTGCTGTGGTGCTGGCCAGGCTGGGCCAGCATCATCTGTGTCCATGAGCAGCCCCACACAAGTGCTTGTCCTCACCTGGTGAATTCGATGCCATGCAGTCCAGGAGAGCTTCTCCCCTCTCCAGCACGCTCTCAGTCAGGCTCCTGTGGTCAGCCACATCCTTCCTGAACTCCTGGCAAGGCAAGGAGAAGAACAGCATTTCTTAGGAGGGATTTTGAAACACACACCACCTGCGGCAGGTTGCCCAGCGAGCAGTTTCCTTCAAGCAGGTTCCCGGTGCTCCCAAATGTGGCTGTGCAAAGCCAGTGCACTCTGGAGCATCCCAGTGATGCCTGGCTTGCTGCCTGCAGCACAGGAGAGGGGAGGATGCAGAGCAAGGGTGACACCCACCAGGTACCGGTGCAGCGACGCCGACACGCTCCGGGCATCCGGCGAGGGTGGCACCCAGCTGTCGGTGACATCCACCACGGTGTACAGCCAATGGATCAGCTCCTCCAGCTGGCAGCAAAACATCTGCCCAACAAAGCATAAAAATGGGGTCACAGATCGATTCAGATCTATTTCTGCAGCAGAGACAGCACAGGGACATGAAAAGGTGAGCCAGTGGTGTTTCGGAAAGAAGCTGCTCCCTGTTCCTCTCCGAGCCCAGCACACAAACATCCCTGAGCTTGGGAGTACCAAGGGTCAACAGGAAAAAGGCCAAAATTAACTTAAACTCCTGAAGAGCTCCAGCACTCACTGTGTGGCAAGAATTGAGGGTCACCATGGAATGTCTGCTCAGAGAGATGCTGGAGGCTGAAGGAAGAGGTTGGCCTCCTCCACCACCTCCCAGCCCATCCTCATCCTCCTCCTCAGCAGAGCCATGCAGTTAATTTGCAGTTGCTTTTCCCCAAGGGATTGTCTCGTTCAATTAAGTGCTTTCATTTATTTTTAAAGCGTCTCGGTAAGGGATTATTTTTGTAAGATGCTGCAGGAACCCCAGGGGCCTCTGCTGGCACCAAAATCAGGCTCAAGACCTGCTCCCGCTCCTCAGGAGTTTGCCATGAAGCAGTGCTTTTCCCTGGCACTGCAATCTGGCATGACAAATACAGAGAAGACCCTTTTAAATCAACAGAGTTATTTCCATACCAGAGGAGGGGATGAGTTTGCAGCTCTGTGCATGCTAACACTTGTGCAAACAGCCTAGCATCATTTCCAAATTTGTCCCAGCACTGGGGTGGGAAGAAGATGGAGAGGAGGGTGGGAGCACAGTGCTGGGACGAATTTAAGAATCCACAAAATCATCAGGAAACCCTTCAGAGTTGCTGCAGCTCCTGCCTGGTGCAGCAGGGCTGCAGGATGGCTGGGCTGGGGGACCCAGCTGAGTGCCACATCTCCAGCCAGCCTGGGCCATGACACTGAGCCCTGGGGAAAGCAAGATGGGCTCTTGCTCCATCGGAAGGAATTATCTGCTCTGGTGAGCCCCCTGCATAAATTACACCAGCTGCCAGGCAGGACACATCATGCAGAACAGGAAGCTTTAATTAATCGTGCCATAAAGACAGGCACATTTTATGCAAGATCTTCCCAGAATAAACTTCATTTCTGGTCTCAGCCTACCTTAACACACTGGATCAGGGACTCGCTCTGCTGGCTCTTCTTTGGATGCCCCTTGAGCCGTGGTTCATTCAGGCACATCCCATCCAATGTGTCCCTGAGAGCAGTTGGTAGATGAAGGCCCTGGGGAGGATCCCTATGGATCCAGCCATCTGATTCCGTGTTTTCCCAGCTGGGCTTTTGGGAGCTGCAGTGTTGCCACAGCCCAGCATAACCCTCAATATTCCCTCTGTCATCCCTGCCTCTCACTTCTCCCAAAGGAGCCAGCCTGGATGAAAGGGGCTGCTTGCTGGTGCTGTGATGTGGACGGTTATGGTGGTCATGCCCAGGCAAACTTATAGTTAAGGAAAGATTGGACAAAAACTGAGCCAGCCTTTCCAGCTCCTGCAGTCTAGGAGGCAGGGAAAGAAATTCTTCATCACCCTCCCACTCCTTCCTCAGGGGGAGCACTCCCGTGGTGGGTAAAAACCTAGTGGTGCTTTTCACCTGCCCTGTGTAGTTTGGACAGGGGCTTGCCCTGGTATCCCAGCTCCTGCCATCGGCAGCAGGGCGCCCAGGTGAGCTGGCCCCAGATGATTCCACCCTTACACCTTTGGCAAAACCTCTGGAAGGGTGAGAGGAGGCACTTCTTGCAAACGATGCTTTGGCAATAGGTGAAGGTTCATAGTACGAGTCAGCTCCTGAGCAGCCTCTTTTTCCAGGCTTCGGGGTGGAGAATCTCTCTGCAGAGGTCACGAACTCCCAAAGTCCGTTTTCTCTGCTGCCCCGAGCCTGCCCAGTTCGGCCGTAGAAGCTGGTGGACCTGGACACGCCCCCAGGAGAAGTAGCAAAGCTGTCCAGACCTACCCCTGAGTCATGGAGGAAAGGCTCCGGCATCCTCCCCAGCTTGTACCTCGGCTTCAGTGGGTACGCATAGTCCAGCAAGTCCTCGTACTCTTTGTTGGGGTCCCAGTGGGGTGAGCTGCGGTCCGGGGACGGGGGCAGCGAATCCGGGATGGCACAGGCCCAGAAATCGGCTTGGTAGGAGGAGATCTCCCGGAGGCGCCGCAGGGCGCTGCGGTAATCGAGCAGAGGGCCCGGGGGCTCCCGCCTCTGCAGGGCGCTGCCCTCCGCTCCCCATGGGCAGCACACGTCCCGGGCAGCCGCGCTGGCCGCAGGAGAAGGGACATCCGTGCTGGCTGCCAGGCTCCCGGACGGCTCCTCCGAGGGGCCGTTCCCTTGGGAGGACGGAGCGGAGAGGCTCCGCACCGAGCGGCTCCGCGGGGCGCTCCCGGCGCTGGGCGGGGTTCGGGGCCGCAGGAGCTCCGGGGTGGAAGGACACGGGGATGGAGCTCCCAGACTGTGTCTCCGACGGCCAACACGGGCATCGTGGCGGCTGCCCGCAGGGATGGTCTCCTCGGCGGAGCTGCACCAGCTGGGAGGGCTGGACACCGGGTCCCAACAGCCCAATGCCTTCACCTGCTCAAGGACGGGATGGAAAAGGAAAGGGGGAGAGAGAGAGAGAGAGAGAGAGAGAGGCATGAAATGAAGCACAGCACCCAGACAAAAGGCTCCTTTGTGCCAGGATACGGAGATAAAAATCCAACCCTGGACCTGCCATGAGCTGAGACTGGAAGCAGAACTCTGTTCCATCCGTGGGGATGGCCTGCAGCTGCCCAGAGCAGGGCTTGTTTTTAAGGAAAGGCATCTCAAGGGCTTGGGAAGCTGCACGAGTCATCTGGCAGCAAGAGGCTTATTTAAAGAGCACTGTCCTGAGCAAGTTCCCAGCTCTGCACTGGCACTATAGGAATGGAAGCAGCAGCCTGGGTGTTGGAGGCCAAGCCCTTCCCCACCACACATCTTAGCCCGGGCAGGGTGGGCACACTCTGGCTGGGAGAGATGGAAAGCCCTTGCTGGGACAGCCCTGAGACAAACAGGTCCCCACCTCTCCTGGGACCTCCTCGTGGTGCAGCAACACCTACAGGTACAAACTCTCTCACCTGCTGTTCTTCTGAGGAGAGGAAACAGTGACCAGCTCCACGACCATCAGCAGCTCTATCCACCAACACCCCCTTCCCTGAGGGGTTTGCTCTTGCTCTGGGAAATCCGGGTGCAGATGCTGAAGACACTTCTGGGTGGCAGCTTGAGGCTCCCTGGGTGACACCAGTGGCCATGTGTCTGCTCAGTGCCACGTTCTCTGTCCCCTGCAGGCTGGGCTTGGCTTCCTCTGTCCCTAGAAGCCGGTGCAGGCTCCCTGCCAGCTCTGGGAAATCCGACTCCGTGTCTGCACCGTCCCACCTCCCATCGGCCTCGGCCTTCCCGCTCAGGGACTCCTCGGAAGGGGATTTCCCCACATCCACGGCCATCAGGAGGACAGAGCTGCTTCCGCGGGCTGGTGCTGAGCCTCGGGGTCTCTGGAACACACAGCAATGGCATCTCAGCATCCTCCCATCCCCGTGCCAAGAAACTGGGCTTGCCCAATAACAAAGAGCTTAAGCATGATGTGGGTGAGACCCCAAAACTCGTGAAGGAGCATCTTGGTACGCCAGGTGGGTCAGCAGGAAGAGCAAACCATCACATCCCCAGCTTCTGCTTTTGAGGATGTGACACACAGGGAAAATCTCACTCCAGCCCTGGCCATGCCAAGAACAAACCTGGGCTTTACACCAGGCACCAGAGCCCTGCACCGATGGCCAGTGTCGCCAACACTTTGTGCACCATGAGGTCACTGGGCCCAAATGAGACATCATTAATTAGGACATGAAGCACCTCCGTGCATGGCTGAGCCCTGAAGGCTGTTGGGGTGGAAAGCTGAGTGCTTTTTAAAGACACAACTCAAAACCTTGAAGCAGAAGCCGCCCAGAAGCAAAAAGCCACTATAAAAAGTTACAGGGGGAGGTAGGAGGCTGTAAAACTCAGAGCTGGCACTCAGCTCTGCAGTTTCTACCTCAATTCATGAAATTACCTCTTTGGGAAATTAATTAATGGAAATACTTGCACTGACTGGGCTTGAGTGAGGAGCTGCTGCGGGATAACCCGTGAGCCAAATGAGGGAAACCCAACACAGCCTCCTCCAGCCCAAACCAAGGCCCTGGCAGCAGGGAAATGTCAGCAGAGGGTTTTGCCGGTATTCCCCCTCCTGATGCCAGCCAGGAGACTGGCCAAGGGAGCATCAACAGCAAACTCAACTAAAACGAAATTTAAATTTAAAAAAAAAAAAAAAAAAAAAAGGCGAGAAAGAATTCCCAAACAATACTTGGAAGTGGGAAACAAGGTGATAACTCACTCCCTCCGCCAGCTCTTTTGTCACAGTCTGGTTTTATCACCCACCCCTCCCTCCGACGAGCGGGGCTTTCCCACGGGCCCGGGAACAAAGAGCGGCGGGAGACGCGCCGGGTCTCCAGGGGAGACCAAATCCCCGGCGCGGGCACAGCCTGCGGCAGCCGCCGTGCCCTCCCCTTCCCAGAGCCGAGGGGACGAGCGCAGCCCGGGCTCCGCCAGCCCCCACCACCGTCCCCAGCCCCAAAATCCATTCCTTAAATTGCTACCAAAGCCAACCCCACGCGCGTTATCCAAAACGGGTTGCGCTGCCCTCAGGAAAGGTTGCGTTTCCACACAAAGAGGTGTATAAAAAATGTAATCGATGAACCTGCCCTTGTTACAAAAGAAACATACACAAAAGAAAGAAAAGCTTAACCAGGCAGCAAAGCGGCCTCTAAAGTTGGAAAGCGAATGCGCTGTAACCAAAAGTCAGGACAGCTTTATTGTTAAGATGCCACGTTAAATTCAAAGGGATTTGAACATCGTTACCTCCACCAAATTTAGTGGTTTGAGTCGGGTGTCAGCCCAGCAAAAACAACTGTAAAAACCATCAAAGTTTGACCTTAAATCTCAAAAGCATGCGTTAAGCAATATAAAATAAAACTTAACAGGCCATGACCCATCTGTTATTTTCCTGACTGTGGTGGAGGAGGGCAAATATTCCGAACTTAAATCATTTGTTATCTTACGGAGGCAGCGCGCAGTGATTTACATTTCTACGATGCCATTGGTCCTTAAAAAAAGAGCAAGTGCTGGTTCACAGGTTCATTAAATCTCCAGAAGCTAATTGGATGCTAAAGAGAAACCAGGAAACCTGCCAATACACAGGAGTGAGAGTAAATCTGCTTACTGCAGGATTTGTCAGGGTATTTAAAGGGACACCAGAGATCTCCCCGCATTCTCCAAAGTCTCTAATTCAGGCAGCTGATTTCAATTAACTTCAGAGGGAGCTGGAGATCCAAAACCACACCCGGGCAGGGACGAGACGGGGATGTCACACACATCCCACACACAGAACGACCAGGCAAAAAGGCGCATTTAACAACAAAGGGAGAACACCACCGCCACTAAGTGCAATCCCAGCCACGCCAGCGACTAGAAAAGAAGCTTTCTCACCATTTTCCAGCAAGCCCAAAACAATTCAGAGGTCAGGGTGCCAGTGGCAGCGAAGCATCCAGATCAAGAAGCAGCAAAATCCCAAATCCTCGGGCAGGACTGAGGAGGGATGTACGACCACAGCTTTAGGCACGGTGGAAACTTTCCACTGGCCTCAAAAGCACGGGGAAACAGCCCAAACTCCCAGCTCCAGCCAAGCCCTCAATTGTCCCACAGAAACGATACCCGTGGCCGTGTTTTTTAGATAACAGAGGAAGACAGTGGGGCCGCTTCATTCCTTTCAAAGGGAAGGTCCGCAGGGATCCCGCCTGCACAGCGATCCCCGAGGTTTCTCACGCCGCCAGGGGGGCCCTGCGGGCCGGGGCGGGGCACAGAGGCCGCGGGACACGGAGGGCTCGGGCTCTGTGCAGGGTACAGAGCGGGTACCGCCTGCCTGCTGGAATGCAGCGAGCGCCGCGGATGCTGATGGAATTTCCGTCCGCAGCCAGCTCCGCTCCGGCCGGCGAGCATTTCTGGGTTGTTTTGGGGGAAAACTCCGCACGGCTCTGGCCCCTCAGGCCTGCGGGACCTGAGGGTTGCTATTTTCTGCTCCTCTCTCTGCCCACTTTCTGCCCGCCGCTGGAAACAAAAGGGCGATTAACCAAAAGGACAAGCCATAAAGGCAAAGAGGCCGAGGAGGCGCCGCACCCGGGGACACCGGGATTCCAAAGGGAACGTGGCCCGGGACCCCCAGGCCCCCCCCGGAACTCCCCTCACGCCGCCCCGGCCCCACTCACCCAGCGCCGGCCCCGCCCCCTCCGCGCCGCCAGCCAATGGCAGCGCCGGGCGCGGCAGCGCGCCCGCCCCCGCCGCCAGACAGCCAATGGGAGCGGAGCTGTGGAGGGCGGCCCCGCCCAGCGGCCGGCGCTGACCCCGGCGCGGGAAGGGCGGGGGCGACACGCGCCGGCCCCGCCCCCTGAGCGGCTCAGGCCCCGCCCCCTGAACGACCCTGGTCCCGCCCCCCGGAGCCGCCCAGGCCCCGCCCCCCGGAGCCGCCCAGGCCCCGCCCCCCGGAGCCGCCCCAGCCCCTCAGGGCCCCTCACGGGCCGGGCCGGGTCCCGCCGGGAGCCCGAGGAGCGCCCGGGCCGCCCTTGAAGAGCTTGTGCCAACAACAGGGCCTTTCCTTGTACCCCTGTAGTGATCTTCCCGAGGCTGAGCTGTGCCTGGCAGCGTGACCGCGCTGCAAATCGACTGGAACGGGCCCTGTACGAGCAGCGGCTGCCCCCGGGCCTTGGGCAAGGGAGGGATCCCGGTGTCCTCCGGGCACAGCTGCGGGATGCGGGGCGGTGCAATACCTCCCCGAGGGGTGATCCCGGGGGGATGCCGGCCCTGCCCTGCCCTCGGGGCAGCTTTCTGGGACAAAGCACACTTTAGAGCAGGCTGCTCTGGGGTTTGTGTCTGCCCAGACCCTTCCTTAGGGAAGGGACATACCCTGACAAGTCCGATATCGTGCAGAAATACAAACCTTTCTCCTTGTTGCTGTCCATTGGCTGATCCTGGTATTTTGTCAGTGTCACCTGCTCCTGGAGATTATTTCTTAGCTGATGCTGAGATTTTACAGAGGTCGAGTGTCTGATAAAGCGCTTTATGGGCACTATTGTTCCCAGCTTTAGGCCAGGAAGGACTAAAGAGACAATCCTGGGTTTGGTTATCAGTTTTGGCAGCAGGGTGGGGGGAATAGCGTGGTTCCTGTCTCCTGCTTTGGTCCTGACCACACTCCTTGTCCCTGCAGCCTGTCCCAGCCCTGCCATCCCAGTGCCCTGCTCCAGATTCCCAGTGGGTGTGAACTGGGTTCATTCTGCTGCACCCAGTGGAGCCAGCCCCATTCACCTCCTGGAGGATATCTTACTTCTCCCTAGAGAAACGCAGTGGGAATATCTTTATCCCAGGGCTGCTCCAAGAAGCAGAGCTGTGATGCTGGTTACAAAAAAGAACATGGTTGGTCCTCTCAGAAGAACTCACAGCCAGGAAAAAAAATCCAGAATCATTTCTGTTCCTGTGTAATGTTTCTGTATTTGGGGCTCCTTTGATGAATGTTACAGCAAGTCTTCCGGCAGGCTGCACATCCCTCTGCCCCGGATGCACACTCTCCAGAGCTGGCCTTTTTTATTGGAATTCACACAGGCAAAGCCCTTGTGAAAGAAAATCCCTTTAAAATGTTGTTTATTGCTCATTCTCCAGGGAGCCGCTCGCCTGCCAGCAGAGGCCGCGCTGATTTCAGGGCTCTGAAAGGTGGAGAGGCGGAAGCGAACACGGATGGCTCATGATTCATCCCCAGGCAGGGCTGTTTTTAGCCGGGTTAAATCACTCGGGAGCTGCCGGGCATTGTTCTGGGAGCTGAATAGCAGCCGGCTGCGGCTCGGCCCCGGCAGGAAAGGTCTGCGTCCTGTTCCGCCCCCGATCAAACGAGGGCCAGGATGTCTGCAGGAACAGCCAAAGCGCCGAGAAACCTCCTCCCTCCCCTCGGGCTGAGAGGGTGTCAATAAACAAGGGGGGAATCCGCTGGTGATCTAAAGAAAAGGCTGTTTGAGAAATTCGGGGGGACAATACCGATTTTCTTCTGCTGGCATCTGGCCGTCTTTGTTAGGGAACTTTGCTGAAGAGAAGCTGGCTTATTTGATCTATATAATACAGGGTCGGCCCAGCCAAACTCCCACCCAAAGTCACTCAAGGCTGGCAAAGAATAACAAGGATATTTTCTTGCTGGTTTGAAACCTCAGGATTCTTTCAAACTTGGGTTTTTCCAGCAAAGACAATGGGTTTCTCTGCACCTGTGGATGCAGCTCAACAGTAATCTCCATGTCCATGACATGAATTAGAGCTTCCTTATGATGATCAGATCTGAGAGCAGTGTACCTCTGATACATGAGAAGTTACCTTTCCTTGGTGAGAATATGCAAGTTTTTTTGCACAGAACTGGATCCATCATGAACACCAGCTGTATGTATTCAGAGTTTTAATTTCCCCCTAACTGCAGTGACCTGCAGTTATCCTGTGTCTTTGTCTTTCTACCCTGAAGGGTTTCACACTACAAGCCAGACAGTCAGCTCTGTGGGATGAAACCTGAAGCCTGGAGGTGCAACATATGTTCTTGCATAGCACCTGCTCTATCTTCAGCATCAAATTTCAGTCTTGCAATGCAAATGTTTGGGATGGATGAGACGTCAGCAAATGCAGGGTTTGGACCTAACCTATCTGTTCCCCAACTGATAACAATATTAATTAGTCTTCGTACAAACTGCTCAGGACTCTGGTCTGCCTAACCCTTCTGAAAGGTGTTTGCAGGTGTTTGTCCTTCTCAAGGCTAACAACCCTTTTCCTTTCCTCAGAGGTCAGGATTTCCACATCTTGCACCTTTCTCTTTGTTCTCATCTTCACTCTCATTCTTCAGGCCACATTTCTTTGAAAGCTAACACTCGTCCAAAGCTCCAGCGCCAGAACTGGTGTGGTAGTCCAGGCTGTGATCCTGCTGACACACCCTGGAACAGGATCTGCCTTATTCACAGCACAGGATTCCTGCTTCTGGCTGCCCATAACTTCCTGATCCTGCTCCTTCACCTACTACTTCCCACCAGTCTAAGTGCAGGTAATTACTCTTATCTAGATTAATTCTTCCCAGCCTCCAGCTTCTTCTCCAGGTAGGGCCTGCAGATGTTCTCTGTTCTGACATTTGAAGGCACTAATCAGCTACTGATGGTGCTGGAATTTTAGTAGGATCCCAAGGAATCCAATCATTCAGCTGGACAGCTGCTCTGGTAATGCCTACATAGGCAGGTTCAAGCTCAGCCATGTTGCTTTAGCTTCTTTATAAAGTCATGAGAAGACTTGCCTGAAGCCTACACACTTCCCATCTCTCCTCTAGATCATCACTGCACTATTACTGAATATTTCCTTTTTTTAAAAAAAGGTAGCTGCTGCTTTTTCTTCCTGACTTTGGAGAACCACCTGAAAATACGACCCGTGGCAGGTGACAAATCAAATATTTTGAGGCAGGATTAAGGAAGAACAGAGGGAAAACTGGAGTGGCAAGTATTTTAACGCAGTTGGGTGTGTTGTTCCGTGCTAGCAGCTGGCCAATTCGAGTCCTTTTACCACTTGTTTGCACAGCTGGGCCGAGCGGCAGGATTTAGCTCCGGGGAAAAAGGTCAAACAGAAGCTGCACTTCTCCTTTCTGGCCACACGATGTGCCCATCACACCGCGAACACAGCCGGGCCGGCCTGCCGGCAGCAGCAGAGATAGCCACAAAGGCTCCAGGGGTTTGTATTCCCTCGCAGCACCTCCTCACCCCTGGCCAGGTCCCCTAAAACACTCACGCAGCTGCACATCAGGGCCAGGTGCTGTGGAGCAGAAGGCAGTGAATGGGATGGAGCCGGTGGGGTCCAGATGCTTTGCCTTTTTGAGGAAGGTGACAAGTTGCTGTGAAAGAAATAGGAGCCAAGTGGTCAAGAGGCAGTGGCAATTTTTCATCAGTGTGAATTATAATGGGCAGTGAATAACTGGAATTAAGTTTACTTATTAAATGTGAGATTTTACTTCTGCTTTTGAGGGGGGAAATGTGAGCAATTTCTTTTTCATTCTAATTGCTGGGATGTCTTGGCCCTCTGTCACTTTTATGTTCTCCTGAGCAGAACCAAGAAGCTCTTCAAAAGCAGAGCTGGCATCTGCAGGAACCAGTCATCAGCATGGAGATTTGTAAAAGAAATATTGGGATTAGTACAAATTAAAGTCCGTTTATGTAAGTGCCAGAAGAAATAGCAGAGCTGGGGGCCTAAGAATGGCTTGAATTTATAATAAATGATACCAGGAAAAAAAAAAATGGGACTGATAATTTGAGCCATTGCTAAGACCACAGGATACACATCTCACTTCAGGGAGAGCCTCCTCTCTGAGGGCAGAGATTCCTCTCCTTCCATTCCCCTCCCTTGCAGCCAGGCAGGAAGAGAGACTGCAGCAAAGGATCATCACAAAACAACTATTGATTGTGAAAGATTATTAAACAACTGCCCCAAAACTGGGAGTTTTACTGGAGAATTCACAGGCATCATCCCTGTGTATGTTGCACACAAGTGATTGGGGCTGGACCAAACTTATTGCTTGAGAGTGAACAAAATCTGTAAAAGAACCAGTGCAGGTGGCTACAATGAGCTTAAACTGTAAATAAACACCATATTCCCCTTCTGTAAGATCTCTTACCATGATTCAAAGATACTTCAATGCTCCTAATGGGGACATAGCAGGGATCTGACTTTCAACAAACCTACACATTTTAAAGGTGATTGGTTAGTGCAGCTGGACCACACAACCTGTGTGAGTCAAACCATTCATTTCAGGGCAGAACAAATGGTATTGTCTTCTGTTTAACTCATAAAGCACTTCCCTATAATTCTATCTACCTTAATCAGACAAACTGGGGATTAAAAAAAAAGGACTAATCTGCTCATTGGCCATAATTGCATTTCCTCTGCAAATATTAAGTTAGAACAATAGCAGTGGCTTTTGTAATAAATTTACTTTTAAATGCTTTTCATGTGAATGAGAGAAATGCGTGTTGCCTGCCTAGAGCTTAGAAGTGAGGAACATTTTCCCAAAAGCGATCTTTTTTCCTCTTAAAAAGAAAACCCAAAAACAAAACCCCCAAAAAACCCCAACAAAACTAACAACTTGTAAAGCAGGTGGCCAGATTTGTAGATGGTGGTAAAAAAAACCAGAATAAAATCATTAAACTTTAATTAGAACTTATCCAACTTTTATCTATTTGTTGAAATATTATAGGAAACTATCTCTTTATCCATAATAATGCCTAACAAGTGCTAATAATGTCTGGCTGGAGGCAGCTGGGACTCAGTTTAAGGCTTAGCTCAGTTCTCATTAAAGACAAGCAATCATTCCACCTTTTCCATGGATCTTACAAAGCTTCATGGGTTTCAAATGGCAAATCATTATGGCTCTGACAACCACCCCAAAAGTCAGACAGGCTTTTTGGAAACCACCACATTGATGGTTTTGTAAAGATTCACATTCCAGGACATAACACCAGGCACAATTTGTAAGTCATAAATGGGCAGCTCCTTCAATTCTGCTTCTTTCTTTTGGTGCTTGCTATTTCTGCAAATTTTGCCCCTTGTTTATTTGTTCTGGGAGTTTAGTGCTTGAAACTAACCGACCTACACTAGGTTTTTTTCCCTGGACTTGTGATGTTATGTGTGTGCATCTCAGGACAGACTCCACCCTTTGGAGATATATAAGCTTTTAATGGAAAAGCTGTATCAAACCCACTTAGATGGCAAACCCAGGCCCCCAATTCTGAGACCAGCACACTGCTGGGATGGGCTGTGTGGCAAATCTATAATCAGCCTGAACTTACCAGCTTGGCTGTCTATTGAAAAGCATTTCCTAATGCAGGATGTCCCACTGCTTGTGCAAGGTTGATCCAACTTAAAAGGTCTGGTCTTCTCCAAACAAAGATAGAAACATGAATTCTGTTTGGGGTGTTTTTTATTTTAGATTGAGAAGCTACACAAAGAGAGAACAAATATACATTTCCATGAGAGAAGGGAAAATGAGAGCAACCCATTGTGTCACCCTCCTATACAACAAACCATCCCAACCTGAGTCACAGGACTGGTTGCTCCCCAGGTAGGCAAGGAGTTCTTACTCCAAAGGGTACAGCACACAACAAACATCTGTAACATCTGTAACATCTGTAACATCTGTAACATCTGTAACATCTGTAACATCTGTAACATCTGCCCCAGGGTCACACACCCCCAGACACAGCAGTATGGTCTTTTTTTTTTTTTGCATATGTGCACACAGATCTGTTCTTGGGAGACAATGGAAAGGCTGATACAGAGTCACATGGGTGAAACTCACAGCTCAAAAAGAGGAACAGCTACTGATGTGCACACAAGGATCAACACACCCACATGGCACAAACACTTCCTCAATGGAGTGGTTACTCTAAGCACGAGGTTTTAACCCAAAGGCAGATGTGTTTGTATCAGTGATACTGGATTGTACTGGAGTGGATGGCAGTGAGTTTCAGAGTTCATCATTCTTTTTATTAAAGTAATTAATAAAATGGTTTAGCATATAAAAATACAATAATCCTCCCTGCTAATTAGAGCAATTTATGTTCAGGTAAAAATAAAAGCACACGCACACATACACACCTCAGGATTGCTGACAGAGAGCTCACAGGATAAAGAAAAGAAAATTATTTTCCTTGTTTCACACCAGGACATCACATTCTCCCTCCTGTCTCCAGGGATAATGGAGTCTTTCAGCTTTGGTGCATAGTTATATCGGAAAGCCAAACAGCAACTTGGAATTTGTCCTGACAGGAACCAGGACAAGGCACCTTTAAGGATAATAAGGCAGAAGGGGACTCCTCATGTGCAGGGGTGGTCCTGCTATCCCTGAATCTGAGCAATTAATCAAAACCTAATCAAAGCCTTCACCCTCACAAAATGTGAGTGAGTCAGTCTCAAGCAGTTCAGGAGCAGAGGCCCATCCATCTCCCACCAGCAGAGGCTGCAGAGCTACACATGGTCTCCAACCCCTACAGCACAACCTTACAAGAATGCAGTCAGGACAGTAACTGAGGAAGTCTAAATAAGATTGTGTTCTTCAAAGAATGGAATTCTCATGCATGGCAAACACATCACCTCCACAGTGGCCTTCAGGGAAGACAAGTCAACAGAGCATCTGCTGTGGAGAGAACAGGGAGGCAGCGATAGCTGAGCCACTTTGGTCACAATTATTTGACTAATTAAGTGTAAAATGTCATTAAGGTATTGCCTTAATGAAGCAGGGTTTGTTCAGTCCAGATGCTCTCCAAAGCTGAAACCATGTGTTTGCCCCCTCCTAACAGGATAGGAAACAGTCCATGTCCTCACATGGGGCCAGAATATCTTTAAGTTTGATCTATGTACTATAGGAGCCTGATCCTGTTGGGATCTGGGCAGACTCCAAGGAGGACAACAGGCTCTGCAGGAGGGATACAGAGAATGCAAACTGAACAAAACATGAGGAAGTTTCCTTCTGCATCAACACTGGCCACTAGGAAAACACTTTTTCATTAAAGGCACCACATCATAAGAATACTATGAGCATGTAAAATGCCTTTTTAGTTACAGCCATGAAGTTTTAAAAACATTGCTTTACTGCTGCTTTGCTGACCATGATCATCTTAAAAGGCCCAGACCATTCCTCTATGCTGCTACAGAGGCATCTCCATCAGAAATCCAGAAACCACAGAAAGCTCAGGAAATTACATCAATACATATCAGTCATCAGTGAAGGCCCTGGCCTGTCCTTTTTGCAGCATTCCTTCTGGTTCTTAAAAAAAAAAGCTACAATCCAAACCAGTTAATATCTGGAGTCTTTTTTATGGTTAAGCACAACTCTTTCTGTGGGAATGTAATCTGGAGGATTCAGACATGTGTAAACAGTTCCTTGAGAGAAGAGTTCCCTTAGCAATTTCCTTCTGCAACATGTAACTGCAATTAAGTTGCACGCACATGCCATATGCAGTTTAGTTTCAATTACTAAATACATACTTGGCAAGGAAGAGCATTACTTTCTCAGTGTTGTTTCACCAGAAGGAGCAAGTGAAAGCTATCCTAAGGAACATCTAATACCAAATTTCTTGGTCTCTGTGGCTTAAAACCACACCGTTAACTTTGCATTACAACAGAGCTGGCTCAAAATCCATTTCCTCATGCTGGTTCCACTTGGTAGCCCTGCTTGCCTTGCTAGCAACATCTGTGGCCTTGGGAGACAAGTATAAATGTTTCTTGAGCAGAATTTTACATAAGAGCTGCTGGCCTGATGAAATGTCCACAGTCCTCCCCCCCTGCTGGCACCAAGATCTGAGGTTAAATTCAAATGAGACTTCGTAACTGTTAAGGATGATGCATCTGCTGACACTGAGATATCATTTGATAAGTAAACACACTGTGAACTCTTGAATGAAAGAGATTTTTTTTTTCATCTTCTATTAAAATCTCTGTATGGAATCAAATGTACTTATAAACCCTCAGATGTGGATTTTTTTTAAGGAGGTGATAGTTGTTAGATAATAATGAACCTGGCTTTGGGACTCAGAGTCTGCTCCTAGCTGGCTTGGTAACCCTTCATGTCACTCAAGAGAGAGTTCTTTCACCTTTTTCTGTACTCATTCACTTGTACAGCTGTGAAACGATGCCTGCTGGTCACAAATATCTGTCAAGACCCCATGCAGAGAATGAATTCTGTGTTAACATTAACTTCCCAAGACAGTGCTCAGATGTGAAGACCTACGGGAGCCAAACAAGGCTCTTGATCACTTATTGTCAGAGTTAAAATATTCAGGGGCAACTGTTTCAATGTATTGCCCAAAGTCTGAAAAACGTTTCAGACCATTTGTCAAACCCTTTTCCCTCCTGCCAGAAACTGAAGCAGCAAGTGAGCATGGCTTTCATCAATATGCTCCCATAGATAACAAGTCAGTCTTTGTCCTCAGAGAATAATGGTCTCCATGCATTTATCTGAGGAGCATTTGTCCCAGCTATCCTGCAAGGAGGAATGTGGGTCAATCCCTGATCCAGAACTGTTCCTCTGGTCATGGCCAGCAGCCAGCAGCAGCTTATCTGAGCTCCATGCTGGCCCTCTGCTTGCTGCATTTCAGAAACTTCAGCACTCCTGCCTCTCCCTGCAAATCCCACCCAAGCAGCAGGCAGGGATTTGTGTTGTCTCTGCTACATGCCAGACAAATGCCTGCAGCCTCTTAGACCCCATCCATAGCAAAATGCCAAGGAAAAGATGCTTCTTTACCCTCTTGCTCACCCTGTCTTCTGTGACAGTGCCCCTGAAGCCTTCCAGCTCTTCCTTCTTTTCCTCCATCTTTTTCACCCTTACTGACAACAAGACAACTTGTTCTTTGAGTTGAAAAGCTCTTTCTCCCACTGAAACCAGTCAGGAACTAAGCTGTCAAGACTCCCAATTTAGATGTCGAATCCATGGTGATGTCTGTTAATTTACCTGAGCCTAAGCTTTCATGCAATGTGAAGTGGAGATGGAAGGAGGCAGATAGAACAGGGCACTGTGCTGTCCTTGACTAAGTCACATCCCTTTTCTGAACTGCAGCTCACACTGACACTGCAGCTCCTCTGCTCCCCCTGAATTAGCCCAGCAAATGCATCCACCTGATCCCCTTTCCATCAGTCATTCCTCCTCTAGCACAGTGCAACTCTGCATACTTTCATTATTTGATTCCTTTAAGATTTTTGAAAAGTTCATTATTCTTCAAGATTTATTGCTCTGTGTCTTGAGAGTGCTTTCCAAACATTGCAACTCACTATCTTTCACACTATGGCCTGTGAGAGACACATAAATATCTGTAAACATATTTTACAGAAAAGGAAGCAGAGGTACAGGACTTATGCAACCTGCCTAATTCTGTGCTGTTCATCTGTCACCAGATCAGTCATCACAGGCAGCTCTGTGACTATGAACTGCTAAGGCTCTGTTAAAATCAGTCAAGATGTGACAACTTTTCTTTGGTGAGTTTATATTTTGGTCTTTTGACTTGGTACCTGAGGCCCAGGTACTGCTCACTGCCTGTGGGAGGGTCAGGATTAAAAATTATCATTTCCAACAGGATGATGCTTTACAGTGGCTGCAGAAGAGCACTGTGGTAGCAGAGGACCAGAGAGAAGATTTAGCCCAGAATGCTGACCAATGCTGCAAATCTTTGCAAAGAGCTGGTAGTTTTGTCCCTTTTGCAAGCTCTTGAGCACACAACCTACAACACATGGCTGGGTGGTCAGTCACAGAGGTGACAGGGACTTTGACTTGACTGAAAGAGGAACTGCCTAAACACCTCAGATTTCATTGTTCTTGCTGCAAAATAAGGAGGAACTACAGGAGAATAGGAATGGATCACGACCACATCTGGCACCAGCCACAGCAAATGCCTAGGGACGAGTATGGGAACAGAGGAAACACCAGGAAACCTTCCTGCCCCTTCCACCCTCCCCCCAGTCTCTCCCCACCTCTAGCTCAGGGCCACTGCCTCCTCGGGCTGCCCAGAAAAGACAAAGCAGAGATTGTTTCACCAACTGATGTGGTACTTTGGCCGGCTCCACCTCTCTGTTCTACCCCAAGGACACAGCCCCGTTTGTCACATCCTGGCAGGGGAAGCCCTGGGAATGGCTCTAGTCCCTTCCCAACACAAAAGCCACCCTGATTGCAAGAGACATCCCCAGAAGGGTTTAAAGCCCTTTGCAATTACTGACCCTTGCAGTGCAATTACCAACACCAAGACTCAGCTAAAGCTCAGTTCTTAGGAATACAAGATCTTTACTGAAAATATCCTCAAAGCCGTCAATCCTGGCACCTTCCACTGCTCACTAGTTTTTCAGGCACCTACAGCCACATCTCACAGCACAGAACAAGCACCTTTCTCAGTGTGAGAGACAGACACTGCTCTGTACCCTCAGAGCAACACTAAATTACCAAGGCTCACAAACCTCTGCTGAGTTCAGGACAGGAGCGAGGCAGAATGTGAACTGGAGCCCACAAAACTCTGTCCACTCTCCCATTTATTCCTGAGCCACTGCAACATAAAAAGAACATAAGGTATTCCAGGGAACAGGATGAGATCAGGCAGTGATAAATACAGCATGGAGTGAAAAGTCAATCCTAGAGAAGAAATAAAAGATGGTGCAAAATGGTCCATGAAACTTCACTGAAAAAAGGCTTGCAGACTCCTCAATATTTCATAGAATCCACTGAGTTGGAAGACACCCATGGGGATCATAGAGTCCAACTCCTGGCCTTGCACAGAACACCCCAAGAAACACACCATTGTCATTTCCACATCTTTCTCCCAAAAAGCAATTTCTGTACTAGAGGGTAGGACATCAGCTGAGGAAAGAACTTGCACCTTCCAGAAAAAAAAAATCAAAACAACAACAAAAAAAGTCTAAAATCAAATAGAAAACAGTGTTTTCTACACAGAATTTATTGCCTCTTAAAAAAAAAAAAAAAAGGCAACCTACTAAAGGTTTCCAATTTACAGTTATGTCAGGAGAACAGAAATATATGTCTCCAGTCAACAGACATTGGAGTTAAGTACCACACTGGCACCAGATTTGTGGAGTGCCTGAGTGAGAGCAGAGCAGGTATCCCTGGCTGCACCTGTGAGGCTCCTGAGCACCTTCCCCGCTCACAGCCTCCTGTAACAGGAAGCTCCCAGTGTAACACACTACACTGCAGGCCAAGAACAGCATCTCAAATGCCCTTTCATTTTTCTCCCTTACCTGAAGACCCTGAGCACTCAGAGCAAATGGCAAGTCTTCTATCTCACCAGGCTTACCACCAGGATCCACATCATTACAGTGGCAGTTTTTGGAATGTATCACATTTTTTTTACAGTCTCAGAGAGTGCAATACTCGATCTTTCGTATTCCTACCTTAAGAAAACAATCCAGGTAGAGAGTTCTAGAGTGCATCACAGCTATCATGAGGAATTGGAGTATCACAGAAAAACAAGAAATGTAAATTCTGACACAAATGATTAAAAAAAAAATGACCAAGAAGATGTTCTGACAAGCAGTAGTTACCCAGCACTCCTGCTTCCATAGATCCCTCTTGTTCTGCACAAACAACAAAAGAACTGGCACATTTTTTAAAGACTAAAATATGGCTTTTGTAAGACTAAAGATTTCTGGCAGGTTACAAGCTGAATACTCATGATTCATATAAATCCTATGATATCTGTTTCCAAGAGAAGGAATGTCAGATTTCCATGATTAAATTTCTGCTATGAGAATGACCTGACCTCCTTAAATCCAACTGCTCTAACAAGCTTTACAAGGGACTAGACATTCACATGGATGCAAAACATGGCAGTACACTAGTGGGGACTGGGAGAGGTGTTCTGTGAAGACTCTGAGCTTCTGCATTGCTATTGGAAAATACTAATACTGGGGTATTTGCTTTCATTTTCCATTTCCTGGGATTCCCTGTCAGGAACAATGTGCCACAGCCCATGGCACACTGTTACAAGGATGAGGAACACTCTAGCTACAGCACCATAGGGAAGAAGGATCATATGGCAGTGGCAAGGAGCTGCCTTGCAAGGAAGCCCAGCCTTTGGGTTTGCTCAGGGCAGTACTTCTACCTATGGGAAACAACAGCTTCAGAGTAAAGAAAAAAAAATATATATATATAATTGAGATGTGTTCTTCTCTGAAATGGTGCTGTGATGCTTCATGAATTGTCATTTTAGTGCTGCCCTCATGTCCTGATCCTAGCTGCATGTGTCACAGTGAGGGAGAGCACCACAGAACCACAGAATGTTAAGGGGTTGGAAAGGACCTTAAAGATCATCCAGTCCCAGCCTCTCTGACATGTGCAGGGACACCTTCCACCTGACCAGGTTACTCAAAGCCTTATCCAGCCTTGCTTTGAACACTGTCAGGGTTGGGGCATCCACAGCCTCCCTGAGCAACCGGGCAACCTGTTCCAGTATCTCACCAAATTTCATCTCTTTTAGTTTGTATCAACTGGTCCTTGTTCTACAGTTTCTGACAAAGCCCCTCTCTGGCTTCCTGTAGACCCCCTTCAGACACTGGAAGGCTGCAATGCAACCTTTTTCTTCTATGGGCTGAACAGCCCCAACTTTGTCAGCCTGCCTTTGCAGGAGATGTGCTCCCATCCTCTTTGTGGCCCTCCTCTGGACTTGCTCCAACAGTTCCATGTCCTTCTTATGCTGGGAACACCAGAACTGTACACAGTATTCCAGGGGGTCACACAAAAGCACAGGAGCTAAACTGATGAAGGATAAAATACAACTACAGAATCCAGCCAACAAGGGACAGTGAGGATTTTCAGCTTCCTTGAGACATCCATACACTATTTTAAAATCAAAGTATTTGGAGTTCTGGTGCACTCAAGTGTTTCAAAGAGATAATTACACTTAAAAATGTGCTTTGGTTTCCTGAGTTGCAAGGAGTCAAGATGATTCAAACAGGAAGAAATACAAAGTTGATCTGCTGGGCAAAAGACATCCCTACAGACTTGTGTTTGTCTCCCTCCATTTTGAAGACGAGCCAAGGAATGACCAAATTTTGTGGACATGGTTATAAATAAACTGGTTAAGGAGAAACTCCACCTGCAGTTTCCCAGAGGGCTGACTAATCCTTTCCTACTTGGATTGCCTGCATGGCTCCAGTGCAGAGCATTAACCAGCCAGTCATGACGCACTCACTGCGCTCTCCCTCAGGGGTGGCCACGTCTCATCTCACTCTGAGCACCTTTCTGCAAAATTCATGTGTCCCTTCAACCAGGAAGGATGCTTTGCAAAGGAAGGCAGCTGCTGCTATGGAATTGGAGTTGCCTCTTCCTAGTGCTGATATCTTTCCAAGATAGATTCCTCTGAAGCAAGAGAGGAGAAAGGAAAACGGAGACTTTAGCATTACTTTATATCAAAGCTAAGTGCAAATATATATTGGTGAATTAACAGTGTGGAGATGGACCACATGCAACCTCTTGTTGCAGTAGCCAAGGGAAAACATGACAAGTCCAGGCAAATCTTAGCATGTGTAGTCTTAATTTTTAACTATTAGCATCCCAAGATCCAAGATAAATCAACTGGATCTTTGTAATGAGTTTGCCAGACTTTGTTCAGGTTTGGGATGCAAATTCAAGAAGGAGACTGTAAAGGCAAAAAGGAGGACTAAGAATCCAGAAGCATTTAGCTGAGCTCCAAGCCAAAGTTACCATCTGCCACTAAAGCATTACCCTGACTCAGCATCACCTAGAATTACTAAAACTAAACTGCTGCCAGAAGAACATTTATAGCAGGACCAAACTCCTAGCAGGAACAGGTAGCCAGCTCCAACACAGAGATCACTGGGGTTGTAAACTCACCTCTTCTCTTCCCCTTTTAAGCCAAGACTCAGACTTGCCTGTCATCAGTTTCCACATGATGTGTGCTCAGAATTTTTCCTCCCCTACTCAATTTTGCTAGGAGGGAGTATGACTAAAGCTGTTTGGTTTGACCCATTAGATAAACATGAGCAGGATGTGGAGTGCTAGCAGAGGATCCTGTGTGTTTTCATGAAGGGAACTGACCTATGGATTTATGGATGTTGTCACAGGCAAGCCTCTTTCAGACATACTAATGCTGGAACAGACTCTACATTTTCTTCAGCCCCAAAGGAATTACTACTTTAACAAAATTTGTTCTTCCTCTTGATTTTTTTTCCTTAACAGCTTGGTTAGAAGAAAGGAGGAAACCAATCCTTGATCTGCACGAAGATCTCCTCTGTTTGGCCCCACAGTTTGGGGGTTACTCACCAAAAGGCAGGAAAGCTGCTGTGAGCTGCAATGCAGTGGGAGAATGAAACAAGTGCCTATAAGCTATTAATTTAGGTATGAAACAAAAAAAATTTAAAAATATAAACCAGCTAGTTTTAAGGGCATATTCAATGTTTTTAATGGATTGGAGAACATGAGAGGAAGGGGAGTGGGAGAGAAATGTTGCTTCATATCATGGCTGTAATGGTCAGTAAGTGTTTCCAGGCTAGAAAACAAATTTAAGCAACATTTTCACCCACTCTGGAGTTTCTAGACTGCTTCTCCATTCAAACAGCAGCAAAAAAAAAATTCCCTACAAATAAGCACGTACTGTGTTTGTCTACCCCCCTATCTTTACCCATCTGAGCCTTCACTAATGGAAGGCTCGTGACACCAGAAGCCTCAATGGCAGTTCTCATGTACATGTACACAATAAATGTACACATAGAAACTATCAAAATACTATTATAAAGCGAGTGTTCCTTCTTAACACCCCTCCTCTGCCCACCCCACCTCCCTCCCCCTTCCCCAGGCCAGCATATTTCAGAACAGACTGGAGCTGAGCACTTCCAAGAGCCATCCAAGAGCCCCTGGTGGTGCTGCAAACGTCTGGGTGCATTGACAAGTCCCTGGGCCACCTCTAGGACTGGTCTTGACGAGTGGCCTCGAGTTCACAATACTGATTCCTTGGATTCAGGGTCTGCTGTACTGCTTGTGTTGGAGACTGGGTTTTTATGGGTTACCAAAGGTGACGTTTCCGCTTCAGACTTGTTGTTAGCCACTGCTTCTACGGTGACTTCCTTCAGCTCCTGCTCTCTCTCTTTCTTGTCTTTTTCGTTCAGGTAATTAAGGATGCCAGCTCCCAGGGCATCCCCTTCCACATTCACAACTGTGGTGGTTCGGTCCCTGGTGAAGATCAGAAACAAAAACCAAAGCAGCAGGCTTTTAGTTTAAGGGAGTTACAAAACAATAAGGGGAGCTGATTCACCCCCACTGAACCACTAACATCAGTGGAGCTAGACAAGATGTAGTTACCATAGGTGTTTTCCACAAAACTATCATCACTATTTCAGAACTAAAAATGTGAACCAGAGCAGGTTTAAAGTCAGTCAAACTGCTACTATCAGCTGTTTCTGGTACCTCTGTGGGTTGCAGCAATGGTGCTACTCTTTCTCAGGTATCCTACTTTTCACAGCTCACCTATTTCCTCTTCCCTTTCCACAGGCCAGCATTTTTCAAATGCAAGTTCAGAGCAGGAACTTACTTTGGGCTTATCCAGAAAGTGACTCAGAGTACCCAGCTCTTCTTTTTAACTACAGTGACTTGTACCTTAATCCAAGCACTGAGTTTAAGGGATCCTTCCAAAAGCAGGCAGAATGACTTGTGTTCTCTGCATTTGTTGCCCGTAGCACCTGCCCTAATTTTTGGTCCTACAGCACCAAACTAGTGTGCCAGGGTGTAATGGAAGAGATTTATGGGTCATAAAGATGAACAATGTTTTCATGTGGCTTTTGAGACTTGCTAGTCATTCTGCAGCCTAACTTTAACAGAGGCTCTACTTGTAATTTAATTACCTCTCTGGTAATTAAACAGCTGATGTTAAAGCAAGACATGGGACTCCTTCCTCCCTCCTTCCCCTTTTTGTCACCACAAGGCTGAGCTCCTTGACTAGAACAGTGTTGACCACAGAGGGATGCTACATATTTTGAATTGAAGGCAGCCAGCACAACACAGGCTGAGAGCAGCCCAGAGTGAAAGGAAGGGTGAGTTTTTCACTTCTGCCTCCAATTATTTGCAAGTACAGGTGTGGAACACCCAACCCCTACTGTACTTCCTTAGGAAGACAGATAAAAAGGGCTAGCCATTGCTTTGCCTGTATCTCCTGTGTCTGGAGGTGGCTGATCCCCAAGAGGTTACAGTAAGAAAGAGTGTGATGACCCTAAGGAAGCTGTAGAAACATGATTATGCTCCACAGACACGTGTTGTGTGGGAAGGGAAGGTAATAGAGCTGCCACCTTCTCCAGTCTCTGAAATTCCAGGGTGTCCTCAGGCATCCTAATTTCCACATCTGCTGCGGGAATGCACCATCTATACAGAGAAGTTGGTGTTTCCAAAAAGCAATGCTGAGGCATTATGTGCAGCTTAAGGAACTGCCCAATAACCCACCAACTGGAAACAAATTACCTAAGCAGGATTCAGATCACTTGACCCATACTGACCTCTTACTTCTTTCCCAGAAGAGGGAAAGGTGGTGTAATACTGTCTACTAAACTTGTGACACTCAGCAGTGTGTTCCCACAGCAGTGACAAGTGCCACAAACCCTGTGTGTCCCCTGCCAATGGACAGCACCCCTCTGACACTTGTGTTGGTGCTCTGACCAGTCTTGAAACTCTAAACAAAGTTCAAACAATAGCTGACAAGAGCTTCTGATAGAAGCTGCTTCCCACATGTGACCATGGAAGCTTTCCATAACTGATGTTCAGACTCAATTTCCTTTGTCCATCCCTGCCCTTCTAGTGTTCAATTAATTTCCAGCAATATCAACACCTTCTAAACAGACTTTTAACAACCATTCTAATGGGAATTAAAGCCAAGAAGAAATACATTTCTACAAAGGCTGAATAAAAAAGCTGAAGAGGGATTTCAGTATACTAACTGCTTTAACTGGGAAGGCACCACCTTTTCCATTCCCCATCACCAGTTACCTATTCTGTAAGCAGATATCTTGTAGGGTCTTATTTTCTACAGGGTTTTATTTTATACTGGGTAATATTCTGTAGTTTGACCAAGTTTTTGGCTACAAGAATGGTGTAGTGATGTGGATGTCACTCTCTTCTCCCATGTAACAAGTGACAGGATGAGAGGAAATGGCCTCAAACTGCACCAGGGGAGGTTTAGATTAG
This sequence comes from Zosterops lateralis, assembly GCF_965231275.1. Taxonomy (NCBI): domain Eukaryota; kingdom Metazoa; phylum Chordata; class Aves; order Passeriformes; family Zosteropidae; genus Zosterops; species Zosterops lateralis. Next base: position 9,691,580 of record NC_139764.1, read on the forward strand.
ATACTTTTCCATGGAAAGAGCTGTAAATCATTTGAACAGACTGCTTAGGGAAGTGATGGAGTCACAGAATCACAAAGAATGTGTAGGTTGGAAGAGACCTTGAAGATCATAGAGTCCAACCCAGCCCTAACACCTCAAATAGATCATGGCGCTGAGTGCCACATCCAGTCTTTTTTAAAACAAATCCAGGGATGGTGACTCCACCACCTCTCCGGGCAGACTATTAATCACTCTTTTCATGAAAACCTTCTTCCTAATATCCCACCTATATTTCCCTTGATGCAGCTTAAGACTGTGTCCTCTCGTTCTGTCAGTTGCTGCCTGGAGAAACAGACCAACTCCCAGCTGTCTACAACTGCCCCTCAGGAAGTTATAGAGAATGATAAGGTCACCTCTGAGTCTCCTTTTCTCCAGGCTAAACAACTCCAGCTCCCTCAGTCATTCTTCTTATGGCTTGTTTTCCAAACCCTTCACCAGCTTTGTTGCCCCCCTCTGGACATGTTCAAATCCCCATGACACGGCCTAATGGTGAGTGTGGTGATGGCGCTACACTGGACTGGACAACCTGAAAGGCTCTTTCCAGCTTTAGCCATTCTGTGACCCCATGTCTCTGTGCCTTGCAGCAGCAGGTGGGTGAGGCCAGCAGTACTCACACAATCCAGTCCACAGCCAGGATGAGGGACAGGTCGTTGGTGGGCAGCCCGATGGCCTCCAGGATGATGGCGATGGTGAGGACGCCTCCGGCCGGCACCCCGGCCGCTCCCACGCTGGACGCCGTGGCCGTCACACTGAAAATCAATGGCCATGTTTGGTTAGAGCAGCTCCCAGCTCTCCTCTGCTGCACCCTGTCACGTGCTTCCCCGCCATGGGAATTGTAAACAAATGCTCCAGCATGGGACACACGCAGCGTTTGCTTCCCAGGCAAACCCCTTCCTGCCCGCTGGTGCAAAGGAAGGGGTACAGAGGACGGGGGCTCAGCAGGGATTGCAGCAGTTACCATGGTGATGGCTCTGGGTTCAACACCAGGACTGCCTTCTCAGGATAAGGAACAACCAACACAGCTGTATCCTGCTGCCTTACTAACATTCCCAGCTCCAGTATGCTGAGTGACTTACACCTCCTGACCCAACACGTATTGACCTGCAAACTCTGCCATGCAGGGCACAGCACCGTCTCTGTGTCTCGTTTGCATCCCAACACAGACCCTAAATCAGGAGCTGGAAACCTGCAGTGCAGGTGCTCAACACACCTTTTTGTGTGCAGATGTCTGCAGCTGAGCTCACCTTGGGCTATCACTGCCTCATCCTCAGACCCATCTTCACACCTGACTCTGCTGAGAGTACCTGAAAAGCTAATTTGTCTACCCACCAAAAAAAAAAAAAACCCAATGCCCCAGCCCTGCCCTAAATAGACAAACAACATATTGGGAAACACAATCAAGAAGGAAATAAAACCTGGCCAGGAAGGGTAAAAAAATGCCAGGAACCAGCCCTAGGAGGCATCTGGTGGATGCAGCTGTGGCTGCTGGGCACAGTGAGGAGCCAGAATTGTTTGTGGCATCCTCATTTAAGGGATTTTGAGGAGAGAAATGCAGGTAATGACTCCATGAGATATAGGACATCAGAGGATATTCCAAGAATAGAGGAGAGAGTCTTAGAGAAGGAGGTAGGACTGAGGTGGTGGAGGGGATAATGGAGCAAAGCAGTTAGGAGGGGGACAAGAGATCTGATCAGGAAAGCCAGCAATGTGATAGTAGGAAGGACAGAGGTGAGCAGGAATAGAGTTTTAGTACGAAATAGATGCATAAGGAACCAAGGAGGTGGCAGAAAATTTTTTAAAGACATCTAGAGGGGGAAAGAAGCCCAAAGGGGCTACTTTCTGGGCAGTGCAGAATGCCTCAATTACCCAGCCTAATGGTGACTGGAGGATGGAGGAGTGAGATGCTTAAGGAAGGAGAGGAATTTCATGCAAAAAAAGAGCTTTAAACAGCTAAAAGTCTGTTGCAGAATTCAATTACCCCTCCCAGGTTTCCACCTTCTATTAAATCTAGACTCTGGCAAATCTTGTAAAGGTTTAAAGACTCCATCCTTTAATCACCCTATAATTATGTTACATGGCAGTTTGTAAGCTTTAGGTCAGAGCTGTGGAATGCTAACTGTTAGTTATTAAGGGAGAGACCACAGCCTGAATGTGTCTGGGGGCCAGAAGGATGCGGTTGCAAGCAACTTACAGAATTGTGAAGATCTGCCCAGGGTTGAGGTCGACATTGTTCAGCTGAGCAATAAACACAGCTGCCATGCACTGGAAAATAGCAGCTCCATCCATGTTTACAGTGGCCCCAATGGGGAGGATAAACCTGCTGATCCTCTTGTCGACTCCATTGTTCTCCTCAATACACTTCATCATGGACGGGAGCGTGGCTGAGCTGGAAACAGAAGAGGGAGGAATGAAACCCAGAGCACCAGGGTGCTCTGAATGCCCCATCACTGACTCATGGCTTTCATCTTTCTAGCATGGATTGTCAAGACTCCTGTCTACAGCATGCTAGAGCCATTTTACAGTCCCTCTCTGTCATGATGGCAATGAGAGACCCTCCTCATTGAGTTTGGAGCAGAGGTATTTCATAATCTGCTTTCATCCAGAAATAGCTGATAAGGACTTTAATCTCCCAGAAGCAAGAACTCATGACTCAACACAGTATGCAGCATTACAAGGCTGTGGAATGAACAAGTCTCAAACTACAAAAACACAATAATGTGCAAATATAGCAGGGGAGGTTGGAGCTAGATGATCTTTAAAGTTCCTTCCAACCCAAACCATTCTATGATTCTATAATAATGTAAACACAACAGATGCAACAGCAATCTCTGTTAATACTGTATTAGTACCTTCTCAAATGAACAGAAAAATAATTAAGAATAAAACATCACTCTTGGATTTATTTCTGGCACTACAAATCACATGGTTTTATTCATAAACCCTCTCATACTATGCAGAAGGGGAGAGTTTATGAATAGTATTTCAGCGCCTTTGACAGACATGCATCTACTTTTGGAGATGCTGAAAATGATTTTCCATGGAATTAATAATTTTACATGTTTTTTCGATATATTTAATGATTTATTTGTTCAGGTGTTATAGATACGTTATTTGATCAGGTGTTTGTACTTGAGAAAAGTGTATATTATATGCTCAATTATTTGGTTATGACAAATAAAAGTTTAAAATAAAATCAGGCCAGGTCTTTGAAATAAATAATGTTAAATGCCTTTACACTAGCAAGTAAGTCTGCTTCGCCCCTACAAAATTAGTCTAAATTCATTCCAGGTGCTTCTGAACTTAAAAAGTAAACTTCTGAGGACAAAGTCACTCACTACTGACTTTCACTTCACTTAAAATTGAAAGGACAGCTGGCAGGATCATTAAAGACAATAATATTATTTTTTTCCCCAAGATATTTCCAACTTAGCATCATGATACAGCCCCAATATTCTGAGGAATTCTTTTCAACTGCTGATAATCAGCATGTGCTGTGTGGCAGGCTGACCACAGCAGTGAGACTCTCTATGCTCAGAAGACTCTCTTTGCAATCTCAGGAATAATATTCACACCTAAAACTGGATACAGGCAGTTTAGGGGGACAAACATAACCAGGCTACAGTCCAAGAAGTGACACAGAAACCCACCTGGAGCAAGTGGCAAAGGCAGTGGCAAATGGTGTGATAAGTCCTAAGAGAAAACGATAGGGATTTTGCCGTGTGGCTGCAAAATAAATAAGTGGCAGAATGATTCCTCCATGGATGACATGGCCCAGGATAGAGGCAAAGATGTATTTCCCCAGACTGGTCACCAGAAGCACAATATCTTCCATTTCCACGATCTTGCTCCCAACAAGGAACATAATGCCAATAGGTACATACCTGTGTAAATGAAATATTGGTTGTCATCAAGTGCAAATAAGAAGCCTCAGAAAACACAATATTTTCTGTCCTGGAGATAACATTCTGCTAAAGAATCTGCTGCTCCCACTGAAGCAGTTCCTTATTCATCACACACTCATGCTAGGCAAATTTGGAGGGCTTTTCTCTAAGACTCTTGTTTGGTGGATGATAAGCAGTCAAATTTTAAAAGGTCTGTTCACTTATGCCCTCAGAGGGAAGGTGAGCAGGAATCAGAAATGCTGCCAGGAGCTACCAGGACAGGACACCAGTGGGGAGGGCAGGGAAGGGAGGGGAAAGGATCAGCATCACATCACTGGAGTAGAGAGAGGTCAAAGAGTTGAGTCTTACACATCCAGAAACTCCCAGCACAAGTACAGAGTCAGATCATTAAAATCACAGACAGTTGGCTCTGTTGCCAGCTCCATGGAGGTTAAGAAAAAGCTGTGCACATACCAGAGAGCTCAGCTAAAGGCTGCTGATGCACGTGCCAAAGACAGCAATTAACTCTGCTATTTGCCTAAAAAGGACTAAGTTAAATGATCAGGCTTCCAGAGTTTCCCCAAGCCAACAGCCAGGCACACACACACATCCAAGCCTCCTATCTAGAAAACATGCCACGTCAGCATTTGTTTGAAGTTTCCTTTGTCAGGAGCACCCGGAGCTGCTCCAGGGGAAGGGCCACCTGCAGGCCACAGCCACACCTCTGGTCCCAGTAGCCCTGAAAAGACTGAACTGCCCTTGCACCAACAGCACAGCAGCTCTAAACAAACTGTGTATCACCGCAGGCCCAGGACCAGCTCCTTCCTAAACTCTGCTGGGATGTTTTTGTCTGAGTACCTCTGCTGACGCTGTCCACACTTCATCCCTTTCCTCTAAGATTAAGAAATACTAAAAGATCACCTAAAAATTCTGCCCTGGGAGAATGTGTGACTACAAAGGATTTGCCTGTACATCTCGGGAATAAAGAATCCAATGCCCATTCAAAGAAGCTGATTTGTGGAGTCAGGACAAACTTCAGAAGGTATGGTTAAGCATGCAAAGGTCTGGAAAGGTGGGCAAGCCTTAAGGCTGCTCAGATCACTCATTTCTTCCTGGCCTGCCTCTCCCTCAGTGTTTCTGCAGCTCCTCTGCTTCATGCAGAGAGCATCTCCCTATGTCCCAGATTCATGTGAACATCCTCTGTCCTCCCTTGGCCAAATCTCTAGGGGGGCCTGTGGAACATTCCCCACTTAGCCTCTGAAATTCTGCCTCTGAACTGTTTTTCTGAGGACCCTGATTAGCCAGATGCAGCTGAGCCCTGGTCCTGCACAAACTCAGAACACTGAGTTCCTCCCCTTGAAGAGGGAGGCTGGAGAGGAAAGAACTGAAAATTGAGACCCAAGTGCTGCTAAATACGAGAGTGGCTCTTGAGCAGGACCAGAGACAAGTTTAAATTGCCCTTGCTCCTATGATTTCACTATTCCCAAGTATCCTTTGGGAAGCACATGCAGCTTGACAGATTTTGAATAAATACCAGGACTACACAAGAGCCTTAAAGAAGTAAAGAGAACAAGTAAGGGCTTCACTGTCAAGGGTCAGCAGTGGTCTCCATAATCCACAAAATAAAGGATTACATACCAACTGATTGGCTTGAAGTGCTAGCACTGTAATAAGCTGAATACATGAACTGCCTCTTATCAGTATTCAGTGTCCAAGGAATTACACTCAAGAGCAAAAAGCTTAAGCTGCTTGGAGACTGAATTTTTCAATCCCTTATGATAGCAACTAACACAGAGATCTGCCTGTGTAAAATCAGGTGTTTTGTTAAAACCCTTCTACTTCTTAGGGAGAGGAAAACAGTAGGAATGAAAAATGCAGAATGAAGGAAATAAAAAATGCCTCTGCTAAGGTACATTTACTGCTTTTTCAACAGCTTTGGAAAGGGAGTGAGAAATGTCCCACTGTTAATTTGCTTGCTAGCTATCTTCATGAATATTTTTAGTTCTGTATGTGAGGTATCAGTATTGTGGTTGGTTTCACAGGAGCAGCCTAACTCCATACAGCTACCCAAGGATAGCTGTGATACTGCTCTGTGGTCCAGGTTCATCCCCCCTGATGGAAAACCCAGCCAGAAGGCTGCACCTACCCCAGCTTAGGTGGCCTGAGCCACTCTCTAGAGGTGCCTGCCTCCTTCAATGCTGGTTTATTGCCTAATGAGAAAGTTCCCTGTGCTGCAGTTCCTAACTAACAGACTTTTTTGGGCATCAAAAAGCTTCATGGGATTGACTGGAGCAATATTCAGCCCCTAAACTTTTCCAGACTCCAAGGAATTAAGTGAAATAATGTATTTGCTCATTGATAGGCAAGAGAAAGAAAATAACCTTAGGAAATACTGAGTTTTCTTTCCACTAAATAACCAAAGGAGTCCTGGAGAGGATTTATAGGCAACCCTTTGAATTTCTCCAGCCTGGACAAGACCCCATCATGTCGTGACATGCTGTCACAACACTCACTTTTGCTGTGATGAGGGATCCCACAGGAAAAAGCTGGACAGAGAGATGAAATATGAGTTTTGCTGATCTGAGCATAACACTGCAGTGCAGATGTACCTGCAGTCACACACTCACCACATAATCCAGGTAACCAAGACCATTGTTGCCTCATTGAATGAGTTAAAGAAGCGAATCAGATCTTCCCCCTCCTTGCCAAGCTTTTTCAGGGCCACTCCTAAAACCAGAGCAAACAGCACCAGCCCCAGGATGTTCATCCCTTCGATCTCAGTACCAAAAGGGATCTGCAGAGACAAAAAAAGAAGGCTTGTTACATGTAAGAACAGGACAAAAACATAACAAAAGGGTCACCTAATTTTGTTGTTGCTCTGAGTGATCTGAAATCAACAAGCAGAACCTATTTTGGAAAGGAAGAGCCTATTTATTTGAAGGGAATCAAAGAGATCTGGACTCACTTCAGGTACAAACCTCCCTAGTTATGAGCTGGCATGTAACTGATTCACTGGAGAAGGAAAAGGGCTGCCACTACCTCTCCGTGTGCCCTTCAATATAAAAGTTGTGTTCTCAGTGACCTGAACAAGAAAACTCCCCAGTTTACTCAGGACTTTAGTGTAATGATGATACCAAGGTGAAAACCATGAGAAAACAACCAGTGTTATGAAGCAGAAAGAAGGAAGAAAGACACAGGAAGGCAGCAAAACCTACTCCTTCATCTGTCCATGTCAGCTGTGGGAGAGAGAGAACCTGTCCCCTTCTCAGAAATCTGGCACTGCCTGGGAAAAGTACGAGGATAAAAACAGGATCCACCTATTGACAAAAACTAGTCTACCCACAGGTCTGCTCTGTTAGTCCTTCATGGTTTGCTTCTCAAAGAGAGCCAGAGCTCTCTTTGGCAATGTACTATCATAAGAACTGAATGAGTGCTCTTGTGGCTCCATAAAAATGTAATTGTTTTGACAAACTGGGTTTTTTTCTCTCCAACTTGGCAGTACAAACATGTCAAATTGTTGTTTTATTTGGAAGAACTTCTATAACAGATGAGGTTTATGTACAAGTTTTGGCCTTTTGGCTAGCTTAAGTGGACACTAGCTCAACACCAGGAAAGAAAAATACATTCTGAGCTAAAAGTTTGAAATAAATATTGACTAAAGAGCTCAGGATACTGATCTGCTAAATCTGATAAAACCAGCCTGCTTAAGATTAATGTTTTTGCTGGAAGTACACTGCTGAACTGGACTGTCTCTCAATAACAGGTGGAAACAAAGTGCTGCAGGGAGGGGATAAAATGTAAATTATACACAAAAGCAGGAAGGTTAAACAGTTAAGAGAAGTGTTTACAAACAGTGAAGGTGCTGGATTTTTTTTTTTTATTCACTAGGTAAAAAACAATTAGATATGGAATCTGCAATTTTTTATTGTTCAGGGCTAAGCTGTCACTATTTATTTGATTCCTGATTGAAAGAACTGAGATCAAGGACAGATATTAAGCATGAAGCACAGTGATATCTCCAGAGATATTCAAAGAAACATGCAGACACACACACTAACACTTTTCTGTCTGGATAGTTTTGGCTGTATTCTGGGTTTTGTGACTGAAAACTCTAACCCTTCTGTGTTAAGAAAAGTTAAGACAAAAAAAAATTACACCCTCCTATTAATTAAACAAACCATCTGTGTACATGGGACATTATTTTATAATATATATCATTTTATACTGGGTTCATTTGATACATTACAGGGGTAATATGAAAAGTTCAGGTGGAACAGAATTTTACCATAATGGGCTCAAACCATTCCTCCTCCTCCTCCAAAAAAAAAAGTCCTAAAAATATAGCGAATAGTCTTTTGTGTGGAACAGAAATTCAGTGTTTCAATGCTGTAAGAGCCCAGCATTCTGACCTGGATATTGCTGGGAGAGAAACTACTCTCCAGAAAGACAGGTACACAGTCGTCTTTCACCCTTGGAGAGGTCTCTGTCCACCTTGCTCCCAGCACTGTGGCAACTGCTGTTGTCCAAATGCTCACACACACCAACCCTTCAAGCCTAGATTTTGTTGTCTGGGGACTCCCTGACCTCTTGGTGACCAGAAGATGACTGTGTGTGCCACAAAGCTTGTGAGTTGTCTCCCTCTATTATATGCTGTCCCCACTTTCAGGTCTTTTTTGCTCTCCCCTTGCTCTCTCTCTCTCTCACCCATTTCTTTACAACAACACAACGTTCACCATCACCTCCCATCACTGCAGATACAGGCAGAAGATGCACCACTTGGCCTAGAATAATAACTTATTGCAAGGAACTTCTCCCTGCAAATTCAGGGGACGATCTGCAGCACTCAGGGAATTCCACCTCGTTGCGACACAACGTGGAACGAGTCCAGCAGAAAATCTCCAGCGGAAGATCCTCACAATCCCAGCCTCTAAAACTGGCAGATGCTGAACAGCCTTTTTGTACTCTCACAGAAGAGTGCATCACCCCAAAGGGGCAGCCAAACCAAGCAGCATTGTGGACACCAAACAAAAACAGCTTTAATGAGGACTTTGTTTCTGGACAAACTATGGGACGTGCTATTGTTTGCCTGAAATTATGCATTCTCTTAGGAAGATCCATGGAGCTCTTCTGGTCCTTGAACCTTTCTGAAGATCCCATTGTTTTTTAGCTCTTGAAACAAAACTCTTATCAAGGAAACAACTGCTGACATTGAACAGTCCTAATAGTAGGTGGCTGAAAAGAAAATGCAGCCATGTGATGTGAGGAAGAAGAGCAACCACTGGTTTGTGTATTTTTACTCCTGTCCAAAGAGGAACTGAGCCCCCTCCAGGCTCCCTGTGCTGCAGATGGTAAAGTGAGATAGTCTGTGCCCCAGGAAGTTTTGCTGCCAAAGAGACAGAGAGGATGTAGCCATAAAAGCTGGGTAAACATGAGGTGAGCATGTGAAACAACAAAAAAGGACATGGCTGAGCAAACAACTACATGTCCCACTATTCACTTCATCAGCAAGAGAAGACAGGGCCTATTAACCAGTGGGGGGAAAATATAATCAATGGAAAATTTTGCTCTACGCTATTTGTACGGGAAGTTGAAGGAAAACATTTCTCCTCTTCACTCAAATATTCTGCTGATGAAAGAAAAAAGTAGATTAGGAATATGATCTTATTCCCCTGGAACCAAACTTCTGTCACTTTGATATCCAAAAATCACACTTTTCTTTCCAAACCTAATCCTCATCTATCCATAAATACTATGGTCAGAGCAGTTCTGAAATTGAGCTAACAAAACTGAGATGATGCTCTCTTTTTGTTTGGTCTGTTCTTCCCTAGAGATAGTAGGGCGTCTTCTGGAATTAAAGAAGCTCAGTCTGATTTTGCTCCAACAACTTAAAAAAGATTTTGGAAAATAATAGCAGAAATAACCTTTACATCATCACAACTGTTGGGAAAAACAGACATTAGTGGCATATTCAGAATATTTTTTCTAATAGGAGACTGATAAGCAGGAAAAAGAGAGAGGAAAAATGAAAAAAATCATGTTGCATTTTAAAGGGCCAAAAGACACATTCTTATCTCTTAGGGAAATGTGATGGTGTTGAACAAGCACTAAAAAAGTACTTGACAGCCAGCACTCTGTCCAATGGATATGGATGTAGCCTTAATCCATGCTCGGTTGCTATGGAGCCCACATCAAACCTGACAGTGAAGATAAATAAAAGACTTACTCCCCTTTCATTTACCCTTGCTTAAATGTTGCACTCTGCAACTAATACACAAATCTAAGTGCACTTTACTACAGCCTTTCATCCTGAATGCATTTCAGCAGCACAAAGCTGCAGGGCTGAGGACACGAGGGCACAGAGGGGGAAAGTGCTCTATTGGGATTCCACAGCCACAGACTGCATCTGTGTCACACAGGGTGACAGCAGATCTGGGCTAATGGGATCCAGCAGGCAGGGGCAGGGGGAGCTGCCTCCTTCCCCAGTGGAACTGCTCACCCTGTGATGCCAGGGCTCCCAGGCAAGGCACAGCTCTGTCCCTGCTCAGTTCGTGCGTCATCCCTGTCACCCCGCCGGCAAGGCTGGTGAAAGTTCAGCCCAGGGCTGGAAGCAAACACTCTGCACTGCATCACCTGCTCACACACCCTGCACAGGGAGGAGAACATAATGAAGCCAATGCTCCCTGTCTCAGGCATTTGCTCCTCTGGGTGAGGAAAAACTGCTTTTTCCCCTGATGGTTTTGCAAACTGCTGGGCAAACCCCAGCTGAGCCCTTCCATGACAAATGCAAACCTTACCAGTTTCTTGCCCCAGGGGAATTCATATTAAAAACATAGTAACCCAACATCTGATCCTGAGCTCAGACAGCCAGAATGAACTTGAGGAAGAGAAGAGCACCTTGAAAGTAATTTCTCAGACCAGTCAGCCTAAAATCCCATGGCAGCACACGAGACACTTTATTTGGTGCAAGGTGACATCTTACAGACTGAGACCCTGGGTCTGTTTTAGGGTAAGACATGCTGCTTGTAAGACAACTGTAATTATTTCTGGACCTGCAACATGTTGGCTCTGGCCAATAATAAACATATTTGATAGCCCTGTCTGCAGGAGCAATGACATTCAGTGGGATCCAGAGCGTTTCTGGAAGTCCTACCATCTACATATGGAAGATACCACTCTCTATTTTGTCTACACCTACACATCAGTTCCCTTTTTGACACTATTGCAACAGTGGTCTATTTGTAATGTTCTGTCTGTAATTTTTACTCCTTCAGACCACTTGTTACTGCTTCAAACAAAATCTCAGCAACAAGAAAAAGTTCTCAACTCAACAAAACTCTTTTTTTTTTTTAAGAGCCTTGGGTAGAGGAGAAAAAAAAACCCTCATTCTTTCCAAACTCTTAATGAAGAGTAAGATTTAAGGGACATATTTAGCCAGCCTGATTGCTATTTAGTTCCAAGTCTACAGAAAGTTATTTGGAAACATTAGGCAGACTGACTAAAATTTAGATCAAGTGAGACCAAGTCTAAGAAAGCGTGGCCTAAAAAAATAAAGTGTCAAGGGTCACATCAGTTGAGTTCAACTCTCCTCTCCATCACTGTTTTCTGTTGTGGCTGTGGGTACTCATTCAGCTTGTGTGTGTCTCAGTTCCAGGCAAAGAAAAGTACTTGTTTCTTTCCCAAGACTGCTGGAAAGAATTACAGGCTGTGAAGTAGTCAAACATTACTGACAACAATTTGTTTAAAAACCTAAGAAGTGATCTTACCTTTTCCTTTGTGGCATTTCCAGAGGTAGTGTTCCTGAGCACTATCCTATAGTCTGTCGCATACTGCAGGTAAGAAAAAAAAAAACACAAGCAAACAAAAATGGTGAGGCAGGCATTAGAACTGTCAGCAAAATATCTAAAATCTAGGGCAACAGTTTACTTTGATAAACAAACCAGACACCTCACAAAAGCAGGGCACTTCTTTGGGCTTGTTTTCTTTAAATCTAAAAGGAGGGAAGGAAAAGCTTCTGTCCTTGTCAATTGGCTGTGACAACAGCAGCGCAGAGGGAAAAGAGGACTGCTTTATTTCATCCCTGTACACACACAGCCCTGACACTAGAGGCATCACAAAATATCCTCTTCATAGGGCTATTTTTGTACTGCTTCTGTTTTTACTCATGGAATATTGACTTGTACTGTAGTATATATTCATGCAAAATGGAACTTGACTTTAAGAGTTTGCCCTTGGTTTTGATACAAAAGCAAACCCACAGAACACCATGAAGGCAAAAGCTATTATTCTGCTCCTGTATCATAAAGAATCACTCTGTCCCATGACAATATTCTCAACATTCTCTATCCTGATATATAAAATTAGCATTGAGAACTAAATCAAAACCTTTTTTGGAGTCCTACAGCTCCTATCCATCAGTTTAAACCACACTATGTTCTGGTGCCAGTTACCATCCCACCACACACAGTCTCTGTTGGAAGAGAAACCAGGCTGAGTAATTAATCCAGCAAGGGATAAAATGGAAAAAACTACTGAATAAAACCATCAGGCAACAGGTAATGCTTACACACATAGGAGCCTAAAGGTCTTCAGCCTTGTCTGTTCTGAGCCCAGCTCTAAACTACATAGCCACAGGACTCCCAAAGCTAGCTCCAAAGCTAGCTTACCATTTCCTGCAAAATGGTAAGCAGCCTGGCACAAAGCAGGATTGCCACTGCTGCCCAATGTGGATCCCAAAATTTAAAGAGTATTTTTGGTGAAGGTAGAAAAGAAAAGATTGAATATGCTTTTGTTTGAGGGATATTTTTCAAATAATTTGCCATGGAAATCTGACTATATTATGTGCTTTTAAAAACCCTACCTTCTAAATTAACTCCTGGTGTTTTCTACACCATCTTTCTAGCCCTCTTCCAATAAAAGTGCCTATGCACTGTAGTTCATGTCCAAAGCCCACACAGATCTTACCGTTCGGAAAGCTGCGGCAACAAGATTTGCAGGAAACAGGTTCCTGTAAGAGAAAAACAAGAAAATGAAACAAGTCATGGAGAGCTTCTTAAATAAATGCAGCAATGTATCTTGCTCTCAGAATTCCTTTTCCAAAGACAAGCACACTGGCACTGGTGAGGTGTGTAGCACAGAAGATACTCCAGCAGCACAGCACAGAGCTTGCTATGTGTCCAGAGGTGTGGATGCCACCTTCCTTGGAACACATGAAAGAGATGACAGGTGCCACACCTCATCTTTTGGGCAGGGCCACCAGAGGCAATCACACACAATGCTGGTGACACACACCCACAGCCCAGTGGCTACAGAGACTGGCTCAGCCATACCAGCTGCAGCACCAGCTTATGGCCTCCAGCATCAGGCAGGTTTTTAACATTGCTCATGTGATTACACTTCGCTCACAGCATCAACATGAAGGGCAATCCAATCAGCAAAATCCACTTAGGAGAATGGCTTAACCCTTCAACACAGCAAGGCAGCTTCCCTGACCACCAAGGCAGAGCAGAACAACATCACGGGCCAGACTTCTCTGCAAGGGCTTAGACAACACAGATGGAAAATACAGCCAACTCCTATGGAACATCTGAATCCAGCAGTGCCTTCACACAGAAATGCCAATCTAGCATCAGGTGAATGCAGAGAGGACAGCATGCAAAGTGAGGTACACTCTTTCTGACCATCCCGTATATATCTGCATACAGGAAATCAAAATAGTGAACTGGGCCAAGCAGGGGATTCTTCCAAGCTTCTTGTGGCATCTTATAGTTGGTTTTAATGCTATAATTCCTTTCTTCCCTTATGGGCAAAGAGCACGTGTTCCCCATGCCAAATGACAGCTCTTGGTTTTCTGTGTCAGAAAGGAAAACGGGAACAAAAGCTGATCTCTGGGGTTATGGCAGGACCCCAGTTGGTGAGGGCAGGAATGAGATGGGCATGAGCTGGAAATACTGCCAGTAGAAGGCATCATAAAGACACAAGAACCCTTATGGTGAGGAAACAAAAGACCTTACCCAGAGCCAGTTAATTGTAGTAAAAAACATTTGGACAGTTGTTCCCCATCCTTTGTTCTTTGCACTCCAAAGAACTGCAGCTCCCTCCAGGCTGTGCTCTGCTAACTTCTCCCAATTTTTGCCATAGTTACCCAGGCAAACATTAAACCAGGCTGTGGTCAATCCACAAATGCCATGGAATGTGCAAATCCAAACCAGAGCAAGAAAAGGAGCAGCAGAGTCAAATCTTTGAAAGCAAGAGGGAGATAAAATATGGCCCAGATAAGGACTTTGGCCTTTTTGGTTGCATGGCTCCATTCTCCTGCCACACGGGGAGTTTTCCCATAGCCTTGACAGCAGCTGTAAAGTTCATGGAGCTTTATCAGACACCTGTCTGCTATGAAATACCTCAGCCTCTCTCTCTGATGCACTTCAAGTGTACTAGGAGGATTGCTCCAAAAATAATTTGTCTTCTGGAGTCTACATTCCACCAAGCATGAAAGAAACAGCAACTTTTTCTCCTCAAAAGTTGACAATAGAGCTGTGGGTCTGAAAGCAGGAGATCGAGCTCTCACTCAGCAAAGTTCTTAAAGAATTGGTCAAATAAGATCAATGGAACAGCTAACATGCTTCAGTTCTTGCACAGCTGGAACTCTCTGGTGGATAAAAAACCTTGAGTAAAGTAAAAGCAAACTTGCTTTTATCAGGAGTAAAATATCACATATACAAATGGGCTCATGCTGTTGGGAAAAGAAGGGTATTTCTTTTCAGCTTTTCATAGCAGGATGATTACTTTTTTTAAAAAAAGAACTGACTGGACTTTGAAGAAGCAAAGAGACGAAAAAAGACTGAAAACCAACCAGAAATCAATTCTTCTTTCTTTTTTTTTTTTTTTTTTTTTTTTTTTTTTTTTTTTAAATTTAAATCAGCTTTTCCATCTTGATGAAAACAAAACCAAAGGAAGCAATCCTAAAGCCTAAACAACACGGTTCTCCAATGTTTAAATGTGGCCAGGAAACCAAACCCTCATAATTTGCACAGTATGTCAGGCATGGGCCTCAGTAACTAAACATTAACTTATCTCCAAGCATATACTTAAAGCACAGTTAAGTGATGCCAGCAACTCTGTTACAGCAAGGCAAGGGGCAGGTTCTTACTTCAAGTGTGAATAATGCTAAAAAGCAACCTAGAGTAGACACTTCTTTATTTCTCCAGCACCAGTTGACAATTTGCCAAGTAAAAACTTTGGATCTTAAGCTCAGAAGGAGTTGTATGTTCTGTTCAATCCAATTTCTAAGTACACCTAAATGCAAAACACCAAAATGCTCCTGTTTCAAATCCCAAAGCTTAAGAAGAAAATGTGTCGGGTCATAAAAAGCAACCAACAAATAAAATGAGTTATCTAACAGGCAAGAGGTCTGCACAGAATACAATTACTGCTCCCTCAAGATTAGACAACATGTGAATTAAATTCAACTTTAATTACAGGTGGGTTGGATCACAAGTTCTTACCTTTGGATGGATTTGAGCAAGAACACCACCGCAGTGCCTAAAAAACGGGGCAAGATGCTGCGTGCTTTGGGGAGAGATGAAAGCTGGCTGGTGACCTGCCTGGGCCCATCATGGACTTGTGCCTGCAGGGTTTGCTCCTCACACCTGGTGAGGTGAAGCTCACCCACCACAGACACAGCTCTGTCCCTGTGAGCAGAGGAGCTGCATGGGGAAGCACGGACATCCCTCCTGTGAGGGTGAACCAACAAAAGGGAAAGCTGATGAGCTGGGTAATTGGGCATGCAAATGAAATCTGGGTGTCTGCCAGTTGGCTTTTCTGAGAGGACCAAAAGTTTATAAGGTTTTTGTGCTTTGAGTGCCTGTATCAATGTGAACATGGAGTTTAGGGAAATCACCCTGGTTGTGTTGTTGGATTGCTGACTGTTTCTGATGGCCCATGCTCTGTGGCAGTAAACACTGTAGCCCTTCTGAAGCAGATGTGGATTATCTCAAGAACATGGTGCTGGCCAAACCTTGGCCCTGGGTGATAAGGAGCCCTGCGCAGCAGTGTGGGATCAGACAGCCTTGGCCCCAAATGCAGAGACACAGGCCAAGAACACAGGCCTGGGACAGTCCCCTGTGGCAGGGGGACAGCTGGGCTGCCTGTACCCCAGGTGCTCCACTGCTGCCAGCACCTCGCTCCACACACACATACCCCAACTCCTTTGTGCCACAAAAGTGAAGCAGGTGGCACAGAGAGACTTCACTCCCCTCAACAAACACCTGCCAGGAAAGCCTCTCTGCCTGCTACAAGTTGCAGAGACAGCCCCAAAAAAAGCCGTGTCAGAAATCCACTGGACAGCTGCCAAGGGGGACAGCTGTGTCCTGGGGATGAAGCAACAGCTGGGCTAAGCCAGGAAACCTCCATGCGACTGCACAACACACAGCGTGAGAAAGCACCCCTCTCTCAGATCCTCTCAAAACTGAAACAAGAAAGTAGCAGCACCAAGGGTGGGTATGTGAGTTATTTCCTGCTTGAAGACTGTGCTCATCACACCATCTCCCTATGCACAGCTGGATTGTGGATGCACCTTTCTTCCTATGAAAAGCTGTTCCTACCAGTCAGAAAAAGACCATTACTCCCCAGGAAGATGCCACTGTATTTCTGCTGCAATAGAAATCTTAGTTTAGCTGTAACATCCACTCTTGGGGGAATCCCGGACAACTAAGGGAACCTGGAGCTGGCAGAGGGAGACTCTGTAACTCTCCTCCTTCTCCATTTGGATATTAGGGTCGAATTGCTCTCTCCTTTACAGGCCTGTATCTTTCCACCAGTGGGATGAGGATTACACAGGAACTCCTCCATTGTATGTGCAAGGGATTATCATTAACAACTGTTTCTAAATGATTCGTTTGCTGGAGCTCTGCAAACAACTTTGCTCTGGCAGCAAAAGCATGAAGGGAAATCCAGGCAAATGGAATGAAACCCTAAAATACTATTCATTCCTCTTGCATTGCTTCTTACAAAAAGGTTCCACGTCTGAGGCCAAAAACCTTACTGTCAAAAAACATACTTTTTTGAGGAAGTCTACAAAAATATTCTGTGTTGGTTATCTCCAGTTTTCAGGGTTTTTTCCAATGGTACAAGTCCACTCGCAGCAGCTTTATTGCCACCTGTGGCAAAATGCCAGAGCCCAGTTCAAATTCCTCCAGTACTTTCATTTTTTCTTTCTGTCCCAAGATTTTCATTCAATATCACACACAGCAATTTTCCTCATCTGGTTTTTAGTATGTGGATGCACAACACATGCCCTGCACATACTCTTATTTGTGAGTGTGTGCATTTGTTTTAATAAAGCGAAACTTGAAAATGTGTTTTCTTTTAGCAGATATTTGATACTTTTTTGCCTTAATGGTCCAGTCTGTATTTTTGATGCTTGGAAAATAAAATGTAACTGGGGAAGTCAGCAGTAAAAGGTAACAAACATAAGGAACAAATGAAAGGACCAGAAATGTTCAGAGGCTCACTAAAAAAGCCCTGCCAGAGAGTGCAGCCACATGAATGAAAACACTGAGTTCTTCCTACAAAACTCAGTCAGCAATCCCTGTACTTTGAGAGAGATTCCAGACTCAGAAAGTGACACAAGCAAAGTGAGACAGTTACCTTCACTTTCACAACCAGCCACCAGCTTCAAACCCAGAGGTCACCCTGTCTCTTGGTGTAACTGCAGCCACTGCCTGGACACTTTTTATTCTATTTATGAATTCAAAGGCGGCATCTCCCCCTCCTCTTCTAACAGTCACATTTTACTGTCTTTCCACATTGGGATTTCAGTGATGGCCTTCCATGGTTGTTGGTTTTGGGTGACTGCCTTCCCTATGGATCTGAAGACACTCAGAGCAAAGGCATGAGCTTGCTGTGGGTGCTCCCTTTGGAAGCTCAGCTGGTAATATCTGGCAGAGAGACAAGAGAGGGCATTGACAAGCAATAAAATTTAAACAGTTTTTGCAGACTTGCCTGGCAAACTGGGAAACCCTGACCTTACTGCTTGGGGCAGACGTGTGGACCTCCATGCACTCTTCCTATTAAAAAAAAAAAAGGATTACCTCCTTCCCTTCCCAGACTGTTATAGCTAGGGTTGGATTAAAAACAGAATTCCCTTCCCCAAAGCCAATTCCACAGTTGCAAAACATGTTTTCATCCCAAAATTGGGCAAAGAAAACCTGTTTCAGATCCTTTTTTCCACTAAAAAAAAAAAGTGTAAAATACCCTGTTGAAATGTTCCTTTTTTGATGAGTGAGATTTTCTACTTAAGTCCTCTGTATAAAATGACAGCAAAACATTGACCTCACTGAAATGAAACACCAGGATCACCCACTGACAGAAATTTTGACAGGATCAATAGGTTCCTGTGAAACTGTTCAATTTTGTTGAATCAGCAAATATGAACTAGAACAAAGCTCTGACCTTACTGGAACATTCAGTCGTGACAACTGCCCATTAAAACTGTTAGCAAATCAATAGATTCTTGCAAAACACTTCATCCTGCTGCTTCAACTGCTTTCCAGCGAGTTGCAGGTGGGCTGTGTGAGCAGGTGGTTGGAGTCCCATCCTTGGGGCACAGGCAGAGCCAAGCTGGCACTGCAGTGTTACCTTCTCAGGTGGGGACTGACTGAGCCCCAGAGCCCACCACACCCCAGCCAGCCCCTTCCTCCAGCTGCCAACCACTTCACAATCAAGCTCACAACAAGCTCTCTTTATTCTCTGTTGCTTTATCTTCTCCACCAAACAAATGAGTAAGGGAAAAACCCAGAAATTCTAATTTTTTCTTTCACTCCCCTCATCTTCTGTTGACAGATTTTAAGGAATTCTAAGATCCTGCCTTGAGTTCAGGGAACACCCCACTTTCTGGGTGCTTTTTGTAAAGCCACCAGCCTTGAGGAAGTTGCTGTGAACTCTTGATCCTCTCCCACAATGACTGCCTTTGGCCGATGACTGCCTTTGGCCGTGCTCCTCTTTAGGAAGCTCCACACATGACAGACCTGAGATGAGCCATCAGCATCCCTGCTTTGGGGCACAAAAACACCTTATGACAGCTCTGCTGTCCCCACCCCATGTCCTGGGGCAGAGGACAGTGTGCCTAAGCCCTGATCAGACATGCTCAAGGCTTGTTTGCCTCTAGCTCTTGCCAGAAGGGAAAGCAAGAGGGTGCTCCAGCACCTCCAGCCAGATGAATCAGACCTGGAGGTTATGGTCAGTGGGCAAAATAAAACAGAGACAGCTTTTGGGTTCACCAGTGAGTCATTGATCATTTGATACCAAAGCCCAAGATAAATCTTTTTTCCAGAGGTTGTTTCACCATGCCTAGGCACATGTTTGTGGGGAAGCTTTAGACTTTGAAGAGGAAAACCAAGAACTAAGCTGGCTTCCAGACATGACTGCAACAATGAAAAGCAACATCTTTGGTCATTACCTAATAGACTTCCCAAAGGCAGAAGTGATCTGCAGAACCAAACAGTGACACACAGCTGTGAACTCATCTTTGCTGTTTCTTCCTTGGGTCATGTTTTACATTGGTTTTCAGTGCTGTAGGAGGACTCAGTTTACTCACTTGCAACTCATTTTTACCTTTCCTGTGAAACCAAGCAGCAGCAAATCACAGTCAGTCTTGTGCTACAACTGAAAATAGAGTTTTCTTGCATCTAACAAAGTTTCATGGCCAAAGGAGGTAAAAGGAGAAGCAAAGAGCAAGATGCTGCAAGACCGACCCACACAAAAAGCAATCATTTCAACCCTCCAGGCCCTATAGAATGAAGACTTTGTTATCTCAAGATGAGGTTACTCTACTAAGTTCCGTCACAGCAGGGACCAACTTCAGTGCTCAAACCAAAACACCCACGTTCTCAAGAACAGTTTAAAAAATAACATTACACGGCAGAAAGAGAGAGAGAGATCTTATTTCCTGAAAATCACATGCTCTCTCCATCCCTCAGTCTGTCAGGGCTTTGTGCTAAGACTGAAAGCTTTAGTGTTGGCTGTGACCAAACATGACTTTCCTGGACTGGATTTCACCGCTGTAACAACTTGACTGCCCAACAGTGTGACTACAACAGCCCTCCCCTGGGGTTCCAGGAAAAAGGTGCATTCACAGCCCCCCATACATGAGTTGTGGGAAAGTTCCTGTCCCCTCTTCTCCTAGAAGGAATTTCCTCTGCAACCCACCATGTTTTACCCAAGGCTCATCATTATGAGCCCCACTCTGGAATTAGGGACTCAATCCCATGGCCGTCATAACCTCTTTGAAGATGAACTCCAGACCTGCATTTACGGACCAGACGAAGAAAGAGTTGTCTGCTCTGAACTTTAGATATTACCCACGGCCTGAAGCTCACCAGAACATCCCTGGCCTGTTCCTCAACTCCTCCATGCTGCCAGGTGACACAGGGATGTGACACCAGGTACAGCAGCCAGGCCAGGATGTGCTGGGGTAACCACCACTACAGGCATCTCCCCAACTCTCCCGGGTGCCCCTACTCCTTTTTTTTTTGGTACTTTTCCTTCACCTCCCTCCCCTCCATTCAACATCATCACCACAGCCAGACTACCTACTCCCATTGTCCTGCCATTCCTTTTTAACAATGCTGTCAGGACCTTAAGATCCTTAATTGTCAGTTCTTAAGAGAGGGAGAGGTGAGCTGAGGACACTGAGTACATGGCTGCCAGTGGAACAAACCAGACTTACTTTCTGTCCAAAGGGAACATACTTGTCTCAGGGGGAGAAAAGGACATTAACCTGAATTTGTAAATACAGTTCTGGGTTTGGGGTTGGTTGGTTTTTTTTTTTTTTAAAAAAGCCTTTTTATCTTTGTTGCCACATCCACTTGTCCAGACAGAGAAAAAACACAGCTGAAAAACTGGACTCATAAAAGCAAAGCAAACAATCAAAATAATAATTTAAAAAAACCACTCTGCTTTGTAATTACCAGGATATCCACTCGGCTCAACTTTTCAGCCACTCTGCTGTGACACAGGTCACCTCCCTTATTCTTGTGTTTGTACCTGGGTGCAAGGCACAAGGAAATGCAGTTGGAAGACCAATACTCAAAGCACCATCTGGATGCCTGCCTCGTTTGTCTGTGTGCTCTGATCTTATTGAAAAAGCCAGACAGATCTCAACAAGACAAAGGCCTCGAGAAAAACAAAAAAGGTGAAGTTTGCAACTTTGTAAGGAGGAGTAAAGACACACAAAACCACTATCACCTGACCAGAAGCGGAAGCCTCGTTTCCAGACAGATTTGGGGAATGCAAGTCTTGCCTTTGCAAGGTGCAGAGGTGGGATGGGAAGCTCGGGAACCTACAGAGCATCCTCACACTGAATGATGCTTAGGCTATGTCCTCCATGGAATCACAGGGCTGTGTTTCCATGCCCACACCTATGGGAGGGCACTCTAAGAGGCGGGCAGGCATTGGGGTGAGCAGACTGGGTAAAGTGTTGGAGAATTAAAGCAAAAGGTGTGTGTGAGGGATAAGCAGAGCTGCCCAGCCCTGCCCTGCCTGCAGGAGACAGGCAACAACAGGTAAGAGGGCAGGGAAGGTGCCAGGCAAAGCCTGCCCTGCAGCCAGCGCCCAGGAGCCGCTCTCCCTTCAGGCAGAACCAAAAAACGAGCCTGGGCACCCAAAACTCCGAGCAAGCCTCGACTCGTCCTCGCAGCCACCCAGGCAAAATTAAAAACAAAGCGGGGAATAGCCAGAGCATCGTGCAGCCCTTCAGCTGACCGGGCTGCGGGTACCTGGGCAGAGAGCCCTGCCTCTGGAGAAGCCAGGATAAGGATGGGGAGGATGCTAAGATGAAGAAGATAAAGCAGGAGGCTGAGGAGAAGGAGAAAAAACGAGCGGAAGGTGCAGGAAGATGAGAAGATGCAGGAGGATAAGAGGATGCAGGAGCTGGAGAAGGAGGAGGAGGGCTCCCCAGCCGCAGCCGAAGCGTGCAACACTGCCGGCTCTGTCATCATCCTCCGGCGGCGGGAGGGCGGGGGAAGGAGCGCGGCGTGGCGGCCTCACCTGATGAGGTCGAGGAAGGAGTCCACGGTCTCCTTTCTGGTGGCGGGCAGCGCGCCCTGCAGCTCCAGCTGCGTGTTGAGCGCGGACGCGCCGGCGCCGGGGCGGATGATGAAGCCGAGGGCGACGGCGAGGCCGGAGGCGAGCAGCGTGGTGCCCAGGAAATAGGCGACGGCGATGCCGCCCAGGCGGCCGAGCGAGCGGGTGTCGAGGCTGGCGGCGCCCGACACCAGGCTGCAGACCACCAGCGGCAGGATCACCATGCGCAGCATCCGCAGCAGCAGCTCCCCGGGGAAGGCCAGGTAGGCCACCTGCGCCGGGCCCAGCGCCGCGCCGCGCACCGCGGCCCCCAGCGCCACGCCGGCCACCACCCCCGACACCGTCAGCAGCACCAGCGCGTTCCGCCGCAGGAACCCGCGGCAGCCCCGCAGCCGGGCCCCGCCGCCCCGCCGCTCCTCCGCCGCCGGGCCCTCGGCGTGCCCGTTCCGGCCCTGGCCCGCCTTGCCCTCACCCGCCGCCACCGCCGCCTCCTCCATGCCGCTCCGACCGCCGCGTGTGCCGCTACCGTGCGGCGCTCCGGGCACGGACTGAGGGCCGGCCCCGCCCCGCTCCGGCCCGGGAACCGCGCCGGCCCCGCCCCGCCCCGCCTTGGCCCCGCCCCGCCCCGCCTTGGCCCCGCCCCGAGCCCGCCTTGGCCCCGCGCCATCCCCGCCTCAGGGCCCGGCCCGGGGGGTGTGAGGGCTCGGGGGCCTGGAGGGGCCTCCGAGTCCCAGAGATGGCCAGTGAGTCCCCACAGTTTACACCACACCCTCCGCTGTGACACAGCTTACAAGGGAACCCAAAGCATCCACCTTCGTGTCCCTGTGGGTCACGTTTGTCCCGCCATTGTCCTCCCTCGGGATCGCCGCTGTTGGCACACACCGCCCTAGTGTCACACCTGTCCCCTCAGTCACATCCCCTCAGTGTCCCCACAGCTCACACGTCCCCCTCAGTGTCCCCACAGCTCACACGTGTCCCCTCAGTGTCCCCACAGCCCACACGTGTCTCCTCAGTGTCCCCATAGTTCGCACGTGTCCCCTCAGTGTCCCCGTGGTTTCCACACATCCCCATCAGTGCTCCCTTCAGAGACCCCCTCAATGTCTTCACAGCTCACACATGGTGTCCCCATCAGAGGGGTTCACACGTGCCCTCGGTGTCCCCCTCTCCTCTCCGGGAATATCTCATGCAGGCAGGAGCCACCCTCTGCACCAGGACAGGTCTGTGTCCCTTGTCCGCACGCTCGAGGACATTCAGCAGCTCCATGGGGTCACCAGGGACAGGGTGATGTGGACACAGAGACTCTGAGCACTCTTCCTTGAGGATACCCGTGTCTGGCCACACAAGCTGGCTGTCTGATAGATGGATCAGGTGAAGATAGATGGATCCTGATGGATCTTGTGTTACAGCCCGAGGAAATGGGATATGAGAAGAAATCCCTACAAAGATGAGAAGTTCCGGTTTATTCAGGTGTCAGAGTAGCTGCTTTAGTTTCTCCACAGACAAATGAGCCACAGGAATTAGATTGAGCCTTCTGGATCTTCTCATCACTCTGGTCTGAAATGTCCCTGACCACCCTGATCAGGACCCGGGGTGACACCTGAGATGTGCCAAAAGCAGCAGCTTTTTTTCTGTGATAACACATGGGGCTGATAGAGGGCACACGGGGCTTTCAAACCCACAAGAGCCTCGTGGGTGCAGCAGTACTGTCATGTTTACTCACAAGAGCACTTCCAGGAGCTCCAGCTGGTGTTTGGACTCTGTCAGGGGCTCCATTTCAGTTCGTTCCCTTGACATCAGCAAAGCACAGCCTAGCAGAAAGCACACTGTGAAAACAACCAGCCATACATCTGCCTTTCGAGTAGACTGCGCTAGTTAAAGAGGCTGACAGGGTGTGATGGGACAATAATCCTGATTTAATAATATTTTTCTGCTTTCCAATCTCATGGATAGACCTGAAGATCACTATACCATGGCTGGAGCTCCTGGGAATTATCCGTGTGTAAGTAGGTAACAACACCACTGACAAGCAGTTGTGTCCACCACCACCATCCACTTATAGAGCTTGATGAAAATTCTTGATTCGCTCTTGCACTGAAATTAGACTCATGATACCAGCAAATTCTTATTGATTTTGGGGTTTTTTCTCTGATAACTTTCCCTTTGAGTAACACTTGGTTTGTGGAAGTTTGTGAATCAATGTCCCATCAAATCAGCAGAGACTAAACAGGAAAACAAGTGTCTGCAAACACTTTTAAAGATATACAATTCTACAAACCTCAAAAGGAACAAAAAAATTATGTAGATCATGTAAAATCAGGTTTGAATTTTTTTCTGCAAATAGGTTTGTGAATAATAAACAAGTTAATGTTCAACGTAATTGTTTCTTTCTCCATTAGAAGATGGAGATTTCTAAAATGATTAGAAGAATTTAGAAGATTTCTAAATAGTTTTTTTATTAATATTTTCAGAGCATTCCTTGTGAAAATGTCATGCTTAATTTTTCGTTGCATTTTTCCCTGCCATTCTCTCCTGATCTCACCTGTTTTTTCTTTCCACTTACCCATGAAAAGGGGAAAAGCAGAAAAGAAATGACAACAGAAAATTATAAAATAAAAATATGGAAAGCTATCCCTTGTTGAGAAAAGATTCTAAAACCAAACAACAAACATAAACACTGTTCCCTTGTGCAAACTGAAACCAAGGGGAGAAATTTAGGGAAGTGTCAACAAGAATGATGTATTAAATTAGAAAACTCATTGATATCAGCACATGGATGAGACCAGAGCAAGAACTGACACAGAACCTTTTCCACCATATTACAGTAGACTCCTTCTCTCTTGGAGTATCCCTCCATGTCCTTGTGGGACTGATCTTGCTCAGAGCAGTGCTATGAGAAGAGCCAGGAACACACACCTCCAGAGCTGTAGATCCCAGTGAAAGTTCTCGAAACCATGCTGAGGCTGTTTGGTGACAGCCAACCCTTCAAAGAGAACACTTTGACATAGGGATGCTGATGTTGACCTTCCTGGTCAATGACACCATGAGAATTTCTCCCAGTTTCCCCTTCCATTTTTCCCACCTCTTAATTTTTTTGATTCAAATACTGATCCAAACAGTTACCCTTCCTCTCTTGACACACCTTCAGACAACAATGCTTTTGCCAACCACAAGATGACAGAGCACGTGAACCCCTCACCATACAAATGGACATCATCCCAAAGACGTTGTAGGCAAAGCAAACTGTTTTCCCACCCTGTGAGAGTTCATGGATGGGTGCAGTGATTAACCCTGAAGCCTTGCTGGCTTATTCAGTAGTAATCATTGACTGATCCATTGTGTCATGTTTTCATTGCAGCGCTTGTAGATCTTGGGAGCTTTCCAGCGAGTGAGTCTGCGTGTTTCCAATGTCCACCCCGCTGCTGCTTCTAAATTAGGGATTTTGACTTTCCCCATTGGAAAGATTCTTTATTTGGCTTAAGTGGCTTTCACCTGCACAGGGCTAGGGTGTTTCCTCCAGAAATCAGCAGAGGGATCATGAAACAACAACAACGAAACAACCAGAAAAAAACTCAGTTACTTTTTAATAAAATTTTAAAAAATCTTTTTGCTTTCAGTGAAAAAACAACCAATATAGTTTTCACCACTGGCCCAGGAAAGAAGATGTCATGCTGTTTTCCAGTCAAATTCAACCTGACACCAGTTTTTGATGGTAGATATTTGAAATTCTGGCCTCAGTGGAAGGAGTGCAAAAATCTTAATGGCTCTAAGGGAATCAAGTCCTTCCCTTTTATGCTTCACCTGCACATCAGTGCAGATGGATGCTTATAATAGGGTCTATGTAATCTAGCTGTTGCCTCCTAGAAATGTAGGATTTTAGTGCCCCTAGGAAACAGAAGTGACTCTTTTCCACACCTTCGGAAGGTCAACACAAAGACTGGAAGAAATCGGATTTGAATTTCTCTGCTAGGGGAGGAGAGGAAGGCCTTCAAAGAGCTGTTTGCAGCTCCCTGAGTCTCATGCCTGCTACATACAAGTCTCAGCACTTGGCGCAGGTTAGAGTAGCCCTCAGGCCACATTTCCTACAAACCTGTATAGCAGCAGGAGTGAGTGCAGAGAACCCTCTCTGTTCCACCTCTGCTTCCCCCGTCTTCCTGTTGCTGTTTCCCTCTCCTGAGACTGGCAAGGTTGTCTGCAGCTTTTTCCTTGGGTCTGGCTGCTGTTTGATTTCTGTTCTTGGGAGACCCAATAGAAACATCAGCAGGCTTGGAGACGAGCCATCCATCAGTCATCTCCTGCAACTGCTTTGATCTGAAGTAGTTTGAAGACTGATGCCTCAAAGGCATGGTGGGGAGGAGGGAACAAGATGAAAGGGACAAGGGCAGGAAGGAGTTGCGTTTTGTAGTCATGTTTTTCAAGAGAAGCTTGAATAAAGGTGCTCCCAAACATCCCAAAGGAGATGTACTGGGCAACCTGCAGTGTCCTAAGGGGCTGTATTACAGTGTGGCCTTTTTCTGAGGAGGATTCATGAAGAGTGCATGGGAGACATCTTGTTTTCTACTGAGCTAGATGAAGTTCTCAGAAGAGCCACAGCATGTGAGCTGTGGCAGGAAGACCTAGAACACTTTCTTGGTATGCAGACTTTAGTTTGGCAAGAAGACTTTGTTGGGCCTGGGATGCCAAGGAGTTTGGACAGACTCCAGCCCTTCTGCAGAAACCCTCTCTGCCTGCATCTGGGAGGAAGATGAGATGTGTTCCTCAGCTCTTCCCAGTGCCCCTGGCCTGCTCACTTCATTGCAAACTGGATGCAGGACTAGACAGCCATGCATAGTTGCCTGGATTTACCAGAAGGAGCCAGATATCAAGACATCTGAAACCACAGAAAGGAATTCCCTGGCCTCCAGTGATGACAGAGCCAAAGAATATTGCTCTGGTCCTGCTTCATTTAGGTTCTTGGTCAGCAAATAAAATAACACAGTCCCCAAACACAATCCTACCACAGTGTCATATGTTGATTTAGCATTTCTCCAGGCTGGCCAAGTGCTCATACCTGATCAAAAATATTCTGAGTAGGAAAAAAAAAAGTCATCTGTAAATGCATTTTCCAATAGCAGAGGCAGGCAAGGAATTTTGCAAATACCACTTGCTTGCCCAAACTCCAACAAAATATAAACTCTGCAGACAGGCATGGTTGACCTAAGGTAAATATTTAACTTTATCCTTCACAGGCACATGCAGTTTTACCAGAAAGAAGATGAAAAATATAGAATAATACCCCCCCGCAACATGTACCTCGTTTACCCTAAAGATCTTTTGATGGCTCTGGAAACAAAGTTATACTGAGGCAGGAGTAATTTTAAAACTGTGTGTGTTGTTCCCTTTTTCAAAACCATCATAATATAAAAACATGAAGAAAAACCAATCACCTCCCAAGAATAGTAGAATTTTCTCCTTCATAAGCTCTCCCTAAGATTTTTCTTTGAGTTTAAAGCAAGGAAAAGCAAGGAAAAGTAGGGGAAAAAAGGACAAGAACAAGCACAGACATTCAAGATCTTGGATATGTGACAACCTGTCCTAGCAGGGGATATTGCCTCTAGCTGGTGGAGGAAATTCAGGGTCAGGCTTTTCAAAACAAGCAAGGGCTGATCTGAAAACAAGCTGTGTGATCTCCCCTCACAGCGAAACTTTGCTACTGAAGAAGCGAGGGAAGCGACCGGAGTGAGCGTCTCAGCCATGGGAAGCATGCTTGAATGAAGAGCTTGAAAATGCTCCAAGTGCCCTGCTGATTTCTCCCACGGATGAATGGGTTGATGGAGTGCCTTGTCACTGGCAGGAGGTGGGTAAGTTGGACATCTGAGGGTCTGCCTGGCATCCATACATCCATACACATGCATTGATTTACATCAGTTTTATGGGATATGCTATAAAAAGCTGCTTGGGGCGGGGGGGAAGCGTGAGCAATTTCTGAATGTTGATTGTGATTCAGTGGCTAGAAGCAACAAGGGGAATCTCTATCCTTACATATTTTATCCCTGATTACGGGATGACAATGAATACTGTATCCCTGATTATGGGTGACAGTAAACTGGTATGACAGCGAGCAGGAATGACAAAGCTCCTGCCAAGGAACACAGGGGACTGGGCAGCTACCCTTTGCCCACTGCAGGGCTGTCTTCCCATGCCACCAGCTCACTGCAGGATGTGACAGTGGCCACACCAAGGAGCTGTGGGAGCCAACACATCTCTGAGAAGTAACTGGAAAAAAACATAAGGGTAAGCACAGCAAGAATGTGATATTTTCAGCAATCCAACAATCTGCAACTCAGATATTTCCAGGTGGTCCTTTGATTTAAAAGCCTTCCATTAATTTTCCACCTGGAAATTTGTCTGCTGTGGTTTTTAACCCCATCATCTCTTTTCCAGAGGAGTGGTTAGTCCTCTGCAGAGCTCACTACATGCCTTTGTCACCCTCTGCACCTCTCCTGGTGGAGATAGGTAGCTACCAGGACTGCATCCACTAAAAGTCTCTATGTTTGCTACAGTCTCTGAGATACAGATTTAAGAAGGTGTTACAGCCTTTTGCCTATGTTCTCCAAGGCTGCTGTTCAGCCAGCAAATGCAATTCCCTCCTTCATGAGGAAGGGAATTTGGCATTCTGACTCAGGAGATGTTATTAGGCTCATGAGTCTAATAAGGCTGTGGGTCTCTGAGGTTGTCAGTCCTTGAATTTCTGCTCAGAGGTAATCTCAGGCAGCTCCTCAGTGGAGCTTTCTCTTCAGCCAACCTGCCTATTTTTGTGAAACTCACAGAAATACACAGAAATACACTTCTTGTGAGATTTCCACCCTTCGGCAAATGATGGAATTGCGTGTTGGAAACAAATGCTGTTAATGAGGGACAAGTTGATGGAGTCAAGTAGAGGCACATCTCCCAGTGCGTGTGCCAATGTACCTAGCTAAAACTTACCTTTATGTTTACTGTTGTCCCAGCCCTCCATGTGATTCAGAAAGTAGTTCTCCTTATACAGGAGAAAGGGCTGATGCAGATTTTCTCTTTAACCCTGAAAAGAGCCATAAAAGTGTGTGGAAATACAGGGCAGTGGCATATATCTAAGGAAACTGGTAAATGCATACTCAAAAGGGTGGAGAAACACAGAATTGTGTGTGATGACTCTGCAGGTTAGTATGAAAATAACCTCAAAATCTTCGAAGTCACAGCAGGGTGTTGCATTGCTGCTCTCTCCCTTTCCTCCCAATGTGTTCGCATCATGGAAAATGAGCTTTTTGCTGCTAAAGTCCAGTGTTTCAGACACATTTCTTAGCGGAGCCTAGGAAAGTACATAGGTACCTGATGTTTTCCTGAGGCTTGTATTTCTCAGTGATCTCAAAGCCTTTGAGAATCTGAGCTTACTTTATCTATTATAAAAATTTCAAAGCTGCCTAGGCTACTGTAGGTGAGATACCTGCTGGGAGCTCCAAGGGCCCTTTTACTCACCTGAACTGAAGCAATTTTAGCTCCCTAATGAAGCAGCATCATTATGAAAACCAGGCAAAACAAAACAAACAATAACATACCTGTGCAGAGTAGATTACACACCACTGTGGCTGTGTAACAGTCCTGTTTCTGCAGGTTTTGGAGCAACAGCCCAGCTGGGAATTAAAATGAGAAAAACAAGGCAAGAGGAGCATGAACTTTCCACCTGCCTGAGGTCAGAGCCAAGACCTCCTGCATCAGGGAATGCAATTCACCTCTGGCACAGTGCAGCCACAGAGCAAAGAGTCCAGCCCCAGGGTGAAGCCCCTGATCCTGCACCAGGGCTGCTGATCTGTGGGACACATGTGCTCCTTTGAGGGTGGGTGAAGAGGTCCTAACTCAGCCTTGTTACCCCCAGCTTGCAAAGGAGCTTTGAGGAAAGTGAAGAGAGGCAAAGCCACCCTCCACCTCTTGCTCACACGCCACCTTTTTTCAGAGGTGGCTCCATTGGCAGCAGAGGATATGCTGAGCAGAGGATATGCTGAGCAGAACCACCACATCTTTCTGGTGGATGAGGAGAGGCAGCAAGGCGGCCGCTGGAGCAGACTGAAAGTTTTTTTTCCGAGTGCCACAGGAAAAGAAACCATTATGAGAGTGTGCTAAAAGCCCATTCATTGCTAAGGAAAGGGCTGCTGAAGAATGTGGGATGCATGCCGAAAACTGCCAGCCAGAGCAACAGAGAGATTATTAAAGCCCTTTGCAAAGACCCCCGTCTCCTTCCTTTGGCAGTGGCAATTCTGGACATGGAGTCGTTTCGGCCCTAGCCATTGAAATCCTGTAAATAGCTGTCTGCATGGAGGCAGGAGCTGGGTTACAGCTGAGGGGGGTTTTCGTGTGGGAACTGTAGGTAGCAAACGTGGCTGTTCTCAGCTGTGCTGACCCTCTCCAGGCTGGCTGATTGTGCAGGGGCTGTGCACTCAGGAAGCTGAGGCTAGGAAGATTCTTTCAGTAGGAATGTCTTGTCCTGAATCAGCAACTACCTGAGAGCTGTCTTCTGCTTTCTCTGTCCTAGTTTCTGCCTTCCTTTCCTGCCTGCTGTTACATTTCTTTCTCTTACCTCGCCTTAGCTTTTTATCTCCTCAGTGTTGTTTGGGATGAGTGGCAGTGAGATAAGCCCTAGCCAAGGGGAACCCATCCAAGGAACAAAGCCCCGGAGCAATGACTCTTACAAGACGGGCTGTCCCCTTTGCTCTCTAAGGTGAAGCTGATCCTGTGAGATTGCTGTGCCCATAATTATTTTGTTTTAGGACCTGGTGCACTCCTTCACTGCATGCTCAGCATGGTTGGAATTCTGTAGTAGTAGGTGCTGTACAGACACATCAGGGAAACCCCCAGACCATCAAGGGTTTCTGCGGGATGAGTAGAGAAGTGGAGGCACAGGAAGGTGAAGAGACATGCCCACGATTGCCTAGTACACCCAGCTCTTGAATCTGCTTTGTCCTATGCCGTCCCCTCTGGCACCTGTATCACGTATTCAGACTCAATAGCACAGCTCCAGGCTGGGAGCATTGCTTTCCTGCCTCTAGGAACGGCATGGCAGGGAACCAGCAGGAAGAAGGAGGTGAGGCTCTACCCCCTGGGCATTGAGATGGTCTATTAACTACTCCTGGCTCCAAGGAGACTCCAGCATGACCACTTCCATACCCAAGGGTTTAAAAGTCATGAGTCAGGTCCCTCCAAAAGCATGAGACTTTATGGTGTCAAAAGCATAAGGTTTGAAAGAAAAATAAGTGCATGCTCTTAATTTGCCTTTGGATCATATTTTTGAGGTTTGTAGCCCAAAAATCAATTCTTATTCTGCCTTTTGGTTAGGCAACACTGAGCACCTTCCTTGTCGGCTCACTCAGATATATTCATGAGGCTTTTCAGAACCTGAAGTCTTTGAGCCCTCTGACTCTCTGTCCACCTTCATTAAATTTGGTTGATGGGTTCCAGTTGTGAGGGAATCAGCAACTATTTCCACACATAACACTCTTAACTAAATCTCGTGTCCTTTAAAAATGGGACAGAAATAGAGATGTCCAAGGTTGCTGCTACCTTTTTAAGGATACAACAAAACCTTCTGGGAGTAGAGGAAAGACATGGAAACACTTCATGTGAGCAGTGTTGGAAAAGCAGCTCAGAGGCTGGACCTGGAGTCTCCCTGGAAAGAAGAAAGCACATTTAATAACCAAACTCAGCTGAAGCAAAGCCACAGAAAACAAACTGCCCACACCAGGAATTTGGGGGAAGGGCCAATGCTGGGAAAGGGGGAGAAAAGAGCACAGAGTATGATTTAGTTCAAGTAAAAACAGAGCAGTGCATCTGAAGAACATAACAAGGAGGTGCGTGTTACAACGGGCCAGGATGAAAAGAATCAGAAAAGAAAGAAGGAGAGGCAAAGACAGCTTTTGGAGTAATGACAGGGAGATCAGATTTTCAGGCAGAGCTCAGACATGTCAGCTAAGTGGAGCCTTGTGAGTGCTGCATGATGCTTAATCCAAAAGGCATTCAAAATTCCACTAACAATATCCACTCCAAGCCAGCAGATGCACTGCTTCACCTACACCCTCGAGGCTCAGAAAAATACTGGTGTTTGGAGGTTTGCCCTTCCTTCCCTGCATCTATCCCGAATCCTGACTTGCCTTTGCAGGGGCCACAGCTCCTAACACGACAGGAAGGGAGATGTTCAGCTGGCTCAGCTAATGAACGTTCAAAGATCTGCCTGCAAAAGCTTCGTGGCATTTTCACCCCAGTGCAGCCTGGAGATGGGAGTACAAGTCATTTTGATCTCTCTGGTTTACCTCCCCAGAATTAAATGATGATGTTCTTATAATTTCTTCTCCAGGACACCGTGTGCACTGCCAGGAAGGGGCTGGATACCCCCAGGGCTGCAGCACACTTATGCAAGTGATGACCAGGTGGTACTTGGTCCCTGAATGATCTGGTAGTGAACAGAAAGACAGGGGAGCAGCAAGGGTTCTCCAGGATGTGCACAAGGATGAATTATCACTGTGAGTACTATGATGGGAGACTGGCCACCCTTTGCTCCCACCTGGAAACAGAGAAAGTGCTCAGGAAAAATTTTGAAATTTCAAAATTTTGAGAAATTTGAAATTTCAAATTTTTGAAAAGGGGAAGCTAATGGGGACAGGAAGTCCCTGCGGTGGGTCTTGCAAGGTAGGTAGGAGGCAGGAAATCCCCCCATGGTAAAACACCACTTCCTCCAATTTCTGCTCAATCCAAAGTGCAGCAGGAGTGGCTGGGCACTGCCGTGTCCCACCCTTGGCGGTGCAGTCGCCTGTCTTGTTGATTCAGTTCATTCCCAGTGGGACAGATGGGGCAGGATTTGGCCCTTTGTCTCTAGATGTCTGTCCAATCTGCGGGCTTGCAAGCAGTGAACCGTAAAAAAAGAAGAGTTGACAATTAAATGCTCAAATTCTACTAGGACTTTGTCCAGAGTGGGCTAAGCAAACAAGTACAGATGGAGCAACCTATGATCTGCACAGTTACATGAGCTGTACAGTTAAGGGTGTACTCTACACTGCTTAATTAGCCTTAATCATACTAATTTATGGCCCAGGTTTCTCGCTTAATTAGTGAAATGAAGGATGAAAAGTGAATACATAGAATTAAGTCTTGACTTGTTAATCTGGCTTATAACCTCCATTACTGAGCTGGGAGAGCTGTGTTCATTTGGTGTCTGGATGTTTAATGTGGTTGTTCACATGGTGCAGAAAATGGTGAGGCATCAGCAAAGGAAGGGACTGAGCTGGTCAGTAGCCCTCAGCCTCAGGGCTTTTCAGTAAAGGCTGAGTCAGTGACCATATGATGTCCTTGGAAGGGCCATTTTGGGTGAAGGGGGATGCAAACTTTGGAGATACAGCTGCTGTGCATCACACAGCATTTGCTTGCACATCTGGAGCAAAGTTCCCATTTCATCCCCAAATGGTCCCCCCAGAGCTCAGCATCTTTCATGGCAGAGCATCACCAGCCAGCTCCAGCAAGTTCTGGATGCATTTTTCTTCACAGGACATTGACCACTGTTGTTCTTGCTCATGTGGAACAAGGCAACACTATCTCTTGTGCCTCCAGGGGCCTGAAGAGAACCTCAGGGAGAATGGCACAAAATCTTTCCTACATTAGCATTTTCAGACAGGAAACTGTTTTTAAAGAATGAATTCTAGTGATGAGGTGGGGTTGTTTTTTCCCCACTTTGAAACCAATCCTTTTCTACCTGTAGAGGGTTGTTCCCTCCACGCTGTCAAATAGGAAAATTAAATTTAAAAAATCTGATGCAAATGCCTCTGTTTTCTTTTGTCCTCCCCTCTTTTTTTTTTTTTTTTTTCTTTCTGCTGCTTTTAATTTTTGGACTTATTCTATTATTGGATAACTGCATTGGCTAATTGCATTTAAACAATTTTAGCAAGCTTGGGTAATTAAATTCAGAGCAATTGGGCTGAAAATGCACAGAATCTGGTAGAAGTATTTCACAAGAGGTTGAACTAGATAAACAAGATGAGATGTGTTAATTTGTGTGAGGGTACACACACATTCTTAGGGTACACGGGTCCAACTTCCAGGCAGGAAATGCCATATTCATAACTCTGGCCCCTTCCCCATAGAATCTATGGAAAACAATTCCAGCTGGCAACGGAGGGAACTTGTAAATATAGCCTAGATTTTCATTAACACCAGATAAACCAATTCCAGGAGTGAAAACCCCACAAATATCTTAGGAGCTTCTCTTGTCACTGTACCAGAAACCTCACTGGCAAATACAGCTATTATTTCTAAATGCATCAGGTGAAATTCAGATTTCCAATAATTCATATTTCCAATAATTAAACATTGCAGATAGGTGTGTAGCTGTACTCTTGGCTCTCTTGCAGCCAGCAGGAAAACAACAATTCTCTTTTAACCTTGTGCATATTCTGAAATCATTTCCTGGGAGCTTTTTGCTTGCCATGTGTGAAGTAGGTATCCAGCATGAAGGGACATGGGACACATGAAGTTTTACCTAGCTTCGTGTTGCTGCCTCCTTCCTTACTCTCTGTCATGCAGAGTTTCCTCCTCCAGATCTCAGGCATGTGGGAAGGCTGGTGGGAAATGCAACAGATTTTTGGTGAAGGTTTCCTGGGCAAACACAACAAGTGATGGAGCCCTGTACACTTTTCATGGCCGTGCTGCTTCTCAGGCCCTCCCAGCACATAAGTGTGAGGAGTCATTTTCCCTTCCTAGCACTGTGCTTTGGTCCTGGTGAGGAAGTGAAAACCCTCTCCATTTTCTGCTCAGAGGGAAGGAGCAGGAAGGAATTGCTTGTCTAAAAGCCCACCAACAAACCCTCTAATGTAGGTAAAGCAATTTGCAGAGCCTAGAATGAAACTTGCACCAGTCTGCCTATTTACCCATCCTTCCTCTATCTCTCTCTCTCATCTGAAAGCAAGACACAAGTTTGTGAGTCACAAGCACACTAATTTCAGAAAAGCCACTTCTGAGAGCCTCTGGCTCCTGGATGAGACACCAGCCCTGCTGGAGCAAACTTCCCACCAGTCCCACCGAGGCATCCAACAGAGATAAAACAAGGCAAAACACTTCTCATTAAATGTCCTTGGCAGAAATCACTTCATAAAGGGCATCTTGTTGATAGCAAGGACTTCAGGCCGGGGCTGTGACTCCACCACACCCACCACAATGTCCACACTTGGCGTGATGAGGAGTGATGGTGAGCACAGCCAGGAGAACAAGTCTGAGCCAAGTGCTTCAGCTTTGGGCTTTTCTGAGAATTGTAGCCTGTGTGGGCACTGGACAGACACAGGTCTGGGCAAAGCTTGGCATTTCCCAGCTGCAGAGGCAGAATTTAATTTTGCCACTCCA
The DNA here is from genome assembly GCF_965231275.1 of Zosterops lateralis. Lineage (NCBI taxonomy): Eukaryota > Metazoa > Chordata > Aves > Passeriformes > Zosteropidae > Zosterops > Zosterops lateralis. The sequence continues at coordinate 9,726,964 of NC_139764.1, forward strand.
GGCACAAGGAAGTGAGGCACGTGTTGTGTGGGAAGGGGACAGTGGGGACAGATCTTGGTGATGAGCTTCTGCTCCCATTAAGAAAGATGGAAGACTGGTGAGGGGGAATCTCAGGGGAAACTCTAGGAAATTACAAGACACCTCCAGCTCTGACATAGATGTCAGGGCCATAGTTGCCTGATTTTCCATAAAACCTCACAGATTTCACTACCAGTGCAGATTTTGGCTTTTCCACTAGCATACACAAACCCCATAACCATATGGACAGCAACCACAGCAGCAGGTGTTGTCACTCAGTGCTCCCCTGCTATTGCACTGCCCACCCAAGCAGAGAAGATGCTGTGAAGGAGAGGGTGAAGGTCTGGCCCATGTGGTTCATACCCCTGAGCCCCAGGTCCTCTGCAAGAGGGAGCAGGGGACTGACATTGTGTTGAGGTCTTTGCCAGTTCAGATCCTGAGGTATACAAAGCCAGTGTGCCTCGGGGAAACTGGTGTTTTCTCTCACCCAGGCATCTCCCCAGGGACAAGAGCCTCTTGTTTTCCCCTCCAGTCCCACTAAAATGAACCTTAGTGGAGCTACACTACATCTGGATTTAGACATGACTGGTGTATAGACACTGTAGAATCTGAAGTGCTGCTGGCATAAGACCCACGGAGTCATTTACTTTAAAATAAAGAAGAGCAGGGTATGACTGAGAAAGGAGACACACACTGTGTACACAGAGGGTTTGGGATTGGTCACAGGCCAGCATCATAGCAGCTGTCATCCCCTGAGGTGGACATAGTGATACCTAGAGACAACAGTGACTTGCTCTAGCCTGCAAAAGTGGAGTGTGTTTTGCAGTTGCCAAAGAGGTATCTTCTGGAAGTGGAAAAAGCAGGACTCTCCCAGCACAGGCATGTCCTTTTGGTGGTGTAGCTCTTCTGGGGTCTGCAGTGAGTGCCCACCATGTGGCACCAATCCTGTATATGCTTGCCCAGGCTCCCACTGCACGTCAGAAGTATTTGATGACCATCTGCTACTCTCCCTGCATGTAGGGACTGGGATTCTGAGTGCTGTGAAAGTCTTTTCTCTAGTCTGGGCCCTCAAAAGAAGCTCTGATGTTCTTCCAAAGGTTTCCTCCAAACATCTAAGAGAATCATTAGCTGCTGCACAGCTCCAGAGTAAACTACAGCTTTCTGAGCTCCTTGGGATGCTCTATTAGAGAAAAGAAGGTTGATCCCATATCATCACCACAAGGAGGGTTACCCTAAGTCCTTTTGGCTGCCAGCACCAGCACAGGCCCCATTGCGTGACACTGAGCATTTCCAGTTCAGCAATCTCCCTTCGTTTGCATTTTATTGCCCAGGCATGACTTACATCCTTGCTGATGGATGTGTCCACAGTCAGTGTGCCAGGCTGAGGACAGCCTGTCCTCTAAATGGAGCCCAAGGTGCTGCAGGTACAACCAGCAACTCCTGGGGACACACAACATTTTTGGCTCAGAACTTGTTTGTGCTGCAGTTTCCTCACTTGGGTCCTCATCTGCCTCAGCAAAATTGAGCTGGCCAAGGCTGACAAGAGTGGAAGGGCCCTCAGGTAAAATGTCCTCCAGAGGGATGAGGCACTGTTGTTTTACAAACCCTCCCTCAGCAGGGTACCACATTACCTTGGGCTGCCTGACTGAAGTGATTTGCTCATATTTAGGGATCATTTTCACTGGGGTGAATGCAGTACTTGCATCCCCCCAGGTGGGTATCCTCCTGTTCTACTTGAAGAACCAAACAGAACTTTTAATTCCCCTATAAACTCTGCTGCTGTTGAAAGCTGGTCCCATTCCTCTGCTTAAGGCAGGGGCAGCTTTCCACTGAACAGTCCAGAATCCCAATTGCAAATTCTGAGCAGCTCCTACCATAAACCCCCCCAGCAAGCACACAGAGCAGAGGCAGGAGACACTGACACCTCCTGGTGTAGTTTATCACTGGGAAATGGCTCACCAACCACTGCCTGAGAAACTCTGCCTTGGAGTATTTACTCTGCTGCGTGGGCCACCTTGGAACCTGCTCTTGCTTTGAGGTGTCAGGAGATTCTGCATTTTCATGGTTGTTTTCTCATTGTTTCTTTATCAACTCGTGGTCTCCCTGCCAAGGTTGTTGTTTACCTTAAAACAAATCAATTCAGCTTTTAAATACAGTTTGCCACATAGCTCAGTGTTTGCTAATATTGCAGAAATTTTCTTAATTTTTTTGAGAACAATGTTTCTATACGAGCCCAGCCCAGCTGGTGAGCCCAGCAATGTGGGCAAACATTTCTGTTTCCCCTTTCCCCTCATGATCAACCTGACTGTGCCATTGCTCAGGGACTCACAGGCCACACTGTCTCAGTGTTGTTCACTTGAGGTCCAGCTGGCCCGTGACCAACTTCATTTTTTGCAATGGGAGTTAATTAGGGAGAGCTTGCTGATGAGAAAATACTAGGGGAGACGAAAATCAGGCTCAGGTACCTCCCTTGTATCTCTAACAGAAGTGAAACACAAATAAAAATTATTGCAACAGATGCCAGTCAAGTTCCACATCTCGTCTTATCAGCAGCAAGTCAGGACACCGAGTCTCAATATTTTGAAGTTGTGCATAAGGGAGGGAGTGTCACAAAATAACATCATCCTGGAACAGTAGACCAGAAATTATTCTCTGCATTTTTCAAGGAAAAAAGGGGGGGAAAGCAGCAATCTTACTTGATTTATCCTAATAAATACTTACTGTCCCTTAAATAATAGAAGTAATGAAGAGCATAGCTCAAACCAAGCTCAGCCTTTTGGAGTAACTTAACCATTTCTGGGTTTTGTAAGGAATCCTCCTCCAGTTCCCAGGAGGGAACCTCAGCTTTGAGATGCTGTCGATACTGAACCTCCTTGTCCCCCCAGCACCGTAGGGCTCAAACCCCAGCGGGCTGGAGGGTGAAGGCAGTGGAATGAAGGGAAAAGCGAAGCTATTTTGATTTCACAGCGCCACCCACTGTCGGAGAGACAGACGGCACCGGGGCCGCTGCGCGGGATGGGCGGCGCTTGCTGCTCCCATCAGTAACAAAAGGTATTTATCTGACAGAAATCATTCTGATATCTAAGAGAGACAGACGTCTATAAAGCAGCTCTCTGCATACAGTAGGATATATACACACAGATATATATACATACTGCTGGGATCAGTTGTATATTGCATATATGTGTGTATACATATATACAATATAAATATTGTCTACGTCAATCAATATCTGTGCACCTTTCTGACTCTTGATGGGTCACAGAAAGCTGAGATGAAGTGAGTGGAGATCCAGCGAGGAGGAGACCTTGCTGGAAAAACTTTGGATGGGTCTGGAGGTCACCAGTGTCTGGGAAAACACATCAGTTGGGTGCCAGCCCCCCTTGGTGGCCTGCAGGTGTAGAAGGGAGAGTCAAGGAGATTGGGAGAGGATAGAGATGTGGTGGTGCAGGGAAACACGGGTTCCACTGAAGATGCTTAATTTGTCTTTGGTAATAGATATATTTTTTAAATATCAGCTAGTTTTATGTATCAGAATGGATGAAATTACGTGATGAATTTCCTCTGTCTGGACATCGGGTGGAAAATTTTCACCCACAGCACCACGTCACTCTCTGGGTTATGCCACTGTGCATCTACAGAAGGGAAGATATTTCCAACAGCTTCATGAGGAGCTCAGACCAGAGCATCCCAAGACCCTCCAAAGCTACAAAACTGTGTATTCTGGAAAAAACTGAGCTGTATTTTTCTATACATCCACCACCCATGGCCAAAGGCAATTCAAGCAGGGCGTGCTCTGGTGAGCTGGGAGCTCTTGCAGGATGGTATTCTTCTGCAGAGACGCCCTTGGAGAAGAGATCTTTCATTAAGATTGTCATTTGCTACCGTTCCCATCCCTGCAGAGGCAGCCTCCTCCTCACAGGCAGCATCCCCGGGGAGGGAGCGCTGGTGAAATATTCATACATCAGAAGAAATTACATTTGTGAGCGTGGACTGCAAAGCGACAACTGGCTGGAGGGGCGAGCAGGGAAAAACAACAGGAGGGAGGGAGGGGAAAAAAAAGGCAGAGTGTGGGAAATGGAAGGTGAGCTGTGATTTCTCCCTGCCAAAATGCAGAGAGGAGCTTCTGCTGGGCCTCATTTTTGAGGGCATGTGGAGGGAATAGATTTTCTCCTCTATTCAGGGATGTCTAAACCGGCATTTATGTTCGTGCTTCTGTGAGACTGGAGAATAACCTTACCCAAGCATGGACAAGGGACAAAAATAACCCCTAACCACTGGCAGATCTGTGTCATGGGTTTGAATAGTTTGGGCATTTCTGCAGGTTCTACTCCAGCTTTAAAGAATGCACAAAAAAAATTTCCACATTTGGGGATTTTTGGTGAAATGGGATTGAACAGCAGGGAAAACACAAACCCAAGCCCATTTAACCCTGCATGTCAGGAGACTTCAGGCCCTCAATTGACAGGAAGCAGCTGAGTGCTTGGTGCAGTCTTTGGGTATCTCCAGCACACATCTGCAAATCTTGTACATCCTGATGGACCACTAATGCTCCACAAGCACGTTGCAAGGACTCCTTGAGAAATTTATATTCCCTCTTAAAAAACATCCATTTCATTTTCCTGTTCTCTCTGTATCTCCCCCTGGGGACTAGATTCCTTATCAAGATCCAGTGCCTAAGACCTCTAGCAATGGCAGTAACAGTGAAAACTGGAAGAATCATTGGTTTTTAATACTGTGATCATTAACATCTCCCAATTCCTGATGCAGTCTGTTGCCCACTGCTGCTTAATTTATCCAGATACCCTCTAGGTATAGGAAAGGAGACAGAGCATCCTACAGATGTTTGCTTGTGAGGATGGTTTCCCTCCCTGCATAGGAAGGATCCTCACAGCCTCCCTGTGCCCTCCTAGCTGGATCCTCACCTCCCTCGCAGGAAGCACAGGCACACTCACATGATGCAGGAGCAAGTTTTGACTATTTTAGAGTCTGAAATTTCCCTGTCGGCATGGCAACTTTCAACTCCTCACCTCTGACGGAGGCTGCTGAAAATAGAAAATCCAGAAAGCAAGCATTGTGCTCCATGCTCAGCAAGCCTGGCTCCAGCATGGCAGGCAGGGCAGGATCTGGCCTCACAGGGCCAGGGAAATGCCAGGGTTCAGGGAGATGGCCCACAGGGCCATCACCACCCACTGCTGCTGTTTGTAAAACACCACCTGAATCTTCATGATCTTTGCTGTCTAAAGGTATCCCCTCCCTATCCAGCCTTCTTAGCTCGGGGAAGCTTTGTCTCAACATTCCCAGAGTCACTGAGACTCCATCTTCCCATGTATACTGTCTCCATCTTACATATATTTTCCCCCACACCTCCAGGGCTATTCAGTACCACAGGAAGTGCCATAAGAAGAAAGGCTCCCCAACCCTCCAAGCTTCCTTTTTATTTACTTTTTTTATTTCCCCCCTTTGGAAAACCCATTAATTCTTTACACCTACTCTTTTTCCCAAACCAATTTTTCCTCCAGCTCACACATAAACAATTGTGATTGCATGGGGTCAAGTGGGCATGTGGTGTGTCTCCTCTAATCCCTGCTTAACCTAATTCATTTTCTGTCTAAGAACAAAACTCAGTGAGATTCATTCAAGAGTCTGGATTATGCCTCTCTCGGCCTACAATGCTCACACAGGATTAGGGAATAAAAAAAACCTAGGAGTTACTGGTGAGGCACTAAACCTGCAAACAACCCAAACACCTCAAAAATCTCTTTCTGTGCCTGGATTTGAGCGATGAGCCAGGATGTGCAGGAGGAGCTTGTCCACTGAAACGTCATTGCCAACACAGAGTCCAGCCCTTAGGGCTATTTTTAGGTCAGTGGGGATCTGAACCTTGCTGTCATATTTTGTGCCTGAGGGGTTTTTTTTCCCCTTATTTTCTCCTCTCTGCAACTGAAAGTTTTCTGGGGAGTTCAGCTGGATGGAGCTGGGATGTCTGGGGGGGTTTTATTTGGCTTTCATATGGGAAAAATAAAAAATCAATCTTCTGCATCAGGAAGAAGGGCTTGTTTTGTACAAACACAATCACTGCTGCTTGTTGTTGCTTCTAGGAGAGCTTGTTGACATTTTTCAATCAAAATATTTTCCACTTTCCCTCCAATTGATGTCTTCTTCTTTTCTCCCCTCCTCCTCCTCCTCCCCTTCAGTTTGGCAGGTGTTGTTTTTTTGAAAACAATTTATGCACTTTCATTCCTATGTGTTTTTGAAAGGGCAACAAACACCCAAGCATGTTTCTTTCCCTTTCTGCAGGTGGGCAGTGACTATTAACATAAATAATTTCTCTCTCTCCTGTCTTTATTTTATTTATTCCCATCCTTTTCCCCACTGCTTCCCTCCCTTCTGAACTTGCCAAAACTGCTCCAAGCAGGCAAAGGGCAAACCCCAGCACTCCTTTGGAGAGCTGGAAGCACCCCACTGAGCCAGGCAGGGTCAGTAATCTCTGCTTTCCAGGATAAAAATGGATTCACTTCACTTTTCCTTCTTAATTTGAGATTCACGGGTGCTTGACTGAGACACCTCTAACAAGGCAACTTCTCAAGAGTCTGCTGCAAGCTCCTGGCTCCAGGGGGAAGCAGGACTCAGCTGGGAGGAGAAGTTACCTCCAAGCACAGGGATGAGCTCCTGTCAGAAGCAAGCCTGGGACACTGTCCTCTGCAGCTGTTTGCACCTTTCTTGGGTATTTTGACTCTTTTAAAAGCTGCCACTGGCAATGGGGATGCCTGTAATTCACCTGACTCGCGTTTCTAAATCGCTGCTCTCAGACTCCCTTAGAGGAAATATGGATTTTCCCATTCCCAGACCAGATAGAAAACCTCGGGGTTGTGTCTCTTACAAAAAATGCTCACAAAAGAGGCAGAAAATCCCCATTTCCTAGGCAAAGCTCTTCCTGAGCTCCTCTAAGGGCACGGGAGCTGCTACAGCCTCCAAGGAATACTAGGTAGAGTGTGGGATATCAAGAAAAAGCAGTCAAGCTGGACAAGCAGGTATCTGTAGCTCATCTAAAGGACTTGCAGATAAGAGAAAAACAGCAACAGAAATTTCAAAAGCACATTAAGCAAGGAAAAAAAAAAAGTGCATTTAGTCTCGTTTCTAGGCCCGGCCAAAAAAAAAAAAAAATGAGGTGTTGGGAGTGATTTACTGAAGTGTGCTCATCCCAAACATCAGCTTTCCTGGAGCTATTGAACAGTGAAGCAAAGTTAATATACTTATGTAGTTGCCTTCATATAAATGTCTATGGTGTCATTATTAACACAGTCAATACCAGGAGCTTTATTTCTTGATTCCCCTGGGTGGGACACAAGTCCTGAGGTGCCCTGGGCATGCAGCCCATCAGCCTGGAGCTGCAGGTGGGTTCTTGCAGGACTACAAAGGGTGCCTGTGCTCCAGCTGCCCAAGCAGACAGGGTAAACACCCTCAGCCCTAACTATTATAGGAAAGAGTGAGCCCACATGTCCTGACTCACTCCCTGAGGGACACCCAGCAGAGGAGCTTGTGGTCACTCCTGCCCCACACCACTCGCCTTTGCTGTGGCTGCAGCTGGTTCACTCTGAACATTGGAGCCTCTCTGACCTCTGCTCCCAAGGGAGTGCACCCCTCCTTTCCCAAATTCACTGTTTGTCTCCTGCATCTCCCAGTTCCTCCTTCAGATGGCCCTTCCTCTCTGGCAGTGCTGGAGCTCCCTTTGGGGCAGCCCCGGGTTAGGATTAGCCCATTGCTCCCTACTGACGGTGTTCATCTTGGAGAGGTACAAACAACTCAGTGAAAATAAATAGTTAAATAGTTAAAAGTTAAATATCTAAGCTCTCTTCCTGGTTTGGAGCTCCTCAATCAGCCTCACAGCCTTACCTTGCACGATGGCCATGCAATCACAATGCTTCAAGCTTTGGCACAGGGGTAGGATAGAAATTTGTGTGTCTACAGAGGAAAGGGGGTGATCAGGATGAGGAGAAAGACTCTCCAACCCTGCAGCAGATTTGTGCCAACAAAGGATGTCTTTCCTCTGTGACACCTGCATTCCTGTTTAACTCCCCCCAGCCTCTCACCAGTCACCACCTGAAGCCCAAACCACCTCTGAGTGTTCAGGCTCTGTCTGAGGGAAGAGAAACCTGCTGTGAGAAGCCCAGATGTTGGGATAAATGGAGAAGAAACTTCCTAAAATTATTGCAAACGGGTCAGCTACTATATAATTTAGATATTGCTAATGAGAATTGCCTGGGTGGGCTGGTCAGATTACTAGGATATCCCTTCCACACCTCTCAGTTAGTCTGACTATTTAAAACCCCCTCTGTCCCCTCCCTAGCTACCCCTCGACTGCCCCTGCTGGCAGGACATCTGCCAGGGGAGGATGATAAGACAAAGAAGGCACCATAAATCACAGCTGCTAATTGCAAAGCCGTGTGTATCCGTCCTTGCCCTTTTGTGCCTTCTCCTTCAATGCACGGCTTGCCCATCCGATCCATCTCCCTGTCAGTCCTGCTCCTTCATGTCTCTCTGTGCTGCTCTCCTTTATGCTCTGGAGCACAGCCTCTGCTTCTTCATAATCAGCTTGATTCCCTGTGTCTTCGTTCTTCAGCACTCCTGGCCCCTTTGTATTTCTCTTCTTCTTCTCCTCTTTGTATTTCTCTTCTTCCTCGAGCATCATCACCATCCTCTCTTCCCTGCTTGCCTCTCTGAACAGACACACATGATGTGTTTTGCTCTTGCCATGCCTTTTCAGCCATAAACTAATTATGGTTTGTAAGCCAGAAGGTCAGCAGTAGGATCCTTATTTCCACAGCCCTCAATCCCACTATGTCAGTGCACACACAAACATGGATGAAGGTCTTTCACCAGGCCCAGCCACCAAAACCCTGTAAAACCAGTAAAAAAGGCTGGTTCTTACCACAGAAGCACTCCCTTGTCAGCATAGGCTGCTCCTAGTGCTTGAGAGAAAAGCCACGTCAGCTGCACTTTAATGTCAGAAATATTCAGGAGGTAAAACCACCAACCTGCCAACCTTTGGGTCATCTCTCCATCCTTAAAACATTAGCCAGCCTCCAGATTTCCAGGAATGGGTTTTTTTTACCACTCAGAAGAGTGTTGGGAGACTACAAGAGGCCATACTTTTACATTCAAGTGATTCAGGAAAAATATCAGATCCCAGGGAGAGAAGGAAACACCTTGGGGATTACGAGGAGCCAGTTCAGTGCTTTCCTGGGGGAAAAATAAATTGCTGGGCAAACCAAGAACTGACAGTCTCTGAGGCAGTGTTTGACTACCGGCAGAAAACTATCCTTGATATTTGCTGTCAGTGCTTTGTTCCAGCCTGAACTGCCTCCACCCAAGCAAAGTTGTTCCACAAGTTTCAAACACTGAAAAATTGTAGGGAAAACAGGGTTAAAATATTTCAGAGAACAAAGCAAACCAGGAAAGTTCTTCTGTGAGCCAAATGCCATTACTTTTTGCAGAGACTTCTGGACTGTGGGACCCCAGCATTAGCAAATCTTGTTAACAATTTGCTTGAGCATTTTTGTGAGGCACCAGAAGAATGGGTTACGTGTCTTATTGATTTAATGACAACTATTGCTGCTGGGAATTGATGCTTTCATTAGAGAAAGCAGGTTAGCAATAGACTTGTGAATGTCTGGCCAACTCAGGAGGTGGCAGGGAACAAATGGTTTCCCCCCTTGAAATAAAACTTACAGGCAAGGTGTAATGCAGGAATGCTCTGCTAACATCATGGAGCTGTAACACAGCTCTGGTTCACTGGATTAAAAAATCCCATAGTTGCTGAAACCCTCCAAAGATAATGATTAATATATCATCTCTTTTGGAAAGAACAGTGAAATGCCTGATCAAAGCTAGTACTGCTTGCTGAATATCTGCCTCTGAAACCCTGGGAATAGGACTCAGTTTCCCCCATACTAGAAATCTTTGGCTGATGATGCCACATATCTTGGATAATGATTCCTAGAAGAACATAGGCAACCTGAGGCAGAGAAGGCTTCCTCATTGGGGAAAAAAAAAGTCATAAAGGAAATCAGAATCACAGCAGAGCTGAGGTGAGAAGAGACCTCTGGAGGTCACCTGGTTCTGTATCACCTCTGAATTCCCTGTGGATGCATCCGTATTCTCCCCCTGAGGTCCTTAACGGAGATGTGGGGGGCTCCACTGTCAATCCCTGCACCATTTTCCCCCAAGTGGGCTTTGTGCCACCAGCCACAACCCTGTGGAGCCAGACATTCAGCTGCTTTTCAACCCACCCTGCCATCCCCTCCTCTGACCTGCACTTTGTCCTGGGGGATGTCACAGTGTCAAAGCCTGGCTGAAACTGAGGTGAAGAACATCCACCACTCCCACCCAGTCGCCTCCTTCGGGCTGGTTAAGCACAGTTTCCTCCTCACCTTTCCCTTTTTCTGCTGAAATAACAGCAGAGCCCAAGTGTTGGAACCCTGGGCACTGAGAATTTTACTCATTGACACATATTTACCAGGGCAGTTAATACTCCTGTGGTTTAGCTTGAAGAAATGAAGACAGAGAAAGGGAGAGGGACACAAGACTACAGATTGGGAGAGAGGAAAAGTCCTGAAAATGCCAGAAAACCTGCCAGGCATCCTTATCGCTGCCATTGGGAATAAGATTTTATTCAAGTACAATGGCAGCAAACAGTTCAAAGAAGGAAAACAAAGATGTGATTTCAAGGACCCCCTAAGAAATCCTCCTCCTAGCTATGTGAAGCTTCACCTTTTCTGATAATTTTTTAAAATCCTGCTTAGACCACTGTACTGATTACAAAATTAAGTTGCTCCTCTGAAATCAGGATGTCTACACTAAGTAACAGCCAAAGAAGCTCTAGTTCCAAATCTCACATAAGAAGCTCTTGCACCCACAAATTTCACAGGATTTTTGGGTGCTCACCACCTCCCAGGCAGGATGTGTCCTTGAATGACTGAACTGAGAAGAAAAAAAAACAAAAAAAGGGAAAAAAAAATCCTCTCAAAAGTAAAACACGCTTCTGATGCAAAATTAGCATTTGGCAGAGAAGTGACTCATGGTGACTGAGGGCTTCGTGCAGCCCTTCTCTGAAGCATCCAGAATCTTTTTCTGGCTTGTGATTCACCAGAAAATGGTAGATGAGCACATCTCGACCTAAGCAAAAACTGAGGGTGTTACAGAAGGAGATGAACGTCTCTCCTCTGCTCTCTGAAATGGCGCTGCTCGCAACTCTGTGGTGCCAGGAAGAGAGGAAACAGCATTTCCAGGGGTGGGTTAAAAGGCAGAAAGCTCCATTTACAGTGTGTTCTAAGTCTTTGGGAAGCCCCATGGTGAGCCTGTGGTGGATTCCACTTTACACAGAGCAGGATCCTGCGCGGGAGGGGGACATGTCAGCTCTTCTGAGGGCCTGATGCCTTTTATTTATTGCAGAACCCTCTTTTTTGGCACGTTTTCCTATGCTCTTGTGACCCATAGCCCCTTCCAGAGTCCAAAAATCCCATCTTCAGGCTCTTCACAAAGAGCCTTCAGGCTTCTTTGAGAAGAATCTTTGGGAGTGGGGATCAGCAAAGCACATTCTCTTAATTATTTTTTAATCCAGATGACTCCCCACAGCAAAGTCCCTGAGTCAAGCAGTCTCTTATTCCCTAGCAGAGAGAAATAAATGTTGACAATGATCTTTTTTTCTTCACATCAAGTAGGATTAAGTGCCAGCTTTTGTCATGACTCCTAAATATTCTCTCTCGGCCGAGGATTCCTTTTAGATAAATGCTCACCACAAAACAGCACCTTCCCAAGTATCCCTCATTAATTATCCCCCTGGTCAAAATTTCCAGGACCTTCCTACTGCAAAAACACGACAACACTGATGTCATGGTTTAACCTGAGCTCATCTTAAACAATCTAAATCAGGTTTTGTGGGAAAGGTAGCCAGGACTACAGAGCAATACTGAGGGTAAACACTTGAGGTGGTGGATGTTAGGTGAGCTCTGCTGGATGGCAGCATCATCCTACAGGGACTTGAGGGATCCCCGGGTGAGTGGCTGGGTGTGTCACTCCCCATGGCTCCAGAAATTCGAGTGCAAAGTCCTTTTTTGCCACTTGTGAATGCAGGCAAGGACAAATGACTTCAGGCTTTTGTGCTTCCCTTCCCCGGGCTTTCCACGAAAAGGAAGGTGAAAATTGTTTCCCTTCCTGCTGTTGCTCCAAGCAGGAGCCCTTTTCATAAGACTGCTTTGCTGTAGGATCATCCTCCTGCCCTAAGGTACCTGCTGACCCTTTTTGTCAAATGGCAAAATGCAGAAGTGATATCGGGCCAAGCCACACAGACCTGAGCACAGAACGCTGCCTGGGGGAGGCTGCTGCCTTCAGCAACAAAGGCAAAAAAAAAAGAAAAAAGGAGTAAAATTCAAATCCTGCCACTGCTTTCATGGTAATCAGGCTGGCATTATGCAGAATGATTTGTAATTTTACAGTGACAGCTATTATCTTCTGGCAGCCGCCATGACTTAAACAAATGTCTGACGTTGCAAGGGGGTGGGAGTTTGTGCCTCTGACAAAAACCTCAGCTCAGTAAGGAGCCCAAAGAAAAGGAGATGCTGCTCTGCAGCCCTCATTCCAACCCTGGCTTATGGATCATGGAATCCTTCCTTGGTGCCTGTGGCTGTACTGTGATGTCAGCCTCACCTGAAATTCCTTTGCTTTTAATATCCTCCTTTTCTTCTGGTGGAGAAGTGTCCAGGATGAGAGGAGACGCAGGGATAAAACCCTACAGCTCGAGCCAAAATGGCAGATTTTGAATAAGAAATGTCAAAGTAATATCTAACCTCTTACTTGGGCAAAAACTGTTATTTTTTTAATGCCTTCTAGATAGGCAAAGCGGGCAGCAAGTGCCTGGGTAACAAGTGATAAGTAACTCTTCTGCTGTACAAGTTCACAGGAAATTGCCTAATCTTCTTTACAACTCACAAAACAAGGGAAGCAGGATACAGAAAATGAGAAATATTCTCTTTTTTGTCTTTTCAACTGAATTTCTCAGAAATCCAAGTCCAGTGACTGGAAGAGCTTCAGCCCTGTGAGATGTCTGGTCCTGGACACTGAAGAGGATCAAACACAAAATGGGATGAGGCTCTAGAGCTGGAATGCTCCAGTTCAGGTTCACTCATAATATTAATATTTCTCTCACCATCAGGTCTTGTTCATTCAAGATACCTGGATAGCTCAGGCCCTCCCACCAACCACAAGGATACCCTGCCAATCCACAGGGATTTCCTATAGTTCTATTTTTAGAAAAAATTTAGAGTTTTGAATCAATAAAAACTCTGCTTAGGTCAGAGTTCCATCTGTGTCAAGCCTGGCTGGTTTTCAATCAATCTCTTCATTAAATTTTCATGTCTTGATAGAAAATTAGGAAAAAAAAGGCAGATTTTATTATTATTATTATTATTGTATAGGAAAAAACTTTGCCTTTCAAGCAAAGCAGCTATAACTTGTCCAAAGTTGATTCACTCTGACAGAACTTCTTTGGCTTCTGTGAATATTTTTAGTTTTTGTCTGGCTACTTTTGATGGTTTATTTAAGGTGTTGTTGGCACAAGTGGGAGATTTCTGGGAACTTTATAAAAGCTTTTAAGGTTGTTGGGGTTTTTTTGGGTTTTTTTGCTTTTATTCTGGAAGCTTTTGTGTGCCCAACAGCTGACATTCTGTTTCCAGCTCTAGTGACTCGTCCAATAAAATGTATTAATGTTCCCTAAGGCCTTGATACATTTCTGTGATGCTCAGAAAATGGGAGGGCTTGCAGTTGCCACCTCAAAGCCTCTCACCCAGTACTCTGACTGATATGTAAAAACCCCAGTGTCCTGAGGCATTTGCAATATAAAGTTGAGATTATATAATGCACCATCCCCTTCAGTCCTGATCGGGACAGATCCAAGGTCATTTCCCTGGTAACTTCAGGAGACTTTGGCACAAACCCATGGCTTCTTTTTTTTTTATAATTACAAGCCACTTTTGAAAATCTTGCCTGATACCACCAAAATTTCCTCAAGCCAAAGAGAGATGTTTCTCAAAATATTTTCCTTGCAATGCTATTTTTTTTTTTCCCCAGGAGCTCCTTCTTCAGGAGAAGGACATGAAATCCAACACATGAAATCCAAAGGGAAGTGTTGGCACAATGGTCACCCCAAGCAGAGGAACATTTCCTCCAGGTGACTCTGGCACATCTGTCTGGGATTTTGTGCCCTGTGGCCCCTTTGGTCTGAAGGCACATGAGCTTTGCCAGTTGGTAGATTAACATGAAACCAGACCCATGCAAGTAAAGCCGTTTTTATTCATTTCAAAGATGTGGCTGCTCTCCTCAGCGGGCATGGCTCCACAGCCTCTGCACTGCCCTCCTTCCCAAGCCCTGGCTGGGCCCTGGGGTCCTTTAATGTCTGAGAGCTTCCTTTCAACCTCAGATTTAGTCTTGAGAAGAGTAAACTCTTTGCAGCCTGACTGGAGCCAGCCAGGAGCAACTCCCCAGTAAACATCTTGTCCTTTGTTTTGCCCTTATCTAGGTCATTGTTTCACCTTTCCTGCTCAGTCCCACTCAAGGTGACTGAAACCACATAGAAACCATAAAATGGGCAACTCCCAGTTTCCAGGGCCCATCTTCACCCATTCTTTGGATGCTCCCCTCACCTCCTCCACCCTAATTTCCAGCACACTGAGAGCTCCTGAGATTTCTCACTTCCTCAGGGCAGTGTCTCCACCAACTCTCCCAAGGGTGGGATTTGCTGAGGTCATTCTGCACAGAGAACGTGGCCAGGTCGTCATCCCACTGTGGCATCTGCTGGGCAGTGGGGTGAACCTCAAACACCTGAACGCTGTCTCTGTCAAGAAATCAACCCCCTAAGGCTCAGTTCTGTAAGGGTGAGTATGAAAAAAAAAAAAAAAATTCAAAGAGGGTTGACTTTTATATCTCCACTCAGCTCTGTGTTTACCTCCGAACATCAGCACTCCTGGCAGGACTGTGTTACCATGTAACACACACTCCCCCTTAGATAATTACACTTAATTGCTGGTGTTGGTGGCTCAGACGTCTCTCAGGCTCCGCCAGGATTCTGCCAGGAATGTTCTGGAGCAGAGCAGGGCCACCACGTGTGGTCCAAGCTGCATCCCGAGGATACCCAGTGCCACTCGCACCCCTTCCCTGCTCCCTGGCAGCGCTGGGAAAACCAAAAATGCCCAGGATTTGTTACAGTAGGATGCAGAGGACTGCCCCAGCTTGCAGGGCAGGAGTTACCTGTGAAGTGGGAATAGCCCCTTTCATCTCAGACAATTCAGTCCCAAGGATAAAGATGTTGAGGAGCCGGCAGCAGCCGAGTTTATCACGGCTTTCAATTCAGAAGAAACAACCCGCTAATGTCTGCTCTGAGCACATGGATGTCACACAAGCCAGGGTTTTAGGAAGCATTCCTGATTTTTCCAGAATTCTCTCCTCAAGACCTCCCCATTGCCCTCTTCTGAGCTCCAGGGAGATCAGCAAGGGCTGAGGTGGGATGGTGGGGGAGCAGCAGCCAAGGAAAGGTAGGAAGGACTGGCTGGAAACCCTCACACCCAGGATGAGGAGCACTGAGTCTGGTGGGGACCTGCAACAGAAAACCCTCCCCCATCAGGAAGGGATTTGCACCTGGAGCCTTGGTTCCTGTGCTGACACTGCTTTTCTCACCTGGAAAATCCCTCCTTGAGGGAAGGACCCCATACAGCTTTATGAAAGCAGCAGTCTGACCCCAGCATGTAATTGAGGTGCCAGCTTTGAAACAGTCTCTAACACAAACATTTTGTTTATTGCTCAAATGGAGTATGAAGAGAATCACTATTTTTCTGTCTTATTTTTAAGGCCTTCACTTGTTCTTTTGTGGTTTCTGAAATGCCTAACCCTGCAGGAAGGTGAGCAAGAGCTTAGTGTTCTGCCCTTAGGGTATGAATCAGTGTGAGTGGGCACAGGATAACTCAGGGCCTGCCTGCCTGCTCACTTAAGGATGTGCTCTTTGCACAGCCCCAGAAACAGGGCTTTAGTGCCAAATAATCCTTCATTCCTGAAATCATCTACCCCAGCACTCTGAAATACCAAGAGATAAATACCAATTTCAGTGATTCCCTAAGCCACGCTCACAGAATTTGTTCACAGCATTTATCTGTGTGGTTTCAGCCAAAAATTGTTGTAATTCTTCTTCTTGGTAATTATTTGAAAAAGCCATTGCAATGTGCCACCTGCCCCTGTGCACAATGTGCCTGTCCCCTTCTTTTCTGGGCAGCTACAGGAACCAGATGCCAGGGTGAGGAAGATGATTCCCCTATGGCAAGGAACATCTGGCTTTTTTGGCAAACTCCAAAGATCTTTGTGTCAAACAACCTCTCTGGTGTCAATTCTGGTTGTATGATGAGATTGCACGTGAGCTGGCACCAAAAGCTTGCCTGTCCAGGCACCTCCTGTCTTCAGGTGACTTCTGAATGTAGGAGATTGGTTGCTTTGCCCAAAAGACCTGGTTTCCTGAAAGCTCAGCTTATTTATGCTGTCCTTGTTTCTCTGAGCTGCACCCTTTGCTAGCTCAGACTTAACCACATTTCTGCTAGGCACAGTGGCTTCTTTTTTCCTCAGAAAAGGGTTATGCACTGACCTTTCCCCTACACACCTCACTCTTTCCTTCTGTTTGTCTCACCCAACTTCAAGCAGTTCTCTGAAAAAACCCAAATGAGGAGTTTTGTCATTGTGGGTTGTCCCTGTAGCCATTGCCCCAAGAAGACAGAAGAGAAATTTCTCCCAGCAGATGTTAGTTATAGCTGGGCACCACAGTGTTCTCCAGGCCCTTCTTTCCCTTTGAATGCCCGTGGTCCTATCTCAGACAGCTTAGTGCTATGCACTGATAGGCAAGGGAGCTTAGGGATGATTTGTAATTCAAATCATCAAATTCGTAATTTGTAATTTGTTCTATGGTGATACCAGAGAAGATTTGTCCAGGCATCACTCAGGTGGTGTAGGCTATGGGGCAGGGTAGGATTCTTCAGGTCCCAGACCAGAAGAATTTTGTGGAGTCTGCATTTATGGGTATAGAGGAGCCAACAGCCACATGAGGTGCAAATGCAGTGAAGAAAATAGCCTTTGACTACTGTTATTTCTTGGCTAGCTCCAACATGCCTCCTGTCTTCCATCAAGTGCATTGAAATTATTACATTAAATTAAATAATTTCCTCCTCTTTTTTTCCCCCTTACATACACAGTGTTTTGTTTCATCTACTAACATTTGCTATTGTAGAATGTCAAATTATTGTGGTAGAGCTAAACTGCTGAGGCTTGAAGGGTTTTGCAAAAATATGGGGTTTTATATTAGACAAACATGGAGATTTTGGTTAGTCTGAGGTAGCAGCAAATGAGGCAGAAATAAAAAACCTGGAAAGTTAAGAGACTGCTCTCTCTGTTTGGTTTGCTACTTACGTAGAAAGCATTCTTGATTTTATAGGAAACTTTCTTAAACTGATGCTCTACTTTGCCAGGATCTGAAATGTAAAAATTAAAAATAATGGACTGACCTGCATCAATTATGAGACATTCACACCTTGAATGCATCTTCTTTCTATTAATAATTCTCCATTTCCCAGTAGGGATTGTGAAAAACAGGCTGCTGGGAAAACAGTCTTCCCCAGCCTGCTGATGGAAGGAGGGATGATGGACATGGTTTGGATTCCAGATCTGTTGCTCCTGGGGCACCTCTTGCCTGTTCCTTCTGCCTGCAGGAGAGGAAAGGAGTCCAAGAGCAGAACTGCCAGGCCAAAAGTCAGGGTTTTCATGAGCTTCACCCCCAAACCCACTGAGATGTTCATGCAGAAGGGTTTCTCCCTCAGGGCTTTCATTTCAGCAGCTATAGCTGAGCAAACAGAGAGGGACCACCAGGTCCCAGTCACTGCAGTGGGCAGCAGCCCCAGGAGACCAGGTTAGTTCAGAGCCAGCTCTGGAATAGCTGCTCTTGCAAAATAACCATGCATTAAGTGTCTGAGTGGAAAAACTTTAGTAAAAGGTGCATTGTGCTGCCTAAAAATAACTACCACGTCTTTGTCCAAACCACATCCCTCCAGAGGGCTCCAGTATTTAAGCACATTTGGATCTAAGAGGAATCCTAATCAGGGAGATCTGGCTGCAGATCTCTCTGAAGTCACTGGGAAGCATCTGCAGAGGCCCTGGGAGGACTTGGCTGTCACCCATGCCGAGGCACTGCAGCAGCGAGCTGGCTCTTGGAGTGGTCTCCTTTAATTGGGGTGATGGCTCACATGCAGAGGAGCAAATTAAAAATCCTGGAAGCCTGGCTCTGTGGAAAAGCTCACAGGGAAGGCTGAGGGACAGAGCTGTGGGCTCCTTTAGGTTGGAATTGGACTTTAAGGCCATTGAGTCCAACCATTAGTGCAACACAGCCAAGGCCACCACAAAACTGTGTCCCCAGGTGCCACATCCACTTCTTTTAAATACCTCCAGGGACAGTGACTCCACCACTTCCCAAGGCAGCCTATTCCAGTGCTTCCCTAGAAGCTTCTCCAGACCCTTTCTCAGCTTTATTGACCTTCTCTGGATATGCTCCAGCACCTGAATGTCTTTCTCATAGTGAGGGCTCCAAAACTGAGGACAGGATTTGAGGTGCAGCCTCATTTGTGCTGCATGAGGGGGACAATCACTGCTCTGCTCCTGCTGCCCACACCACTTGGGTGAGCAGGAGGTATCACTTGTCACCCCATCCCCTGTCCCATGGAAAAAGTTCCCCTCCAGACACCATGTATGCCTTTCCAAGAGTCCATGTTTGCCTTCCAAGTAAAGAGGATTGTCAGAATATGGTGTCTTGTCATGGGCTATCCCCAGCATACTTTGGGGACACCACAACCTGCCTGTGCCTCCAAACTCACTTCTCATCTGTCTCCCCTGTCTGCAGGATTTCTGTACCTTCCTCCCAAGTAGATGGATGAGATTTTGGATGGGAAGGGTCAAAGTCCAGCTGAACCCAACAGATCCCCTTCCTCCTTCACGCTCACCCTGCCAGGGCTGTCCTTTGTGGAGCTCAGCTTTGCTCCTTCCATGACAGCAGACATTTCAACCACTATTGTAAAAAAAATTAAATTGTCCCAAAACTCTCTCACTCCCCAAAGCTCCTCTTCTTCTTTTCCCAGCAACTTTCTTTCTTTAAATTTAAGATGGTGCTGGTCACCTTTGCTCCAAAAATACACAAAGCTGCTGCATTACTATTTTCCAAATAATTAATCTTTCCACTGGAATAACTTAAAGCCTCACGTTTCCTGTTATGTTACACAGCTGCAATTTGTAACAAGAGATCCCGAGCTGAGCTACGTGGGCAGAGGGCCAAGGACGTGGTGCTTTACCTACACAAGAGCCCTACATAAATAATCCTTCCCCTGCATGTTAAACAGTTAGGTACTGTTCAGTTCAAGAAAAAAAAAAAAAAAAAGAGATGGAAAACAAAAGGCTTTCTTTCAGTTGTCATTTCACAGTTTGGAATTAAATTTTCAGGGGTAATCTGTTTTGTTTCATAAACTTCGAGGGGTTGGGGAGGCACCTTCTCAGCTGCCAGGGACACACATGCTCAGTTCTACTACCAAGAGCTGTTTCATTGATTAATTCACATGCCACACAAATATTTTGTCTGCCATACAGCCTACAGCCTCCTCTATAAGTGGGATCTCTAGATATGCCAAGTATAAGCAGAGTAATCCTTACTTCTCTGCCCAAAACCAGGCTTGGGTGGAAATCGTGGGAGATGGCCAGGAGATAAGGGATGTCCCTGTATGGGACAGCCCTTGGAGGGCCACTGGAGCCAGGCATAAATCAGAGCCACCCTGAATGGTGAGGAAGGATGCCAGGAGCTGCACTGGTCCCCTGCCAGCTGCAGCATGGGGACAGCTCTGAGGTGAAATGAAACCTCCCTTGGCAAACCTTTCATCCCTCCTCTGCCTGGCACAACATGCAGCTCCCAACCACGCTGGAATTTGGGGGCCTGGCCTGCCCAAATCACTGAGGGTCTCTTGTCATATCCATAATAACAGCATCATATGGACTGTGGAGTAAATGCAAGGCTTAGCTGAAGTAGCAGCAGTGCTTATGGGTGTTACAAATCAGAATCATGCATTCTGCAAATGTACTTTCAGGATAACAGTGAGAAGGGCTGGGATATGGCATGAATCAGCTGTAAATTGTTGTCTAATCAAATTGAGGGAAAGGATTTCAAAGGCTTTGAGCAAAGGCACATAAGCACAGTGTGCAAGCTCACAGCTCAACCTCCCAATTTCACCCCTTAAAGATACAAGTAGGAGCTTGGCAGAAGTTTGCTGTGGGACGAGAAGGTCTGAAAGCATCTAAACCAGTTCAGCACCTAACCTCCTGTGCTGTCAGTGGGATTTTAGGCTTCATTCATTTCCAGTCCTCTAAATACACTCAAAGCACCTAACCTGTGGTTCAGGGGACTGACATGAAGGAGGTGGGATGGACTGGAGGATGAGTAAGAGCAGGTGCTGCTGCTTGCCTCCTCTGTTTGGTGAGGAGGGTCTGAGTGCACTCTAAAAATCACAGTTCACTCAGCCCAGTGAGGCAATGAGCCTGAAAAAATTACCTTGAGCATCTCCCAAATTTGAAGGACACTCCTATCTGTTTTGGGGGGGGTACCATGAGACTTCCAGGTGATGGCAGGATTTACCCCAGGTGATGGAGAAGAGCCTGGACCCATGTCAGGACCAATCCCTGCTGCCCTGCTCACATCAGACACATCAGCTGCAATAACCCTTCAAAGAGGGAAGCAAATTCAAATTAGGCAAACAGGAGAACAGCTTCCAAAAGGCATGAAAATTAGCTCGTTTCATGCTTAGAATAACCCCATTACCTCAATATCCTGAATGAATTATGCCAAACTTCCCATGCACACAAGCACACACACAAAATCCCCCTTTGGGCTACTTAACAACAGTGAGAAATTTCAGAAGCAGCAGCTCCTGAAAAGAGGGAATTTGAAACAAAAGTGTTCTTTAGAGCAGAACTACAAAGTGTGTATCATCATGCTTTGATATTTAGAATGGCAATTGTTCTTCTTATTGTGAAATATATTTCTTTTGTACCAGCAAATCCTTGGAAAAAGCTTAATCTCACACACAATTGTGCATTAGGAAAATTCTCAAATTAAGACCTCTTTGAGACACTGATCAATGCAGTGGTGAGGAAGGCCAAGAGGAAAAAAATAAGCAGCTCAGAGAGGGAAAATTATTTCCTTTCAGACAGGGATGGTTGTTTATTGTAAACAAGGATGGGAGGAGCTTTCTCTGCATTATGAGAAATGATGTTTGTGACTTAACTTCTCCTGTGTAAGACCAGAGCTGGGGGCGGGGTTGCACCCAGGAAAAGTGGCTGTAGAGGTAATTGTGCTTCAAGAGTGTTTAATATTCTGCTCACACATGGGCCCTGTCAAACTCCACGCATCTTTGTGAGTTTAAAAACCTGTTTGTGAACTCCTTTATTTCAAAGCAGAGAATAAAATACTGGACTCGTGTGAAATCTTTGCCTTTTCCTCGTGTCTGCTCTTAGTTACTTCTCCACATGTGACTAAACCACGAGTTCACTTTTTTCTTCAGAGAGATCCAAAAGATTGCCTGTCACCTGGAGATGACTTTGTGTCAGCACAAGGCTTATGAGACACCAGAGTGTCCCTAGCAGCAAATTGGGCCAACCCTGGGAACATTTCTACTCCTTCTTGCATGGAAGAGACACAAATCCAGGGTAAATCTGTATATACTTTTCCCACCACTTGCAGAAATTTGTAGTTTGGATATCTTCTCCCAAGTTTTGAAGCAGTGCGTGGTAAACCTTGGAGAAGGAATGGAAAGGACAGGATGGGAGATTATGTATGGCTGGGGAAAGGAATGTAGCAGGAAAGGTGATGAATTGGTGAAAAGAACAAGCAAGCAACGATAATGTAAAATAAACTTACAGAGACATGGAGAAGTTCCAGCAAAAGGGGAAATGTCAGGAATGCCAGGCAGCAATGTGGACAGTATATTCAGTTAAGCCACTGACACTGGTGGGAAAAGTGACAATTGCAGGGTTTAGATCTTAATCCAACAAGGGAATTTCAGCATGGGCTTATTTTTAGACATGTGAGTAATCCTCATGATTTCAGATCAGAAAGGTAGATCCCAGCTGGCGTCATCCTGTTGTCAGCATGGACCTCACTGTTAGGAAAAAAAAAAATGTTTTAGGCCTCTTTTAAGTCACATTTTATTTTTGCCTGTGAAAAAAAATATATATCCAAATTTATTCAGATTAATTAACATGGCTTGGGTGGAAAGGGAAACAGGAGAGCACATCTGAGGGTGAGCCTGGCTCAAACATTCAGTGCACAATTTATTACATTTACATTTTAGAGGAGATAATATCATGATAGTAATTTATTGATTGTTTCCATCTCCACTGTCTCCTCCTAGAAGTCAGACTAGACAGAAGTTTGATATAAAGTATTTTATTCAGTGGATTTTAGGGTGGGTTTATTTGGAGGGGGAGGCAGGATTGCTAATTCTTTCTACATCCATCCTTTTAAAAAGCTCTCAACAATAAGTGTTTTGAAGCTTTCAGACGCTGAGAAAACAGTGATGCTTGGGGTGACCTAGCTTCAAGTGAGTTGTTCCTACATGGAGATAGTCCTGCTCGCTCTCAGTGACATTTTATCACTTGCTACAAGCACTGCAGTGTCCCCTGACACAGCAAAGCCCACCTTATGTGCCACCAATCTCCAATGATACCAAAAAGATTAACCACAACCTCATCATCCCCTTTTTGTGCTGGGCTTTGTACTGCTAAACCTGCTGGCTACTGAAATATCCACAGAAAACTGCTCCTCCTCCTCCTGCCGAGGCTGCACTTAGCCAACTCCACATTGCTCCACAGCCTCACCACCTTCAGGGAATTTAGGAAATGAAGATGCCTGAAGGGGTCTCAAGCTGCTGGGTGCAGTGTGATGTCACAGAGAGATGGTTCCTCCACTGGATATTGATGTGGCATTTGTGGGCCCCACAGAGAGACTCAAATCTGGGAGAAATTATCACCTCCCTTGAAAAGGAGCACATCTCAAGGCATTGGCTGATCAGAAAGACCTGTGTCTGCTTGCCTGTGACCTGGCGTGTTCTCTTAACAAGTTGATTTTTATCTAATAGATCCATATAAGAAGAATTTGTCCTCAGGTTACTCTGCTTCTTTCCATTGGATTGATGTGAGCGACTTCAAGAATGTCCCATAATTAAAAATTTATTTTGGAAGAGGGTGGAAACTGGTGAGATTTGGCTACTCCATCCTCATCCTTTTATCAGTGACATTGTGAGTCACTGAAATTTAAGAAGTTAAGAAAAGATAAAGTGAAACTCCATTAACTCCATCATATATTTGGCTCTTCCAAATATACATCAAATTGCATCCAAGTTTGCCAAACCTTCCAAGGAGGAATTAAGAATACAAAAGAGATGGGAAAAATGACTGATATGAAGCAGGTCAGATGCCCAGAAAATATAGTGTTGTTGCAAAAAAAAAAAAAAAAAAAAAAAAAAAAAAAAAAAAAAAAAAAAAAAAAAAAAGGGGGGGGGGCAACTGGAAATAACTAATTTTAACCAATATAAAAATTCATCCCCATGATTATGCAAGCTTTTTGTACTGTCTTAGATACAAGTTCTGTGGAAGAAGTGCTTTGCCACTGCTGCTATGGGGGCTGAGAGCACGAGCTCAGGAAAGCAAGGGCCAGGTCCTCTCTCATTCTAGTCCTGAAATCTGCATTAGACAGCAATGGCCTAAAAGGACCAGGCAGGAGCAGCAGCTTTATTTTTGGGAGGGTTATCTCCAGTGGCGTGGAGTGATGGTGACATCGACGGGAAATTTGGGCTAGAGATGCTCACTAGCATCCCTCAGACTCTTGCCTTTAGTCAGCTTTGAGAGCAGCGTTTGAACCTGCAGAGGAGAAGGGGAGGCACTGAACCAGCCTGTGGAGAGCAGGAGTGAGGTGGGCGAGCAAACAGCTCAGCAGCACTTCAGAAACCCTCCCAACAGCCCAGCCAGGGGAGGGACAGCCCTCGCACCCCCATTTGCCCCAGCATTTCATAAACCCTCCCAACAGCCCAGCCAGGGGAGGCACAGCCGGGCAGCCGCAAGGGCAGCAACCAGAACACGACACTCGGGCGAGGCGAGGCGGCTGGCAGGGACGCGTGGAATCATTTCCCCCCTTTTCTCCTCGAGGCTGACTGCGGCAGGGAGCGTTCAAGGCACCCCCTCTGCGCCTCCCGGCCCCCTGTCCCGGCCCCATCGGTGCCAAGCGCAGCTGCCGGGCCGGGGCGGCCGCAGCTCCCTCCGCTGCCGCTGGCGGGCTGTGCCGAGCGGGGCCGAGAGGGCCTGCTGACGCACCCCATCGGTATTACAAGACTTCACCGGCTATTTATAGGCCCCCACCGACCGCAGAAAGCTCTTGGCCTCGCTTTTTCTCCCTCCCTCCCTGCCTCCATCCCGCCGGGCGCGGAGGGGGAGCAGGAGCAATGCTGTCAGCACAGCAGCGAGCTCCCAGTGCCGTATTCCCCAGCGCAGCACAATTTCTGCCCCTCCGATAGCGGATTCAGTCCGAGCAAATTATTTCCAGCATGCCGGCCTTTCACTCTGGTGTTCTTTCCTCCTTTTCAGCCCGGATTTCTTTCTCGTTTTGCCTTTTTTTTTTTTTTTTTTTTTTTTTTTTTTTTTTTCCTCCTCTCTGCGCAGTTTCACTTTCCAGTTCCTGGCATTGGCTTGGCTGCTCCTCAGCAGGGCTGGATACAGACCAGAGAGGGGGAGACCTCTCTATTGAGCTTGGCAGATTTCCCCAGTCCCTGTCAGGAGCTTCCCTGTGTGTCTCTCTCCAATACCCGGGCTGAGCCCTGACCCTTATTTTGGCCCACAGCATCTGGTGCTCTCCTGACTGCAGGGCCGGGCTTCAGCTCCCACATTCACCCTCTGAAGGACAGACTCGTGGTCTCCACCCTTGTCACCCACGTCTCTCCAGCCCCTGCCTTGTTCCCGTGCTGGTGGATGAGTCAGTGAGGGCTAAGCAGAGCTGTGGATGGAAATTGTACCCACACATCCACTC
The DNA here is from genome assembly GCF_965231275.1 of Zosterops lateralis. Taxonomy (NCBI): domain Eukaryota; kingdom Metazoa; phylum Chordata; class Aves; order Passeriformes; family Zosteropidae; genus Zosterops; species Zosterops lateralis. The sequence goes on from NC_139764.1 coordinate 9,752,171, forward strand.
CTGGGTCCTCCTTCGGCATGGATAACCACAGCAATAAGTTTTGAAGTGCTGTTGTTGCAAAAGCACAATCTGCTCCAGCAGCATTTGGAAACGTGAGTAAAAAGTTCAGTACACCTGGATGTGGGCAGTGAGATAAAAACAATGCCTAGTGTCCACAGCAAAGGCACTGATGGAGAAGTAAAGCCATTTATGATCACTTCAGTGAAGTGAAAAATAGAGGTCACTGGAGGTGCACATCCATTCTTTTTTTAACAAAACAATGCTGATTTTCACAGTATTTATTGTCAGAAGCATTTCTAACAGAAACGCTCCCATCTGCACACAGGCCCTCAGGTTTACAACAGAGGTAAGAGAGGACGACTGTGGGAATTAAATCTGGAGCAAGTTATTCTTCTGCTTTCTCACTGAATTAACCACTGGCTCACCTGAGAGGCTCCTGCAGCTCCATCAGCACTTCAGGGCTAAAGCAATCAAGGGGTGGGGGTGTCTCCTCAGTCTTATCTTTAAATAAATCACTTTGCGTCTTAGTTTTTCTATGGCACCCTGCTCCGTGCTTATCTCTGTGGACTTGGAGGCTCCAGGGCTCTGTCCCACTGCAGGGCAGGATGTCCAGCACCAACTCCAGGCACATCCCCAGAGGGCTGAGGCAGACAAATAACAGGGCCAGGGTTTTTCTCTTTGGAGAGGAATGGCACACTCAGCTGCAAACAGCTGGTCCCAAAGTTAATGCATTATGCTTTTCAAATTTATTATAATCTGTAGTATTTACTGTGTCCAGTTCTGGGCTCCTCAGTATAAGAGACATTGAGCTTCTGGTCCAGCTCCTGGTTCAGCAGAAACAAAGTTGATCAAGGGACTGGAGCAGCTCAGTTCTGGGGAAAGGCTGAGGGAGCTGGGGCTGTTCATCCTGGAGAAGAGACCCTGAGAGGGAACCTGCTCCATGTCTGTCAGTGCCTGCAGGGAGGGGTCACAGGAGGGACCAGGCTCTGCCCTGCGGGGCCGGGCAATGGGGCCAGAGTAAGAAACTGAGGCTCAGGAAGTTCCACACGGACATGAGGAAAAATTCATTTCTTTCCTGTGCTGTGACTGAGCACTGGGACAGATTGCCCAGAGAGGCTGTGGAGTCTCCTTCACTGGAAGTATTCCAGAAGCATCTGGACATGCTCCTGTGCCATGTGCTCTAGGACAACCCTGCCTGAGCAGGGAGTTGGGATCTGATCACTGTGGTCCTCTCCAATCTGACCTCTTCTGTGATTCTGTAGCTCATCAAAATGAAGATACAGGAAATTCATTCGAACCTGGGGATGATGCTTAACCTTTGGCCACAGAAGCAAGAGCATTCTACTTTCTCTTGACAAGCTTGTCCCTTTGTAACTTTCTGATCCAAACTAAACCTCAGTGTGAAGGAGGCTCTTGCTAAAGGTGTCTTACTAGCAGCTGTGTCATGACCAGGTCATGTGGGACTGAAAACTGGGTAAAGGAAAGGAAATTCTTATTCCTTCTATGCAGCTCCTTTAGAGGCTTCACACAATTTCATTTGCTGTGTCTGCCAAGGTGAGTGGGCTGCCAGTGGCCAAGAACAAGTTGATGGGAAGTGTCCTGGCAAAGGGAAAGCTCCCCTTCTCATCTGACCATGCTGGAAGGTGCACATTGTGGCACTGAAGAGCCATGTACCCCGTTGACCCCTCTCCTCACACCACTTCTCTGCAGAGCTGAAAGCCTACAGAACCTTTTTCAAAGGCAAATCAGTACCTACGGATTCCCCTTACCACAAACGACAGCCAGGACACTTCACCGTTGCATGCTTCTCAACTTGGAGACGCTCTAGCCCTGCCTTGAGAACTCCATGGTCACCCTGGAAATGTGGGATAAGGCAGTAAAATTTCAGGATGCCTCTGGAAGGCTGTTTTAAAAGCAGATGGGAAGCAACAGCCTGCACATGAAAATTTTGATTTATTCCTCAGTTCCTATTTCTTCAGTTTTGGAGAGGCACATTCATAAACCACTAAAGCCAATGATCTCTGCACTGACAAAGATCCAACCTTGACCTTTCTGCAGTACAATTAAAATGTAAAAGCACTTTTGCCATATGACTAAAATTGTTCCTTTTATTTACACCCCATTTTCTGCCAGCACCAGTGTGTAAGGTGATCATGACTCACAGTAAATGTCCAGTTGTTCTCCTACAATAAAATCCTGATTTTGAGGGACTTGCAACTTGAGCTGGACAAAAACCTCATAAGATGTAACTTACTCTTGAATTCAGCATCCTTGTCCAGCTTTGTTTTCTCTGATTTTTGTGTGTGAAATTTTCTCACCAAGGCTTTCCTAAAAGTAAATCTTGTTCTCATTGACCACATAAAAGCATCCCCGTTACCAGTAGCTGACCCTTGCCATTTGACAGAGGAATGTGCTTGGTTCTTTGCTATCATTTATGATTTTTTTGCCTGTGCTGCAGTTGTGCCACCCCATTCCTAAGCAGGAAAAACCACACAGGCTCTGCCTTGGATGGGCTGCAATCAGATGACAATTGGTAATTGCTGAGGTGCTGCAGGTGGCACACATGGCTGAGGAGGTTTGCACACAAACACCCAATTAGGCATTTCAGAGCTCTACATAAAAGTTCTGTTAATTTCTACAATAAATGTGAGGGGGAAAACCCCATATTTATTGCATTTCAGACCTTGGACATGAGAGTGAAGTGTTCACTACTGTATTTTAATATTTTAATATAGTAAATGTCATGTGGTTTCTGGTAGTGGAACAATACAAGCAACAAATTCATGGATTAGGCTGGAAATGTTTGTAAACCAGGCTATAAAGCTGTATGAACAGAAGCATTTACAAGATATTAGTGAAGTAATTTGAGTTTTAAAGCCATGGGAGAAGTTGGTGTTTGGCAGTGCTGTGTGGGGAGACAGACACTGGACAGCTGAAAATGTTGTAACCAACAGAACCAACACAGTGAAGAGCTGCTTACAAATGTGTATAAATTATATGATTTAGGGATAAAACATTGCAGATTTTTTTTGCCTTCAGGTAAAGGAGGACCTATTTTCTTGCAATGTGAGCTCTGGATCTTCTCTCCTGGTCATTTGCAAAGCAAAGGGATTGGGAATATGACGCTAAACTTCTGGAGAATGCACATGAGCATGATTATGTGATGGTAGTAATGACATTACATTTAAATCTCAATCTGTCAAACTGCAGAATTAAATTGTTTGTCTTGTAATAAACCCAGTATTTCTCATATAACTATTTAGAAAGATGAATGCCATTTTTAAAAAGTAAGTATATTATACTGGTATACTTTTGTTCCCAGTTCTACTTCACAGAGAAAGGATCAGAAGTCCCCAATATCTAAATGAAATGTATAAAATGGCAATTATCTCTGTTTCAGCACACAGTATTTTTATTTCTTTGCTAAATACAGATGGTTTCCAAGAATTGGTAAACTCATTGCAGCTGGACAATGTTTATAGGCCTATGGCAGAGGATGGTTTTCAATGGAATTTAAATATTGCAGGGAGTGGTTTTATATTCCAGGGCCCCAAGTTTGCTTTGTGATAGCGGTTTAGTTTCACTGTTGCTCAAGAAAGGAGCCCTCTGTTCAAGGGAGAAATGCAGAAGGTGTGAAGTGAACAAATAAAATGTTCAATTCTCCATCCCTAGCACAGCAGAGGACTAGGAATCAGCATGGCAGAAAAAGAGGCAAGACTGGATAAACAGCAGAGCTACAAATCCTGAACAAATCAGACACATAATACTGGTTTGCATTCCCAGAACATAAAGTAACACCTGGTAAGATGACTGTTTTTGAGATAAAATTCTGCTTTCCGTTTTAGAATACAATCTAAAATGGGCTTAAAAATCTTTCCATGAACATTTCTAGCCACTAATCTAATTGATGGGAATGTTTTCAAAAAGTAAACGTAGATGAAGGAAATTCACTGCTTTTATTCACTTACAAGTGAGTATTTGCAGGTTTTTAAAGGTATTCCCCCAGGTCAATAACTAACTAAACAATCATATTTTGTAAACAGCTGTGATGCAGTAAAAAATCCAGGCTCCAAGGTCTTTGTGTGAAACCATCAACAAAATAATCTCAATTACGCTCAGAAGAACAAATATTTTTAGCAGTTGTTCCCCTCAACATGGTACACACTTTCTGATGCTCCCTAGAAGATCTATTTGGAAGTGAAGTTTATGTCAGCAGGGCACCTCCATGGCAGCAAAGACTTCTGACTGCTTGGGATGTGCATGGATCAGGAGGGATCAGGCCCTCTTGCCAGACCTTAAATTGATTCAGGCTTTGAAACTTCAAACCCATGAGCTTCAGGGGAATTATTCTCTGCCCACAAGGGTGGAAGAGCTGCATCAAGCCCCTGGGACCTACCCCAGCTCCAGGCACACTGCACACCTCGAGCAGACCTGCTTGCCCGAGCTCCTTTTACTCTGGATTTTGTGGTTTGGTTCTCTCAGGTGAAGCCAAACCCATGACACACTTCCTGCAGTTTTACCCCACACATAAATTACAAGGGGAGAGCTGCTGGATCTCAGAGCTGGGACAACTATCCCTGCAGAGCTGATCCTTCTCTAAGAGGTCCTGGTTTACCTGTGAGCACTCCTGAAACAGTCTGGTAGAAAAGCTGGAACTTCTAAGCCCAGTCTGAGGAGTTGCTTAGCTCCGTTCAGCTGGAGCAAGCACAGTCCTAAACAACCAAATGTGCAAAACCCAACCCAAACCACCTCAGAGATACTCAAATTGTGTTTCACCTCTTTGTCTCTGTGTATAAACTCTTGTGCTAAGACCTGATTTTTGCAGTAAAAGCATAAAACAGCTGATAGGCTTTTGTAAGATAATAACAGAATAAAGGACTACATTGGTTTTTCACAGGCTGAAATATACAATTTTGTTTGCTTTAAAAACTTGTTCCATCAACAGACTGCTGTAAATACAGATTTTTTTTTTTTTTTCTTATTTTTACATCCACAGTAATTGAAGAGCCTCACCACCACACCATCATGTTTAGCAGGCAGGCCACATTCTCAAACTTTCCTCTGTAGCTGTGAAATCGAGACTTTAAAAGTAAAAGCCTTCATACAACTGCTTCCCTGCCAGAGCCTGGCCCTGAAAAAAACCTGCTGCATATTGGGAAAGCTGCAGTGCCGTGATGATATGAAATATTCCCTCAGCTGCTGTCTCTGGAAGTGTGTGCAAAGCCCCCGTGGAAGGCTGTGCAGGAGCACGGGATGATTGCTTCTAGGCTTTCACCAGCCAGAAACAATTGTGCCCAAACTCACGAGCTCAATTCCTCTCTCATTATTGCTGTTAAAGAAGGTACAGCTACAAAAAGACATTTGTCTGCCCTGAGATTCCCACCCTTTTCAGTTCTTTGAAGAGGTGTGTGTATATGTTTATATATATATATATATATATTTCATCTATCAGTGAATGGTGAATGCTCTGTTCATTCTGTTTGCCAAATTGCACAGGACCTGATGCAAAGCTCTCTTTAGTGTGGCCTTCAGAAGTCTCCAAGCATGAGTCAGTCTGTGCACTGCTGAAGGCTGCAGAACCCTGCAAGTATTTTAACCTCTGGCTAATGGCGGGGGGGAGGGGGGCAGGAAGATGACAGATCCTAAATTCTCTGCTTCTGCTATCAATTAAAAAATGGGAGTCACTCAAACTTATAAATGTTCTTTATAAACATCCTTCATTATTCCCAATGATTAGTTGAAAAGAAAACCTTATTACCACCTTTTTTTTTCCTTTCTTTTTTTTTTCCTTGTGACAGGATGGCTTTAATGGTTTTAGTCTCTTCTGCTTTCACATTAGAGCAATTTGTGCACTGTCCATCTTGGATTTCTTGCAAGACACTATGGCAAGGCTGGCAGAACGGGGCCTTAGATGCTAAGACACAAATCTGAGAACCTGTTTTATTTTTTTGGTGTACGATTTAACAATTCCTGCTTCAAATGAGGAACTGTGAAATCTTCTCTCCAACTCCCTTGGATTTCAATAAAAGCAAGCAGGAAGAAAACCTGCAATTACTCCCATCATTTCTAAAGTAAAAAACATGAACAAATTATTGCAGGTTACCATTTCTCAGCTCTTCAATTACTGTGGATGTGAAAATAAGAAAGAAAAATCTGTATTTGCAGCAGTCTGTTGATGGAACAAGTTTTTAAAGCAAACAAAATTGTGTTTTTTCAGCCTGTGAAAACGCCAATGTAGTATTTTATTCTGTTACCTCGTTGTCTTACAAAAGTCTATCAGCTGTTTTATGCTTTTACTGCAAAAAGCAGGTCTTAGCACGAGAGTTTATACACAAAGAGGTGAAACACAATTTGAGTATCCCATTTCCTTCACGGGGATTACAATGTTGGTGAGGCTCCAATATCTGCTGGAAACTCCTCCTGGGCATTACCTCCTCCTCGTGCCCGAAATAAATTCCTCCAATATTAATCATTTGTGATAACAGCGTGGCTTTTTTACACCACTGCCGCTGCTGCCCCTACCTGTCAATTCCCGCCCTCCCCTCAGCAGCAGGAGAGGAGGAATTGCGCTGCCGGTGCTATTGCTCTCTTTTTTTATTATTTTTTTTCCATTCACCTGGTGAAATTCTGACACCGTGCCGGCTCCTGGGATGTGCTTTGTTCTCTAAAGATCTATCAGAACTGGGAAACAACCAAGAGGCCGAGCCGTGGCACCTGTCAGAGACAGGCTGGCCCCGTTTCCCGCTCCCAGGGCCGGTATCCCGAGGGCAGCCGAGGCTCTCAGGCCCCTCCTCAAGCCTTTCCCGCCGCCAGCGGGGCCTCCCCCGCTCCCCTGGGCCAGGCCCGGCTCCGCTCTCCTTCCTCCCGCGGGAAACGACCTTGGCGGCGCCGAGGCCGGCCCCGATCCGCCCCGGCCCCCTCCCGCTCTGCGGGGGCTCCGGGCCCGGCCCTTCCCCTCCCCTCCCCGGGGTCTCGGAGGCGCCGGCCCCGCCTCGCCCGCCCAGGTTCCGCCGCCCGCGGCCGCCGCCCCCGCTCCCTGCGTGACCAGCTCCCCGCCGCGCCCCCGCGCGCTTCCCATTGGTCGTCCGCGCCGCCCATCAACCCGGCCCTCGCTGCTGATTGGCCGTCTCCCGGGCCGGCCCGCGGGGTCCCGCCCCGCGGGGCTCCCCCCGGCCCTCCCCGGCACTTGGCGGCGGAGTGTCCTCAGAAGACTCGCTGGGCCGGAGGGGCCGCTCCGCCGCCGCCGGCCGGCCCGCGCTCCCATTGGCTGATCGCCCCGTCAATCCGCCGGGCCGCGGCTCGCCGTTGGCTGCCGGGCCGGCGAGGGGCGGGGCGCTCCCCACCGCCCCCGCCCGCGCGGTGCCGCCCTGTGACCAACTCCCGTGTGTGAGTCACGGCAGCGCCGTCAATGCCGTGTGCGGGCGGGCGGCGCTGCCTGGGCTGCCCCGGCCCCCTCCCCCGGCACAGGGCTGGCGGGCCGCACTTGTCACCCTGTCACATCCTCCCCGCCGCCCGCCGACCCGCCTCGCCCTCCCCGCCAGCTCGGCCGCCGCCCGGGGCCGCCGCGGCGGCATGGGATAGATAGAGCCGGGCACGGCCGGCCGGTTCCACACTGACCTCCCCGCCGCGGGTTAAATCCCTCCCCGCCGCGCGTCCCTCCGCGCCTGCCCCGCGGGCCCGCTCCCCCGGGCGCCTCCCTCGCCGGTCCTCGCCGCGGAGCCCCCGGAGCGGGTGAGTGCCGGGCTCGGCCCTCCCGGGCGGGCCGGGGCGCGGGGCCGGGCGGGCACACACACACAGCCGCTCCCGAGCCGGGGCATTCCCCGCACGGCAGCCTGGCACTGCCCGCCCGCACTGCCAGAGAACGGGAGGGAAAAAAAGAAAAAAAGGATATATAGATATAACCCCCTGGCGCCGTTGCCAACTTCTAATGCGTGCGGTGCTGCCGGCACGATTGTAATTATAATTTTATTTTGGTTGGTTTTGGGTTTTTGGGTTTTTTTTCCCCCCGCCCTGGTCGAGGCTATGGTGATGGTTGACGCGAGGGTACCCGGGTCGGTCCGTGCCAGGCTCTGGCCGCTGTCCCTCCTGGAAAAGCGGGGAAACCACCTTTTGTATCCCAGGTGCTCCATCCTCCTCCCCACCCTGCCATCCCTGGATGTGTCCCTGGCACCTGGGCTCCACTGCCGTGGCAGGAACATGCGTCTTCGGGAAGGGGAAGCCGCTCTCCGCAGCGGGGAGTTTGGGTCTCTTGATGTGAAATGGTTATGTCTCTGTTTCAGTGCTATTGATTTTTCTCCTTCTTTTTTTTTTTTTTTTTTTTTTTCCTCCCCCTCCCCTTAATGTATTTTTAGAACGTGAGTGTGGTATACGTTCCCGTGTGCTGTAGGTACAGAACAGCCAAAATAAAACAGAGGCGTGGAAAGCCCCAGCAAATACAGCAGCGCTCCCGTGCACAGGGGGTCCAGAGCCTCAGCACTCTGCTGGGTTCATTTATTGATATTAATTGATGGGTTTTGTCATTTATATCATATGGAAGTTAATTGCTGAACTGAAGGTTTACCCAACATCACAGGGCTCCAAAATCATCTATCTCAGGCATCTTGAAAAATAAATCTACTGAACTTTTGTTAAGAGGAAAGGCCAGCATCATTCTGGGAGTCCTCCACATAAAGTTTCTCTTTCTAAAGGCAAACACCCTTGCAAATAAGTCCTAGTAAAGTATGGCTTTACTCAGTGAGTACTCAAGTGTATGCAGAAGGTCAGTGAATTTCTAGAGAAAATTAAATCTTTACTAAACCTTGCCTCGCTGTCATCTATAAATAGAGGGAAGGAAAGAAAAATAAATCAGCTGTGATATTGACATCAAATGGAAAATCAGTCATTTTCCCAAGGGGTAACTTACCCCACACAACCTGAAAACTTCTTAAATTTTGCCTTTGTGGGGAGGGGTCTGTTGGACCGGTTTAGCACCGGCGTAACTTCATCAGCAGAGCGGATTTGTATTAATGCGGGGAGCAATCAAGAAACTCACGTTTGGAGAGAGAGGCCCGTGTAGTAATGACGTGCCAAGCCGTGGTGATTCCTCCCCTCATCAGACCCAATTACACCACCCTTACTCACTGCGAGTGGCACTTCACTGCGCAAGTGCTCCCTGCGATGCTTGTGTGACTACTTGTGTACTACAGTGCCAATCCGGGTGAGCTGGAGTGGCGCTTGGCTGGGCTTTTTTTTTTTTTTTTTTTTTTTTTTTTTTTTTTTTTTTTTTGTTTTGTTTTGTTTTGTTTTTTTTTTTTTTTTCATAGCTATTTTATTCCCTTTTCCTTGAAATGACAACTTGTTGGATAACTATTTTTTTTTCCCCTCGGGCTATGAAGAAAACTTCAGAGGATTAAATGTAAATCTGCTTTGTTAAGTGACCGTACCAAAAACCCCTCCCCTGTGTAAGACTTCTGTGCTGCCAAGTGAGACGGGCAGGTAAGTTTTCTGCGTGTTTAGATTTCCTTTTGCGGCTGCCTAAAGTAGGGAAAAGATTGTTGAAAAATTAATTATCTTGTCCTGAAATTCCTCTGCGCCTGTGGGATTCCATACTTATACGCGGTGCTCAAGTTGGAGTTGTTTCCTTAATTCCCTTCTTGTCTCTGGAGCCGCCCCCACCCCCCAAACATTCACGTCGCATTGTTCGAGTGTTTGCTATTGAAATCACTGGCAGAAGAAGCATCAGGCCCTGGGCTGGTTTTCTTTAAAGCAGTTGATAATGACTTGGATGTGATGTTGTAGGAAGATAATACTATCTGGTGTGTCCATAGCTCAGATCCACTCTCTTGCTACAACCTCAGGAAAAAAAAGCTCCGAGCTAAGCAGCCTGTGGAGCAAATATGTCTTAACAAGGCAGAATTGTCTTCTGCCTTTCTGTACCTGTTTGTAAATCTCTTGGAAGTTTGTTTGATGCTCTTTCGGAACAAGACGAGATCCCTTCGTGTTTGTTTCATGTTTTCACTTCCTCGTATGACTGTGTTCATTGCTAAGCCTTTGTGTCACTGATTGAGATGTTATTGTAATTAACATTAATTATGCAAACTAGATTGTTTTTAGAGGCTCTCCAACTCCGTATTGATACTGTCAACTTGTTTGTTTGTTGAACAAAAAAAAAATCCACGCATTTCACCGTTCTCAGAGGAAACAGATTCCAAGTTAAGGTATTAATGGGAAACCGTGGCAAAATCAAGTGATATTAGCTCAAATGGCACATCGAATCTTGATGGATGTGGTGAACCGAGTATGGTTGGATCTGAAATATCCAGGGCAGGGCAAACAGGGGGAGCAGGAAAGGGGACTCTGGGTACAGTCACTCGGGGAGGGTGTTTACACTGCACAGCTCCATCACATTTTTTTCCAGATAGACAGTACTAGATCAATTGGGCCAAATCCTGCCGTCCCTAATTGAACAAAACTCTCACTAAAACATACTGGAGCTGTCTGCTTGAATTTGTTTGAGAAATGGAGAAAAATGGCAGAGTTTACTTCATTAATTATTTAGGACATTTTTTTTATTTTAGACTTGGAGAAGGTATCTTCCTTAAATTTGGTTTAGAAGGTGTTCCAGGGTTGCCTTTTTAGAAGAAAAGCTTAATAAAAATATCTTTGAAATATACACCTCTGTAGCAATGGTAGGATTTTATAATTTTTTTGCAGTGTTAATTGTGGTGACATTCACTAAAGTCTTCATGTCTGATTCTGAATCACCCTCTCGAAACCCCTCTGAGCTGTGAAGGACTTCAGAATTTCTCGCCAGAAGTCAAAGTAGTTGCAATATTGATACGTTGTATTCCTGTGTGCTCTTAGGAAGAAAAGTAACAGAGGCGAGGAGAGTTTAAATGAGATTTGGTTGTCATGATACCGCATCTGAAAATATATGCAGACTGGCAGATTATTCCCTGTCTTAAAAAAACAAGTCTAACTTCCCATTTAAATAGGCAAAATTTGGTTTGCAGTTTGCTTCGGGTAATGAAAGAGATATATTTTTTTTGTTTGTTTCTACTTTTGGTGCAGTGGTCCTCTGGAAAGTTAGAAACAGCGCCCTGGGGCTCAGCAAAGTGGAGGGTGTGTAATTATATGGGAAGGCTCCATAGCATCAGTGAATTAGCATTAGCAGCTGAGTGAGTTTGTTAAGCTGTAGAGATGGCATTATGGAGATCAATAAAAAGCTGATTTCTTTTTTTTTTTTTCTTATTGCAGATTCCATGTTAAAAGGAAAAGATGCTATTTGTTTGTCTGCCTTTCACGCAGGCTTGCCAAACCATTAGTTGATTTGGAAAGGCAGGGTTTTTTTCAGTTCCGGCAATCAGTAGTGCAGGTTTGTTTTGTTTTGCTTTTTTAAAAAACTCTTAAAAATCTTTATTTATTAGGTTGTCTTCCAGAAATCACACTAACATCCTGGCCTGCAAGCGGCTTCACGTGTGTCTGTCTGTCAGGAGAGGCAAAAGGGAAGATCACTTATTTTTCTCATGACGTGTTGGTGCGGCATTGTTTGTTGTAGCTCAAATGCTCAATGTTCCTGATATTCCTGTTTCTGATTTAAATTAAATTCTCCCAAGGATTTGGAGGATACTGAAATCCACATTCAGAATAAAAGAGAAATAGTGACCTTAACTGTTTTCAGAGGTGTGAGTCAGGAGGAATAATATTGGGCACTGTAAGATGTGAAATATGCATTGGCCTTTATTTCTTTGTCTCAAAGCTTCTCCTGTTTTTATACCAGAGAGACAAGTATCCAGATCATTCATCACACTGAGCTCTCACAGAGACATGACAGACCAACAGCCTTATGCTGCACACTGTGGAACGTGCACGATGCATTAGGTTCTGATGATCTATATAAAACATTTTAATTGGGAGGAGCTGCAAATGGGGAACGGCTGTCTTCTAATCTGAGGGCTTTGCTTTTCCTTCTCCTCTTCCCGATTGAAACCGAACTTAAATTCACCCTCAAATGATTCTGTTTCAATGTAGCTGTGTGCTGTGACTCTTGATGGAATGATTTATTCACTCTAAGGTAAATTTTGGGGAACCCCTCTCTGCCTTTGTGGTGGGTGCTGATTGGGTGGACTTTGTGGGACTGAGAAGATCCAACCCCGCGGATTCCTTCCTTCTGCTCTATGGCATGTGAGCAGCCTGTGTAACGGAGCTTGAGTGTCATGAGGCTTGTGGAGCATGTTCTTGTGTGAAGAGAAACAGTCCCAAATGCTGGGGGTGTGATGCAGACAACACTAAAGGTCGGCAACTTGGGAAATTCGTGCTGTGGTTCACGTTGACATTTCAGAGGGAATTTTGATGGAGGTGTGGTCCCAGTGAAGGGACTGGGTCCAGCCACACAGATAAAACAGCAGCCTTACTCTTATCTCTTTGGTAACCCAAACCTGTTTGCTGCTCAACTGGCAAAATTATGTTTATAGTATCCCTATGCTTTGTTTCTGCTAATCTCTAATTAAGTAGATCCAGGGAAGGCCAGCATGGTGCTTTTAGTGCTCAGCTACAGCTTAGAAATGACACTGTGCTTTCTAATGATTGCAAGCAGGTGAAGTGACAGGAGGGGCAGAGATATTGGAGTAATGTGATCTGCAATTAAATTCCTGATTCTCTAAAATATTTACCCAGAGCTGAAGTGATCCACAGTACTTCATATCTGGCATTGGCCATGGGTGTCCAGTTAAAAAGCAGAGAACTACAGGGGGGAGGGAAAGAAAAAAGGATAAAGAGATCTTAGCTGAACCAGAACAAAACCTCTTGGGCTCCTACCATTTAAAATAGGGAGGAATCCCTAGAAACAACGAAGGTAAAGTCTCTCAAAACTGCAAAATTACTGTAGTGATTGTGACTCTGAAAAAGCAGGTTCTAGATAGAGGAGGAATTGTAGTTGCTCTGTGGTCTTGTCATAGCCTTGCTAATGTGGTTAAAGCATTAGTTCTGGAAACAAGTGCATTGAGAGCTTGGAGTCTGTCTTAAAAATGTACAAGTCTATATTCATGTATTTTCTGTGGGGCAAAATAAAATACTGCTTGTTGGATCACCCAATTTCAGTATTGTTATTAAAAAAAAGAAACACACCCTGTTTTCCACCTGTCAGATGAAGTCAGATATTCCTCTGGATGCCTTTTTTTTTTTTTTTTTTTTTTTTTTTTTTTTTGTTATTGCCCCTTTTAAGAACCTTTTCATAATCTGCTTTCCTCCTTTCTGTCCTGCTGAATTCCTTTTTTTGTTGTTGTTTTATTCCTTCCACTTCTTTCCAGATATTTTTTTTTTATTTGTTATTGTACCTTCTCACCTTAATCAACTACTAATGTTGCTGCTTGCCTATAGAATCACAAGGTCCATGTTGAAGTGTGTCATGCCAATAATATTTAGTGTCCTCTGTCCTTGGCAAGGAAAAGGTTTTACCACTGCTGACCTGTAGTCCTGTGGAAAATGTGAAGGGAGAGCCTGTTGGAGGTGTGACTTGGATTGGTGCAGTCATCTAGAAGGAGTCAGGCCCACAGCCAGAAATTATACCCAGGTGTCATCAGTTTTCAGACACCTGCCCTGTGCTGTAGGAAAGCAGGTTTTTTGCTTCTTCTGTCCTTTGCAGAGCTCACTTTTTTTTTTTTTTTTTTTTTTTAAGATTTGTTTTTCTGCTTCTCTTTATTTGGCTGTCTTGTCCGGTTTTGTCTTTTCTTCTCTGTAATATGTAATAGCTAATAATGACCTCTCAAACTGCATCACAGGGGTGTTAATGCTGGTGTGTTTTCCTTCATCCTGTCCAGAATATTTGGCTGTTGCCAAAGAAATTGAGGTCAGAATGGGGGGTCCACCAAAGGGTATGTGTGTACATATGTGTTGAAGATACCAAAATACTGTTAAAAGAAAATCAAACAATATTTGTAAAGTTAAAAAAGCTAATACTTGTTTTGAGGTGCAGTGTGAGAACTAAGGTATAAAATAAGATGGGCAAAGATGCAGCTTTTTTCAGAGAACCTTTAAACTGTTAAACCTTTTCAAAGGAACACATCAGTTCTTTGCTGAACCTGCTCAACTGAAGGAAGATGAGCAGTCCTTTTCATGATAGGGAACAAATCTTATGGTAAACCTTCAAAGCAGAGCTGAAGTCTTTAGGCCTGGTGGTGGTGATGATTGTTTCCTGATGTCAAGTGAAGGAAATAGTGGCAGATATGCAGTGGGAAAATGCCCAGGAACAGGCATTCAGCCAATCCAAGGAGGCTGTTCTAACTGTCCTTTGATTTGGAATATTTTTAATTTATTCTGTTCTCAGATATTTCAGTGCAAATTCTAGAAAAGGCAGTTTCTGTCTTTTGAGATTGGCAGATTTTTGTATCATGACTATCTTGAAAAATCCAAAAGAGGGAGGAGGTAAAAAAGTAAATCTCAGATACAGTTTTCTTCTGTCCCTCCTGCCATGTTCAAAATGATATCTCATCTTGTTCTTATCCTTGTTCAGAATAAAAGCTGTGATAATCCATTTCCTTTGCTGTGATAATCCCTTGCCCAAATGTCCTGGTAGCATAATTTGATTGTGGTGCTTGGACAGCTATCATATCACTCCTACAAAGCAACAGTAATAGTTGTTACAAACAACAATATAATCCAAGAAATCCAGAGTTAAAGTGCTTACAGCAGAGACTAATTGCGTGCTAGAGAGCATTACTGTATCTTCCTGATTGATGTCTCTCATTGGCCAAGACAGACTTGTAGATGAGTTCTTAACATATTATTTAACAAGATGGCAGTGCTCTGTGTTTAAATTGCTTGTTGTTGTGGGGTTTTTTTATTGCCCCTCTCTAGTGTGGGGTTCAGAACCTCCTTATTACTTTTATGAGAAAGCCACAGATCCAGATTCCTTCTGGAACTGTTGCAGCGTGAAGAAACAAAGTGTAGGGATTTTTTTCAAGAGCTACTAAAGTAGCCTGTGCTCCTTGCCCAAGAAAAGTTAACAATCCTTATAATTTCTGGGCCTTTTGTGTGTTTTTTGTTTTATTTTTTATTTTTCTTTGCCTTTTTTTCATACTTGAACCCTGATTCTGAAGGAGCTGGAGCAATTACCCAGCCTATCTTACATCTTCCCATTCAGAGGAGGATGGAGTGGGAAAGAAGGTCTGCATTAGACTTCAGATATTCTCTCCAGCCGCTTTGCCACCTCTAAGTCACACTATTTCAACCTGAAAAACAGCAGAGGAAAAAATCCTGCTTGAACAGTTTTTCCTGTCTTTAATGAGAGATTTTTACAAAGAGAGGAAATAGTGTAGGTGAATGCATCTAGCACCCTTTAGGAAAGGGTCATCACCACAGGGATGATGCTGACAAAGGATACCAAATCCTCCCAGACCTGTACCAGGTTCTTTGGAAGGCTCGTGAAATAAAGAAGCTGTATAGCCAGTGTGCATGTGTATTTCTGAAGGTTATGCTGGATTTCTGCCATGCCACAAACCCTGATTAGAATAATTTATAATAAAAAGTGAGGCATGGATTCCAGAAATGGATAATGTGATGGAGGAAAGAGGGAGGTGAATAGCAGAGAAAGCAAATCTGAAGGTTTTCCTGGTCCATAGGAAGAAGACACAGTCCTAATTTTTGATGCCAGAAATGACTATTATATGGTTGGCTTAATACACATCCTGTGCACTGCTGTTTGCTTGTTTATTTGCAGTAGGACTCGGGGATATTTCAGGTACTTTCCAGGTGCTTACAGATGATTTCTGCTCCAAGGACTTCACAAGTCAGAGAGGCCAGAAGTAAATGGGTGGGAATTGAGTGCTGAGGAGCAGAGTGAGATTCACAGGATACAGGGGCCTTGAGAGCAGTGCAAGTGTGTGGCAGAGCTGCTGTGCAGGTGGGATGGGGAGGAGGATACCTGTGGTGGCCTCCAGGAAAGAAACAGGCACTTGGTGTGTCTGGAAAGAAAATACATCCTTTTGCTTTTCTTCCACATTGCAAGTCAGTCCGTGGTCAGTTTAGAGCTCCCAACTCCTGATCTCTCTCTCTTGGATCCTTTCCCCAAATTTGTGATGGTGTGATATGTCAGTGGAGTTATTCTGCTGTGTGTTCTGTGCAGAGAAATGCTGTGAGAATGGGAGAGCAGGGGGATGAGGCACATGAGGTGTGTGCATGCAACATGGCCAGAGAGAAGTAGCACTGGGGTTTTGTACAAACATTCTTTGGGGCACGAGGTGTCACTGACTTCAGTTCAATTTTTTTTTGCTGTGATTAAGACCCTGAGCATGCCTGTAATGCAAAACAGAAAACATAAAGAAAATGTTTTCTCTTCAGCCATCATTCTAGCATGCTTATGTGTGTATGAATCATTCCTCCTCCATCTGGAAGGATGAGATGCAGAGCTCTTTTCTAAGGAGATATCTAAAGTACATCCTCATAGCAGCCAGCAATTGGCATGACAAAAGGGTTATAGCAAGTGGCTGGCACTTTTCCCATCCATCTTGCCACTGGAAACATAATGCTTTTGCAATGTGCTTGTTCCTCAGGCACCAGTGTGCAGAGCCAGTCCTTGGGACATGCTAACGGAGCCGTTGCGTGTTGTTTGCTTTTGTTTGTGGCACCTCCTCAGCAGCCCAAAAGCTGGTAGGAGGGAATGACACTGATAAACTGTTTTCCTTGATTTAAGCATGACGGGGTGTGGATGGGAACAGTGGGGTACCCGTGGAACATCCCCAGGTGTGGGAAGATGGGCAGCAAGGCATCTGGCGCTGTGACATCAAGTGTGGGGGAAGACTTTGTTTTGCTTCTAACCTTGTATGCTTTACACAGAACAAGGAAAGATACAGTAGTATTGAGTGCACAGGGAATAAGGTCTGATTTTTAAAAATGTCATCTGTTGTTCATGTGAACTATCTTGGATGCATTTTGTCTTTCACTTGATTGGCAAGAAGGCCAAGGCCCTGAATCAGTTAACTTAGTCTTAAGCGTTCCTGTGATGTCAAGAAAGGGTTCTATTGCACCTTTTTTTTGGTAGAGGAGTGTTTAATGTGGTGTCAGAATAGGCAGTAGAAAGAAGGGCCCCTTTATCTCAGTGCTCTGCTTTAACAATTCTTTGTTACCTTTCTCTTTTGCTGCCCATGACTGGGAATGTCCTTGTCTCGCAGGCAGTGGCCACCTTTGTATGTAGTTCAAACCTAAATGTAGAAACTGGGTGTTCTGCTGAAGCTCCTTGGGCCACTCTTGATGCTCACCAAATGCATGCCCATGGGATTGGACATGTCTTTGCTGCTTCCTTCTTTTGAAGGGTGGTTGGAGATGAGGCAGAGGAAAATCCAGGATTCATTGCCTGCCCTCCAGGGTCTTTGGTGCAGTTATGAGCTTGAGTTTTGGACCAGTTCTCAGAGCTGGGACCAGTGGCTTTTCCTCCCTGGGGAATGCCTGTGCAGACAGGAGGGGCCTTTCAGCCCCCCATTCCTGCTCTGCTTTTTAACCAGTGTCTGTTCAGCGAGGGAGGCTCATTTCTGCTGCGGGAGCTGGGGCTCATCTCTCCACCTCACACTGGATAGTCTGGAGGTTTGGGGCACTGCTCCTGCAAGACCTCAGCTGATTTGGATCACAGTGGGAATGGCAGGGGGGAAATCCCTTACTGGAGAGTGCCAAGTCCTGCTCTGCAGCATGAAGAATGCAGGCTGCTTAGTGCCTTGTATATGAAGCACTTCAGCTTTTTGAAGGACAGATTTTTGTGATGGATGGAGAAACCTCCTTTCTGCTTCTTTGCAAAGGGTGGGTTCAAGATGCAGCCCTGTTGTTGGCATCTCTTATAAGTTGACTCTACATAGTGACATGCTGACCTCAGGAGTTCAAAGTACTGTCCTGCTCCTTGGGATACTTTGGGTTTGGGGTAGAGGGAGATGGCTGGGTCTATAGGCTTTCTGCAGCGGGGCTCCCCTTTGGAGGTGAGAACAGCTGTGCCCCTTTCCTATGGAGCTGTTGTGACTGCAGGCAGTGACTGTGAAACCCTCTGGTGCCACTGAAGCTGAACACTGTGTATCTGTCTGCTGCCTCCCAAAGTGTTTTTGGGGGGCTGCTCTGCATCTGGGCTGTGAAATGTTGTCCTAGAAAACCACTCTGCCCTGGAGAGTGAAATACTCTTGTGTATTATGGCACAATGTTGGACTCTGGATCAGGAGAGAGCTTTCCTTTGACTATGTCTCAAGCTTCTGTGTGTATCTTTTTTCTGATACACGATAGCCCAGAGAAGACCCTTCAGGCAGGGGTGCTTTGTTACTTTCTCTAGATTCATAATTGCTGTTTATACTACAGTGCAATAAAAACAATTACCATTTTTTGGCTTATTTCAGGGTGTGCGCTTGCATGTGAAAAAGATTGGATATGTTAACTCTGTCATCTTTCTTACCTGTGTCTGAGATAATATCTGATTATGATCTTTCCTGATACATAACAGCCTTGGAAAGGAAATTACACTCCTGATACTTTCGGAAACATTTCAGTAGCTTGACTTCAGTATGCAGTACAGTGGTAACAGGGATGAGGGGTGTTACATTCAGTCTCTTGAAAACTGGCTTTTGGATCCTGCAGAACACTGGCAGCAGGTGGAGGATGTTCACATTGCACACTTCACCTGCAGTGTCCACTTGGAACATGCGCCATGTGTATAAATTCAGTTTTGCTTTTCTCTGTGTCGTGGTCAGAGTTTACAGTCTGGGGACCCCTGAGGCAGAAGAATTGCTCTGCCATGTGTGTATGACTACACTCAGCAGGTGTAGCTTGTCCTGCAAAGTGCTGGGTATTTTCTAGCCCGAGTCAGCTGTGGGTATTTCCACTTGTTGAGAGGCTGAAGACCAGGTTCCCATGACCTAAGTTGTGCCTAGGGCTCTGTGCTTGAAGGCCAGGAGTCAAGATGGAAGGAAATAAAAGGTAAAGTGACTTAGGTGCAATTTAGGACTTGTGAATCTGGGTCCTCTTCTCCTGAAATACCAGTGTGCCAGAAGCATCTGCTGTAGGGAGCTGCTAGGAACAGGCCAGGCCAGTGACCATATTTCACTTTCTAAAGTATTTCTAAACATCCCAGACTAGACTTTGCACCTTTAACCAATTTGAAATCTCTATGCAATCCCTTCAATGTTAGGCAGAGCAAAGAATCTGATCCAAGCAGCACTGCTTATTACTGAAAAGGTCCTGACATCTCACTTCACCCTCTGGAGAGTAACTGGAGGGGTGGGGAGAGGCCTGGAGCTGTGCTAGTACGTGTTGTTTTCTGCCTCTGGGGATTTTTGTTGTTGTGCATTCTCCTGTTTTTCCATCTCACACAAAATCCAAAAGCTTGTGTTGCAGCTGTGGCCCAGAAGGAGTAGTCAGTGCTCTGTTACCCATCAGCATCAGACAGACCTGGTGATGAACGAGGGGAATTTTGGGCTCTTGGACAGGACAGGGATGCTGAGGTTGCTTTGCAGCCTTTGGGCTGTGGGGGACTGAGCCCTCTCAGGTTTACTTGTGGCCACAAAGATCTCACTCACAGTGATCTCTCACTGTGTTGGCCCTGGTAATCTCTGACTATCAGTCATCCTCTTCTCGTTTGGAAGAACTTTGACTTAATGAGAGATACATCAACTTGAGTAATTTCTATTTGAAGATATTAAACTCTGTGAATACTGAAGAATATCGTAGCCTAAGCTTTGGAGCACTTCTGAGTGTGATGCAGAGCTGTTCTTGGAATGATTTGTTTCAACTATAGGGCCAGTTTAAATAGAACTATTTAAGTTTATGTTGCTGTTCATCATACATCAAAAAGTGAAGTTCAGTGAATAATGAGTTACCACGGGGCACCACAATGAGATGAGAAGTCATCATAGCTTTGCAATAAATGGCAATGTCATTAAAAGAAAAAAAAAAAAAAAGACTTTTTGTCTATAAGCCTAATTGGAAAAGCTAGAAGTCTTGAGTGAAGATTTTTAGCATGCTGACCAACTGAAATATATTGTAATAACAGCAAATTTATGTGTGCAGAGGGTGTCCAAGGTTTTGATTGCTGCATGAGACACATGGCTTTGGGGTATTTTCCTGTGTATGCCTTTTGTGTAGGTAAGTGACAGTACCTGACTTCTGGCCCTGGAGGGAAAATGTACTACCTTATTACTGAGCAGCTTTCCAAGATGCACTAGTTGTCATTAAAACTCAGCAGTAGACCACAGAGCTGTGTTTGGCAGGTGGGGATTTTATTTTCCCTAAACTTTTAATGACAATGACTTGCAGTTATGTCATGCTGTAGTTTTAAAGTGTGCAAGGCAGTTTGGCTCATTTACGTTCTCATTCAGGTTTCTAATGTGCACACAGAATCAGCTGCTTTCTGGGATTGCTGATCATATGGAATATGGTGAGGATGACCAGCCCTTGGTGTGTACAGGGACATCAGGCACTCCCTCTTTTCACTGAGTTTTTGCAGCAAAGCCACGGTGCTCAGATTTCCCTGTCTGCAGAATGTGGCTCCACCCTGCAGTTTATAAAACATCTTAAATAAAAAACTTTAAGAGGGATGATGTGCAAGATCCATGTCACTTTTCTTCCCTTTGTGGTGCTTATTTTAAGTTATTGCTTTTAGCAAGTGGAATCATTGTACCGCAGTGGTCTCGGGGATAGTTAGCAGGACACCACGATCTGCCCATCTGCAGCAGCTCTGCTGGAAAAGGTCTCATCTGCAGGAGCCCTTGTTTGCACTTAAGGATGAAATGCAATTGAGCATCTGGTGAAGTCTGCTCGATGGTAGAAATTAACTATAAATATATACCTGGGGATTTTTTAATCATTAGTCTTAAATCGATTATTTCCTAGCAGTTGTAGGACTCCAAAGAACTGCTTTTTCTTCTGTAGGAAAAATATCCATTTGGTGGGCAAATACAATGCTACAGGTAAGATACGGCAACAGTAATGCATGAAGATCAGTGTGAGGAAAAAGACAACTTCCTGTTCTGTGGTGTTCCTGATTTTTTTCCCCCTTAATTACATGGAGTTGGAAGAGTGAGCTGGTAGGATATGAA
This sequence comes from Zosterops lateralis, assembly GCF_965231275.1. Lineage (NCBI taxonomy): Eukaryota > Metazoa > Chordata > Aves > Passeriformes > Zosteropidae > Zosterops > Zosterops lateralis. Next base: position 9,773,206 of record NC_139764.1, read on the forward strand.
TGTTGCCATCCAATAATAAGAGTTGTGGTCATGGGTGCCATGCAAGCATGAAGCTTCAAGAGACTATGATGTGTTTTGGGGGACAGACCAGGAATAATTCAGGCCTGCATATGGTTTTCTCTGCTAGAAAGGTAAGCTAAGGGAATGTCTGCAAAACTAGTGCCCAAAGCTGGAGTTGTGCTCCCTATTCCAGTTAAACCAATGTGTAAACAAACCTGTTCACTTGATGTTCCCATTAATTTGGACTGCTTACCTTTCCAGTTTTTCTAGCTTGTGATTTGAGCAGAATGAGCCAGTAGGGAAAAATGACAGTCTGAAACTGGCTTGGCTTGTCTCTGGCTCTCCCCAGAAAGCCAGTTCCTTTTCTACCACCAAAACAGGGCCTGGCTCCATAGCTATTGTTTAGGACACCTGAGACACCAAGATCATCTGCCACTGCCTAGAAAAGGACAGCAAGGAAAAACTTCCAATCCTTTGCCAGCCCCTTCTGCATCTTCCTACCTGCTAAGGCCTACTGTACAAAAGGTGTAGCAGCTGTGGCTTGAAAATCCCTGGGGCTTTCCCCTCCCCCTGGGGTATTTTGCTGTGTCCAGCCCTGGCACCTTTACAGGCACAGGCAGCAGAAGCCATGCATGGGGCCAGTGTCACATCTGTGCTGAGCATCAGCTCAGATCTGCTCTGCCTGTGCCTCCTTCCAGCACAGCCACACTGTGCAAAGCAGGCTGCCCTCTGGGAAGACAAGTTGTGGCATTTTTCTGACTTGATGCCCTTGAGCTTCTTGTCCCTGAAGAAGGGAATACCATGAGGAAGCCTTTCCTTTTTAATGGGGAACCAAAACTTGGGTTACTGAGGGCTCTCTGGGACCAACTGAAGTAGGTTTTCCCACTGTGTGTGTGAGGGGGAATGGCAAGGAGGAGACTGGATACTTGGTACAGCATTTAATTTGATTGTGTAACTCCAGTGCATCATGGTCATGACGTGTGTTTCTGACCTCACCAAGAGCCACTGAAGGTGCAAAGCCTCTCCATGTCCTCTCTGTTCCAGGAAGTCAAGACAAGCTTCTGGCTAAGCAGCCTTCAACTCCACAGAGTCCCTTTGGTGTTTTGATGCCTGTGGAAAGAATAGTTGGCAGTAGAAGTAATTTTCTGGCTTTTGTTGCTGATTGTGACAAAAAGTCAGCTTTCTTGACCTGCAATGATGCCAAGGCTGTGCGCAGGCTGGAGACTGGGGCCAGTGGTCTTTCCCTGGTGCCTTGGGTCTTTGGAAAGAGATGTTATTGGTATTAAAGTAGACCTTAACCTTCCATGGGATCTGGTTGAATTCAGAGGTCTGCAGCTGAGATCTGAGGGCTGCCTTCTGGTCAGACTCACTTCACCATCAATTTTTATATGGCTCTGCATGGGGCAGTAGTAGAGATTGATGTTCTGTATTCTCACACATCACTCCATGCTTTGGTATGCTGCCTGTGTATCAGTGGATACAGCTGCAATGCTACCCAAAGTGTTTCCTTTTTTCCCTTGATATTGCTAGAAGCCATTCTCAAGTATGTTTTGCCAGACAAAATAAAATGAAACCTGTGAATTTCAAACCCCAAGTTTTACTGTGGGCTCCACTGGGAGAAGTGAAGTAGATTGCAAACTCCCAGAAAGTTGTTTGAATGCTCTGTGAGGAATACCACCAGAGAAAGGGATATTCTTGCTTCTTTAGAGAGAGCAAGAGATCAGCTGAGACCATTTTCTCTAGCCTTACGTAGCAGAGTAAAAATAATTCATGGGAATTTTATTTTTGACTAGTTAGCAGGTTGAGGAGTAGCAATAAAAGTTATCAGAGCCGTGATTAACTTTGTTGCTTTTGATCTTGTGGCTGTATCAAAAATGAGGATTGGTTTGACCTGAAACATGAAATATTTCTTTTGCTAACATGAAAAATTTAGATTTTGGCTAATCCTAAACGCAAGTATTTTGAATTGTCTAAAGTCGTTTAGGTTAAAGAGTGACTCTGAAAAGAGTGATAGGTTAAAGAGTGAACTAGAAACAATTTTCTAGTTTCAGGGAAACTATAATCCTTATGGCTCTTCACTGAATTCAAATTGATTTCAGTCCTCTTGAATCCTTGTTTTGCTGAAGATAACATGGGACAGGGAAAGGGAGCTGCAGTCTCCCTACAGTGTCTCCTGTATCATGAGAATGGAATCACTTCAGCTCCCTTTTTTCAAAGCAGTGCTGCACACATCTCTGTGATAGTCCTCCAGACCAAAAAAAACTTCCCAGCATTGATAACAGACAGACAAAACTGAGAGTCTGTCACAGTGAGAAACAGAGCTTTTTTTTTTTTTCCAAAGAGCAGTGTGCATGTAGAAGGCAAGTGAAAATTATTCCCTAATGACAAAGCAGTAAAATTGCTGAAGAGCACAGCTAAACAAAGGTCAAACTGCAGTCTGAATGGAGACAGAGGCTAAACCTATTTGCAATACATACAGAGTGCAGTGTGAAATGTAGGTAACCAGCCCAAGGAATATTACCATGCATAGATAATATGTATATGTGTAGATAATATGTGCAATTGTACTTTCTGAAGCCTGTTCATCAGAACAGATTGCAAAGCAGGGAATGCACACAGGAGTTCAAAAAGATGTAGCTTCAAAACATAATACCAAGGTCACCACAGAAACAGCTTTTTTTTTTTTTTCAAGAACACAAGAAGCATGTCAAGGAAGAGTGGACTAAGGAAGTTGTGTGAGATACTGATACAGGTCCTTGCATTCCAACAGTGTCTGTATGATCCATGCTGCATCCTCCTTTTCCCTGAGATATAAAGGAAAAGGTGAAAGTGTTAAAGTAAGGGTTGACAATTCAATGTAGTTATCAACCAAGTTATTCACATTTGGTTCTGGTGTGCAGAAATAAATGCTACTTTGAACTGTTGTCTGTATACAGGAGGTCTAGATGAGGCCACCTTGAGAGTGTGGTTACATGGGGAAGGTACAGAAATGAAGAGGCTTCCAAAAGAGGAAATTGTGTCTAGACTTCAAAATGCCAGTTCTCAGTTTTGTTTTAGGTGGTGATATCCTGTCTGGTATCTTTGAGGAGAAATAATTGAGAGGAAACAGTCAGTGACATGTAAGGAGGTGCTATGTATCATTTCAGAGTAAAAGTTCCTAAACTTTTATTTTGAAAATTGTCACCAACCTGCAAAATCTGTCACTCTAGAAAGGCAATATGTGTTTTATTGTCTGATAGAGTATCAATTTAATACCACTGGCCAGCAGTGATGGAAAGTGTTCTTGTGAAGACTGTCTGCAAAGTCTCAACTAACTTGCATGGTGTAGTCATTGTGCCTTCTTCATAAATTTTTATGTTAAAGGTTAAATATTTTGGTTTCTTTCATGTTTTAGCTGGATTCTCAGCTTGGCGTTTTTATAGATAATTTGATAAATGTAAGTAAAATATAGAACATTGACCTACAGAGTAAGGTTCACTGCTTCTGATAGATCCTTATTTTTGATTCAAATTAAGTTTCCCAACTTTTGCGTATTTTTTATGGGTACTGTAATTCTGATGTTGAGAGGGGGGATCACAAGCTCAGTACTTCCCTAAACGAAGAGGAAAACAGTTATTTATGTTGTTTGTGGTTAACCTACAGAGCAGTATTAATGCTCTGTAAAACCTCTTCACGTAATTCACTTAATAGAAACTTTTGAAAAATTATTTAAACTTGAAAGAAAAGTTTCATGGGAAGAGAGGACTAGATGGAGTTAAAATCAGGAGGGTGAGTTGGTGTGTAGATGAAAATCCTTTTCTAATACATTAATGAGAAGTAAGAAGGCAGAGGACTGCGTATTTAGGTGCTGAGGGGAAGAAGCCATTAAGTGGAACCAAAAATCTTCAGTACAATTAATTCTTTCACTCAGGTGACAGTGGCAGTCCACGCTTTGGTGCAAATACTGGAAACTTCACCTGAGGTGCCAATAATTGCTTTTAGTATTCCTCAAATCCAAGTATGCTGGAGTGTTTTCCCAGCCAGAAATGACAGTGTAATACTTAAAACTTGAAATGGAACCTTACAGCCATCGAGATAATTATATTTGTACCATATAAAAGTTGTGCTTGAAAGCAGGATTTGATGCCATTGTTTAAAATGTGTTCCTTTACAGAGAATAATGTAAATGAACAAAAGTTATGAAAAGGTCACACATGGTTGGATTTCTTGTTTGTTTTGTTTGTTTGGGGGAGTTTTTTGTTTTTCCTCTGGACTAATAATGATTTAGAATATTTTGATACAAAAAAAATCAATTAAGTAATTGTACTTATACCTGATCCAGGGCTTTCATAGTCTTAGAAGAGAAAGGCAATGAAGTTACTCTGAAAACTTTTATAGTCCTTGTAAAACTTGGCTATTTCTTCTATTCTGTCAAGTATTTAAATTTTCACCTCAATCCTTTTATGGATGGGCAGGTATTAGGGTTTTTTTAATTATTTGACTGCATAAACTTCTTTGCAAGGATTTTAGGAGTATCCTAAGCTTTTAATTGTGTTTTCATCCATACTGTGACGGTTCTTCCAAGAAAACTGCTGGTGTTTCCCTCTCTGTGCTTTTCTGTTTCTCAGAGAAGACAAAGTGCTGTATTTTTTTTTTTTTCTCGTTGTTTTTATTTCTGGTATCTGAGTGGAAAATAAAAGCCAATTGCTCTTCCCCCCACATTGTGTGCCCATGAGCAGACAGGCGTGCACGCTCTCCGCATGCAGGCAAGCACACACAAGGAATTCTTGCTTGTGCACAGCCAAAAGAGGCTGGACGAGGCTGTCTTCAGCTCAGTGGAAATTGGCACCCTCCCATCTCCAGTAAACAGCAGCCTGACGTCAGCTCACGCAGCGGTGATAGCAGCACAACTTGAGAGATTTTTCAACCGGCCGAGCTGTTGAAAGGCTATCGCTGGCTTTGATAATCTCTGGCTGCACTTGAGAGGATTCGGTGCAGAGGTTGGGGGGAGGAATGGTTGGTTAATGACAGAAATAATAGAGCAATTCCTGATAACTTCATACGGGGTGGAGAGGTGATTTTTAAGTCTTACACCAAAGGGTATTTTGATTCCCAGCCCATCAGCTGCAGTCGTTCTCTCCAGGTTCTGAAATCCTGGCTGCTCTGTAGAATTCACATTCGTGCCTTGTTGGAAGTTGGAGAACAACTAAAGTGCTGTAGAACAGTCAATCAAGCAGATGATGAAATTTGGCTTTCCTGATGTGTTGAATTAAGCACTTTCATTATGATTTCAATTCCTGATGTTTGCTTTATTCAGTTGTAGATGTAGTTCAAAGAACCTGAGCCTGGCAATGCTAAGATTTTTGCTGGTTTCTGGATATTCCAGTTCTCTTAGTAGGATATAAGTCATTGAGGCCCCACATTATGTCCACAACACTCAGAAAAGGTTTATTGAAAGTTGCTTGATTATTCATCATTATCAAATCAAGCTAGAATAAAGGGACTGTTTTGTGGGAGTGGTTTCAGATAAGGCCTTCAGAAAAGTAGCTGTTTTCCTGAAATGCTACAAACTCCTTGACTGCAAACTTAGTGAAGACTGTTGCATTTCTGAAACAGAGCCACTATGACTTAAATTTAATTACAGCTGGTTCTCCTCATAACCAGACAGTTGAAAGAGACTTTTCTATTGTTCAGTACTACCGCTGAAAACGCATTTCCATTATGAACTTAGGATCCTCCTATGCCAAAATCAACAGTTAAAAATGAATGGTTTGCTCTGGTAACAGGAAAAACAAACATGAAAATCATTGTGTTGTGTGACAGAAAATCAGAATGTTAAAGTAAAAGAAGGTGATAAACCTACTAGAATAACTATCTGATGGGCTGTTCTTGAATCAAAGACACTTCCAAGCAAGGATTTCAAGGTTATACATAATAGTGCATCAACTTCTGCTTTGTTTCTTGTATGGCTGCAATGATAGCAAAAAGTTCATGTTCCATTTAGGTCCTGTCACCAGGGATTTAAGAGTTTTGTGAAACCCTGGAAAGGAATGTGAATATCTGCCAATATTAACATTTTCTAATGTACACATTTTTACATCTGCTTTTAGGGTACATTCAGACTAGGTTAATCATAAAATCTGTCTTAGCAGGGAGGGACAAGAATGCAAGAGGGAAAGAAAAATTCGACTCTTTCTAGGACTGTGTCTGTCCTATTAGTAGTTTTTGAGCCTTTTGATCAAATCTGATTGGGATGCAGAAGTCTCAAAAGCTCACAGCTTCTGTGAAAGTGGGCAAGAAAGCGAGGACTTGTCTTCTTGGTGAATTCATAGTCATCCAAAACAGGTACGGGATAGTTCTGTATATCTCATAGCGATACAACTGGGATTGCTGATCTTGCAGAGGGGAAGGAAAGGCTCAGCAACAGGTCTTTAAAAAACAGGGAAGTCCTGGCTTTCTGTGAGTGTTACTGTCCTTGGAGACTCGTGTGGCTGCTTGACATCCTGCTCCCCAGAGGGGCTGGCATGTGGCAGGGCCTGACTGCGCTTGATTTATGAGAAAAGCCCATTTTTAGAAGAGACCAAAAGCCAAGCTGTCAGAAAGCTTGTGCTTGAGAGCTTGCGGTAGCAGAATAGTTGACAGCTCAGGTAAGGAATGTGTTCAAGAGAAGTTGGCTGGAGCAAAACTCTGACTTCTTACACTTCAGGGGCCAAATGCAACTCCAGTGTCACAGCTTTGGCCCTGTGCAGAGCTGAACTTGCCAGCGTGTAGAAGGGCAGACCTCTTCAGCTGTCCTTCCTAGGCAGGTGTGACACAGGCTGCGCAGTACGACCTGTATACAAACTTTGGAACAGGTTGTCTTGGGTCTGTTTATGACCTCTTTCCTTCTCTGTGTCGGGTGGTAGGCTCTGAGACAATGCCTTTCCTGCAGTCTGCCTCCTTTTCTGGGCTTGTGCCTGCAGAGGGAAAACTGGGACTTGTAGCCCTGTGAGTTTTTTACAGCTGAGCAGGGGTCTCATCCTAGGTCACTTCAGCAGTCCTGAGTACTTGTCACAACCTGAGCAGAGCTTTTCCCTCCAAAAACCAAACTAGCAGCTCACAAGGATAGTTAATCTCTCATCTGCGGCCTCCCTGAAGATGATATTAGCCCATAACTGGGGGGAGATGTACAGTAGGAAAGGTCCCTTACGTTGTTTTGGTTTGGGTTTTTTTTCCCCCCCTTGCCTTTCTTTACTGTCTCTCATCTTGTTTAACCAGCCTGCTGCTGCTCTAAATAGGGAGATGAGGTGGTGGGAAAGGTCTGTACACTTCTCTCTGCCTCCAAGTGGGTAACATTTGCATTTGCTGCCTGTGGTAAGAGTTAGCCAGAGCTGCTCACACTAGCCTTGACCTAACCCAGAAGGCAGAGACATGTTGTAGCATGTTTCGTCTTGCTGGAAACCTGCAGAATGGCCTTTGGGATGCTCTGCCCTGCTTGTCTCTGCATGTAACAAAGTCTACTGGATGGCTCTTGAGGTTATGGTTCACTCTGTAGCAAGAGAAGTTACCTTTGGCTGTAGAGTGGCTAGGTATCCAATCATACGGAATTTTAATCAGTTATAAAAGATCTTGAATTTGCTTTTGGTTTTATGGGAAAAGCTGTAAAAAGGCTCCCAAATAGGCTGGTTTGCTATCAAGGTGTAATTTTGGAACAGCTTTGTCATGCATCTTGAAAGGAATTATCCTTCCCCAAAGATTCAGAAACATTTTGTGGTCAGAACCTTAAAAGTAACGTTGCAAGGCTTCTAAAGAAATGATGCCGAGGGCATCCTTTTGCTCTTAGATGATTTTGGATCCTTGCAGGTTGATATTTTCAAGATTTTTGTGTAACATAAAGGGCTAAAAAAAATGAAAGAAAAGTAGTAAAGCTGAAGTTCTTATTTAACGGCTTCTCAGTACTTGGAAATATTGCATGCTCCTGCCCTTGCCCCTTCTGTGCTCCTGAAATGTTAACAACTTCTCTGAATAGTAAGGGATCATCATAGGGATGGCTTCTCCCCGTGCTTGATCACAATGTGAGATGCAATGCAGAAATAGCTCCGGGCAAGACTGAGGGAGGGAGGATCCTTACCAGCCTCTGCCCCTGGAACCTTGCAAGAGCTGCTCCCAGACCTGTTCTGTGTCTGCTACAGCACACACATCCCTGAATTTAATGAGGCAGAGGGCAGTTCCCAGTACATTTTGGGGATTTGGGGTTTTCTTATTTAAGACGCTTCTACAAAATGAAGGAGCAAAATAACTTTGCAACTCCCATTGACTAAACTCAAAAAAGCCAAGAACATTTCCCAGGTGTGTCCTACCTTGACCAGGTCCTCACATCTTACTGGTATAAAACATGGGTGTCCAGCAGAAGAGACCAGCAAGAGCATAAAAGAGGGAGGCCCAGTGGAGGCCCAGTTTCATAGCTTAGAGACAGCCACCATAGCTTGCTGCTTCCTTTTTTTATTCTCTTTAATTATTTCTCTCTAGTGGGCAGGGAGTCCTGTGGAGCCTGTGATGCCTTCACATCTTCCCTTGCTCATGTCTCATTGAACAGGAGACCCATCCCACCTGGAGGGATCCCAAAGTTCCCCATAGACGTTTCATTGGACTGGAGATGTTCTCCTTCTTGTTTGGTCATTTTAAGGGTGGTGTCAAGCACAGGAAATTCACTGATTTCTTCTTGTTGGCAGTGCCATGACAGCCCATCATGGAGGAAGAAATCAAGAAAACCAGAGCAGAGGGTGGGGTGGACTGATGAGCAGGAGAAATTGGACTTTTATGGATCTACACTGAGCAGAACAGGGATTTGTGTGTTGTTTGGACAGTCAGGTAAAATGCACAGCCCTCTCTTCAGCTCCATGGTATTGCTGTTCTATAACATAGTTCCCTGTTGAGGCCCCTCAGTTTTACCAAAATTCCTTGTGGATTTTTTTTCACCTGAAATAAAATAGTATGACTTGGGGGGGGGGGGGGGGGGGAACCCCAAAAAACAACAACAGCAACAAAAAAACCCCACACACCCCAACGCAAAAAAAAAAAAAAATAAAAATAAAAAAATAAAAAAAGTTCTTGCAACAGAAATGTTTGTTTCTACCACTAAAAACTCAGTTTTCTCATTACTACAATAATGTGTTGATTTGAAATGGCTGAGTGGCTTTAATTATAGCACGGATTTTATTTTCCTTTTCGGTAGCAATAATAGCCAAGCAGTGGCACGCCGACAAAGACAGCTTTGAAGGAGCAGCAATCCCGAGAGGTGCCGTCCTGCTCCCTCCTCCCCCCACAGCCCCATCTCCCAACTCCCGACAAAGAAAACAAGTCGCTGCCTCTTCAAGACTTTTCTTGTCCTTTCTGTTCGTGACAGGCGTAAGTGTTAGTAACATCTGCTGGCCCGAGCTGGCTTCCTCCTGCTGTGCCGGGCTCTGGCAGGGCCCTGCAGAGGAGCCAGGACCCTGTGCCAAGCACGGAGCGTGGCTTTGCCGAGCCAGGGCTGAATTCAGCCGAGCTGCGCCTGCAATAGCCCGGCAGGGTCTGCTCAGCTCCTCCTCCCGCCTTCTCAGGCCCCAGCTCTCACCAGTGGAAGGCTTGTTGGCTTTTTTTTTTTTTTTCTCCTTGTGGATAATGAGTGTTATTTTAAGCAAAATAGCCGAGGGGGATAAACAGATCAACATGTGAATCTGAAAACATTTTCTCTGAGCTTTGATTTAGAAAGTTACTGTAAATTCGACTTCACAGAGAATGCTTTTCTTTCACAATTTATTCTTTAACTTGTTTCTGCCTTTCAACAATGTTTTGTGGATCACTAGGTGATGGGGCTTTTAGTGGGTTTTTCCTTTACTTTGTCAGATTTCCTTGATGGTGGCAGTATTTTCCAGAACAACCTGAAAGGAAATATATATATGTATATATATAATTTCATAGGGACATAGAATCTATAAAGACAGATGCAGACCCTGCTTTATTTTCTAATTGTTTGCTTCAGAGTTGGCTAGTTTTACTTTTGGATAAAATGGACAAAAAGTATTTTGGTTTTGCTTTTTTAAAGTAAGGCATAGAGTTTCTCTTCTTAAAACTGGTTGGTTGAATACTTTTAATTTTTTTTCATCAAATTAAAAAAAAAAAGGAATATGTGGGGAATTTTCTATTTTATGTCACATGTGAAGTCAATGGGAAAAGTTATGGGCATCTAAGAGTAATATTTATCTCAGCCTTGTCAGTTCCTAACAAGTAGTGATCTTGCTGCTTGCTCTTAGGTTGGCAGTAATGTGATGTTGTGCTTCAAATCTGTTTTTTGGGGGATGGATGGGGAGTTCCTGAGACTATTTCATGTTCCATTTCCCGAGCTGAGAATTTTTAAAGACTCTTGTAATGATTTATCTGGAGGTTTTCTTGTAACAACCTTAAAAGGCAGCCTGAAGTTACACTATCCTATACTTCCAATCAGCCTTATGGAATAATCCAGTTGTTTCTTCCTTCTGAGTACACAATGAGTGTGTGTGGCAATGATCCTGGAAGCCTGCAGGCAGCTGCAACAAAAAAGGACTTCCGTGGTTTGCTTTTGCTTTCTCTTCCTGTCCCCTCCATTTTCATATATGTTTTTGAGAAGGCTGAGTTTCTAATGGACTACCCAGTGCAAGAACCAGGGGAAAGTGAAACTGTATTTTGGGGCTTGTTTTGTTAGTTCTTTTGGTTTTCATATAGTGTTCTATCAAAGGCACTGCTCTTTAATATTAAAAACAACCCAGTGGATGGCTATTAAATTAAATTAAAATTAAAGATGTTAGCCAATAAAAATTAAAATCTTTATCTGTAGGAAATACTAATGAGAGAGAAGCTGGGTATGTTTCCCCCGCAGCCCTGCCCCCTGCAAAATGCTGAGTATCATCACTCTGGCATCATTTAGAAGTAACTTCATAGTACTTTTAAGAAGCTGAAAGTGAAAAGATTAGGAATCAGGTTGATGATACAGTTTCTTTTCAAATGCTTTCTCTAAATGTTTAATACTGTGTCCCTGAGGAAGTCCCATTATTAAAGCTGCGTGACTCTGAAATCACCTTGACTCTGTGGGGGCGATATTTGAGAGTTCTGGGGATTTTCCTCATCTGACTCTTAGAGTTCCCTTTTGTTGCAAGGATTACAAAGGTTTTTTGAAACATGTCCCTCTCAGGGTTTGTATCATCTCCAGTCAAGTCAAATTGACAGGGGTGGCAGGAATTACCCCATGTACACTAGGTGTATGAACCAGATCATGTTATTAACTGAGGGTTGCTGTAAACTTTTCCCACATTATTTTGGAGCTTGTTCACAAATAAATGCTGAAGAAGAGTTTTGGTGCTTTCTATGTGCCTTTCCCCCCAATGTGACATTAATAACATTAACAAAAGTAACTCAAGAGTGCATACTTCTAATGGACTTAATGGCAGAGACCCTAACACACTTTGCACTGTGGATACTTGTGGAGGAGAGCTGTTCCTCTCTCCTCTGCCACAGCCTGGTGTGGAGAGGGATGTGGCAGCTGTGTCATCATGGCAGCACACCAGGCATTGGGATGAAAAGTAGGAGAATTTCACCATGTCCTGTAGAAATGGCAAAGAACTTAACCCAAAATAGAAGCTGATAAAGACGTGAGGGTTTAACAGTTGGCTGGCTGGGAAGTTTCATTTCTCTGCAGAGCGCAGACTCTTGGTTGTTGGCTGGTTTTTCCTCTCCTGAGTTACAAAAACTGGCTTGTTCTTTGGTTCAACGTTCCTTACTCCAGGACTGGTTGTAGGGCAGATAATGAGCCAAGACATGAGGTGTGCAGGGTGAGGTACAAGGTGCTCTGCTTCATCCTCTCCTGTGTGGATAACGTGGTATCAGCTTTGAAAAGTAGAGCTCTGTGTGTTGCATAAGGGCGTCGCATGTGTCCTTCAGTATCTGCTCAGAGCTGTGAGATACCGTGCTGCAGATCCACACAGCAGCTTCCCTGGGGGTAGGCATCCATGAGAGAGCAGAGCAGAGCAGTGCTGCTCCATCACTACCAGTTCCAGTGTCTGCAGCACTTGGATCTTTCCCCGGGGGCCTCTCCTTTGCGTATTAACCCCACCTGACCCTGCTTGCCTTGCAGGAACTGCCTGGATCACAGCTAAAGGGGGTATGGCTGTAGGCATGGAAGTGTAAGGTCTGACACTGATGGTATCAATGAGCAGGAAGCTGTAGACTGCTCTATGTGTTCTTAATGAATGCTGACGCCAAAATATTCATGCATTTCTTTTTTTCATCTGTTACCAGTAAAGCATGTTTAATAGTTTTTTTGAAAGTTGTGTGATGAAAAAGAATGGCCAAAATCCCTTAACTAAACCATTAATAAAGCATTTTTCTTAATCTGTGTGGACATAAATGTGGGCAGAATACCCTTATGGGTTTCTGGCTGGGTCATTCAGCCTTAAATTGAAGTGACCTCATTCTGGAGAGATCCAAGGAGCTCAAGGCTTGAATTTTTTCTTGCCATGGTTGCTGATGATTTTATACTGTTAGCAAGACTTTCGGTGGGTTATATACCAAAAAGTTTGCAGTGGCAAAAATTACTGATGAGTTCACAGAAGGAAAGCAGTGTATGTGGAGGTTCCAAAGAGAAGAAGATGTCTCTTAGATTTTTGTTATTTCAGCTTGAGCTTTGGTGTGCAGTTTGTCTGGTCCTTTGAGCTGCCACTCTCTGACAGTGAATTCACATTTCAGCTTTTTTTCAGTTGATTTGATTTTGCCTAACAGGTCGAATTTTCTCCTTACTTATGATCAGACAGTGCTGATGGGTTTAGGAGGGCTAATTTGGGGGTAAAACTCCAGGTATGAAGCAACTCTTCATGTTTAGGTATACATGAGCACAGAAATATTTTTAGTGACCTGTGTTCCTTCTAAAAGCACATTGGGTTTGCTTGGTTGTATATACCAAAACTACTTTCTCTTCTGTTTTCCTCTTTCTGTTCCAGAAACTGGTCAAATCTGTTTGATTTCAGGTTTTCTTTTTAATGAATTTTTAAATGGACGCATTTCAGCAGTGGTTTGAAATGAGCCTGACATAGAAGTTAGACATAAATGTGACAAAATTCAGTATCTGTGCATGATTTCAAATCTAAACCATGAAAAACTGAGATTTCCTTTCAGATTTGAAGACAAATGAAACTGCAAAGCAAGGCAAAAAGAAAGTCTGGTGCTTCTAATGCTGCTGAAGTTTGTGCAGTTTTTGAAGCCACCAGCTACTAAAACATGCTAATTACTCCATGGAGATGATAATGTTTTTGGGATGTCAGCTGAACAGTTGGCATGAAACCTGGGCCCTGGAAAGTCAGCTGCTACAGACTGTAATGGAGTCAGTGTCACCTGCTGACCCTTTTATTAAAATAAGAGTTTAGACATGGTGTGTGAAGGGGGTAGAAGTTGTTTTCCTTCCCATAGCAGAAGATATGGGGGTGTGACTACAGGAGTTGCCACTGCCCAGAGGCAGAGACTTGGGGTAATTAAGCAGGAGCACAGACACACAAAGAGGGAGAGAATTTCCAATAACTAGACATACAAAATTAAGCCAAACTGGTGGTTCTAGTTTCAGGTAGTGACTGTACTGGTTTTGCATGGCAGAGAGAGTGTACACAGGGAGTGTTGGGTTATGGTGCCCGCAGTAGCTTTCCAAATACCACTCAGACAGCCACAATTGATTGATTTTGGGCCTCTAATTTTGACTTCTTTTGATCAGCAGGAAAAACAGATTCCTCCAAGCCAAGGGGACCATACCCCACCATCTTCCAGTTGTAAATAGAACTTGGTTCTCTCCAAACTTCACTGTGAGTTGTTGTAGCATGTGTGACTCATAGCCTAATTAAACAGTCTCGAAAAGAATACAATCTCAGCATTAGTTGTGTTTTTACTAAGCATATCCAAGTATTTTCTGTCTCTTGGAGAGTCAGATATGTGGTTTTAAATCATCTGCCTGCCTGACATTAGATTGCCAAACCATCAGTGATATCTGCCATGAATGTACAGGATTAGGTTGTCCTGGATGCCTAGTTTGGAAAAAGTACCAGCAAAAAGTACCAGCACTTACATGTTAATTGAACCTTCACTTCTTAGATGTGCATATCTGTGTAAGTGTATGAGAAAAACCAGCTATGGAAAGTAACCTTATCATTCTCTGTGTGGGTATAATGGAGGAAGGAAGCTTTTTTTATTATTATTTTATTTTTTAAATTTATTTTGCTTAGTAGAATACTGTAAGAAGGTTCAGCCCTGTGTTTTCAGTGAATAACTACTTGATAGTGAAATGAAGTAATGAAAAAATCTAGTTTTTGGGGATACTGTGCATGTGAAATAGAACATTTTTGCATACTGAGTAGGATGTTCCAAGGCATGCATAGTCTTTGAGGCTTTTTTTGTTTCTTTTACATATGGACCTTGGTGAAAATTCAGACCTGCTGTAGGTAAAATTTCCATTTGTGATCCTCTTGCTTCTAACCTTGTTGAGCTCTTAGATCTACTAATTTGTCCCTTTGAGTCTCTGTGTGCAGTGCAGAGCTGTTTATGCATCTCACACTCCTGTTTTCTCACTAAAAGCCATCTGATGCCCACAGAGGTATCTTTCCAGGCCAAGGTGTTCTTAAATAGAAAACCTGATTTTGATTCTTTGGTATCTAATGTTTTGTGACCACAGACTGTTGTGAGAATATTTATAACTTCTGAGACTTTCATTCTTTTGAATTAGCTTGGTTTTGGATGTGTTAGCTTTATTTCTTGTCTATGTTATATGAATGTCCATCTTATCTCTGCTGCACTAAATTTGTCAATATTGTGCTATGCTAATACCTTTCTTTGGCTCCTGAAGCTGCCTTGTGTTGCTTTTGGGTTTACTGGTTTCTTCAGAGGGAAAAACTTTTTGGTTACTCCTTAACCTACTCAATAGCAGAATATTTTTTTATAAATAGCCCTAAAACAGGTGAGGAGAGGAGAAGAGGGGAGGATGTGCAGGATGGGAAGACAAATCAGGAGACCTGAGTTGAGCGCCCAGCCTTAAAACCTTTGCTCTCTTGCATTTGCTATTCCTTTTGCTGTTTAATTCCTGAGGACTGTTATTTCCTTTTCCCATCCCTCTGACATATCTGTTTAGCTGGTAAGATGCCTGGCACAGGGCTGTGTGTGCAGACATGGACCCCCATCAATCTCTGGGTTCAAGAGGAGGACAGCAGTGACAGCATTGCCATCCTGAAGCCGCAGTGGTTACATTCCCATCCTGGGAGCTCCTGTACTTGAGGCTGCTTGTCTCTAGGTAACTCCTGGGTGTAGGAACAAGAAAGTCACACTCCTCTGCAAGCTGCTACAGCACATCCAAGGAGCATTCTGCCACATCCAGCCCTCTCCTTCCCCGGGGCTCCCTGAAAGCCTCTGCCCCCATTACACACACATCTAAGGAGGAGGAGTGCTGGTTACCTGAGAGCCCCAAACTCTGTGAACCAGCCCCACTGGGGTGATTCCTCTGCCTCTTCTCCTCTGGTGAGGTTTAGGGGTTTTGCTGGCCTGTCTGCAGGTGTTAAAGGTGAGGTAGTGAAGCCTTTGTCTTGCCACATTTTGCCCTTAAAGTGGTGTAGTGCTGCAGGTGCCTCTGATGTTGCCTGAGTGCTGCTGTGAAGTCTCCTGACCCTTGTCATCTCTGGGTGAGGTACTTTTGTAACACTTATCTGCTGTAGCTTCCTTACAGCTACAGGATGCTTTTTATTATTATTATTATTTTTCTTCCCTTCCTCCTGCATCCTTCTTCCCATTATTGGGTATCGAGAGGTATGTGCTCTCTGGAGTGGGTGCTTTCCTCCCGTTCCCCCGCTCTCAAGCGCTCATCACATGACAGCAGACCTCACCCAGACCCATCGGCTGCCGATCACAGCGTGTCATCAGCTGGCACCGCTCCCGACTCTCCGGGGCTGGCAACTGTCCTCTTTTCTCTGAGCTCCGGTACCGGGAGCGGATTAGTGCTGGTGGGAGCAGCCGGAGCGCTGCTTTGTGGGGCTTTGCTCCTGTGTACCTCCGGGTTTTCCACGAATCTTGCCAAGTGAATTTCCTGATCACGGGCTGTGTCATTCGCCGTGCTCCCCTTCCCTGCCCCCACCCATTTCCTGACATCACTTTAGATCCGGCTGGAGCACTGGTCCAGTTCTGCTGGAGCACTCCACCCTGGACTTCCGAATGCAGTAAATCTCTCTGCTCGGGAGGAGTCATACGGTGTGTGGAGCATGAAAAGCTACAAAGCTTTGTCAAGCTTAGGAAAGAAAGCCTCAAAAAATAAGGAAGAGTGTGGGACCCCCTTTTTTTTTCTTTCTCTCCCCCCCCCCCCCATACTGTGTTGCCTTCATTTGGTGAGCCTTCTGCTCTACCCTAAATAGAAACAAACAAACAAACACTTTAAATTTATCTCTACTGCAGTTTCCTGCAGCAGTTTTTGAAATGATCTGGCCTTAAAGGAATAAATAAAAGACATTCTCATTTCTTTCAGTGGTCTCTTTGGAGTGCCTTTCTATACTATCACCATCATCATCTTTCAGAACACCATGGGTACTGTTTAGTTTACCTGTGCTTACACCATCTGGCCTCAGAGGTTGGACTTGGTCATTCTGGGGCTAAAACTGTCCAAAGCAAAGGCCTGCAGTGCTGTGATGATGAATAAGTTCTTGGTAACCCTATTAAAAAAAGCTTTTTATTCATAGGGAAAGTGTAGGAGCTCCCACTGAACATCATGACTAGATACTTTTCTGCTGGAGGTCCCTAGGATCCAGGATTTCCTCACTTTCCTGGCATTTGGGCTTGTCCCATTTGCCATCGATTCAAATCTCAAACAGCAAACACAGACCAGGTTTTGTACTTTTTTGTCTTTTTTGTCAGCTCTGGGAGTAAAAGCACATTCAAATTTTGAGCATTGCTTTTCCCAGTGTGAAGTCAAAAGTCTTTCCATCTGCATAAATTGGGGAGGGATCAGATGGACTTGAGTCAGGAGTGTTTATAACAGCATGCTCCTCTTCTAAAGAAAACTAATTTCTTTAAACAGTGGGCAATTGATGGAATTTATAGCCCAGTACATTTTCCTGCAGGATTAATAAGTGGTGTCCTGTAGGACAGCTGCAATTTGCTGCCCTAAAACACTGCTTGGGATCAAAGTGCCCTTCTGCCATATTGCCCATAAGCTATATATGGTGACCAGAACTTGGGTGTGAAATGTCTTCAGGCCCATTTTTTCCAGGTCAGTTGTCTGAGGAAAACACAACCACGCCTTCTGCCTATCTCTGCCTCCTCACCTTTAGCCACAGTTGAAGTTTTGCTCATTTTGTATCAGTCTAAAGATATTTGCCATCAGAGTGTAGTGTCAAAGCCCTGGAGAGAAACAATGTCTGGTGGAAATGTCTTGAGTGGATTGAAATAGCTTTGATGAGTATTGTAGGAAGAGTGATGCTTGCTGGTGGGAGTTTTTAGGGGAACCTGCCTGTTTCTTGCTGGAAACGTCACAGTTAGTTCTGCTGGATGCTCCACCATCATGATCAGGCAAATGCTCCTTTTCACTTTTGTCTTGCTGAGGGGCTGGATGTCACAAATGCTCTTAGGACCAGTTTGTGTCCATAGTAGTCATTTCCTGTGTGTCCTCCCCAGAAGTGACATGCCGTGGGGATTTTTCTGCTGTGGGTGCTGACTACACTTGCAAATGATACTGACGTGGGAGGAGCTTTTGAGTTTTCTTGAGAACGGGGTTAGGATTTCAACTCTTGACTGACTGGAGAAATCACTTGGAAAAAATAAGAAGTTATTCAGAAAAGGACAAGCACAAAGTTGTTCACTTAGATGGGAATAATGGGCTGCCCAGACCCAGAATGGGAGATGGCTGGCTGAGCAGCAGCTCTGCAGAGGAGGGATGGAGTTGATGGTGGATTCCAGGCTGACTGTGAGTCACCGGCCTCGTACAGTTGTGAAAAAGGCAAGCTGAGGTTTATAACCAAAAGGGCACAGTGATCCTTCCAGTCAGCTCAGCTTGGTGAGGTCTCAGCTGGAGTCTTGAACCAGTTTTCTGCTCACAGCCTTTAAAAACAGCAAAACAACTCAAAAGTGGGTCAAAAAAAAAAAAAAAAAAGGGAGGAAAATAGCATGAATGGATGATTTAGCAGACATGACCCATACAGAGAAAGTGTAGGTATTGGGGTTTCTCAGTCCATGGAAGAAAAAAGTGAGGGGATGGATGAACATGTTAGCACCTGTAAAATGTGGGAAGGAATAAGCTGTTTAGCATATATTTCAGGAAGAGGACTGTGTACTTGAGCCTTGTGGGAGCTTTGTGCAGAGCAGTCCCAGTGACAGGCTGTCACCAGAAATCCACGGGAGCCTCTTTTTAGCAAATGTATTTATCTGGAACTGTTTCTGTGGCAATGGCCCTTCTTCTCTCCTGCTTGGTAATGGCCAAGCCTGAGAAACACACAGTGGGAAGGGAGCCTGTGCTTCCCATTGCAGGAGAGCTGGCTGTGGCCCAGTGATGGAGGAGAGCAGGGCAGCTGCAGAGCTGACCTGCACCTCTGATCGATGCCGTGATGGCAAAGCTCACCCTGTGCTTTTGTGCTGAGGAGGCAGCGCTTTCATAGCCAGGTGCAGCCCCACAAATGCTTGGTCAGAGGTGTGCTCTGATGTCAGGCGATGAGATTTTTTTGGCTGCTGGTGTAGGGGAGTTGAACATAGCCATTTGGCTTGCATGGAAAGGCCAGTCATTTTGCTGTCTAAGGCTGGAGGCAGGAGAGGTGACCAGGGTGAAAGCAGGAATGTGGCTTTAGACTCGCTGCAGGACTTGGTGGTCCTGCAGGAGCACCAGGTATCAGCTCTCAGGATGTGACAGATCCATCCTGACAGATGTCCCTTTAGCGCCAGCAGCCAAAACGTTGTGGTTGTGTTGTTCTGAGGGGTTTGTTCCCATCTTTTAGGGAGAATTTTGTCTTGGGGATGGGCTTGCTCTTCTCCATCATGTAGCTGCTACTGCAGCAAAGCAATATTAGGAAGTAAGATTTTAGCTGTCTTCCACGTGATTAGTCGTACTTGAGGGAGGGGGAAGGGCCTCACACTCCCTATTAATCATTTCTTCTTCCCTCCTCCCATCTGCTCAGTGATTCTCTTGCTCTTGCATACGCCACTAATATTTGATCACTTTTATTTCTCTCTGATTCTCTGACTCCCTCCCTCTCCTTGTTGGTTCCTTCTTGAATCTCTGCCCTGCTTGCTCCCACATTCTTGCAGAGATGCTACTCAATGACCTAATTTTCTTCCCTAGCTTTCTTTTTTAAAAAAAGGGGAGGAAGAAAAGAAATTTAAAAAAAAAAAAAAAAAAGAAAAAAAGAAAAAAAAAAAAAGAAAAATGCTCCTAAGTTCCTCATTCCTTTCTCCATGGACATTATGCCTTTTCCCAGTGGTCAGCACCTTCAGCCAGAGTTGTAGAGCATGTGTGGGCAGTGCCTGCTTCCCTCCTCCTCCTCTTTGCGCCCTCCCCAGAGGGTGCAAGCCTGACTCCTCCTCCACCTCCTTCTCTTCCAGCTGCTTTCACTAGCCTCCTAGCTCTTCTTGGCACTGAGGAGCCTGGACATCTGTAGAAGCAGCTGGAAGCAAGATGGAGAGCCAATATCCTGCAGCTCATCAGATCTCAACAAACCTCAGCTCAGGAACAAACTGCTTAATTTGCTGGGTTTTTGTACTCTTTTGGTTCGCAGTGCACACTGCTCGTTCCTCACCATCCCAGCAAAGCTCCAGCGTTACTGATACGTGGCATGCCTATAGCCTATTGTTTTAGAAATCTTGTCACCAGTCTGTAAATCAGAGGAAGAAGGCAAAGTTAAGCTTTATTTTCACTCGGATCTTCGGCACTACCTGCCATTAGCATCGTATGGTTCCACAAATACTATTTAATCTTCCATTAGGAAAATTTGACCTCAGTCAAACAAGCAGCAGTATCACAAATTCGTAGTCCTGAGAACACAGCAAAAAGTGCCTTTTTGCTGGTTCTCTGTCACTTCCCCACCTGATCACATCAATTACCTGATTTACATCAATTACCTTCTTGCAAAGACGGTGACATTCTGAAGGGTGACAGTCGTCCTGCCCTGTAAAGACTCTAAGGCAGGGTTAAACTGAGCCGCACAGGGCCGAAGGAGCAAAAGAGGTGCAGGATCGCTGCTACTATTCCTGTGGAGGTGGGAGAAGCTGGCGGGGGTTGGGAGCTGCAGCGTTTTGCAGCAGGGCGTTCGGGGATGGGCCCCCGAAGGGAAGCTTGCGAGCCGCTGTTGCCGTGAAAAGCCTCGCAGCGTGTTACATGATGCAAGCTCCTTGGCAAGTGCTGTAATTGTGTCACTGAAATGGCTGAGCCACAATGCTCAGGGAAAAAGGTTTTTCCTGGTGAGCCTGTGAGTGTGCTGTACCCTTCCACGGTGCACGAGAGCAGGCTGGGAAGGCCAGGCATACCACAGTGTGTGTTTGGGGAAGGGTTCTTGCACTCTGTTTCAGAATTTGAAATTTGCCAATTTGTGGCTGAGAGCACGTAACAAGAGATAGAACTAGACAGATGCTTTAAAAATATTTTTCAAAGGACTTGGAAATGAGTGTGACAATTAGGGACACCATTTTCATAAAGCTTTCAGCCCAGCATCCTGTTTTACTCTCACGACAAACTGCAGTAATGCACAGAAACAGCTACTGGAGTTTTTAATATCTTGCTCCCTCAGCACTAGCCGTGGCTGTTTGCTTTCAAATGCCATTATTTGCACCCAGAGCTGTTGGAGCACAGAGGTACAAAATAAAGGGAATTGCTCTAGAAGTCAGGCTTTAGGCCTGATTTGGGGTCAGTCTTCCAACCAGCAGCTCTGACATGGCTGGGCAGTACTTTGTAGCATGGGTGCTCTGTGGGTACACACAGCCTACATGTGGTGTTGCCACGTGTTTAAGTCCAGTGTAAAGCAAATACCATTTGCTGGTAGCCCTAATATGTCCTATTTCTTGTCTCTAAACCTTTGCTGTGAAGCAGAGCTCTCATATTTTCCATTCCTAATTCAGGAGCTGGAGGGATCGCTAAAGCCAGGTATCAAGTTACAGGAGAAAGAGTGAAGACATTTGGTTGCAGCTTCATTGGCTCACGCAGTGCATACACCCAAGTGAACGTTTCCATCAGCCCCCATGTCTCTGTTAAAACCCTAAGGAAAGTCCTCTTTTCTCTTAGTCTGTCCTTGGGAAGGATGCTGTCTGCAAGGAAAGTTCCCATCAATAGAGGTGTTTGAAGGCTGGGAACAGGAGGAAGGAAAAACCCTGTAAGGATCAAAAAGCATCTCGTCCATAGTACAGGAAATGTTGTTCCTACTCATCTGAGCTATCAAAATAAGGCAAACCAACAAGTTTCAACAATAACAACGTTCAAATTAAATCCTTTGAATGGGTAATGTGTGTAGCTTAAAATGTGACTCAGCCAGGAATTTTTACTATTTCTGGTACTGTTTTAGTTTTTAAACTAGTCGACTTCAGATATTTGGCATGTCCTTGGTTGTGATAGGAGGCTGATTAGAGGTGGGGACTAAATATCCTTTATGGGCTGACTAATTCAAACTGGGATCTTTTTTGCTGAATTTGAAATTTGGTGCTCTCCAAGTTAGACATGAACTTGAGTGAAGATTGCAGTGTATAAAAGAAAGGCAAACCCCTGTTTTGGTGTTTGTTTTTTTTTTTTTTTTTTTTTTTTTTTTTTTTTTTTTTTTTTTTACATTCTTATCACCTCCTATCTAGCATTTATTTTCTTGTTGGGGTTTTCAAGACCATGTTTTTTTTCCTCAGGCAGAACTTCTTCTTCTCTGTGTTAGGATGCTTTCTTCAAACCTTCAGCTGCTTCTGTTTGATTCTTAGTGATGGTGTGTTTGGCTGCTTCCTCAGTAGTTTGTCCCACCAGAAGAGCCTTCTCACATCCTCTTTTCCTTTCCTATGTATTTTCTTGGTCTTTCCCCTGTGTGCTGGTTTTCCTTTTGCTGCTCTCCATGTGTTAGTCCATTTTGTTGCTCATTTGCACTTGTCTGTCTGGGAATGATCTGCAGCCAGCTCTTCTGTTTCCCCACCATGCCTTTCCTTTGCTAGAGCTGATGGGAAATGCTGTGTTTCTCCCTTCCCTCCTCCCTCTGCCCCCTTCCTCTCCCACTTCCTTTTCTCGTACAGCTCAGTGAAAAGCACTTAATAGAAAGGACTTCGGGTAAAAGAGGAGCAGAACAAACCCCAGTTATTTCCCTGTGTTTTCTACTGTCTGCCTATTCCTGCAACCAGGCATTCAGCTTTTGAAGCTGCATATTCTTGGGAATCAGGAGAGAGATTAATTTTGGACAGAGTAGTAGTGGACTGACATTTGATTTCCTTATTTAAG
Source organism: Zosterops lateralis (assembly GCF_965231275.1). Lineage (NCBI taxonomy): Eukaryota > Metazoa > Chordata > Aves > Passeriformes > Zosteropidae > Zosterops > Zosterops lateralis. Next base: position 9,795,626 of record NC_139764.1, read on the forward strand.
TGTGACTGTTATCCATATGCTGGAGACCGCACGTGACTCTCTGTGCTTCCTCAGCTTTTCTGCCCAAACTTCAGTTCACATTTTATTGGCTATCCTGGCAGTGAAAAGAAGTAGAAATTGTCTTCCTTCCCACTGAAAGTTCAGGTTAAAATTAAAACACATACAGAGCTGCAGAAGCTCTAGGATTTGTCTCCTATAACCCCAAAGGCTGCCTTTGGGGGCAGCCTTGTGGGCTTTTCAGAGAGCTGAAAAGGGGAATTTCGGTGTTATACATAAGGATTTTGCTTATTGCTGCCCATGTGGTGGTTGTGAAGGTGTCCCTAAACTGTAGTAGTTGTCAGTGTGTGTTTGCCATACTGAGATACTCCATGAACCCTAAACGTGAAGCATGGTGAGATCAGAAGAGAACCACAAATAAATCTGTGTATTTTCAACTTTTCTGTCTTTATTTTTCCCAGTTTGGTGGACAGTGATTTGTTGTGGGTGCTGCTTGTGTACGGTGTAGCATGAACAAAGAGTCCATGCAATATGAATGACACAAATTGAATTAAAACTGTCGAGTTCTTCCCCTCCTGCCACTTTTCCAGGCCAGTTTTTCCCTGAGTGGGTTGTGTGTTGTTTGCGTGCTTCTGGTGCTGCTCAGCGAAACACATGGCACTTCTGGATAACAGACAGAACAAAGTTAGGTGCTTTGTTGTTGCCCAAAATTAAGAGAAGACTCATCCCTTCTCATGGTGTGACTCTTGGGGATGGTTCTGTGCAGGGCCGGGAGTTGGACTCTACAATCCTTGTGGGTCCCTTCCAGCTCAACAGATTCTGTGATTCTGTCCCTCATCTCCACAGACCTTCAGTGCAAGCAGTAGGAGTTTGAAGATGTTGGGTGAAAACCTGGAGGGAGTCCAAGGTCTCCCTCCATATGTTTGTGTAATGCCTGGTGGGAGCAATGTGATGTAACCCTGAGCAGAGTCACTGTGCTAATGTACCTTTGGACCTGGGGAAGAGGAAGAAAAGCTGTGAGACAGCCTCTTGTCAGGAGCTTCTCCCTGCAGTCCTCCAGATTCCTGGAAGATGGGTCAGATCCTACCAGGCATGAGAGATGCTGAGTGAGGATGTACAGCCTGTGCTCTGCACAGGTCTGCAGGCTGGATAGGTCCTTTGAGCCTTTGCCTAGGAATACAGGAAGGACACACTGTGGAAAGTCCTTTATGCAGATGCCTTCAATAGATGAGGAAAAAGAAAGCCCAAGTTATCTGCCTCTTCTTCCACCTTACAAATGTCTCCCCTGGTTGCTAGCCCTTTCCTGGGAAGCACAAACCCCTTGCCTCTGAGGGCCTGTGGGTTGGAGGCTTGCTCTGGGGAAGTCCAAAGAGCCCAATCACCTTTGTGAACAGGACAAAGATATTTGGATCACAACTGCATGCCCTGCTGTGTACCCTGGTGCTCAGGAAAGGGTATTGCTGGAGAGGTCTAAGAGATGAAGCTCAGATGAGCAAAACCAGATGTCAAACATATTTTCTACCTATCCAAGCTGTCCCTTACTGTAATAGCGTCATCAGGAGAAATTTGAACCTTCTGCAACTGAAAATGTTGCCCCAAACTTTGAATTGCTTGTTCAGCTGCCGTGTCAGATGGGTAGTGTGGGATAGAACACACATCATCTTCTGTCAGTGTGGGAGGCTCCTATAGCAAGGTGGACAGGATGCTTAGGGTGGGACAGCTTGGGAAGGCTCCCCAGAGCTCAATCCACATGAGCTGTTAGTCACTGCCTCCCTTTACTCAGGCATGAGTTTCAGGCCGGGTGCTGTAGCTCACAGTCTGACCCCAGATGTGTGTTAATTATTTATTTTCCTCCACGTGCTGGCAGATGGTTGGAAGAAGAGTCTGCCAAGCATAGTGCATGCTTGAGGGCAGTGATTTTGAGGCACATTGTTGAGATTATCTGATGTTTCACATTTTCTGTAATTTAGTTTGTGTGTGTTTGAAGGGAGTATTTAAAACTTGCAGACAATAGTGTGCTGGGTTGCAGGGAATGAAACCCCTAATGAATAGTCCATTGTTTACATGCATTTGAGGCTGTTTCTTTGCTGAATTAGTGCCATGAAACATAGCTGCAACTCTGTTGTTTTTAACTCCTCTCTCCTTACCCATCCCCCTTCCTATTCCTTTCGGTTGCTAAATCCTGCTGCTATCTTCTCTACACAAGTTTCCAGGCTTCCTTCTCTCCTCTTGATTTTCTTCTGCTTAAACCTCTTGTCCAAACTGGGTCATCTTTTGCTTCTAGTGTGGTGAATTTTCCCATCCTTGACCTCTTGGACTCACACTCCAGTCCTTATTATTTTTATCCAGATGAATATGGGGAAATAATAAAAAAAAGGCCAGCACTCGAACTGTTTTCTGCTATAATCAGGTCTAGATCCCTCTCTTGCCATTGCCTTTCCCTCCTCACCTCCTTTCTATGGAGCTCTTTCTGTGCCAATTTGCAGCTGTGTGTATGTATATAACTGTTTTATCTCGTATTTACCTGCAACCCCTCTGCCCAATTTCTGGCTCTTATTTTCCTCTCCATTCAGGAAGCTTTTTCTCCTTGCTCTGTCCGTACTGCTCCATGCTCTGATCTCTGTGCCTTCTTCTAGTGACCCCTACAATTTGAGGTGGCTCCCTCTCCCCTTATCAAGCAGATAAGTGTCCAGTTGGCAAACCTGTAAGCTTTTTCTCCCTGTACTCTGGTTTGTAGATTATTTTTTTTTGGTGTTGCTAATTGATGCTGTGTATCTGTTTACCTGCATGACTCGCTGGAGTGGAGCGATTGCTCAGACTGATGCATACCATACTCTGGAACTGTTTCTTTTCTCTCCAGCCCTGATTTATAGATAACTGGAAAAAAGCAATTCTTGGCTGCCCTGTTCTGAAAACTATTACACCACAGAAAAACTCATTACGTGAACACAGCACCTGATATAAAGAAAAGCTCTATTTGGTTTTCTGGTTTCCCCCATGAAAAAAAAAGCTTCCTTTTATTATTGAAACAACAATTCCCCTCAAATTATATTTAAGAGATGTAGGCACCAAGGTCTGCCTGCTCTTCTAGGAGTTCTGGAAATTGGAATTCAGGAGTTTTTTTATAATCAATAGAGGGGAATGGGATATTTTGGAGAGGTTTTGTTTGTTTTCTGGATAGGCAGTGTGCACATGCCACACAGTACAAACCCACCACAGCTCTCTCAGGCTTGTGTATACCAGACAAAATGCTAGCACAGGTATCTGCAGAGAATTCCCTGTGGATGTGAAGGGGTTGGGAGGGTTGGAAAGCCCCAAAGATTTCAGGAAAGTAGATACAGACCAACTGAGAGTCTCCTTTAATTAAGGAGTGCTGTGCATTGTGCAAATCCAGTGTATTTGCTTCCCTTTTCTTCACAACCTCGGTGGGGACCCTCTGGACTGCAACTTGAGGGCAATGCTGTAAATTTTGAAATACTGTTTGTTTGTGTAGGACAGTGCTGGTGTCCTTTTGGGTCAGCATAGCTGCTCTAAAGTATGGCAAAATCATCAAGTGACAAGCAAACCAATGATGCTTCAGCCCAATACCAAAGATAATCTTGCAAGAGGGAGAATTAGCTGTGAAAATTTACCCTGTTGCTACGGAGTTTATTTGGTTGCATATATCATGTCAGAGTTGAATGATTGAAAAAATACTCCACTTGGTAAATGAACATTTGTGCCAGTTACAGGAGAGCTTATTCATGCATAAAACCTGAGACACCTGGTAGTGGTGCTGGACAGGTTGTTTTTGAATGAATGTGCTCGTTGGAAGGCAGGGGAGGGAGGAGTTGAAATGCCTTTGTGTCTTTAAAGTGTTTCTCCTTTTGATGCTATACACTGTTAAGGAAACCAGATTTTGGGGGCACGTTACTTCTGTAAGCAGTAAAAGTTTCTGCTTCCTACAGCAGGGATGCTTTCTCCTTCTTACTTCCACTCCAGATTGATGTTAAAATCCTGAGGCTGTGGCACTGCTTTTGTTTCGGCCTCTTACTTCCCTCTAAAAACACGGAGCCAATACGTGTAGAATATGATCAATTCTTGACTTTCTTACAACAATTTTCTCCTCTTCCCATCACCTCCACCACTAGACATTGCACATTCCTTCCAAACCAAACCCCTGTAGTCCAGAAATAGGTCACACCCCACCACCTGGACAACAGTCATGGGCTTGCGTCACCGCTTGGCGTGACGTCGGTGAGCGCCCGGCCAGCAGGACCGGCTCCTTCAGGGAGCAGGATGTGAGAACACCCCTTGTGATTCCTCCAGATGGGCCTTGGGAGGTGATGGGGGAGAGGATGATGTTTACACAGGGAAAAAATCAAGGGGAGGTATAAGCTAACATGATCAGCGCACGGATTTTCTGCTGGTCGGTTTGGATGATTTATAACGGTATACAGAGCTTTGTCGCCTTTATGCTGACTTGTTTCCACTGCTGCCCAGAGGTCAGCCCATTGGCCTGTAAAAAATGAATTGTCGATCTCTGTGGCTTTTCCTGGTGGCCACAATCCTGAGGCTGTTGTCAGTCCTGCTGTTGAGCTCAAATGGGGGCTGGAGGGGACTGCCCAGGATACTCGCTCATCCTCTTAGCAATGATTTCGTTTTGGACATCCCTATAAAGTGACCCTATGCAGGGTCATATTATATCCAAATATAATATATCCAAATCTCCTTTTTAATTAGTGGGTAGAGGAGCAAGCAATGCCAGCAGTTGGACTGGTAGCCTCTGCTCAAAAATTTTTGTCGCAGTGGTTACTTTAGGATTTCTTGTCGCAGTGGTTACTTTAGGAAGCTCACAGGAAAGGAGCATGCTTCCATTTTTTTTTTCAGATTATTTCAGTTGCTGTAAAAGGTTAGCTGCACAGCGGATGGGCACAATGGAATTAGCAGCAGAGACAGAGGTATCTATGAGCATGCCATCATTTTCATTGGACATATACATTGCGCTTCTTCCTGAGAAGTGCTGAGAACAAATTGTCATAGAAATGCAAAATACAGTCAGTCTGTTTTGGGCTGAAGCAAGAAATGAGGGCCCTATAGCCTGGAGAGATGTGTATGAATCTGCGTGGGGAAAATGCTCCTTAATTAGATGGGTTGACAGATCCTGTTTCTCCTGCTCCTTCCGCAGTTTGCCGCGTTCAGTCTAGGAAACGCCTCCCAAACTTCGCCCACCACTGCCCTTACGGAAGGCCTGGCACACTCACCTCCAGTCCTCCATGCCGTGCGGCTGGATGTCACCAAGGCCTGCATCACGACCTGTTTGGCTGGACGGACGACTTCAGCCTGGGAGGGGAGCCCAGCACATCCCATCCCCTGCCCTCTGCACACCGTGTTCTTTAATGCTCCTTCCCGGCAGCTGGCTGGGCTCTGGCGTGGGGAGGACGGCGTCCGTCCCAGCGGGGGCTGTGCCAGGGGCTGTGTCCCCTCCTCTCCCAGAGCACTGCTGCTCTCAAAGTTGCTTAATAGACACGCTAGACTCTATCTTGACAATACACCCTTTTCTTGAGAGAAATGAGAAGTTTCAGTTTCAGTCACTAGCCTGTTTTTCATTGACCTGTTTTAGTCAGCAAGTAGTGGCTTTACTGTGCCGCTCTCTCAAACTGCCACTCACGAGCCTAACGAGACGGTGCAGCAAAACTCCTGTCCTCTGCAGAAAATGCAAAGAGAGAAGAGACAGTTTTACCCCAAATGTTAGAGGAGACTCGGTCAAATTAACACTACAGTAAATGTAAAATATTTTTAATTTACAGAGTACTTTAAGCCCTGATTAGAAGGTATGGGGGGAAGGGTTTGGAGTGAAGTTAATAAACCTTTTAAAACTTTTGATTGAATCTTTTATTCAGTGTTTGTATAACTCAGTTATCTGCTAGTTAATACCAGTATTTTTGGTACCTCTCCAGAGCCAATACACTGCAAACCTTCAGCCCTGTTGGGTATTTGTGCTACAGCATATTTAATAGCCATGACAACAATTCAACAATTGTATAGAAGCCTCCCCTCCCTGTCTGAGTGTTGCAGGCACCAGAGTGTCTCCATTGGAAAACCCCTAAACATACAGTTTCAGCCAAAACTGGTTTAATGATAGTCTAGTGAGAGCTTGACAGGCTTTTTTTTTTCTTTCTAAAAAAAAAAAAAAAAAAAGAAAAAGGGGCACTTTTTCCCCTCCCCCCCTCAATTTTTTTTTCTTAACTTCTTCGCCGCTTTTGTGAAAGCTGCCGCCGTAAAACACAAGGCAAATTAAAAAAAATAAATTGCCTTAAATTGCTTAACAGGCTTGATGAGACAAAGCCTGGTGTGTTGGAGTGGCTGCAGGGAGCTCTGCGGCTGCTTTTGTATGATTTCAGAGGTGAATTTAGATGGCTGGAAGATAGATGGGTGCCAGATGCAGTTTGACACAGATTCCGGCAGCTGCTCCTGCGCGAGGTTTCATTAGCGGTGAGTTAGCGAGCGGCAGAGCGCCGGCGAGGCCCCCAGCGCTGCGCCGACAGCCAGAGCACTGAAACAATACAATATTCGCTAAGTGATTTTAATCTGGGAGATTAAATGACACCCAGTTGGTTTCCCGACTTAGAAAGCCAGCACGGTATATAAAGCTGTTCGTGGCACTCACTCTACCCTTGTCACATACGTTCATACTGAGAGTGCTTTCCCCAGCCCCTCCATCCTGAAATGGGCAGAGAAGGGTTGATTTTGTGTCGCAGACATATTTTTCCATCCTCGCCGTATAATGTGCTTTTAACTACAACAGGAAACATTGGCCTCACTTCAGCAAATGCTTACATTGGACCAAAGTGCTCGCGTGCTCCTGCTAAGCGCGGGCGAAACTGTTTGAAAGGTTAGGGCCACGGTCTGTAAAGTGAACGGCTTCCTTTTTAATAGATGGGCAAGTCCCAAAGTCAGGAAGCAGTCGGCATTTACGGGCTTGGGCAACTGGGTTTGGTTTTAAATAAACCAGTGTGCTACAATGGATGACTTGATAGAAATGCTGGAGGAGCTGCTGTTCTCCAGGCAGATGAAGTTTTATTTGTGGAAATGCACTAAAGATTAAGACTTGGTGAAGGGAGGGAAAATGTAGAATAATCAAACTATGCAATACAACGTAGGCTGACTTCAAGATTCTTATAGGGGGACTTCATGGGCTTTATTTTGGGAATCCTCTCTGTGGCACGTTCACTGTGTGGTTATTGAGGCTTTCTATATGTTTTTTGTATCTCTAATTGCTTCAGCAAGTAAAACCCTGACTAGGGGAAAAAAAAAAGGTTTTCTCCTCTGATAGATAGGAGAAAGTATGTAGAGAAGCAAACAAACAAAATCTCTTTTCTTTCACATGTGCCACCTGAATTTTGCCTTTACATATTTAACTGCTGATGTCAAACTACTCTGTTCACTTTGAGTCATTTACTATCCTCACAGTAAGCAGACAAACTAGCCTTTCCCCCCCCCTCCAATAAATATGCGAGTTGGATATGTATGGGCTGCTGTCTTTGGATCTCAACTGTTGTTTGTTAGTGCATGTTACGATTCTGTTTCTAGATGCCTTTGGTAAATACCCCATGCATGGCTTCAATTAAGCTTTCTATATTGAGAAAGTATGCCTTAATTTATCAGGTTAAAGATATCTCTGTTACATCAATTTGTTCACAGTGTGTTGTGACCTAATCAACTAGGGATGTAAGCCATTTCATGAGGAGTAATTACTCAACAACAAAAAATGTCTCTCTTTCCTAATAGCCGTGAGTGAGTTGGCTAATTGGAATCCATTTTGGTGGTGGCAGGTCAGTGATCAGGAGGTGGCTTTCCTGGCTGGCTTCTAGGTGGGAGGGAGAAGGCAGCAGCACCAGAAACACAGAGCTGTGACTTCCTGAGGTCACTGGGAGAGCTTCTCTAAGTTCGATCAGTGTCACATTTGCTGGCATTGGGGTGTCCTCATGATCCCCTTTACCACCAATGCTGTGACAGTTTGGTCAGAACCCTCTACTGGATATTTTTGAGGAAAAGAATTCACGAGTGGGTTGGAAATGACAGATCTTCTTTCAAGACTTGCAAAAGAGTTCTGGTGGTGTTATTGTTAGTGGGGGCAGGGGGCTGCAGCGATGTTCCCATGTGACAAATCTTCATGGCCTGGCTGGGCCTCGGTCAGGAGATGATGTGAAGTTTAGGGGCGATGGCTCATTATGTCTCTACTCAGATTAACTTATGACAGTGACAGAGCAATTTTTGCTTTCAGTGCTGCATCACTGCTAGTCCTGCTAGGGGTGTTGTGCAGAGGCATCTTCTAGATGACCCTACTGGTTGCTGTCCTGTTTTTCTACTTGATAGATCATTGAGGTGCATTCTGGTTTTTTCTTTTATTTTGTTTCCTCCCCTCCTTGGCTTCAAACCTGGCTGAGAGGGAGGTGGAGAGGAAAATCCTCATGAATTAACATTATTTCCCTGGTGGGCTTTGCTGCCATTTTATCTAATTACGCCTGCTGTTTTCCAGATCACATTGTAAGCATTTGCATGAAGGGGCTTTCACTTACCTCCTCAAGTAAATTAAATAACAGCCCTTAGGCTGGGCTGACAGCATAATGCATTTTCATGTGGGAGATCAACAGCTCCCATACCTTGAGATGGGAAATGCTGAAATGACAGGGAAGCTCTGTGCTTTTGTCTCAAATTAGGGCAGCTAGACGGGGTTAGGGCCACTTTGAAAATGCCTGCTGCTGGCTCTTGTGGTGTGTAGGGATTGGTAGGAAGAGAGGGGCACATAGGGATCTGCAGAGGGCCACAGAGAACAGACTCATGAGGATCCACAAGCTACGTGCAAGATGTGCAGGAAAGCCAGGGAAAGCAAGGCTGTTGTCAGCAGGTTTAAATGCACAGCCCTATTGGGAAGTGTGAAGGGATCTGCAAACTGTGGAAGATTGGAAGCCACAGACATAAAGCAAATGAGAGGTGCAGGCCCTGCCCTGAGGATGTTTACAGCTTGACTTTGTGGATGAGGAAGGCTGGACTTGTGTGGAGAGCTCAGGAAATCAAAACACACGGCCTTGACTTTCATTTCCACAATAAGCCAGCCCGTAGTTTCCCTGTGCTCCATTTCTTCAATTTGCAAAATGAGGCAGTAGTCCATCTGCTGAAATGACAGTCCGCTGCTCTCCTTGCCTGACCCGTTACTCCCAATGAGTATCCAGCCCTGGGAATTATCCTCCTCCAAATGCTTCAGAGCTCCCAGAGCCCTTCATGATCCCAGCCTCGTGGGCTGATCTGGTCCCTTCCCTGTGTTACACATCAGAAATGTAGATCAGCCCTTCCTTGGCTGTGGTCACTCCTTCATTGCTTTGATATAGGTGTGAGCTTCTGAGGAGGGGAATGGGAAGGCAACAAATGACCATGAGGAAATGTATTTCTTCAGCTCCTGATCAGCCCAGGCTTATCCTGGTAGAAAAGAGGATGTTGATGGGAAGGCTGAGAAGATGAGTTCCACTTCCCCCTACCATTAGGCTTGGCCAAGCCTTGGGTAGCCCAAAATTCTGGTGTCCTCTTGGATTCTTTCTTTACAGGACCTGAAATGGGGACATGCCAGCAAGTGCACGGTCAAACTGAGTCAGCACTTGGAGAGTGAGGAGGAAGGGAAGGAAATGGACCTCTACAGCAAGTAGGGAATTTAATCCCTACTCTGGCATGCTCATGTTGGTCATGAATGGGGGTCAGCAACAGGAGAGGCTGCTTAGCTTGGGAGGCTGTGCCTGAGTTACACAAAGCTCCCACCACGTAGGTTTTTCATGTAAAGGAGGAAAGGTGATATTTGTTCATTTAGTTCTCTGTAACTCTGTGATGACAGTGACCCTCTCAGTATTACACCTGTAATGTTGAAGTACCTTCTAGCTTTTGGTACTAATTCCTTTTATCCTGTGTCATTGGTTAGGGATTAAGGAAATCATGCAGATCACTAAGATCTGCTTGAAGGAGTCTTCAGTGACTCGCTTTTGTCTAGGGATCTTTGCTGAAGAAATGCAATTTACTTGTTTTTCTTTAGAAAATCAAGTTTTCTGTTCCATCAAAACATGGTTCCAGGTTGAGGGTGGAGGAGAGCTAGAAATGTTAGTGTGGTGGGTGTGTAAACACCTTTTAACTTACATGTTAAAGCATCTTGGCTCTTCCAAGTAGCTAGAGAACTACTTCATGATGCATTTCTGTGTCTGAGATGAATTTTGAATGCCAGTGAGATAATGAGATTTATCAAATAAAAAGCCTGTCTTTCACTTTGTTCAAGCTTGGCCTCATGCCTCAAATACATGGAGTTTAGCTCAGAAGCAGCTTGTAATTTGTATCACAAAACCACCGTGTGTAATTCGTGATGGACGGTGGCCACTGAGTGCGGGAGGTTTGCAGTTGGGATGTGCTGATGGCTCCTGCTGACGTTCGTGCCTGGCCCGAGTGACTGCAAGGGGCAGAGCACCAGTGAGTGGTCACCACCAGGCTACCCTGGGAGGAGAGGCTGAGGAGGTGTTTGCCTCTATGAATCAGGGATTCAGGTTTAATGTCAATCACTTTTTAGCATGAACTTGCAGGATGTTCACGATGCAAGACATTGTGCTGCTTTTAACGTGTATGGGGAGATGATTCAGGGCTGATACAGCTGCTTCAGTGATCTGGTAGTATACATCCCATTATCATTATTCACTCACATTATTCACTGTTAGAAAGCTTTCTAACAATTCATGATATTTCTCAAGCTCTCATCCCCTCCTCTCTCTTTCTAAAAAAACTAATTTAATTTTATTATTATTATTCTTCAGATTCCTGCTGTACACATCCCCCAAGCAGGTGGGAGGGGGAGTTGGTGGGTGATGACTTGGCTTTGTTGGAACTTCACTTAATGCAGGGTGGGGGCAGAGAAAATGAAGCTAAATTACGCAGATCCTGAAGGCACAGCTAGTGCACTGCATCACTTGTGAGCATGACTAGAACTGAAAATGAATCACAGCCTTGTTAGACACGGTATGTGTCAGTGCATGTGGGCAGAAATATCATTCAGCGAGAGAGAGAAAAAGACAGAGAGACTACATCTTTTAAAGTGTGCTGGTCCCTCTGAAATCACTGTAGTATGTAACCTCATGGGTGAAAGCTGGGAAACAGTGGGACAGCTGCTCTTGGATGCTTAACCTTGTCGATTTTTTTTTTCCTTTCCGAAGGTTCAGAAGGAGTCTGGATTTGTCAGCAGTGACACATATTTTCTAAACAAGAAAAGGCTCTAATTGCAAGCTCAGGTTTGAACCCACTGTTGAGGACTTTAAAGTACAGCCACTCATTTGGGGCTAGATTTGAATGTGGAGTTGCTTCAGCCTGTGTGTTCATTGTGCATGAGGAAGCAAATGTGATTTGCTCTTTGTGTAAACTTTTGATGGTTGCATGTACCCATGAACACACAGTACACACACGTGCACACTGAGCCAGTTCACATATTCCAGAGACAAAAATCCAGCCTGGTATTTTAACCCTCGTTCTTGCAGCTGTATAATTCAAACATTCTATTTCTAGAATGGAAATTGGTTTTGCAGTTCAGTTGCAGTGTGACAGGGCCACATCAGGTGATTTGATGGAGAGATGCTGGGATCAGCTGGCCACTAAAATCTGCTAGATTTGTGTTTGTGTTCCAGAAGATACTTGCCACAAGTGATAGCAACGTTCCTAAAGAAGCTCTCCCACCTCCTGCAGAGACCTATCCATAGCAGCCAGCAAGCAGCAGCCATCTTAAAATTCCCCCCCTTGGCACACTAAAACCATACTTTTTCAAAGCCAGATGGAATCAACCAGTGTATTCTTTAAGGGATTTTGGCTGTGCATTTTTGAACGTTGTGCTTGATGCCTGTGCTCAGTCATTGGCCTGTTATGTGTGATGTGTTCTATGATTTAAAAGCTGATGATTCTAGACACTAGCCTGAGTTTTTAATAAGTGGCTAGAGATATGTGGTTTCTCCTCTGTCCCCCTCCCACAGACCAGGTGCTTTGTACTTTCTGAACGTGCAGTGGTTTTTTGAACGTTGTGAAGGATGTAAACTGCAGCTGAGAACACAACAGTGCACCTCACCCTGCCAAAAAAAAAAAAAAAAAAAAAAAAAAAAAAAAAAAAAAAAAAAAAGAAGGGAAAATATAAAAACCCCCACCATCAGTAGCTTTTTAAAATCCTGGTCATCATGTGGCATTCCCAGAATGTCCATACATACTAAACAAAAGAGGGAAAATGGGAATAGCTTGCGATTTTCTGACTCTTAACGTGACTTTTTTTTGGGAGGAAGGCAAGGAAGGGATCCGTATTTGCGACAAATTAAAAATAAGTTTTAATTACTTAGAGTAAGAACATGTTCTGGAAAGTAAAGATTTTGGACTTAATGTGCATGGAACAAAAGGCCGTTGTGAGCTATGTACGAGAGTTGCTGCGAGTTTGTATTCTGCCCTTTTTTTTCTGTGGGAGTTATTTCCTGTTGTTGACTAGAGTTCTTTATTTAGAACCACCTAGCTACTGAATGACGGCTCGCTTGCAAGAAGAAAAAGTGTGATTAAAACTTGCTAAGGCTTATTCCAAGATCTCCCCACTTCCATTTATTTAAGGGGAATCTTTGCTAAATGAAAGAAAATGAAGTTCAAAACGACAAATGTGTTTCCTTCTCATTATTGTGCCCACATCAGCTGTGGCAGCTAGCAAAAAGATCTTGCTGAGGTCTTTCACCTGAACATCTCATGAAAGACAATGTTTCTCTTACAGAGGTGATTTGGTTTAGGTTGTTCAGGTTTTCAAACAGAAGCCAATCCATCAAATGCCAGGCCTCCCTTTTTGCTGGCAGGAGTAATGCACTGATGTTCTTGGGGGCAGCTCTTTTTATGAACCCCACAACTCGAGTAAGGAGCAGGCACTTGCACTTTCCCAGCTGCTCAGAGAAGGAAAAGTTTCCTTTGAAGAGCACTGCCAGCAAAAAGAAGTTTCTGTATGCTGACCTTGGCAGTAGTATTTGGGCATGTGTGTGGAGTCAAATTCTCTGCACTTTGACATCTCCTAACTTCTTTTGCTCTTGTGGCAGGGGCTGAACATCCAGCAAGAGTATAGTAAAGTTAGCAGAAGAGCAGATTCAGCAGGAAAAAGAAAAAGATTTAACATGAAGGTTAACTCTACTGTAGGTAGTAGGTAAGCAAACAGAGTAATTTGGGTTTATTACGACTCTTTTGCTTAACAAGAAGCACACTAGGAATGTCCCCTGAGTGCGGATGACTAGAAAATGCACTGGGGCAAGATAGCAGATGGACAATCATCCCTCCTTGGCTTGGCTGGCCCCTTGCTGTGAGCCTCTGGCAGAGGGTGCCTCTTTCTGCCCAGCCCTGGTGCCTCTCTGCAGTACCTGGGGCTGGCTGCTCTGGGTGGGCAGGTTCTTCACTCTGCAGACGGGAGTTATGGCTCAGTCCTTGGCACCTTCCCTTCTACAAATGAATCCAATAGAAACTGGTTTGTGAAGTTGAACCTCTGCAGGAAAGTGGATCTCTGTGGAAGAGAGAGGGGTTTGGGAGCCTTCTGCCCTTCCCACGTGTGCTGGGAAAGTTAGTGGCTGGGAGAAGAAGCAGGAAAAGCCTCAGGGATGGACCTTGTGTTATTTTCTTCTCCTGCTGCTGTCCAGTGGTCAAACAAGGGAACACCTTGGACTTGGTGGCAGCACCATCAATGGGAATGCAGCTCCTCCTCCTCGTTTCTCTTGACTTGTTCCCCTCTGTACTCCTGTTTTGCCCCCTCACCAAGGCTAAAATAAAAATAAAAGAGGACAATTATTACTGTTTGAATAACCTGCTTATGGCTGTCAGAGAAAACCACCATAGGCTTTAGGGAGCCATATGCCACATGCGGCACCTTCTTCCCTACCTCCATACCATCCCTGCTCAAGACATCTCTTTTTTTTTTTTCCTGCTATTTTCTTTTGCATTCCTTCAAATGCCCACACGTGTTATGTCATATGGGTGTGACCAGACAGAAGAGCTGCCTCTCCCCTCTTCCAGACCCTTGCCACATTTCAAGGACATTAGCAGCCCAGAACCACTGTGGGAGGAAGAAAAGAGACCATTAAGAGGTGTGAAAGGAAGGGGAATCTGATGATAAATGGTGGATTTTCAGCTTTTTCCATTGTCCTGTTGGTAGGACCTAAATGCTGGGTGGGTTTCCAGTGATTCAGTGTTTCATCCTTGCTTGGGAATACTAATTAGGTGTAAACCTCTTTTAGCCTTTGGCTAATGGTCACTATAAATAAACAGCTTCCTTTAAAGTGGAAGAACGTAAAAAAAAAAAAAAAAAAAAAAAAAAAAGGTTAGATGAGAACCTAAATTAATTTGTGCAGTTCCCTTTTTCTTCAGAAAGATGAAATGCATTTCTGACGGTTACGGGGTGGTTTTAGGTAGAGTTAAGAAATGCAGACATCACCCACAGTCTGTTTACCTGCATATACAGTATGAGCTTCTGCTGACTCTTAGCCGTGCTAGCACTAGGGAATGTAGAAAGACAAAATGAATCATTACCACAGGCATAGTCACTAAAAGCATCTGATGTACTCATTCAGTCTTTTTTTTTTTTTTTTTTTTTTTTTTTTTAATCTCCTCTTTGCGCATAATCTAAGGAGTTGCACATTTTGTGAAGGGTTAAAACAGAAAGATTTGTGCATTCACTGCATTGACTCAATGAGTTCAATTCTGTATGATCTTCCATTATTTGTAGAGGAACAGAATGGCAGTGGGAGTTAATGCTGCTACATTTGATGTTCTTGTGCTAGGTTTTCTGCCAGCTCCTTTTTTGGGTTTTTTTCTTCCTCTTCTGAATTTGGCCCCACAAATTCAACTTCTGTTTTATTGGGGTTTGTTGGTTATGGCTTTTTGCCTTTTTTTTTTTCTTTAAAGAAGTGTGGTGTAGGTCACTCACTGTTTGCTTAAAATTAGACCCTCAGAAACCTTTGTCTGAAAGGAGTACAAATAAACATAGTCTGTAAAGAATTTTGCACCTGGGACAGTCAGAGAAAGGATTTATCATTGTAAATTTGAATTACTTTGAAAATGCCTCTATCTTGGTAAGCGTTCTTTGAATCTAGAGACTCCAAGAAGCTGCAGAAACTAGTTTTAAACAATAGGCTCAAGCCTCCAAATCTGTGTAAGAGCATTAATGTGCTTTACAGGTTGTATTCCAGCCAGGAAAAGCAGCTATAGGTGAGTGCATTCATTTAGATGTCCATGTATTAACTGGTGTTTTCATAAAAATAAGGATTGAAATAGCTTGTTGTTGGTTTGGGTTTGGATGGGTTTTTTTTCTGGTAGCGCATCTGAGCACAAACACGTTTAACTCCAGTGACATGGTTTAAGTCCTGCATAACATATTGAAATGCTGTGTAACATCCTACATCAGCACTGTAGCCACAACACCATTTTGATTGTGCCCTCCCAGCCTCAAACTCATTGTAACACTGCTTTAATGCAAGAAATCTCAGCAGGAACATCCACTTCTAGAAGCCTCTGGTCACCCCACTGGTGGCCCCATTTGGTCTATCAAGCCTTTGGGATCTGAGCAGGGTTGAGCAGTGCTAAACATATTCCAACCTGCCTATGCACTCAGGCCTCTTTCAGGGTTCAAGAGTGCTTTGGAAAAGTGTGGGGGGCATCTGTGCTCCAGAATTGTGTGGCTCCATGGAAGTCTTGTAGGAGTAGCTTTGCTTCAGGAAAGGATTGTAGTCTGTGCAGCCAGAGCAGTAGTAGAGCTGTTCTCCCCTGGTGAACCAGGAGCAGGTGGTCCCTCAAAACTGGGGGCATGGTGGAGACCTTTGTGCTGAAGTGTGTGTGGCTTTGCATGTTTGACAGCCCCACGTTGTTAAGATTTTCAGGCTCGTGTTGGGTTTGTGCTCAAGACTGGTGGGTGGCCCGAAGTCTTCTGGCTTGATTGCAGCGACATCTGTTTACACCAGTGGTTAATTAGGCCTGAAGAATGGCCATCTCTCTATTTCCCCCACCGTTTCTGTGTTTTTTCTTGATTAGAAGTATTCTCTCCTCAGCTCTAAAACAGAGGCTTTGGTTTTATCTGCAGATTTTTTTTTCCCCTCTTGATCCACTGGCCCTGGTATTAGATGAATATCAGGACATCAGCGTAGCCTCTCTTCAAAAAAAGTAACCAAGTATTCCAGAAAAGAATGACTTGTGCTTTTGATAGAGGCTGCAGAGTGAGCTTTGAAAAGGAAAGAAAAGCAGCCTGAAATTGTTTAAAACTCAGCTCAGTGCAGAGTACAATTCACTGTGTCACAAGAAGCAGGATTGGAAAGGGGAGGCTGTTTTAGGAGCCTGTGTGCCGTACAGGCAGTGCCAGTGTGAACAGTCTGGCCTGGGCCAGGAATGAAGCACATCTTGCAGGGGTTGCAGCCCAAATGGGATTTGGAAAAGAACAGAGATTTTTTTATCAAAAGGCAGAAAGATGTGAGGAGATGTACAGCAACGGTAGGCAGCTCAAACCTCTGTCAGAGGACAGTGTTTCAGCTGGAGCAAGGATGATGCACACCAACAGTCTCCAGAGGACTGGGAGTGCACAGGGAATTACAGAGGGAGGGAGTCATCTCCGTGCATGAGGAATGCAGCAAAACCTCCTCTGACTAAGCCAGCTAATGCACACTGCTTTTTTTTTTTTTTCCTGATAATCCTGTTCCATAATATTTCCTTAATAATTTAGTATGTGAAGAGTAGCCCTTCTGAAAAGCATCTAAATCACCAATCTAGATGAAACCTTGCTACCCCTGTCGTTCACACACACTGGGGACTTATTTGGTATGGCTGTTGGAGAGCTACCCTGGAGTTAAAGGTTGGGCTTTTTTTCCTTAATTACTTAACAAATTTACCATGTGGCACAACCCTTGGTAGTGCCAAGCAATAGCTTCCTATTACTAGACTGAACAGGCCTGATCCTGTGTTACCAAAGCCAAAAGCAGTATTTGGGAACCGACCTTGTCATCAAAATCTGTAGGAAGCTCAGAATAACTATACAAAAGGGGTTAGTTGCACTCAGAATATTGATTCATGAGCTCCCTCGTTTTTTGCATTGCTGTTCATTTTACCCAAAGAAGATCAACTGCCCAACTGGACATATAATATATGATACTGCATTACAACTAAGGCTGCATTTGGTCATACTCATTAATTAAACTGATTTCTCCTGTAGGGTTTTTTTTCCTAGAGAACTAACTGAGAATGATAATTAAGCGTATTATGCATTCTAGGGAACAGTGTTTCTCCTACTGCCACAAAAACATAAAAGGAGAAAAATATGAACTAAAGCAGAAAATGAAGGGGGGGAAAGAGCTAAAACTGGAGTGAGAAGGGGTAGAGCATTCCTTCCTTTGGTTTTTACTGACTCCTATGCCTTGGGACACATGGGACAGCCTTGTTAGAGTGGAATAGTTGCAGCAAAATCCAGGCAAAAATAGAAGAAAAAGCCATTGAAATCCCAAGGAAAGCAGCCCAGCTCCCAGGTGTAGCTCCCTCCCTGCTCGTGTACAGGTGCAGACTGCAGTAATGCAGCACCCCAGTTTGTTACTGAGGAACTTGTTTTTATTTGTGGCCGAGACTCATACGAGAAGGGCCCTACTCTGGGAGGTCAGTGCTGAGCCTGACCAGAGATGGCACGAGGTGTGAGCAGTGTTTAATCGTGCCTTTGCTTGCACTGTGCTTTTTCCTTACCCAGGAGAGCCTTGCTGCTCGAGTGGAACGAGCAGCTCTGGCTGTAGGCAGGCCCTTTGTTTAGCTTTTCCCAAGTTACCAGTGCTGAGGGGGCCTTTATTCACAAAAAGCTGTCTGCTCTGGGGGCAGTATTAGGTGTTTGCCTGCCAGCGCCTGCATGCACCAAAGCAAAGAATCCAGGCAGAAAATGAAGTTGTGCTGAACAATTACCTGATGAAATCTCGTAATATTCGTATGTACTGCAATCAGAAAGGAAAAGGCCAAGGATGCAATTAGAAGCATAGGAAGCAGTTCACTCCCTCTATTTTTAAAAATGCAAGGGATGCCAACATTCCAGCACACCAAACTTTGCCAGTCTTTCCTAATTAGCACACATGTTGATGGGCAGATTACCTGGCAGTCTGTAGTGTTTCTAATGAATTGATTCGTGAAGTCCAGTGTCTGTTTCCCTCTTCCCAATCTTTGATTTCTGTTTGTTCATTTATTACCTTGTTCATTAATTTATCTTCACTGCAGGGTGGTTTTTGAATGATTTTCATGAGAGCTGGCCTCAGATAGGCTTTGACCATCCTTGCTCAGATACAGGGCTGCACTCAGGCTATGCCTGTAGCCCACATCAGGTCGGTACGGCCGCAGAAAGACACAGCTCAGCTCCTTCTCTTTTACTGTGTCATCTTCTCATGTGAGCAGCTCAAGGGCCTGTGTCAAGGCTACGACTGCACAACTAAACTAAACCAAACCTGTGCTGCTGCTGCTGCTGCCTGGGAAGCCCATGGTTCTGAAATGGGATGCATTTTGAGTGGCTCTTCCTAGTAGACAATCAGACTTTTCCCCCCTCCTGCTCCTGCAGGCTCTGGAAACCTCTGCCGACACACTTCCTAGCACAGCGTTTTGTGGCTCCTTTGCAGGCTGCTTCTCCTTGCTTACTGACGTGTTCGGGCACACTGCATTTGGGTCTTGCAGGCACCTTCTGGTCAGGCCACTCCAGAGCTGCAGAGCCGAGTTGCTTGTCCAGAAAGGTCTCTCTCCATCAGGTGCGAGGCCATGTGAGGAGCAGCCAGCAGCGGGATTATTCTCCTCGAGTAGCCCAACCTGGTCCCGCCAGGCCGGAGCCTGTGCTGTGCACGGAGCACAGGAAGGAGCTCTATTCATATCGATTCCTATCGTGACCTATGCTCAGCCGGGAGTGCTGCTGAGTGTGGATGCAGGTTGTACCAGCTGCGCTCAGAGGCACAATCTGAGTTACAGCGTGACTATAAACTCCTGCCAGGAAAGGCTCGGGAGAGTTACAGTAGGAAACAGGAGGGGCGGTGAGCTTTTTCTTGTGCCGGTGTAAAATCGGAGCGAACCGAGCGAAGTCAGTAAAACTCCAGCGACACGGGCTCGGGCTTTTTACTGCCCAGTGTGTGTAACATGGGCAAGATCAGGGCCGTGCATATCGGGCTGGAGCCCAGCTGCTTATTTAGCAAATGTTTGTGGTTGTGCCTGCGGTGCGGGCGATAGCAGCGCACACACCCAGGCGCGGGGACTGTAAACCTGCTGCGGACTTTGAGCTCCGGAAGGCCGGCGCTGCTCGCCTGGGCGCATCCACGGCCAAATTGCGCAACGCCACATCCCGCTGACTTACAAATCTGCTGTAAAGGAGGGCGGAATGGGGCCCTGAAAGTCAGTGAATCGGCCAACAATGTGCGAGTATTACAGATATTCTCTGTGGCTTTGGAGTAGGGCAGGAGCCCATTGAGCAGGTATCGCTCAGGCCTTAAAGAAAATGAAGTTTTTCCTTTTATTTAGTGATTTTATTGTGATGGAGGTAATCTCAGGGAGAGAGAGGCTTGTTTCCCCAGGCAAAAGGACCAAATTTCAGTGCCCTGCTGCTGGAAAGCATCCAGCCAGGGAGATTCTGTTTTAATGTTTGCCGGCTCCTGGGCAATTCGCAAATCACTCGTCAAAATCTAGTAAAGGGCTCGTGAATTGCTTTGCTGATTGGTTTAGGGGTAACTCTGGGCCACAGATACGGGATGAGAGAGCTTGGATCGCTTTAAAGGAATGGCTGATAGCACGGATGGAAAGGGAAGGTGTGCTGAGGCCTCCAAACCCGTAAAATAAAACACTTTTTAGACATGATGTCCTTTCCTTCCTTTTTAGTGAGTTCAGCTGTGTTCAAGTGCCAGTCCTGGTGTTTAAACATCAATTCGATGGGACCTTTTCAATTCTAATTTCAAGGATCCATAAAATCAGCTCTTAGTCTCCTTTTATTTTGGCAGATTCACTTTTTAAAATTGTTTAGTGTTGTTTTTCCTTTTTGGATTTTTGTCAGGTAGAGTTTCCGGGATAATAAAACCTTTCTTTTAAAGGTATCCTTCTTTTCCTTTCTAACTGTAAATGGAACTTAGTTTCTAGCAAGACCATCATCTTGATTGATCACAAATCATTACAGACCGTTTTGAGCATAATACCTAAACGAGTCGTGGTATTAACGACTAATAATCGCCTTTATATTAGGTCTTAAAGCTTTATTGTCCCGAAGTACAACCGGTTTAGTGGAACATGAAAGGCCGGAACGATCCGAGATGCCTGCCGGGGCCACAGCCAAAACTGTAGGGTGTTTGAATCGCCTTTAACAGCGCCGGCCGGGATTGCGGCCCCTTCCGAAACACAATCAATCGAGGTGACTTAAAAGAATCATCTTCTTTCCAGATAGCGCCTGGTGCCGAGCGCTTCCCTCCTTCCCCAAGTCTCGGCGCGCCGGAACATCCCCGTTCGGCCTCATTTCTGTGCCTCGGTGGTACCCGCACAGCCCAAATTAGCGGCGAGGATTCCACGGACGGGGGCCGCCGCCTCCCTCGGCTCCCAGGTGAGCTCCCGGGCCGGGGGGCGGCCGGCAGCGCTCCGGGTTTCCCCCACATCCCCTTCTCGCCCCCGCTCTGCTTGGCCCGGCCGGGGCTTGGCCGGGGGTGCGGGCGGGGGATTTGGGGCTGTACCGGGACAATCCGGGGCCAGCCCCGCGTCCCGGCCGGCTCCCCGGCACCGGATAGCAGGGATACTTGTCATATTTGCGGTCGGGGAGCGCTGGCACCCGTCTTTGTGCCGGGCCGGCGCTCCCCGGGGAAGGCTCGGGGGCTGCGGGGGCCGCCCGGGGCCGGGGCACGCGTGGGCAGCGCGGGGAGCGGGCGGGGGAGGAGGAGAGGAGGAGGAGGAGGAGGAGCGGCAGCAGCAGCCGCGGGGGCCGGGGGGCGGGGGAGGAAGGCCGGGGCCGAGGCGGAGCTTTGACGCGGGCCGGAGGGTGAGGAGCTCGCCGGAGCCGCCCCTGTCGTCAGTGCTGGCGGCAAGTGCTGCGAGCCGGGGCTGGCGGTGCCTCCTCCTTCTCCTCCTTCCTCTCCTCCTCCTCCATTGTATAATGCTGCGTGATCGCAGCCACCGGGGCACAGCGGAGGCTTAAATCCTCACGCCGCCTGCTCCTGCCTCCTCCTCCTCTTTTTCCTCCTCCTCCTTTCCTCCTCCTCCGCATCCCACCCGGCCCCTCCCCGGAGCGGCGCGGCGAGGAGCGACATATGGAGCTGCTCTAGGGCGAGAGTTTCCGACCTCCCCCTCTCCATGCTTTAGTTCTCAGGTGGAGCTGCATGTGGTGAGTGCGGCTGGGGGGCATCGGGGGGGGGAAAGGAAAGGGGGCAGGGGCCGGCGACAGTCCCCCACCCCCTCTGGCTTTGCGAGTCATCGGGGCTTGTTTTATCTCTACCTTTAAATTGGTGCCCGGGCAGAAAGAGCCCGAGGCGCGGGGATCCTCCCCCTCTCCTCCGGGTTGGGGTGGGGGGGGTGTTCGCGCTGAGATGAACAGAGGAGGGAGAGCGGCGGAGTTGACCTTAAAATACGCCCCCTCCCCCGCCGGTGCGGGGGGATCCCGAGCCGAAGCAGGTGCTGCGGGTAGCTGGAATACACTTTTTTGTCGAGGCGGCTGTGGCGGCCCCGGCAGCGCGGCCGGTTCTGCTCTCCGGAGCCGGGCTCCCTCCGCGCCGCCCGGTAAGTTCCCTGTGCGCCGGGAGCCCCTGGGGCTGCAGCCTGGTCCCTTCTCCGGCAGGAGCCGGGGCTTCGGGGAACCCCGAAAAGTGCGTGCCCTACCGCCGGGAGAGCTGAAAGGGCCCGGGGGAGACTTTCACTGCGCTGTAGCAGGGCTGACATATGGCTGGGCAGGAGCCGGCTGGCCCCGCTGCCTGGCCCTGTTCAGGGGTTGGTGTTAGGGCAGGGATTAGCCTGTCTTCTCCCTGAGCAAGAGCGCGCATGGGTCTTCCTTGGGAGCACCGCCAGCGCGGGGAGACTGCCGTCTGGGGGAGATTTTGTGAGTAAGGTGGTTCGGCTTTTGGAAGCGACGGCAAAAAATGTATATTTATTAGGATTTTCTTCGGGGTGGATGAACGCTTGGGGAAAAAAAAAAAAAAAAAAAAAAGCTTTTGCGGTGCCACTTTGATTTAGAGCGTTGGCTGCTTTACTCACATCAGGATCTGGAAAAATAAGTTCTTCCTAAGCGTGAAAATAGGAGTACAGTTACCTGCTGTCATTTCTTGCGTTTTGTGAAACACAGCTGGAAAACCCAGGGCCACTTCGGTTGGAAATCTATGGAGGGGGTTGTGTGGTGTCCAGGGGGCCCCTTGGTGGCT